>NC_132796.1:90555854-91180854 GCF_048418805.1 Vulpes vulpes | reverse complement strand
TATAGCAGGATGGTTTTAGCTGCTCTTCTATTTTTCTTGAAACCATAAACCTCCTGATCAAACCTCCTTTCATTTCCTACCTTTGTTATAAACTGGTGTATGGAATGCCTGGGTGGCTCAGTGGTTGAGCATCTGCCTTTGGCTCAGGGAATGATCCTAGTTCTGGGATCGAGTTCCACATCAGGCTCCCTGCAAGGGGCCTGCCTTTCCCTCTGCCTGTGTCTCTGCTTTTCTCTCATGAATAAATAAATAAAATAGTTAAAAACAGATTAAAATAAATAAAATCATTAAAAACGATAAACTGGTGTAGATAAATAATTCTCAGTTATTAGAAAAAAATCAACAGTGAGATTACAATGATAAATGGCATTTGACATTGGGCCTTAGTGATAAAAACAGTAAAAAACGGTGGGGACTCAAGTGGAATGGAGAGCTCATATTCCATATAAAGGTGACAGCTAGTATTCAGCTAAGCAGGAATGTGAGTACAGTGATGTCAGATCTTCCAAATTTTCAAGAGAACTAGAAACCCAGGTTTTTATATGACATTTCCTGATTTTAAAATATTGTCGGCTAATAAAAATATTTTTAAAAAACACTGTATATGCCAAACAAAACCCATCTGTATGTCAGTTTTGTTTCAAGTTTTCTTTAAGCACTCTGAATGAGTATACCAGATCAAGTTTGAGGCCATGTATTAAGAACATATAAAGATTACAAGCAAACCATAACAGTTGTAATCCCTAGTGGCTAGTCTTGCTTCTCTCCAGTCTCTTAGACCAGGACTCATTAAAATGTCCATTTGCTCTTGAAAGAAAGGAAAGGGTACATTAAAAAAAAAAAAGAGGGCCTGGGAAAGCTTCTATTCACTAATACTAGTCATCATGGTAATTGCTATTTGTTGAGCATGTATTGTGGTCGGGATATCATTCAGATATTATTTGTTCCTCACAGAAACTTTATAGTATAAATATAGCAATTTCTGTTTGTTGTGGCACTTTACAGATAAAGGGTAGATCCTCACCCAAAATTCGGTCCAGATGTAGAGACTGATACACAAATACCAAGAGATTATACAAAAGTTTATTAGTTACATAATGACTTCTAAGGATAGTAGGGCAGGCTTCCCAAGCTGGTCTGAAAATGACCTGGGAGTAGGGAAAGGAGATTGGTTTGGATTTTTATTGTGGTTAGGAGTGGGCTTGTTTCAGGGTCCTACTCCTGGGGCAGGAGCTTACATAGTTTCACTCTCCTGTTGGCACCAAAGGAGGGAGCACTTTAGCTTTCTTATTAGCTTTTCCAGATGTGGGGCAGAAGGAGAAGAAAGAAAGGTGTTAGCATTCAAATATCCAAAAAAATGAAGTCAGACCCTTTATTAAAATATTTTATAGATGAGAACCTTGAGACTCAGAGAGTTTATGGATTTGTCCAAGATTGTATGGTGGTAGAGCAAGGGTTCAAACTCAGGTCTAGTTCCAAAGTCACTACTTCCTTTCAGTACAATACTAGTGGACTGATTTAAAATGTAAAGAATTAATTGCTTACAATTAAGAATTTACAAAAAGAAATCAGGTCTAAATTCCCATATATATATAACCAACTAGTGCTGAACAGGAGCTGCCTTTCTAGACAATACATGTACTCTACAGTTCACCACAGTTCCCACTACTCCTTATTATCTCTTGACACTGCAGCAGAATATCACTTGAAATTTCTAATCAGAAATATATCATTGTTTTTCAAAATTTTGTTTGAGATCTCATTTAGCTTCTTCAATCTGAAAGCTTATGTATTTTGCCAAATTCAGGAAGTTTTCAGCTCCACTCTTTCCTCTCCTGGAATTCTGATAATAGAAACTAAATCCTCTTGCATTGTCTGTTAGAACCTTGAGGATCTGTTCCCCCCTCACCTCCAGTCTGTTTTCTTTCTTTTGTTCAGATTGGATAAATTATGACTACAAGTTCAATGAGTTTATCCTGGGTCATCTTTATTATTGAGCCAATCCAATGGTTTTTTTTTCCCCCAGTGATTGCATTTTAACATTTTTGGTACAATTTCCACTTTTAAAAATAAATTCCATTTTTGGTTGAGATTTTCTATTTTAACATTTTTTTCAAGAGGATTTGTAGTTGCTTTTTGAAACATTTTTATGATGGCTGCTTTAAAAATCTTTGCCAGATAATTCCAGCATCTGGCTCATCTTGGGTATTGGTATCAGTTCATTTTATTTTCTCTCTCAAATTGTGATTTTCCTGGTTTTTGTATGATGGCTTATTTTCTATTGTATCCTAGACATTTTGACTATTAGTTAGAGGACTCCAGGTATTATTTTAATCTTTTATTGTAGCAGGAAGCCACTTTGTTTATCTTTAGCACACAGGTCCTGGCCTACTTTTGTGGGTTGTACTTCCAATGGCAATTTAATTTTCTGAGCCTTTGCAATGATATTTTGGTTTGTTTGGTTTGTCTGAAGGGAATCTCCAACCTGCAGAGATAAAGAGAACTTCCCTGTCAGTATCACTCAGAGTCTCTAGGTAGGGGAGGATAGTCTCAGGATCAGTAGGTATAGAGACTGCTTCATGGACTGGACCACTTATTATGGTGTGATCCCTACTGCCAGTACCACTCAGGTGTCCAGTGTTTTTCAGTAGGTGAAGGAGTTCTCTGATTTATTTAGACAAAGACCACTGCCTACCTGGGCATTGTTATGGTAGGATTATCCCTGCTAGTGCTGCCCAGCCTCCTGGTGTCTCTGCACAAGAGAGGGGAGTATCTGGCCCAGCAGGGTAAAAGAGTACTTCCCCTCGATGCTTATTATTGGGGGGTTCTTGATCTATCCCCCTTTATGGTACCGATGGGAGTGTCTGCTATTGTTAGGACACCTGTACCATCATGCAGGGAAGAAATGAGCCTATTTGAACTACCTGCTATTTCTAGGTAAAAGGTTGGAGGATGCTGTACCTGGATTGCCCTTTTCTATTGAGTGATATCTTTTTTTTTAAGATTTAATTCATTAATTTATTTTAAAGAGAAGGAGAAAGCAAGTGCAGGCAGGGGGAGGAGCAGAGGGGCAGGGAGAGGGATGGGGAAAGAATCTCAGGCAGACTACACACTTAGCATGGAGCCTGACACAGGGCTAAATTCCAGGACACTAAGACCATGACCTGAGTCAAAACCAAGAGTCAGACATTTAACTGAGCCACTCAGGTGCCCCTGTTGAATGGTATCTTAAAACACTTTGCTGCCATTTATTTCTTCAATCTTACTGTCCTCAACCACCTTCCTCTTTCCATATTTCAGATTTCTCTTTGGGTTTGTAATTTCTTTTTGTACATTGATACACCCTGTCCAAGGTATGTAGATGGAAAAACGGGGAGATGAATTTATGCCATCTTGTCTAGACTGCACATTGCTTTTCTTATATCTGATCCATTTTACTTATATACATTAACCTTCCCAGTATCTTCGGCCATTCTAATTTTTATCCTCTGTACTAAGCTCTATCCAAAAGACAAAAATCTGTACACCAAAGTGCTCTATGTGCTAAGGAGTATATATCCCAACCTAGCCTTCTCCAGCCTTATCCAGATATTGGTTCTGTGATTTCCTTGAGAACAGAACTTTGTCTTGAGAACAATGTCTTCTATCACTGGTAATATGGTACTGTGCTGTATAGCAGCAGAGAACTTCCAAAGATTTAGAATATGTGCAAAACAATGTTTGGGATTTTCTGTACTCTCTTTTCTTAGTCAATTGCATCCATAAAAAGCCTCAAGAATACTCCCCAACTCCTGACCCCCAAAAGCCTACAGCCAGATAATCTAAAATTCCTTAGCCAGACAATCTCCTAAAAATCTTTTGCCAGAAAACCACAGACAAATAAACCACTAACCTTCTCTCACATCCTATAGGCTTTTACAAGCCTCCTCTCAAATATTTATTCCCCAGAATTCCCACTATAATCTGAATCCAACCTACATTTCTAGCTTTGTTACTTATTGCTGTCCTCTTTTGTATATTCAGTTACTTAAGTCCATTGTACTCCTCTTACTTGCCTTCAGGCCTTTATATATTTTGCTTTCTTTGTAACATTTTCCACCCACCATACCTCTTCACTTAAAAAAGATGCCTTACTCTTCACAGCTTAGACATTAGTTCCTCTGATGAAGTTTCTGACCCTTTCTTTCATTCAAGACATCAGGTAAACCTGTTTTGTACCTTTTGTTATAGTTCTGTACTGTCCTCTTTATGTTTCTCATACTACTTTTGAATTCTTTAGTTTTATTTCATTGCAAACCTAAAGAAAAGTTGCAATGATTCACACTTTACCCATACTGACCAATTAATTTACATTTTGCCTTATTATTTTATCATTCTCTCTCTACTATTTGAGACTAAGTTGCAGACATTTTTCTCCTTTACCCATAAATACTTTAGTATACATTTCTAAAGAATAATACATTATTTTACATAAATATAATTATAAAAGTCACAAAACTTAATTTTGATAAAACTCTATTATCTAATTCTTAGCCCATAATCAAATTTTGTCAATAATTTCAATAATGCCTCTGTAGTTATTTTTACCAGTCCAGGATCCATTCTAAGATCACATATTGCATTTAGTTGTCATATCTCTTTAGACTGTTTTAATTTGGAATAGTTCCTAAGCCTTTGTCTTCCCTGATCTTAATATTTTTTAAGAGTACAGGCCAGTTACATTGTATAATCGGCAAATATTTGAGTTTCTCATGATTAAAATCCAGTTATGCATACATAATGGTTGCCACTTTCATGTCCCCAGAGTATTTCTGGGAAGAATTTACTCATCACCTCTTGCAAGAACCAGCCAAATGTCCTTTATTGTTGAAAACCCTCAACTTCTTTATTTAAAATAGTGGCCCACTAACAACATTAACAACTGAAAGAGTCAGTCCTGGGTCCCTGGAAATTCTCTGTCCAATCTTTTCTAACTTCTTTGTCCTACCCTAACAAGTTTGAATGTGTATATGAAGAAACATCATTGAGCATCTACAGTGAATCTTCAGATCAGCTATGGGAGGTAAGAATTATTTTCCCGTTTTATATATAAGAAAGTGAAGATTTCAGAGATAGAACAGGTATTTAAGGCCAAGTTTTTATTTTAGCATTCATTCTTTTTGGCAGAGATTGGATTCTTATACACATCTCCTATAATCTAGAATCACATAAGTATAGCTGAATTCATTCCAGTTCCCTTTGTTTTGCCTCCCCACAACCCAGGAGTGCTTCACAAATTTAGGCCTTTATATGCGCACCTCAGAAATGTAAAGGTGCTGCTTTGTGCTTATGGCTCCATTTGCAGAAGAAATGTGGTTCTAAATAGAAATTGTCATTCAAAAAAAAAAAAAAAGAAAGAAATTGTCATTCCACTGCTCATTATCAAGGAAGGTACTAGTTAGCTGGAGAAGATATGAGGTAGTTGGCATATTTTATAAATTCAATGGAGTCTGTCTCTGAACAATCAACTGTTCTCATGTTTTTTTGTTTTAATTTTCAACTCTACATCTGTATGTCAAGTTCAGTCCTGGCTTTGGTCAAAGAAATGGTAGGTACTCAGAATCAGGGAACTCCTCTGCCTCAATGAAACCCAAATAAGCACCAGCTCATTTTAAGAGGAGGTCACCATAAGAATCTTAGGAAGATGTCAGTGTAATAGGAGGACCCTAGGCTCACATCATCCCATGAATTCAACTACACAACTATCAAATAATACTAAATACCCCAGAAATTGACCTGAAGACTGGCAGAACAAACTCCATAACCAAAGGTAGAGAAGAGGCCACATTAAAGAAGGTAGGTTGTGTGGCACAGAGACTTAGACAAAATGATAAACAGAGAAATTTATCCCAAAAGGAAGAACAGGACAAAGCCACAGCCAGAGATTGGAGAAAAACAGATCTCTATTAGAGAATTTAAAGTAATGATCATAAAGATACTCAGGGGACTTGAGAGTGGAAGACACAGTGAGACCCCCTAACTCAGAGATAAGGAATAACATAGCAGAGATAAAAGGATCAATAAACAAAATGAGAAACATACTTGATGGAATGAGCAGCAGCAGGCTGGAAGAAGCAGAGGAAAGAAATAATGGCCTTGAAGGCTGAGTAATGGAAAGAAATTAAGCTGAAAATAAGAGAAGAAACAATTTTGCAAAATGAGAATAGACTTAGGGAACTCAGTGACTCCATCAAATGTAATAACATTAATATCATAGGAGTCCCAGAAGAAGAAGAGAGAGAAAAGGAGGCAGGAAATTTACATGAAGAAATAATAGCTGAAAACATCTCTAGTATGGAGAAGGAAATAGATATACAGATCCAGGAGGCACAGAGAACCTCCATAAAAATCAACAAAAGCAGATCCATACCAAAACATACTGTAATTCAATTTGTAAAATATGGTGGTAGGAAAAAAAAAGTTTTAAAGCAGCAAGACTAAAGGAGATAGTAATTTATAATGGAAAACCCATAAGACTAGGAGGGTATTTTTCAGCAGAAACTTTGTAAGCCAAAAGAGAGTGGTGATATATTCAAAGTGCTGAATGAGAAAAATCTACAGCCAAGAATACTGTATTTAGCAAAGCTGTCATTAAAACTAGAGGGAGGGGAGGCGGGGCAAGATGGCGGAAGAGTAGGGTCCCCAAGTCACCTGTCCCCACCAAATTACCTAGATAACCTTCAAGTCATCCTGAAAATCTACGAATTCGGCCTGAGATTTAAAGAGAGAACAGCTGGAATGCTACAGTGAGAAGAGTTCACGGTTCTATCAAGGTAGGAAGACGGGGGTAAAAGAAATAAAGAAACAAAAGGCCTCCAAGGGGGAGGGGCCCCGCTAGGAGCTGGGCTAAGGCTGGGGCGAGTGCCCCCAGGACAGGAAAGCCCTGTCCCGGAGAAGCAGGAGCTTCACCAATCTTTGTGGGCTGAAAGGCGCTCGCAGGGAGTTAGAGCAGGACCCCAGGAGGGCGGGGATGCCCTCAGGCTACCTGGGACACTAACAGACACCTGCGCCCCGGGGAGAGTGCGCCGGCCTCCCTAAAGGGCTGCAGCGTGCGACTGGCTGGACCCAGGAGCAGCTCGGAGGTGCTCAGGCAGACGGTCCCCAGGGAAGGGGCTGCCTGGCCTGGAGCGTGAATCCAACAGCACAGGCTCGGGAGCACAGGGCGCCAGGGACACAGCCCAGGATCCCACCTCCCCACGGGACAGGCAGAGAGGCCCGGAGGGCCCAGGACAGCAAGGACGCTCCTGCTCCAGCTGAGCAGATCAGCGGCCCTGCCCCGGGAGCATCCAGGCCCCTGCAGACCATAGTGACTGCTGGAGCTGAATCCGGGGCTCCAGAGCTGGCCGCTGCCACTGGGGTTGTTCCTCCTGGGGCCTCACGGGGTAAACAACCCCCACTGAGCCCTGCACCAGGCAGGGGGCAGAGCAGCTCCCTCAAGTGCTAACACCTGAAAATCAGCACAACAGGCCCCTCCCCCTGAAGACCAGCTAGACGGACAAGTTCCAAGGGAAGTCAAGGGACTTAAACTATACAGAACCAGAAGATACTCCCCCGTGTTCTTTTTTTTTTTTTTCGCTTTTTGATTTCTCTTTGCTTCCCACACCATTTTTTTCTTTCTTTTTCTTCCTCTTTTTCTTCTCTTTTTTCTTTTTCCTTTTTTTCTTTTTTCTTTTTCTCTTTTCTTTCCTTCTTCTTTCCTCTCTTTTTCTCCTTTTCCCAATACAACTTGTTTTTGGCCACTCTGCCTGAGCAAAATGACTAGAAGGAAAACCTCACCTCAAAAGAAAGGATCACAAACAGTCCTCTCTCCCACAGAGTTACAAAATCTGGATTACAATTCAATGTCAGAAAGCCAATTCAGAAGCACTATTATACAGCTACTGGTGGCTCTAGAAAAAAACATAAAGGACTCAAGAGACTTCATGACTGCAGAATTTAGATCTAATCAGGCAGAAATTAAAAATCAATTGAATGAGATGCAATCCAAACTAGAAGTCCTAACGACGAGGGTTAATGACGTGGAAGAACGAGTGAGTGACATAGAAGACAAGTTGATGGCAAAGAGGGAAACTGAGGAAAAAAGAGACAATTAAAAGACCATGAGGATAGATTAAGGGAAATAAACGACAGCCTGAGGAAGAAAAACCTATGTATAATTGGGGTACCTGAGGGCGCCGAAAGGGCCAGAGGACCAGAATATGTATTTGAACAAATCATAGCTGAAAAGTTTCCTAATCTGGGAAGGGAAACAGGCATTCAGATCCAGAAAGTAGAGAAATCCCCCCCCCCCCCCTAAAATCAATAAAAGCGGTTCAACACCTCAACATTTAATAGTTAAGCTTGCAAATTCTAAAGATAAAGAGAAGATCCTTAAAGCAGCAAGAGAACTTTCTCCAGAATACACCACATACTGGGTCACAAATCGGGTCTGAACCAATACCAAAAGATTGAGATCATCCCCTGCATATTCTCAGACCATAATCCCTTGAAATTAGAACTAAATCACAACAGGAAGTTTGGAAGGACCTCAAACACGTGGAGGTTAAGTACCATCCTGCTAAAAGATGAAAGGCTCAACCAGGAAATTAAGGAAGAATTAAGAGTCTCATGCTCTACTGACTGAGTTAGCCGGGCGCTTTAAGGAAAAATTAAAAAGATTCATGGAAACGAATGAGAATGAAGATGCAACATTTCAAAATCTTTGGGATGCAGCAAAAGCAGTCCTGAGGGGGAAATACATCGCAATACAAGCATCCATTCAAAAACTGGAAAGAACTCAAATACAAAAGTTAAGCTCACACCTAAAGGAGCTAGAGAAAAAACAGCAAATAGATCCTACACCCAGCAGAAGAAGAGAGTTAATAAAGATTCGAGCAGAACTCAACGAAATCGAGACCGGAAGAACTGTGGAACAGATCAACAAAACCAGGAGTTGGTTCTTTGAAAAAATTAATAAGATAGATAAACCATTAGCCAGCCTTATTAAAAAGAAGAGAGAAGAAGAGAGAGAAGACTCAAATTAATAAAATCATGAATGAGAAAGGAGAGATCACTACCAACACCAAGGAAATACAAACGATTTTAAAATCATATTATGAACAGCTATACACCAATAAATTAGGCATTCTAGAAGAAATTGATGCATTCCTGGAAAGCCACAAACTACCAAACCTGGAACAGGAAGAAATAGAAAACCTGAACAGGCCAATAACCAGGGAGGAAATTGAAGAAGTCATCAAAAAGCTCCCAAGACACAAAAGTCCAGGGCCAGATGGCTTCCCAGGGGAATTCTATCAAACGTTTAAAGAAGAAACCATACCTATTCTACTAAAGCTGTTTGGAAACATAGAAAGAGATGGAATACATCCAATTTCGTTCTATGAGGCCAGCCTCACCTTAATTCCAAAACCAGACAAAGACCCCACCAAAAAGGAGAATTATAGACCAATATCCCTGGTGAACATGGATGCAAAAATTCTCAACAAGATACTAGCCAATAGGATCCAACAATGTAACAATACATTAAGAAAATTATTCACCATGACCAAGTAGGATTTATCCCCAGGACGCAAGGTTGGTTCAACACTCGTAAAACAATCTATGTGATTTTTGATATCAGCAAGAGAAAAACCAAGAACCATAGGATCCTCTCATTAGATGCAGAGAAAGCATTTGACAAAATACAGCATCCATTACTGATCAAAACTCTTCAGAGTGTAGGGATACAGGGAACATTCCTCAACATCTTAAATGCCATCTACGAAAAGCCCACAGCAAATATCGTTCTCAATGGGGAAACACTGAGAGCCTGTCCCCTAAGATCAGGAACAAGACAGGGATGTCCACTCTCACCACTGCTATTCAACATAGTACTGGAAGTCCTAGTGTCAGCATCAGACAACAAAAAGATATTAAAGGCATTCAAATTGGCAAACAAGAAGTCAAACTCTCCCTCTTAGCCGATGACATGATACTCTACATAGAAAACACAAAAGCCTCCACCCCAAGATTGCTAGAACTCATACAGCAATTTGGCAGTGTGGCAGGATACAAAATCAATGACCAGAAGTCAGTGGCATTTCTATACACTAACAATGAGACTGAAGAAAGAGAAACGAAGGAGTCAGTCCCATTTACAATTGCACCCAAAAGCATAAGATACCTAGGAATAAACCTAACCAAAGAGGTAAAGGACCTATACCCTAAAAACTACAGAACACTTCTGAAAGAAATTGAGGAAGACACAAAGAGATGGAAAAACATTCCATGCCCATGGGCGGAAAGAATTAATATTGTAAAAATGTCAATGTTACCCAGGGCAATTTACACATTTAATGTAATCCCTATCAAAGTACCATGGACTTTCTTCAGAGAGTTAGAACAAATTTTTTTAAGATTTGTGTGGCATCAGAAAAGACCCCGAATAGCCAGGGAATATTAAAAAAGAAAAGCATAGCTGGGGGCATCACAATGATTGTGATGATCACAAATCATCACAATGATTTCAGGTTGTACTACAAAGCTGTGGTCATCAAGACAGTGTGATACTGGCACAAAAACAGACACATAGATCAATGGAACAGAATAGAGAATCCAGAAGTGGACCCTCAACTTTATGGTCAACTAATATTCGACAAAGCAGGAAGGACTATCCATTGGAAGAAAGACAGTCTCTTCAATAAATGGTGTTGGGAACATTGGACATCCACATGCAGAAGAATGAAACTGGACCACTCTCTTTCACCATACACAAAGATAAACTCAAAATGGATGAAATATCTAAATGTGAGACAAGATTCCATCAAAATCCTAGAGGAGAACACAGGCAACACCCTTTCTGAACTCGGCCACAGTAACTTCTTACATGATACATCCTCGAAGGCAAAAGAAACAAAAGGAAAAATGAACTATTGGGACTTCATCAAGATAAGAAGCTTTTGCACAGCAAAGGATACAGTCAAGAAAACTAAAAGACAACCTACAGAATGGGAGAAGATATTTGCAAATGACCTATCAGATAAAGGGCTAGTTTCCAAGATCTATAAAGAACATATTAAACTCAACACCAAAGAAACAAACAATCCAATCCTGAAATGGGCAAAAGACATGAACAGAAATCTCACAGAGGAAGACATAGACATGGCCAACATGCACATGAGAAAATGCTCTGCATCACTTGCCATCAGGGAAATACAAATCAAAACCACAATGAGATACCCCCTCACACCAGTGCGAATGGGGAAAATTAACAAGGCAGGAAACCATAAATGTTGGAGAGGATGTGGAGAAAAGGGAACCCTCTTGCACTGTTGGTGGGAATGTGAACTGGTGCAGCCACTCTGGAAAACTGTGTGGAGGTTCCTCAAAGAGTTAAAAATAGACCTGCCCTACGACCCAGCAATTGCACTGTTGGGGATTTTCCCCAAAGATACAGATGCAATGAAACGCCGGGACACCTGCACCCCGATATTTATAGCAGCAATGTCCACAATAGCCAAACTGTGGAAGGAGCCTCAGTGTCCATCGAAAGATGAATGGATAAAGAAGATGTGGTTTATGTATACAATGGAATATTATTCAGCCATTAGAAACTACAAATACTCACCATTTGCTTTGACGTGGATGGAACTGGAGGGTATTATACTGAGTGAAATGAGTCAATCAGAGAAGGACAAACATTATATGTTCTCATTCATTTGGGGAATATAAATAATAGTGAAAGGGAATATAAGGGAAGGGAGAAGAAATGGGTAGGAAATATCAGAAAGGGAGACAGAACATAAAGACTCCTAAGTCTGGGAAATGAACTAGGGGTGGTGGAGGGGAGGAGGGCGGGGGGTGGGGGTGAGTGGGTGATGGGTACTGAGGGGGGCTCTTGACGGAATGAGCCCTGGGTGTTATTCTGTATGTTGGCAAATTGAACACCAATAAAAAATAAATTTATTATTAAATAAATAAATAAATAAATAAATAAATAAATAAATAAAGGTAATGAATCATAAGGAAATAAAAAACTAGAAGGAGGTATAGGGGCACCTGGTGTGACCAGTTGGTTAGGTGTCTCATTCAGGTCATGGTATCAGGGTCCTGAAATCTGGTCTCACATTGAGCTCCATGCTCAATGAGGAATCTGCTTTTCCCTCTCCTCCTGCCCCTCCCCTGGCTTGTTCTCTCTCATTCTGTCTCAGACAAACACATAAAAAAACTTAAAAAAAGAATAGAAGGAAGGATAAAGAGTTTCCCAGGCAAATAAAACTAAAGGAGCTCATGAACACTAAACCAGCTCTACAAGAATTATTAAAGGAGACTCTTTGGGGAAAAAGAAGACCAAAAGCAACAAACACTAGAAAGGAACAGAGAACATCACTGGAAACAGCATTTACAGGTAACATAATGGTACTAAATTCATATCTTTCAATAATCACTCAATATAAATGGACTAAATAATCAAAATATATAAGGTATCAGAATGAATAAAAAACAAGACCCTTCTACATGCTGCCTACAGGAGACTCATTTTAGACCTAAAGACATCTGTAGATTGAAGGTGAGGAGATGGGGACACATCTATCATGGAAATGGATGTCAAAATAAAACTGGAGTAGCAATGTTTATATCAGAAAAAATAGACTGGCACAAAACAGACATACAGATCAAAAGCACAGAATGGAAAACTCAGAAATATACCCATTACTATATGATCAACTAATCTTCAACAAAGCAGGAAAAATATTCAAAGGTAAAAAGACAGTTTCCTCAACAAATGGTGGTGGGAAAACTGGAGAGCAACAAGCAGAAGAATGAAACTGAACCACTTTCTTGCACCATGCACAAAAATAAATTTGAAATGGAAGGGTGCCAGCTTGGGTCAGTCAGTTAAACGTCTGTCTTCAGTTCAGGTCATGATCTCAGGGTCCCCACATCAGGCTCCCTGCTCAGTGAGGAGTCTGCTTCTCCTTCTCCTTCTGCTCCTCCCCACCACGTGTGCTGTCTCTCTCTCTCTGTCCATCTCTCTCCCAAATAATAAATAAATTATAAATAAATAAATAAATAAATAAATAAATAAATAAATAAATAAAATCTTTTAATAAATAAATAAATTCTAAATGGTTGAAAGACCTAAATGTGAGACAGGAAACCATCACAGTCCTAGAGAACACAGGCAGCAACCTCTTTGACATTGGTCATAGCAATTTGTTATTAGACATATTACCAGAAGCAAGGGAAACAAGCAAAAATGAACTATTGGAAATTCTCAAGATAAAAGTCTTCTGCACAATGAAGGAAACGACCAACAAAACTAAAAGGTAGTCTATGGAATGGGAGAAGATATTTGCAAATGCCCTATCTTATGAAGGGCTAGTACCCTAAATCTATGAAGAGTGTTAAGTTCAACACCCAAAAAACAAATAATCCAGTTAAGAAATGGGCAAAAGACATGAAAAAAAGATTTTTCCAAGGAAGATATCCAGATGACTAACCGACCTATGAAAAGATGCTGAACATCAGTCATCATCAGGGAAATACAAATCAAAACCACAATGTGATACTACCTCACACCAGTCAGAATGGCTAAAATTAACATCTTGGGAAATGATAGATGTTGGTAAGGATGCAGAGAAAGAGGAACCCTCTTGTATTGTTGGTGGGAATGCAAACTGGTGCAACCACTCTGGAAAACAGTATGGAGCTTCCTCAAAAAAGTTAAAAGTAGTACTACCCTATGATCTAACAATTGCCGTACTAGGGTATTTACAAAGGATACAAAAATACAGATTCAAAGGGATACATGCACCCCTATGTTTATAGCAGCATTATCAGCAATAGCCAAACTATGAAATGAGCCTCGGTGTTTATCAACTAATGAATGGATAAAGAAGTTGTGGTATACACACATACATGTACAAACACAAAATGAAATATTACTCAGCCATCTAAAAGAATGATATCTTGCTAGTTGCAGCAACATGAATGGAGCTAGAGTGTATTGTGCTAAGCAAAATAAGTCAGAGAAAGACAAATATCATATGATTTCACTCATATGTGGAATTTAGGAAACAAAACAGATTAACGGAAGGGGAAAAAAGAGAGAAGTTGAGAGGGGGAGGCAAACCATAAGAGACTCTTAATGATAGAGCACAAACTGAGGTTGATGGAGGCAGATGGGTGGGAAGATGGGCTAAATGTATGATGGGTATTAAGGAGGACACTTGCTATAATGAGCACTAAGTGTTATAAGTAAGTGATAAATCACTAAATCTACTCCTGAAACAAATTTTAAAAAGACAGAGAAGTACTGAATTCAATTGATGATTAAAAAAATAAAAGGTATTATTTGATAATGTCTTTAGAAATGGTGAGCTGAGAAACTAAAGCTAGACTAGTATATGTAGGGTTTTTTAATCAGTATTATTTTTTGTTGTTGATTTCCACTGAGAGTGAGAAATGTAGCAAAATAGATGGTGCTGATGCTGCTCTGGGAGTCTCTCTAAATAGAAAGGCTCAGCACTCAGCAGTGAGAAGTCCCAGGTGTCAGGGTCACTTGGTCCTGAGCTACAGATGGCTGGCTCAATGTAGTTTCACAAGTATTCTTTATGGGCCCATTCTGAAATGACAATGAATATGCTCTGGGGCATATACACTATTCACACCAATTGGTTTGCTTGAATTTAGTCAGCTCTTCCCCTCAATGGACTGGATTTCATAAAAAATAAAAAAAGATTTTGAGGGCCTGCAGAATGACAAATAAACATCTTTTTTGCTTTTCTCTTTTCTGTAGGTTTTAGCAAACTTTTAAGTGCTTCTTCTGGACCAAACCTCATTTTGTGGAGCTACCAATAAGGCATTAGAGCTACAGCTGGCATAAACAAGAAAAGCTCTTCATGTGTCTCAAGTCGCTCCTACCAGGAGTATAGACTATTCAGGACCCGAAATTCCCACCATTAAGATTAACCAGTTGAGTTTAATGAACACTTATGGATGGTCAGTCAATATTTAAGACTCTATGGTAAATACTAAAGTACAGATAAGAATATGACATTGCTCTGTCATTATGGAGCTCACAGTCTGATGGAAGAGGCATACGTGTATAATTAAGGACATTACAACATGCTTATTATTCATGCTTTGCAGGAAGTGTGGTGGTACAAGGGGAGGAGCCCAAGTCACTCTGCCTGGGAAAGTTAAATGAAGGAAATGTCAAATGTCAAATGTCATTTGAGCAGGAATAGGAAAGATAAGTAAATATGTATTGGTAGGGTGGAAATAAAGAGAGAAGAGTAGGGGAAACAGAATAAGAAAAGACAAGTGGATATCTGTCTGAGTGTGAAAGGCATTTTATAGCATGCCAAGGAGTGGAATGATTAGAAGGGAGGGGTTGGGAACAATTGAATATTTATTGGGTGCTGTTTATGTGTGAGGCACTGTGCTAATTGTTTTACACATATTTTATCCTAATAACTATATGAGACAGAAATTATTGTTGCTTCACAGGGCAATGACTGAGTTGTTCATCAAATACTAATATACTTCATTCCATTATCTAGCCTCCCTTTCAGTGGATTTGGGCAATAAGACTAGGTTTTGGCCAACAGGATACGTGCTAAAAATACGTAAGCTACTTCCTGTACTAGGCCTCTTTTTCCCTTCTATGTTACCTTAGAGGCCACCTGTTCCAGATAACAATGTGTACAAGATATTCTCATCTATAGTATATATAATATGAGCAAGAAATAAACTTTATGTTCCATCTCTAAGATTTGAGAATTAATTTGTTACCACAAGATAGGCTATCCAGGGCTTGCCAAATTACAGCCAGTGATCAAAAATGACTCGTCACTTGTATTTGCAAATAAAGTTTGATTGGAAGACAACCACACCCAAATATCTATGATAATGACTACGTTTATGCTACAGTTGCAGAGTTAAATGGTTGCTACAGAAACTGTCGCGCGGGCAGAGCCTAAAATATTTGCTATGTGGACCTTACAAAAACAAAACAAAAAAACAAACAAAAATGTTGCTGACCTCTGTTCTAATTAACAAACAAGGAAAAGGAAAAACACTAGTTGGTAGTGTTGGGATTTGAAGCCAGTTCTGTATTTGATGCTATTCTCAGTTTTTTGTTTTTCTGTTTTTTTGTTTTGTTTTGTTTTGTTTTTGCTTTTATTGCCACTGGTTCTTTAATCTCCATTTGGTCCTGTACTTTAGTTATAATTCTCCTGTTGATTTACCCACACCACACACCATATGGATTGACAACCCATTCTGGAATCATTTTTCTGGCTCAATATTGGCATGTCTTTGGGGGAATAACTTATATGACTTGTCTCCTAATACCTAACTTCTCCCACTAGTTTCACCTTAGCTCCAAGGGACTGGCAATGAGAAAAGGAAGAATCAAGTGTAACTCCAAGGACTTAGTTTGTACTACTGGATGGAAGTAGGATAAATGGATTAAGAGCTGATACAGGGATGGCGTAAGGACTGGAATGGGAAAGAAGTTTAAGATTAGACATGTTGAGTTTAAGGTTTCCCTGGGAAAAAAAAAGAAAAGAAAAACAAAGAAGAAAAAAAAGGTTTCCCTGGAAAAATCCAAGTGGAGATGTTTTATAGGCAGGTAGGTAGATAGGTATGAAGCTCAAGAAAGAGACCTGGGTTGGAGATATAGTAGAATAAATTATACTGAATCATCTATCCTCTCAGAAGTCTTACTATGATTAGTGTTAGAGCTATAAGATGGCTAACTAAGGTCAGGGCTCAGTCTGAAACCAGGCTTGTATTCATTCTATGATCACATAAAAACAAAGGTAGTAGACACACCTGGCATATCTGTGCCCTTGACCTTTTAAGCAACAGATCTATCTCTCCCCATAAGATAGCATGCCATGTCTTGATGGTATGACCAGGCTGCTTCTTGCTTCCATGTCATGTAAGATTCTGTTTGCGACTCGGGAGCTTCCTCTCAGAAAGATAACCAAAGACTTTACTGCTTCTACCAAGATTTCACAAGAACCAGTGGCAGGCTCAGTATCTCAAGGCCTTTTATTCCCCTCTCTGAAACAATGGTATGAATTATTCAGTATGCCATGGGAAGGCCATAAATTATTTGAGCATTGCAATTTAACTGTAGTTGAATCTAGGATCGCTAATGCAGTATAGTGATTAATCCTCAAGATATACAAAAATGGAGATTTTTCCTCTTCTCAGGAGGGGCTGTGGGCCAGGTACCTGAGTTCAAATTTACTCCTGTCAAATATATTTGATCTTCTCACTACTGTCTTCAGAAAAATCCCATTTAAGGAAAGAAGAACAATTAAAAAAATACTAAAAATCCAATGATGACAACACAATGTGGGTTTTTTTGTTTTTTTGTTTGTTTTTCTAATTTTATTTATTTATTCACAAGAGACAGAGAGAGAGAGGCAGAGACACAGCCAGAGGGAGAAGCAGGCTCCATGCAGGGAGCCTCATATGGGATTCGATCCGGGGTCTCTACGCTCTGGGCTGAAGGCGGTGCTAAACCAGAACCACCCAGGCTGCCCTGTTTTTGTTTTTGCTTTGTAGTTTGCTCCTTGTCATGGCCCTTCCACACCGTGATTCACTGAAAATAGATGCTCTGAGGAAAGTATATGTCTGATATATGAACTTATTCAGAGGCATCTCCTTTAAAAACTCATAAGTTGCACCAGAATCTGTTTCATGGGCCTGAGTCTTATGCTATCCAATAGGGCTATATGCTCAGAAGAATCTCACTGTTGGCTAAATGCTCTCCTGTCACTCTCTTGAAATTCTTAATACTTTTTGACCAATGGTCTCACATTTTAATTTTGCAATGGAGACCTACAAATTACGTAGCTGGTTTTGTCTTGTACTTGACTTTGGTGTCCTACTGCCTGACCTTAGCCACACTTGAGCCCTTTAAGTGTTCTCAGGCCAAAAATGCAGTGAAGATACTTGAAGAAATTCTGGGCTTCAATGTGTATTATAATAAGTGGGGTTCTGCTGTTAATATGCTCATTGGCAGATATCTGGCCTGGGTCTACATTTTCCTATCTTGAACCTTGGCAAGATAGTGCTTGGCTGATTTCTGAGACTTTGGTAGGAATAGGGACAAAGGAAAAGCTTTCCAAACCTGGATATCCATAGGTAGATAGGTGCTCAGTCCCTCTCAATAATATGGACCACAGAAAGTCCAGGGATTCCATATGGATGGCTGATTACTGTTGAACGTGTTTAAGGCAACAGTGCTGAGCATGTCTTCTTACTTTTCTTTGTACCTATTTCTCTCCCACTTGCAGGCACTATTACCTTCTTTGTAGGAAGGTTTACAATTAAGAATAAAAGAGGCAGCATGTCCATCTTTGAGAGAATTTAAGGCAATGTGTTGCTTCATCCAGGGCTCTTTGCATTTGAACTCTTCTCTCAGTAAGGAGAAGAGTATTTTCTAATGAGTGTGAAAGAGCTGGGGGCAGTGGGCTTTCTTGAGTACCTCTGAAAACTACATCACTCTGGATTTGCATGCTGTATCCATGAAAGGCCATCTATTATTTCAGCCTTCAGATATTTCTGTAAATTCATGATTCCTTCTTGCCCATCCAAACCATATACCCCAAAAGCCTAGCGCCAATAGGGTCTTAGGAATTTTGTTACTGAATTTTTGCTACCCTTGGCTCCTTTTCTGAATTCAGTTTCCTTTTTTCCTCTTGGTGACCTTTTTGTAACCTTCTTTTGATGTCATAGATAGCCAAAATCTAGATATGGGACAAGCTAATGGTAGAGATATTCACTGTGACTTGGCAAACTTTCTCCTTGTCGGTTGGTGACTCAGGCAGGAGGGATGGGAAATGTGCTGTCAGTGGCAGAATCACTCCTGCAATAAGGCATTAGTTTGAATCCCAAATTAAAATTTAAAAAGGATGGGGAGGAGGAGGAGGCCCATCCATACCCTCAGTCTTTATTCACCTGGTTAATGACTCAGGCTGTTCATTAGGCACTAAAGAAGCAAGCTTTATCATTTCTCCAGCTTCAAAAACTAAAATGCCTACATTCAAATTACACCAACATGCTCCAAGCCTATTTAATTGAAAGTATGGGATGGGATCTGATGTAACATTTATCTTTCTGCAATTGATATGAGAGGAAGAGGTGAGGGGTTTAAGGAATATTTTATTTAAAAAACAGACTTGAAGAGGTT
Source organism: Vulpes vulpes (assembly GCF_048418805.1). Classification (NCBI taxonomy): domain Eukaryota; kingdom Metazoa; phylum Chordata; class Mammalia; order Carnivora; family Canidae; genus Vulpes; species Vulpes vulpes. The sequence goes on along the minus strand of NC_132796.1, from coordinate 91,161,620 downwards.
GTGGGAGTGATTGCCAGCTTGTCAGGTGACTCACTGACACCTGGAGAGAACTTCTTGTCATTAGACAATCTGACTCCCAATATGGCCCAGGACAATTTAGTGAAAACTTTGTCCCTCCTTTATCTCCACCTCGTATCCCACCTTCTCTCTTCCTGGAAGTTTTATCTCCACTAACAGATAAAAATTAGCACTCAACACCTACTGGAAACATTCACTACAAAATTGATCCAATTATAAGTCCTGTATTGGGAACTTATATATTCATGATGCCTTTCCATCCCACATACAAGTAATGCATTTGTGTTCACAGGAATCAGAAGTATTTGGAGTGCAAAGAACTGGCATTCAAAAAGAAGCCATGGGGAATGTCAGGTAAGCATCCTGTTTAGCTTTTTGGATTTAGTCATGCACAGCTCACTGTCCTGGGAAAAATAATTTTGTATATCAACTTCCTTTATTTATGGGAGGAGATATTCTACTTATTTCTGAGGGAGGCTGTAGGTGGGACTGGTAGGATAATCTGTGGTACAAAAAGGATTTTGGGATATCCTTTCAAGTTAATTCTACTTAGGGGTAGGTGTTTACATGGAAGTATCTCTTCATAAATCTCAGCTATTGTGAAAGCATATCAGCATCATTATACATTAGGTATATGTATATATATATACATATATATGTATATGCTTTGTTGCATGTACAGTAGTCTCCCCTCATCCACAGGGGATACATTCTGAGACCCCCAGTGGATACCTGAAACTGAGGGTAGTACCGAACCCGATTATACTGCTTTCTTTTCCTTTACATTCATACATATAATAAAGTTTAATTTATAAATTAGGCACAGTAAAAGGTTAAGAACAATAACTAATAATAAATAGAATAATTATAACAATGCACTGTAAGAAAAGTCATGTGAATGTGGTCTCTTTCTCTCAAAATCTTATTGTAGTGCACTTACCTTTCTTCTTGTGATGACGTGAAATGGTAAAATACCTGCTTGATAAGATGAAGTGAGGTGAATGACTTAAGCATGATGATGTAGTTTTAGGCTACTATTGACTTTCTGACCGTACATCAGAAGGACCATCTGCTTCCAGACTGTCGTTGATCACCAGTAACTGAAACAGTAAAAAGCAAAACCAAAGATAAGTGGGGGATTACTGTGCAGAGATTGAAAACAGTCCCAGTGGGGTTGATTTGTAAATTCTGTCGCTCTTAAAGATAGGATTTTCCTCCTTTCTTTCTTTCTTTCTTTCTTTCTTTCTTTCTTTCTTTCTTTCTTTCTTCTTTCTTCTTTCTTTCTTTCTTTCCTTTTTTTAGGATTTTCCTTGTTTCTTATTTCTCAAATCTTTTTTTTAATATATAAATTTATTTTTTATTGGTGTTCAATTTGCCAACATATAGAATAACACCCAGTGCGCATCCCATCAAGTGCCCCCCTCAGTGCCCATCACCCAGTCACTGCCACCCTCCGCCCACCTCCCCTTCCACCCCCTATCAGTTTCTTCATGTTTGCTCACTGTGGATTTTTTTTTTAATTTTTTACTTTGAAATAATTACGGAAATTCACAAAAATTTGCAAAAAATGTACAGAGAAGTCACGTGTACTTTTCATCTAGTTTTCCCCAAGTGTAGATTGATTTTATCCTGCTATTAGTCACATTTATTTGATACAAGACCTCTCAACTGCCTCATTCTTCTAATATACCCTACATAGGGCATTTGGGAATACTTATATGACATAGGGCATTCCATGATATTAATGTATAAGTAATTGTCTAATATGTCATTAATACTACCCATTACATATCTTTTTTAAAAAAATCTTTTATTTATTTATTTGACGGAGAGAGAGAACACTCATGCATACGAGCAGAGGGAACAGCAGAGGGAGAGGGAGAAGCAGGCTTTCCATGGAGCAGGGAGCCCAATGAAGGGCTTGATCCCAGGACCCTGGAGCCAAAGGCAGATACTTAACCAATTGAGCCACCCAGGAACCATACTCATTACATATCTTTAAGTTATCTTATGACTCAGCTCATAAAGAGATAGCAGTAAAGGAAACAACACACAAAAATATGACTACCTTGAGGGTATTTTCAAAGAGGAGTATGTTTCATGAAATCTTAACATATACCTCACATGAGTGGCTTACACATCATTGTGACTGTTATCTAAGGCATAACTGAAATAATTTTTGAAACTCAGGATGATACAGACTCTTAAAGTAGGAAATTCTATTAATGTATCCTCTCATTGTTATGTAATACAAGATTCCTTTCCTTGGTGACAGCATTCTCAAATTTCTTATTTATATTTGTGCATCTCTCCTCTAATTCCATATTGCGAAGCTTGACAATCAAGATCATTCTCCCTATCTCCTTTAATGAATTTAGGACTATCCAATACTTTCTCAGTCCTAGTTTTTCTAGATTAACTAGAGTTCATCCTAGTAATCAATCTTGGTGAATAGGCTCTTTCTTGGTCACCTTAGATATATTTCTCTAGGCCTACTCCAACCAATATATAACCACCCCTGCTTCCAGAAATAGATGTATTGTACATTTGCTCCTTGGCTCCAAATCTGTGGGTGGAGAAATGTTCTGAGTATGAGCAGAAGTGTGTGTGTGTGTGTGTGTGTGTGTGTGTGTGTGTGTGTGTGTATGCACGTGGGGAGGTAGTTATGGTGGTGGGGGCTTTAAATGTCACCACTTAAAAAAACTATTCTGGTTACTCAGGGGAAAATACAAAAAAAAGTAGAAAAATTGCTTTGGATTCTCTGCTATTCTGCTGAAAATATGCTATTTCATTGGAATTATTCAAATACTTTAAAAATTTTTCACTGCACATATTTAATTTTCACTCATGCATTTGAAGGTATGCATATATTAGTATTCGTGACAAATTAGGAGGCTTTGCATGAATGCACATATATACATGGGTGAGTCAGTCATTCAGTGGTAGGCATCGCTTCCTGTGATTCCATAATATCAAATACTGAGGAGATGAGGTGGGAATATGCAAAATAATATTTTCTCTTGAAATAAACCAGAGACATGCCTGTGAGAAAAAATAAGGACAACACTATTTCCTATTTCATTGAGATTTGAGGCTAAATTAGACTTTGTATAAAGCTTTTTAATAAAAATTTTAAAAAGGCAACAAGGAAGAAAAGAATTTACTAATGGGGCTAGTTAGAAAACAAATGTTAAGATCTCTCTCCACTTTTTAACTTCCCTTTACTAGTAAATGTTCTTGAGATATCTCCATTCATCTCTATAGTTTTCAAGGTTGAGTGTTAGGGAAAGTCCTTGCACACAGTTTTTGTCCTGCAAATAGCTGCCTTCTTATCAAGAATGAAAAATAATAAATTGGAGGCTTGGGGTTTAAATTTGGAACAATTTTTTCCAATAGGCAAACATTGGATAAATGAGGACTCCTAAGATGCTCTTGACATCCAACATCCAACATCCAACAATTTTAACAATTAACCTTCCTGCTCCTTCACATCCAAACTTCTAGCCCTCAGACATAATCACTTTCACCCTACCTTGATTCACTTTCTTTCCTTTTTCTCCTTTCTCTCTCTTCCAGTCTACCAACTATGGTTCATAAAAGAAATGCCTATCAATATTTTTTTAATTCTTTTGATGTCTCCAAAGAATTAATTGTGTCCTGGGGCAAAAATCATATCAGGAAGAATCTGATGAGACTTCCTAAAAGAAAAGTATAGAGCTCTCATTCATATATGGCAGATTATTAACTTTCTGGAAAACTGGCTAATGAGTTTCAGCCATAATGCTATTGAGACTAATTGGATTATAGATGTTTTTAAACTGTGAAGATACCCTATAGACTAAACAATCACTGTATCATGGATGCCCAGAGTGGGAAGGGATCTTAAATGTCATCTAGTCCATATTACCCAATGGATGTTTGAATTCCTCTATAACTTTCCAGCCAAGAGGTTACTAAGCTCCTATGTAAACACATTTAGTGATAAGGAACTCATTAACTAATGAAGTTGTCTATACCTTCTCTGGATTGCCCTTGTTTATCTTTGTAAAATTTTGCTCACTCTGATCTAAAATCTGTTCTGTAGATTCAATCTATTATTTCTAGTTCCACCCTGTCGAGGGCACACAGAACACTTGTTCTCTCATCTTCATGATAGTCCTTCAACTATTTGATGACAACTTCCATCTTTTTCATGGGTCATCTCTTCTTTAGACTTTTATGTTTTTTATATGATGTTGTTTTAAGTCTCTATGATACTTGTGGTTATTCCCTTTTAAAAACATGGGGCCTGGTATCCTATTCTATATAAAGGGGAAGGTAGAGATGCAATCTAATATGGAAAGGTTAAGAAAATAAATTTAAGTACAATATACATAGTTACATCTAAAAATAAAAATGTGACTAGCAGAGTTTGCAGGGTGATTAGGGAAGAAGTGGGGGAGGAGAATGAACTAATTATTTATTGGAAGGAAGCTATTATGTTATTTTAAAAGTTTATAAATACAGAAAGAAATGTATAAACACATATTTTATGTTGTGGTGATAACCAGCAGGAAACCCCCAAACAAAAATGATTAAGAGTAGTTACTTCTCTGAAACTAAGACTAGGGATGAAGAGAGAGAGATTTTCTCCTTTTGAGCTTTTCTCTACTGTTTGAATCTTTCTTATTATGGGCATATACATTTCCATGATTCCTTATATGTAATTCAGAAGTCCAAAAACTCTGAGAGAGAAAAGGTTTTTCATTTCTTTTGGCTACTAGGCCTGACTTAATCTGAATAATTTGGCAATTATTCAGCAAAATCTGAACTGTTGTAAAGCTCTTTATAATCTTTATTATTACCAGGTAGTATGTATATTCATTGATTTTGCTCCTGAATCTGGTATTTCCTAGAGATGTTACTTTGGGAAAGTCATTTAACCACTCTGAGCTCATTTTGTTTGTTCACCTATAAAATAAGCTTTATAATACTAAGCATAACATAAAGAGTAACATATTATCAGCCAGAAATAGTTGCACAAAAAAGTATGTGTTACTATTATTCTAAATAATAATAACAACATAAAGCAGTAGTTCCCAAACTTTGGTGTCCATGAGAATTATATGGGGAGCTTTAAAAATTCCTGATGACCAAGATGTATCCCATATTAATTAAATCAGAATAGTTTAAGGTAGGAGCCAGGTGATTACAATGTGTAGCAAAGTTGGGGAACCACTGATTTAAAGTGAGAAATCTTAACAGTTGCCACCAGAAGATAGACTTGTTGTTGTCATATTAATTTACTTGGCCTCTGAAGTTAATAGCCTCTCTTAATAGCTTTTCCAAATCCCAGTATAGCAAGTTTTTGTTTGTTGTAGTTACCTACATGCTTTTGGAAGTTCGTTTAGTCTCAGGAAGCTGATCCTTGCAAAAATGGTGAGCCCATTTTCATTATAAAGTGGATTTCATATTAAGTTTCTTCATGTCTTGTAATTTTTTGTTGAAATCTGGATATTTTAGTCAAAAAAATTATAGCAACTCTGGCTAATCATTTTTCTCTCCATTTGTGGGGACTTGTATTTGTTGTTGTTTTATTCTTTGCTTACTGACTTAGATATTTGAATGAAGTCTAATTCCCTAGCAATGTGAAGCCTTTGATGTTGATTCTCAGAAGATGTAGCTTTGGGCATGCACACATTCATCCTTCTACCCGTGGCAATCACTAATATATTTTTCATTTCTATAATTTTATCATATAAAGAATGTTATACAAATTAAATCATAGAGAATATAGCCTTTTATGATCTCTCCCACCCTCCATATTACTCTCATAAGAGTAATCCAGGTTTGAATAGACATTTTTACAAAGAAGACATACAGATAGCCAATAGGCACATGAAATGATTCTCAACATCACTAATCATCAGGGAAATGCAAATCAAAACCACAATGAGATATCATCTTACACTTGTCAGATTGACTTTTATCAGAAAGAATAAAAAAACAGTGTTGGTAACAATATGGGAGACAGGGAACCCTTGTGTACCATTTGTGGGAATGTCAATTGGTCCAGCCATTATGTAAAACAGTATGGAAATTCCTCAAAAAATTAAAAATAGAACCACCATATAATCCAGGAACTCTATTTCTGGGTATTTATCTGAAGAAAATGAAAACACAACTTCAAAAAGATATATGTGCCCTTATGTTCATTGCAGCATTATCTACAATAGCCAAGATATGAAAGCAACCTAAGCATGCACCAATAGATGCTGAGATAAAGAAAACATGATATACATATACAATAGAATATTATTCAGCCAGAAAAAGAATGAAATCTTACCATTTGAAACAACATGGATGGACCTAAAGGGTATTATACTAAGTAATATAAATCAAAGAAAGGCAAATACTGTATGATTTCACTTCTATGTGAAATGTAAAAAACAAAACAAACAAAACAAAACAGGAACAGACTCAAATAAATGAAGCAATCTGTTGGTTACCAGTGTGTGTGTGTGGGGGGGGGGGAGGGAGCAAGTGAAATAGGTAAAGGGGATTAAGAAATACACACTTACAGTTATAAAATAAATGAATCATGAGAACATAATGTACAGCACAGGGAATATGGTCAATAGCATTGTAATAATTTTGTATGGTGACAGTAACTACACTTATAATAGAGATCACTTCATAATATGTAAAAATATTGAATCACTATGATGCATACCTGAACCTAATAGGATATTTTATGTTAATTATACTTCAATAAAAAAGGAATATGCCCTTTAAAACTGGGAACCAGGAAAAAAGAGAATAATCCAGGTTGTTGTGTGTATCAATAGTTTATTCCTTTTTATTGTAGAGCAGTATTCTGAATGTACCAGTTTGTTTGACCATTCCCCAATTGGATATCATCTGGGCTATTTCCAGTTTGAGGCTATTATGAATAAAGATGCTATAAACATCTGCATATGAGTTTCTGCATAAGCATAAATCTTCATTTATTTGGGGAAAATGTCCAGGAATGTAATTGATAGGTTGTATGTTAGTTGCATATTTTGTTTTTTTTTTTTTTAAGAAACTGAAAAATCTATTTTCTGGAGTGACTGTGCCATTCTGTGTTTCCACCTGAAATGAATCCAATTTCTCCATGCCCTTGACAGAATTTGGTGGTGTAACTATTTTATATTTTATTTATTCTTTATATATGTGTAGTGATCTTGCTGTAGCTTTAACTTGCATTTCCCTGTTGGCTAATGATACTGAATATCTTTCCATGTGTTGATTTGTTATGTGTCTATATGTTCTCTGCAGTGAAATGTATGGTCATGTCCTTTGCTCATTTTCTAATTGGATTGTTTTTTACTGTTGACTTTTGAGTGTTCTTTATATATTTTAGATACTAGTCCTTTGTTTGATAAGTGGTTTGATAACATACTCTCCACGGCTGTAGCTTGTATTTTCATCCTCTTAACTGGGTCTTTCACCAGGCAAAAGTTTTAAGTTTTGATAAAATCCAATTTATCAATTTTTCCTTCAGTGAATTGTGCTTTAGGTGACAAATCTAAGAACGTTCTTCCTAGCTCTAGATCCTTAAGATTTTCTTCTACTGAAACTTTTATTTCAGTTATTGTATTTTTCAGTTCTAAAATTTTCATTAAGTTCTTTATATTTTGTATTTTTTACCAATACTTTCTATTCCTTTACTAAAAGTCTTCATCTTGGGACACCTGGGTGGCTCAGCAGTTTGGCACCTGCCTTCAGGCCAGGGCGTGATCCTGGAGTCCCAGGATCAAGTCCCACATCGGGGTCCCTACATGGAGCCTGCTTCTCCCTCTGCCTGGGTCTCTGCCTCTCTGTGAGTGTGTGTATGTCTTTCATGAATAAATAAATAAAATCTTTAAAAAAGGAAGTGCAAGCTTTGGGTGGAGAGGGGAGATACTTTTTATTTGTGCCTGTTGGTGTTAACATATTGCCAGTCTCTTCAGCTCCAACTCAGGATACATACACAAAAGCATATCTAGATAACTTACCACTGTGTTATTCCTTGTGTCCTGAGATACGTAGCTAGTTTGTCTTCTTCTCTCTACCTTTTATATACTTCTTATGCTTGTTTTATATATAATTAATCTCCAAAGTTTTTAGTTGTGCTTGGTGGAAAAAATAGGGGAAAGTACATCTACTCCATATTTCTGGACATAGAGTTGACCCAGCAATTTTACTTCTAGATATGTGCTTAAGATAAATGAAAACATGTACACACAAAGACTTATGCATGAATCTTCATAGCAGCTTTGTTCATAAGAGGCAAAAAAACTAGAACCTACCAAATGCCCATCAATGTGAAGGAATAGTGGTATATAAATAATGTTGAATATTATTTAAAATTAAAAGATATGTCTGGTAATATTGAATGTAAGAAAAAGTGGAAGGAAAAGGGAACATTTAGACACAGTGGTAGAAATATAAATTGTTATAATTGCTTGGGAAACAAATGGAATAAAGTTAAATTTGAGTAAAATTGAAAACATGCATTTCTACTTCTGGATATCCTAGAAAGTGTCTTGTAAATATATATAAGAAGATGTGTACAAAGATGCTTAATATAGCACTGTTTGTAACAGATAGAAACTGGAAAAAATCTAAAATTTCCATCAATAAGAAATAGATGAATTATAATATATTGGATAATTACATCCAATTAGCCTATAAATTGAAATTTTAAAACTTGTTGAAAAAAAATAAAAATAAATAAAAACTTGTTGAGTGAATAAATGTTAGTTGCAGAGTTACATATACAAATTATACTAGTTATATAAATTTTAAATCATGCAAAAGAATTCTATAGCTAGTATTATGGACACAAATATATGTAATACATGTTTAAAGACTTGAATGAAAAAATACATCTGGAATTTACATGTGATTGCCTCTCATCTGAGAGGAACAGTTTAAGGAACTTAAACACAAAGGATCTCTTTTTTTTTAATAATAAATTTATTTTTATTGGTGTTCAATTTGCCAACATACAGAATAACACCCAGTGCTCATCCCGCCAAGTGCCCCCCTCAGTGCCCATCACCCATTCACCCCACCCCCCGCCCTCCTCCCCTTCCACCACCCCTAGTTCGTTTCCCAGAGTTAGGATCTCTTCTTTTTAACCTTTTTTCCTAGGTTTTAAATTCATAGACATTTTCTATGTTACTCTCTATAATGTGTTTTTACTTTTATTTTTTTGTTGTTTGTTTCAGAGGTAGAATTTAGTGATTCATCAGTTGCATATAACACCCAGTGCTCATTACATCAAGTCCCCTCCTTAATGCTCATCACCCAATTACCCCTGCTCCCCACCTATCTCCCCTATAGCAACCCTCAGTTTGTTTCCTAGAGTTCAATGTGTCTTACGGTTTGCATCCCTCTCTATTTTTATCTTATTTTATTTTTCCTTCCCTTCTCCATGTCCATCTGTTTTGTTTCTTAAATTCCACATATGAGTGAAATCATATGATATTTATCTTTCTCTGACTGACTTATTTTACTTAGCATAATTCCCTCTAGTTCTATTCATATCATTGCTAAGAGCAAGATTTCATTCTCTTTGATGGCTGATTAATATCCCATTGTATATATATGTACCAAATCTTCTTTATCCATTCATCTGTTGATGCACATCTGGGCTCTTTCCACAGTTTCGCTATTATGAACATTGCTTCTAAAAACATTGGGGTGCATGTACCCCTTCAAATCACTATGTTTGTATCCTTTGGATAAATAACTAGTAGTGTAATTGCTGGGTCACAGGATAGCTCTATTTTTAACTTTTTGTACTGTTTTTCAGAGTGGCTCCACCAGTTTTCATTCCCGCCAACAGTATATGAGGGTTCCCCTTTCTCTGCATCCTCACCATCATCTGTCATATCCTGAGTTGTTAATTTTAACCATCATGACTGGTGTGAGGTGGTATATCATTGTGGTTTTGATTTTTATTTCCCTGATGTCAAGTAATGTTGAATATTTTTTCCTGTGTCTGTTGGCCATTTGTATGTCTTCTTCTGAGAAATGTCTTTTCATGTGTTCTGCCCATTTTATGACTGGATCTTTTGTTTTTGGGGGGTGTTGAGTTTGACAAGCTCTTTATAGATTTTGGATACTAGCCCTTTATCTGAAAAGACATTTGCAAATATCTTCTCCCATTCCATAGGTTGCCTTCCTTGTTGACTGTCTCCTTTGCTGTGCAAAAGCTTTTTATCTTAATGAAGTTCCAATAATTCAGTTTTGCTTTTGTTTCTCTTGCCTTTGGAGATGTGTCCAGCAAGAGGTTACTTTTCATATTCAAAAAGGAAAGCAATTAGGAAATTATAGCTAGACCAGGCTGTCCAAAAGGGGAAAACGCATGTGCAAAAATGATGAAGCATACTTGGGAAACTATAGGAACTTTGTAAAGGCTGTGTGAGGGCCAAACAAGCCTTGAGTCACAGATAAAGAGCAGATCATGAAGGGCCTTGCAATGTCATGTTGAGGGGCATATGGATTTTCTTGAAGGCAATGGAGAACCAATGAAGGCTTTGAAGAATGGGAGTTACATGAATGCATGCATGCAATAAGTGCATATTTAAGTGCAATGGTATTAGGGTTGTGGAAAGGGAAAAGACTCAAAGAGAAGTGGTGACAAATTATGAGGGTAGGAAACATGTCATTTCCTTAGTATGTGCCCCAGAGCAGACTAATGTGGATGAAAAGATACACAGTAGTGTTAGTGGCTGATTACTACTACGAGAATTAATGATTGAGTTTTATTGTGGGAGATTCTATTTCAGAGACATTATTTTCTTGGTAGTAGGTTCAGATCTGTGTAGTGCAAGCTATGCAATAGATATGAATTTTTTTATTTGCTATCTAACAGCCTGAATGTCCACCTGCTTGACTGAATTTATTGTTATCAACTTAGTTTAAAAAACTATTTCTTATATTACATAAGGCAGATCATTTATTGGATTAAACAAATTTATATTTTGACAAATATTTGAGCCAAATCGACAGTCACAGTAGTCTGTCTTGGTTGTATGTATTGAAATGAAGATTCACTGGGTAAACAGTTAGAAGCAATATTTTGTTTTACTCATATCTAGAAAGATGTAGAAGTTAATCTCTAGGAGATTGGGGCCAAGCAATTTGATATCCTGCTCTATTTTTATTCCCATTCATAGTACATTTGCTCCACATAATTCTATGATTTTTAAACTTATCCTTCAAAATAGAAGAAAATCTCATTAGTGAAATTGGACTAGGTTCATTATGATGTTTCAAATAATATTTGGAAACTGATTAGTCCATTTATACTGTACGCTATGTCCAGTTTGGGGCTAGACTCTAGGAATTAGCATATGAAATCTGAGACAGAGTCCCTGTTCCTGTAACTTAACTTCATGACATATTTAAAATTGGGGGGACCCCTGGGTGGCTCAGCAGTTTAGCGATAGTTCTTAATTTGAAAAGTTACTATGTAATTTAATTTACATAGTAATTACATATACCCACATATATATGTAAATATATGTATATATACAGGTATATATATGTAAAAGTTACATAGTAAAGTTACATATAAAGTTATATGTAAAGTTACATAGTAACTTTTCAAATATATATATATATTTGTATATATATATATGGTTTTTTTTGGACTGGAATATAGGAAGTATCTAATTAGTGTTTATTCTTTTCTCTTTCAAACCCTCAATGAGAACTTGGCAGACACTTGAGACAGAAGTGAAACAATCTGATGATTTCTCCATGCAGAGAAATTTTTAAAATACAGATTAAAAATGTTTAAATTCATAGCTATGCTAATAACTTTGTATATCTCTTTGTTCCCAAATTAAACAAAATGTGTGTGTATTAGCCTGTATATGTACATGTGGGATAGATCCTACTGTGCATACTATTTTATCACCTGCTTTGTTTTACTTAATGATCTATCGTTCATATTTTTTATATCATTAACTATTCTTTCTTAATAGATAAATCATTTCCCATTCCTCCACAGACCTTTTGCATAATGCTTTGTATTTTATTGTTTGACAGTATGAATACAGTTTTCTCACATTTTAACATTCCCTTTATGTAACTACCATTCATTTTGCTCTTGATTTACTAAATGAACTTTCCCAAGGAAGCAAAAAATTTCTACTGCAACTATGTCCTTCTCTAATACTTAATCACAGTACTGGAGACATTTCATATAGACATATTGCATTTAACTTGTTGAGTGACTCTGGCAACATTCAGGAAGCTAGTATTTAATATTAATAATATTCAGAGTATTTAATACTAATAAATAATACATATTATTGGGTACCTACTATGTTCCAGGTAGTGTACTAAGTGCTTTACATAGATCTAATCCTTGCAACCTTAATACACATACTATTTGTATACCTATTTTAAAGATGAGAAAACTAAGATCATAAAGTGAAATCACTTATTCAACTTTACATAGCTAATAAACAATGTGTAAGTAAGGATTCCAATGTTGGCAAACAAATTGTAGTCCTAACTACTACAGTATATCATAATCTGCTTAATTTACTGGAGAGGAAGTCAGAGAACGGGTATGCAACTGAGAGCTAATGGATTCCGCAATTCTTCCATGTTACCCCTCCTGTGAAGCCATGCATTTTCCACCTTTCATCATTTGCCATGTTACAATCATGTTCTTAAATGACAGTGAAGTCTAACTGAATTTCTAATTCGACTGTGGTGTGTGCATGTTTGTGTGGGTCTGTATGCAGTTCCTCTCAGCTCTGACATTTTTTTAATTCAAAGAGGGAATCTACAGCAACCCCTGAAAAGGTGTCTACAAATGGAGGGTTTGTAAGTCATTTGCCATTCCTCCACAAGCTCATAATTTCAGAGTTGCTTACTTTTTATTTACAACATTTTGTCATACACAGTTCCTACAGCTGCAACTTAAGTAATTTTGCTCTTCTCAGTTGGCTACCCTCTCCCCAAGTCCTCTCTTTCAGTCAGTGATCTGTGAGTGAACACTTCAATTCACTAGGAGAGATCACTGTTTAAGGTTATCCTGTGGTTAACCTTTTTGTCAAGACAGAATCCAGTAATGGGACTAATCACTCCCAGATTGATGTTTTTAAAATTTGGATTTTTTGTATGTTATTGTTTTAAAGCAGCCCCATATGCAATCCGTGTTTGCAGGTCCAGCTGTCAACCATAGAAAAGACAAAGGCAAGCTGGAAATAGAGGTAAATGCATTTGGGCCTGTGTGCATAGTCACACTCCTTCTAGCCACATCATTGAAAGAAAAGTATGTTTATGAATATTCTTCTGGCACTTGAGGAAGATAGGATTGTGTTGACTCTCAAAGTGAGTCTGAAATCAGCTCTGTAAAAGCAATGGTTTATTTTATCTGAGTACAAAATATTTTTTCTAAGATATTTTTGCTTTTCAGATCTACAAGAAAGGAAGGCTTAAATCTTCTACATAGAACATGAGAGAAGTAAAATATCTCAGCACCCATTCTCTCCAGGTCAATGTACTTGGCTAATTTTTATAGCAGCTGGCTAAAGTAGGCCTCGTTATCATCAGAGAAGTTAGGCAAATTGCCCAAGGTCACAGAACCAGTAAGTGGCAAAGATAGAACACTACATAAAATAGAGTCAGATAATACATAATAAAACAATACTAGCAAACAATTTTTAAGAGCTACCCATGTTCTAGGTACTAGATACTGTGGTAGCTTTTCAAAAAAGATAAAACCAGGTGATGAAAATAGGTTGAAAACTAAGCTCAACCAGTAGAATATATGTGATGGCTGAGACTCCCCCCACTCCAATAATAATGATAAAAGCTAAAATCAATTTAGTGCTAAGTGCCAGGCTCTGAATAAAGTACTTTATATTCATTATCTCATTCAATCTTCACAGCAATTCTTTGAAGGAACTTACAGTCTGGTGGGAGAAGCAGATAATAATCAAATAATCTCATAAATAAATTAAAATTGCAACTGTGACAAGTCTTAAAAATGGCTACAAGAATGTTTAATTAGGGGGATTGCCCTAGTCATAAAGATCAAGGAAGACTTCCCTGGGGGAGTGAGAATGGGAAATAGCATGTGCAAAAGCTTGTAGGAGAGGGAGCATTGGGGCTTTTGGAAAACTGTGAAAGTAGGCCAGTGTGGTGGGAACAGAAAGAATAAGCATGAGCTTGTACATGGAGGATGGAAAGTTAGGGAAGTGCCAAGTGTGTTAAGGATTTGGGGCCATAAGAGGCCAGTGAACTATTGTAGAGGAGAATGACACATTCAGATGCATGTTTTAAAGCAATCATTCTGGCTGATTGGAGAATATTATTAGAGGAGGAAGAGAGTAGTTGCAAGGAGACCATTTAGGAGATGGCCTTTTAGGCCAAAGGTGACCATGAGAATGTGGATGAACTGGTGGTGGTAGATGTGGAGTGAATTCAATTGATTAAAGATAAATTTAGTTTATTACAAAGGACAGGTCTTGGTGATGCACTAACAGAACACAGAAAATTTTCATTAGCCACTGAATTAATTAGCCATTAAATTCATGGAATAAATATTAATAATTACTTAGTTATGAACCAAATTATGCCCCCTCTCAAAAAAAAAACCCCACAGGTTGAAGCTTTTAACCCCAGTGTGACTATATTTGGTATTTGGTAAATAAAGAGGTATTTAAGGTTAAATGAAATCATAAGGGTGGGGTCCTAATCCAATAGGACTAGTGTCCTTATAAGAAGAGGAAGAGACACTAGGAACATAGAGAGAAGGCAATCATTTAGAAGTCAAGGAAAGAGGCTTTTCAGGAGAAACCAAAGCTGCCAGCCCCTTGATCTCAGATTTCTAGCCTCCAGAACTATGGGCAACAAATATCTATTATTTCAGCCACCCAGTCCATAACATTTTGGTATGGTAGCCTCAGCTAATACATACCCCTAGGTGTGGGCGACCATGAACTAGCTGGAGTAACTGAACCAAACCAGGCCCGGACTTGCATCCCTCATTCACTCAAAAGGCTCGGGAGCCTAAAAGAATAGTTGGTAGACGCTTGAGAAAGGGCTTGAGCAATGGTTCTCAGGGCTCACTTGTACGTGATCGCCCACATAACACAATAGGTACAACTTATTCTGACGTGTTCATAAATGTAAATAAGGGTCTGTCTGTCCTTGCTGGTCTGTTTACCATACCTAATATTCCTTTGAAGTATGCACATCTGGAGCAACAAGCTTATCTATTTACCAAGGTCTTCTGGCACCTGTGAGTCTGTCTTGCATGCTGAGAAAGGGGAACTTTGGAGGGTTTCACAAACCTGCTAAAAATAAACACCTTCTTGGCTTTGTTTTGCTTATGCTATAAAATGTTGTAAAACCTTGAATAAAGCTGGCACTTCTTGGACATCATCCACTGTGTCCCTCTTGTCCCCATCTCTTTACTTTTCTTTTATTTTCTTCATCCCCTAATCCTCAGGACCCTGATGGCGTTGCCGCAGCGTGCGCGCAACACCTAAGTTTCTGGTTTGAGCAACTGATTAGTTACATTATGGTAGTAGTTACCAAGAAAAGGCACACCAGAAGATGTCCAAGTTCACAGGAAAAGATGGAGAAAATGAGACAAAGAATTTTAAATAATTTATACATGTTTTCTAAACCAAAGCCTGATTCCAAAGCCCATGTTTTTAGCCAATATTTTAGTATAGGGTAAGTAGGGCAAAAAACAATTCAGTCCATTATTAACCCGAGAGCTAAATTATAATTTTAACTTTTAAAAGCATGTTCCCAGTTTAATTATATAATGCAAAAAAGAAAGTCACCTGGACAAGTAAGTGCTGCTGCCTTTGGTATTACTGCCCTAGAAACATGAAATTGGGCTTGCTCAGCTTTAGAGAGCATAGCCCGGAAGCTAAACCTGACAATGTTTTTTTTTATGGAAGTGGGGGAATCTGCCTTCTGGTTAATGATTTTCTCAGAGCTTCTGCTAACCATTGTTAACATGCTTGTGACCTCCTTTGAAGTATTTCTAACCCCTGAAGGCTATACTCACAGCTGCCAGATATTATGAACCAGATTGACTATAAACCCAAGCCAGTATGGAAGAAGCTGTGGCTAATCCTGGATAGTATAGATGAGCAGCTGTGTTAGGTTTGAACTCTGTCTACTTTTTCAATCAAATCTCACATACACCATACACAGAGTGTTATCTGTTTCAAAACTGTCAACCTGTGGAGGAGAAAACATTTGACACGGGGTGTCTGACTTTCCCTCTTTGTGTCCTGGTGTCTCTGGTGCCTGGAACTCCCAAGCCAGCTCTTCACAACAGGATCTGTATTTCCTGGGCTATGCCCCAAACTGTAACCCTTCTATTTTATTTTATTCTACCACAAAATGCTCTGCCCTCTCCAAGGCCCAATCTTGCCTACCGGTAGATGATAGGATGCTAATCTGGTATTATTACCAGTGTCAACAGTAGTGGCTTTCTGTGTCCCATTGTACATGGAACGTAGTTACATTTTGTTATAAGGTCTTCAGTACCTGGGCACCTGGGTGGCTCAGCTGGTTAAGCATTAAGCATTGATTTTGGCTCAGGTCATGATCTCAGAGTTGTCAGACTGAGCCCTGCTTTAGGCTCCATGCTGTGTGGAGCCTGCTTAAAATTCTCTCCCTCTCAAACGAACTAGGGGTGGTAGAAGGGGAGGTGGGTGGGGGGTGGGGGTGACTGGGTGACGGGCACTGAGGGGGGCACTTGATGGGATGAGCACTGGGTGTTATGCTATATGTTGGCAAACTGAACACCAATAAAAATAAATAAATAAAAGATTCTCTCCCTCTCTCCCTCTACCTTTCCCCACCACTGCATTCTCTCTGTCTCTCTCTCAAAAAAAAAAAAAAGAAAGAAAGAAAGAAAGAAAGAAAGAAAGAAGAAAGAAAGAAAGAAAAATTCTTCACTAACTTTATTTTAAAAAAACTGATTTTAATGGTGGTAATTCCATGAACAGGGCTTTGGCTACAGTTTCAAGCCATCTCCAAAACTGCTTAGGTGTAACATATGCCTTACTAGAGGATATTGTTAAAAATTCTGAAGTGCCTGGAAATACAATTTTGGGGGGAAATAAATAGAACATACAACTCATCTGTTGGTACTATCTCTGCTCTAAAATGTTCCAATCTAATTATGCTTGTGCTACACCACATAGAAAGATGGCAGGTTTTTTGAGATATCCTTGGTATAAAATGGAAAGAAAAAATACACAAAATACCTGACACACAGGCTGCCACATCCCATTTTCACACCAGTGGTAGAAAATGCTTTATCAATCATAACATTCTGTACCACTGAACCCAAACAAGGCCTCAGAATTCTACACAACAGCCAGCCAGAATCAATAGAACAGAGATGGGCCTTGGGATGAAACCTATGCTATTTCTAGTCCAGATGGTCTGAGAACTCTTCCAGCTGTTCCCTGATAATTGCGTTTCAACTTTTGGTTAGAAGTCATGAACATCACTTTACAACTGAAGAAGGCAAAGACCTGAAAAAAAGAAGAGAATCTCTTCAGGGATGTGGGGGAAATGAGTGAGAAAGCCCAGTAAGACTGACTCTTTGCATATAACAAGTAGGCAATTTCTTGAGTTGTGTATTGTGCTTACCATAAGCACCTATGGTTACTATAATTAGCATCATTCATTTAACACACAGAGGACCCTAGTAAAAGAGAAATATATTTTGGAGATGGTAGAGATGGAGGGATAGTTGGTATTGCCAATCAGATTAGCTTTATGAAACCTAGAAGAGAGGAGAAAAAAGAAGGAATGTTCTGGAACGTGGGGTAAGTGGGAAGGGAAGGCCTGGAGAAAGGCTCTCTCAATGGGCAGTCAAGGACAGTATGAGGTCATTCAACATTTTTGAGAAGGTGGATTTGGGCAAAGAAGGCAGACATGCACAGGGAGGTGTCCTCAATCAAAGACAAGCTTCTTTATTCAACTAGTCATCCTATCTCCTTGTGCTGTTGAGTGAGTGTGAAGTGGTCCTTCAGTGGGTATCCTCCCTCACTGGATAGGAAATACGGAGCCTTAGAATACTATTTACTAGGGTTGCATTGGCTGGCAGGGTATTTTACTGGTCCCTAAGCCATGAGCTCTTTTGATTTATAACTCCAGTAAATCCCAGCCCTCACTCCAAGAAGGTTTGTGTCCATGTGAACTGGGGCAGAATGGGAAAGTAGCTGTGCTTGTACACTTTTCACAAAGAGCCAAACATGGGTGTCAGAGTCCATTTACATCTCAAGAACATGTCACCAAAGGAAGTAATCACTGTAATTTAGAGAGGGTCTAATTAACATATTTGTTAGATAACTACGGCAACTTTACAATTGCATCCTAATTAATGAATAATATCCTGTGTATTCATAGGGAGAATGTGGCCAAAATTAAGTTGCTAATGAAAAAAAGGGCTTCAATTGCACCTGATACTTGCCAATAAACTTACAGCCTGCCCCATACACTAGGGTAAAGCTACAGTGGTTTTCAGCTCATATCTTCTTTTTAAATGTCTCCCTCTTAGCCTAGAGAATAATATATATTTTCATACTAACCCCATGCCAAGGCAACAATATTATGTGTGTTATTAACAATGCTTACTATGGCAGTTTAAACAGCCATAGCTACATTAAAATATAAGGCAGTCAGAAACTTTATACCCATTAAGGCCAGAATTGGGTTTTCCTTAAAAACTAATATTGTCTGGTATCTGAATGTACTTGTTATTTGAGGATAGACTATTTTTATTATGATTGTCTACTGGGAAATGACCCATTTTTCCAGCTAAGGTACAGAATGGAACTGGAATAAATGTATCAAGAGAATGCAATATATCTGGCTCAATTCATTTGAGGAGTACAATATTTAAATAGAAAGATTAAATTATTATCTATTTTGGGAAGGAAGGATAATCTAAAAGAAGGGTTAATGTTTTCTAGAACCTGTAATAGTAACATGTTAAAAATTTTTGTCCCTGAAGTTTCCAAATAAATTTCAGAACCTCTGAAATATTTTGTAGAATCTTAATCGGCACAATACCATGTCTATGTATTAGGTAGTGGAGAAGGAAAAGTAAGAGACCAGTTCTTTTATTCCTATTTTCCAGAAGAGGAAGCCGAGGAATAAAAAAAGCAAAGGAATTATTGGAGAAGCACAGGATAGCAGCATAAAAGCCAAGATTTAATATTGTATAATGTGTAAAGGGTTTCCAACAGGTCGTGGCACAATCTACCATATTACCCTATTCTCCTCCTTCCAAGATTGCTATCATGAGAATGTGATGTGATGAGGACTTGTCCAGAAGGAAGGACTCCCCAGGTAGTCACAGATAATGGTAGAATGAAACAAATGTGAAAAGAGAATTCACAATTTCAACCTATTTTCACCTGAGATGTTCATGAGGGTGCACACAAGCACATAGGCGCACATGCATGGGCACATGTGCAATATCTCTGGGCCTCATTAGGTTGACCAATAAAGTCTGAGTGGCATTTTCCCAGGTGGAAACACAGATGTGGTTGGTTTGGATTTCAAGGACAGCCTGGGAGGGAGCCCACAGGGTCCTTTAATGAGCTGGCTAGCCAGGGCCTACTCCATAGATTCAGCTGTCAGGGAGTGGCAGCTGTCTCCTTCCATGTATTACAACTAGTCTAAAGTACTTCTTTGTTAGAAGCTGAAGACTGAAACAGGCAACTAGCCCAACAGATCCAGCCTATAATGAAAAGAGGTAGGGATATAATATTGCAACTAGAGTGAGCCAAGCTTCTGGCCTTCATGTATTGGCTTATTTAATGGCCTCCTATAGGATAGCTGAAGCCTCACAGTTTAGCTTCCCTCTTTTCTCTTCAAATACTATAAATTATTTTAAGGATGAGATTGTGTCATTTGTTTTCATCTCTTCATTCCTTTGCTCCTGTTCTTCCCCTTTTCTCCTTTTCCCACCTGATAAATTTCTTATTTATCCTCTAAGATACAGCTAACATGAAACTTCCCCAAAACATCTTGTGTATTAACTTGGTCAATTATAAGACAATTATCTGTTCACATATGGCTTTCTCCTCTATTAGGTAGTGAATTTCTGATGGGCAAAGGTAATGCCTTGTTTATTCTGCATCTCATTTATAATAGTTCTGTTCATGACAAGATAACTTCGTATATCTACATACCAGACATTTTCCTAGGTGCTAGAGATTCAGCAGAATCCTGCTATCAAGCTTATATCCTAGGAGAGAAGGACAGATGATAAATATGTAAAACAAACAGAAATTCAGAGAGTACTAAGGGTTAGAAAATAAATGAAACATGTTAGTTGAAACTGTGGAAGTAGATGTGTTTTGAGGAAACTGTATAGTATGTGAAGAATGCTAGGCCTAGGATAGAATCCTTGGTAATACTAATTTGTTAAGGCCAGTCAACAAATGAGGAGTGAGAATGGTCAGAGTAGTCAGGGAGAAACAGATGAGAGTGGTAGTCAGTCCCTCCTTTTTTGTCTCTTCCCTCCTCAAATCACTATGCTGACTCTCACTCCTCATTTGTTGACTGGCCTCATTTGTTGGAGGAGTGGAGGAAAGCACACACACAGGGGATCAGAAAGGACTTTCTTGACTAGTACTGATGTCATCTGATATTAATGCCCTCCATGTATGGCCAGTATCCAAAATGCTAATTCTTTCTTTTTGGGTACATTTGCAGGTTTCTCTAATATTCTTCAATGGGGGAGATCCAGTTACAGTTTCCTACAGGATACCTCCATCATCCTGGCTGAGGTCACCTTACACCTGGCGGGAATCCTACTTTAATAGTATCCTTTTACAGTATAGTTCACAGCTGGCTACTTTTTGTGGGCTTCATATATGGCCTACAAGAAGATGATTGTAGGAAACAAGCTACAGCAACTTTTCCCTGTCATTGATGAAAATACAAATTGCTCTCAATGCAGTACTGTCACCAGCTAGACCACAAGAACTGACTTTTACTGTTCTCCTGCTTGCACTCACTAACCTTTGTCCCACATACTTCCTTAAGCTCTTCTTTTTGCTCATCTCTTAACTTAGGCAAAAGACATGACAGGCATAACATCCCATGATGGAAAACAAAACTACCCCTCAAGCAATGACTGCCTGGACAGAGAGCTCTGGCAACCCAGCCCACCCAGACCAGTTTGAGCTTAACCCCCCAACTCATGCCACAGATGAACCATGGAGTCACCTACAGTGTGACCAACAGCTACCTTAACCTCACCGTGACACTAAAATCTCTACCCAAGGAGAAGTTTAAGCCTCATTACATAACATACAATGTATATATAGGCAGGTTTTCTTAAGGTGCATGTGTGATCTTATGCCCACCTCTACATATGATGACAAGGCTCCCCTTTCTAAATATGCACCCTAACCCTAAATAAAAGAAACCCATTCACCCTTGCTCAGAATGGCTTTGGAAATTATTCCCTTAGATTTCCTTAACCTCTGCAAATGAAATTTTCCTTGTGTAACAACTCTACCTGGTGTGGTTTCTACCTGTGACTTACTAAGGAGCAAACTCAAATTAGTTGGGTTACAGTACTTTCTCTTTGTATTCTGCCAATACTAGGCTTCTTTAGCCACAATATTTTGATTTTAGATATTTTTAAAGCACATATCAGATAACAGTCCTTACAATGCTCAAATTCAAGGTGATACATATCAAGATCTTAAGGGTGCTTCACTCTAATTTGGCTTGAGATGGTGGCAGGGGAGGGAGGAGAGACCACTACCCTCCCTTCCATAATGTAAAAATTCTTGGATTGTTACCTTTGGTTCAAAGTTTCTGTTTAAATATAAAATTGAGCTGGAAAGGGTAATAGATCAAATTGTCAGCCATTAACACTCCAGTGAGAATAAAAAAATAGATGGTTCTTGATCACCTATAAAGGTCTTAAATAAGCCACAAAGTAAGTACCTATTTGTTAGGGAAAAGTGTAGGAAAAGACACAGTCCAGAATGTGGGAAGAAAGGCCTTGTGGAAGAGAATAGTACTGAAAAGATAGAGAGGGACAGAAACAGAGAAAGAATTCTAATTCTCTGCATTTTCAATTTTGCCTGAGATAATTTCCTAACAGACGTCTCTCTCTTTTAAATATATAATTCCTTTTTTGAATACATATTATAAAAAGTGCTATTAGAAATATATTTTTCCACAGTTAATGGCATACATGCATGAGCATATCTTTAGGATAAATATTTAGAAATGGAATTAGGGGGTCAAAAATACATCTGTGATGGTTAATTTTATATGCCCAGATACCTGGTTAACATTACTTCTGGCTGGGTCTGTGAGTGTGCTTAGAGAATAAATTAGCATTTGAATTGGCAAACTGAAAAAAGTAGGTTACCCTTCCCAATGTGGGGTGGGCATCATCTAATCCAGTGAAGGACTAAATAGAACAAAAGATGGAGGGTTGAATTCTCTATCTCTGCATGACTACTTGAGCTGACAAATTTATCTTCTCCTGCTTTTGGACTGGGATTTCTATCATCAGTTTTCCTGGTTTCCTGAGTCTCCAGCTTACAGATGACAGATCATGGGACTTCTCAGCCTCCATAATAGCATTTTAACAACCAGGTTGTTAAAATAAATCCTATATTTATATATAGGATTGTATATATGTAAAAATATAATTATATATTTACAGATAGGGAAACTTAATTACAAATAAGAGAACTTACTTTTCCATAGTTAAAAAGAGTTGTTACACACCAAATATTGGTGTTTGTAGTTTGTCATCACATATATTAAGATGATTCATTTTACATAAAGGTTCTAATCTCTAGAGAAACCTCAAACTCCAAAAAAAAAAAAAAATCAGGCTTAGAAGGGACAATTTGAGTTTGAAATGGAATGGGTCTCCACATATATATGAAACCAACAGTTCAAAGTGATTGAGGCAAAATCATGTTTTTAATGAATGGAGAAAATCTTTGAGAGATTACAAAAATCAGCTGCATCATTAGAGTATACATAGTGTCTGTGTATATATGGGCATCTTTCTCAATTGTTTACTGATTCCATACTCCAGATTTTAATGGTGGATCCAGATATGTAGGCCTGATGGAAAAACAAAAACTTTCAAAAAATTAGTTTTACTGTCTTAGTGTGATTTGAAAAAAAGGAAAAGAAAACAAAAACAATATCAAGCACAAACAAAATAAATAATAGTGGCATTTAACTAAAGCAAAAATATGTGTTTATTCAACAAATATTTGAGTACCTACTATGTGTCCGACAATAGACTTTGGGCATATAGCAACTAACTAGAAAGACAATGTCCCTACTCTCTAGCATGCAAGAAAAAATATATATTAATGGATTAAAAAGGAAAGAGAAAAGATGTACTTGAGATTAAGTGGCCAGAGTAGGTTTATATGAGAAGGTGACATTTAAGCTTGGACTGGAATGGCAATAAGGAACCAGCTCTGTGTAAATATGAGGCAGCAGATTATAGGCAAAGGAAGAGAAAAGTGCAAAGGTTCTGTGGTTGTAATATGCATGGCCATTTGGAAAAATGTAGAGAAGGCCATTATAGTTGCAGTGTAGTCAATGGGGAGAGAGTGTTATAAAATGAGGTTGAAGAAGTAGGCAGAAATTAGATATGAATTATCTTCTATATCCTTAAGTTGATATGAAGTCTGACTTTATGTACAGTGATAATTGGAAGTTGTTGGTTTGTTTTGAATAGCAGAGTACTATGTGAATTATGTTTTTAAAATATTACTGTTTTACTCTATAGGGATTAGAATATACGGAGTCAAACATAGAAGCAGAGAGAATATTAGGGTTCAGTTGCAGTAGTCCAAGTGAAAAATGATGGTGGCTTGGATTGGATGGTAGACATCAAGATAAACGGTCAGACTCCATTTATCTTCTGGAATAAGTAAGCAGGACTTGATGAATTCAATGGGAAGAAGATGTGTGAGGGGAGAGAAAAATCAATAAAATCTAGGTTTTGCTTGAAACCTAGGCATAAATGGCATAAAGATGCCATTTACTTATATGAAGAGGACTGACAGGAGGTGCTTTTTTTTTGAAAGGAGAAAAATTAAGTGTTCACAGTTGGAAATGTTAAATTTTAAGTGCCTTATTTTAATTAGGAAGCTATATTAAATTTGTTTTTTTTTTTAAAGATTTATTTTTATTTTATGATAGAGAGAGAGAGAGAGAGAGACAGGCAGAGGGAGAAGCAGGCTCCATGCCAGGAGCCCGATGCGGGACTCCATACCGGGACTCCAGGACCGCACCTGGGCCAAAGGCAGGCGCGAAACCACTGAGCCACCCAGGGATCCCCTATATTAAATTTGAATACAAATCATTGTTCATATCTCCCTCACCCCCTAGACACTTTGAAACACTTTTGTATTGCTATGTAGGCACTATTTTTAGTAATACATATATATATATAATATTTAATTATATAAATATATAACCTCTTCTTTATCCATTCATCTACTAAGGGACACTTGGGCTGTTTCCAAAGTTTGGGTATTATAGATAATGTTCCTATAAACCTTGGGGTGTATGTATTCCTTTCAATTAGTACTTTTGTATTCTTTGGGTAAATACCTAGTAGTGTAATCGCTGGATCATAAGGTAGTTCTATTTTTAACATTTTGAGGAGCCTCTATACTGTTTTCTAGAGTGGCTGCACCATTTTGAATTCCCACCAACAGTGCAAGAGTGTTCCCCTTTCTTCACATCCTTGCCAACACCTGTTAATTCTTGTGTTGTTGATTTTAGCCATTCTGACAGGTGTGAGATCACATTGTGCTTTTGGTTTGTATTTCCCTGACGGTGAATGATGAACATCTTTTCATGTGTCTGTTGGCTATGTGTAGGTCTTCATTCAAAAAATGTCTGCTCATGTCTTCTGCCCATTTTTAAATTGGATTATTCATTTTTGGGGTGTTGAACTTATAAACACCTTATAAGTTCTTTATATATTTTAGATACTAGCCCTTTATCTGATGTATTATTTGCAAATATCTTCTTCCATTTCATAGGTTGCCTTTTAGTTTTGTTGATCATTTCCTTTGTTGGGCAGAAGCTTTTTATTTTGATGAAGTCCCGATAGTTTACTTTTGCTTTTGTTGCCCTTGCCTCAATTCTTCAGTTTCTACTCAAACCATTGACTAGCCAACCAACATTTCCCCTTCCTTATCAAAAACATCAATATACGTTTTCAGCTAAAAACTATTGGTTTTGCTTAAGCAAAAAGGCTGCTTTTATAAATACCCAGTGTGTCCATAAATTAGGCACAGTATACTTATATCATGTACAAATAACATTGGCAATAGGTAATCTCTAAGGCCATGCCTTTTATAATAATAAATACTTTCACTATCTTTGCCTACTGGTCATTTGGTCTGAAACTCACTGCTTTCTTTCTTTTTGCTCTTTATGCTCTTTTTGGAACCATTTATAAAACCACACATGTTCCAATTACTATCTTCTGTAAGTCTTCCCAGAAGTACACTGAAAACCTTGGATTATCAAATTACCCAAAATGCAAAATTTTTAGTCAAAATGGCATAGAGGGTGGAGAAATAGTAGGTCTTAGCCTCTGTGAGTGACTAATTAAAGAAGAATAGAAATAAATGAGGTAATACTATAGATGAGTTTTAAGCATGCTCTCCCATTAGATGCTATATTATAGGTTCTTATTTTTTTTTCTTTCGTTAGTTTGAAGTCACATTAAAAGATGTTTAAAATCCATGTTTTATACTGTGTACTGATAATCTTGTGAATAGCCTGAGAGTGTATCTTGATTCAATTTTCAAATCTAAATCTTCTTAGATTGTACAGCTTTCTCAAAATGTATTAGGATTCTTTAGAGAGGATCCAGAGAAGCACACGGAAATACCCTACACCCTACAAGGTAGAGGGTGCCTCTCTTGGTAAGCTTTGGGAAGTATAGTAGGCACACCCACCCTTTCAGTGAGAAACCTTTTGAGCTCATGTATTCCCCAGACTACAGGCAAGGGGAAATTCTCAGAGAGCTATAACAAGAAAGGTACAAGAATGGAACTATTAACAAGCAGTTGACACGTGTCTGCAAATAAAAGTTGATCATTTCACATTTGGTCTTGGCTTGTGAAGGATGTAATTTGGGATTAAAAATAAACATACTGGAACATACATCCTGATCAGAAACATTCATATGCACAGCTGGAAACAGACACTGCAATTTGAAAGTGTAATTAAGATTTACCATCTCTATTTATAGAGTCCAAGCAGAGCAAATTCATTGTTTTAAATGTGAAGGTTCAGAAAGTGTTAGGGGGAGAAGAAATATTAACTATAAGTAAAATGGCATACAGCACATCGAGCAGTCCTTTCTGAATTTAGGGTCAAAGAAAATAACAGGGAAAACTGAAGTGCAAATGAAAATCACACATACAAAGGGAAAAATATGATATTCCCATGAAAGCCAAGAAAATATTCCTTAATCCTCTAAGACAACTATTGTTTCCTTGAATTAGGTAAACATGTCTGCTGAGATACAGAGCATTAATGGGTAGGTATTTAAGACAAAACAGCTGTGGAAATAGAGCGGACAATGTTTTCCTGCAAGTGAATGATTTGCAATGGTAATGAAGCTCCTTTTCCCTGACAAACCCTTTACTTAGTAGTCATTAAATGAAGGGTTCTTCCAAATACACATGGACAGGCCAATCGGGGTTGTTGATAGAAAAAGGCTTGCAAATGAACACATTGCTGCTCTAGAGGAGAGTTAAAAGAATGTTAATTTTTCATATTCTTAAGCCTTTTATTGCAATATTAATAATAATCAGTTAAAGTAAACTTAAATGATTCACCAAATCCATTTACATTTCAAAATGCAGAAATTGTATGACTGAGTTACGTGGATCAGATAGTTTTGGGATTAGTACTTTGGAACATCCCTGGAGAGGATAGTGCTGTGATTTCTTATGTTTTGCACATGGTTTATAATTTTTTAAAAATTCTGTCAGTAGGCTAGCCTTGTAGTCAGGTTCTGTAGTCAGTTCATAAAAACTAGAGGAAAAAAATCAATTACAGAGATATTTCAGAAGGGATAGATTAGAGCCTTTTTGGTTGTTTCTTCTTTGACAAATGGATTTACAAAGGGCCTTTTAGTGCCATCACTAGTCCTCTTGAAGGTAGGCTCTTGAGCTTTGAGTCTTTTTATAAAGAAGGTCGTTACTTGTGTTTAGGTTCATGGGAGATGCCAAACAATGTGCATCTCCTTCCCACATCTTTGGTTGCACAGGTCTTTAGCCCAAAGACAGTTCCCTCTCTTATTAATGTGCTTACTATGGGGAATACCACATCCAAAGGCTTTATTTGAAAGTGTCTTTTTCCACACCCACATAAGCACTGTTTCAAGAATTGTGTGAAATAAAAAGCTATTGACATAGTCATTTACAGTTAAATACAATCTCAGAGTCTTTCATAATTTGGGTACTTCAAGATAATTTTATGTTTAATCAATGTTCAATGTTTGCCTCCCAAATGCAGAGGCATTATGGGAAATGGAACTCAGCAGAATTCTATCAGTTGCATTTACTTCTGATGCATTAAGATTATCATGTCCATGAAAAGTCAGTGAGAGCAAAGGGCAGTAGATCCCAACAGAGGTTGCACAGTACGTGACTTGAGGATGCACCTAACCTAAAACACTATGGTAGGCAGAATTGGTGCCTACAAGAAGATTTCACTCAATAATCCCCAGGACTGCATATATACCTTACAAGCTACCTCATATGACAAAATGAACTCTGCCATGGTTAGTTTACTAATCAGTCAATTTTAAAATAGGGATATTATCCTGGATTATATGGGAGTAGATGAGATGGAACAACATGATCACATGAGCCTTGAAAAGCAGAAGAGGAATGCAAAAAGGGAAGTCAGAAATATTTGAGGCATAAGAAGTTTTTCAGACACTGCACCATTGCTGGCTTTGAAGATGAAAGGAGCCATGAGCCAAGGAATATGGACAGACTCTAGAAGCTGAGAACAATCTCCAGCTGAGAACTAGCAAGGAAATGGGAGCTCAGTCCTATAGCTGCATAGAGCACAGTATCCAGCCAAGCCCATCTGGCCTCTTGTCCTAGAAAACTGTCAGATTATACTTGTCATTTTATGCCACTATTTGTGGTACTTTGTTATAGCAGTGATAGAAAAGTAATTCAAAGCCATTAATTGATGCTAGCAACATACAGACTGCTTATCAATAGTCATAGGATCTACCCCTTTGCCTGACTTCATTTGTCTGATATCTGTCAAGCTCACTCCATGTGTCCCCAAACATGGAATTCTTGCTTCCCTTAATACTTGGTGATAATTATATGGACAGCTGTTACTTTGCTATCCCACTTAGGCACTACTTCCTCACCATGTACTAAAGTTACTTACCAGGTCTGCTTCTAGCCTGTTTCTACTCATCAGTCTGGGCCATAACAAATAAGATTGTTTTCCCAGCTTAGACTAACACCTAGAACTTAATAAAAAGAGCCTAGTCTATTTTTTCTTTTGTTTTTAATCATTTTATTTTGAAATATCTGTTGGTTTATAGAAAAGTTGCAAAGATAGTGTCATCAAAAGGTGTTTTGAAATGGATTTTGAAGGCTGATTAGGAGGATGAAGATTGGCAATCTGTTATGCTCATATCTCATAGTCTAATGAACAGTGGTATCAGTAAACTTTAAGTTGACAGACATGGCAGGATAGAAGAGCATCATTTCACTTCCCTAAGTCAGGATACTTGGCAAGAGTGTGGCAAACTCACTTGCACTCTGCCATCTAGTGAGAAATAGAATTAAAGAAAGGATCATAGGAAGGGAAACAAAATACTCTTAAATTCCTTAAAAGTAAATTAAAATGGAAAACATATAAAGAGTATAAATACACACACTAAATTCTAAGGGTGTGGAAAATCTCTTTATTGAAGGGCTATAAACTGTTTGCTCATGTTTCTTTAATAGTTTTCAAGCTGCCATTTCCTAATATATAAGTTTCCTTCATCTCAGCACACTGACAAATTGCACTAAATTCCATTTGGTTAGATATGGAGATGTTTACGTAGAATAAAGAAAAGCATAGGCCACACTTAGGTATTTCTACACAATGCACATTGGACTATTTTTTTTAACTACAAAAGCAACACTGCTGCCTCTGGAGCCTTCTTTGCAGGCAGAGCCAAAAAGGCATTGGCTGTGGTGTCTCAATAGAAACTGTTCTTCTTACCTTCATGATTTGGAGTAGGGATATAAAGTTGGCAAATAGATGCTTTTGGCTCTGACATGAGGAAAAGAAAGCAAATGAGTTAGAAGCACGGATGTGGAAAGGTGATGGAGGAAGGGTGGTGGTACTAGGAAGAGATTAGCTGTGTCCTTGAAAAGAGTTGGCTGCTGAGTCAGCCAAAAAGACTGTTTTTAATCTGGTGATTTTCACTGAAAAGCTACCTTAGCTAAAAGATGAACTTAACTAATGTCCAGGAACAGGGGACAACTATTAGCAAATTTAGAGTCAATTAGGGTTTTGTTTACAGTTCTTTTGTGTGGGATAGCCATTTCTATAAACTTTATACACACTATATACTTTTTTCTTAAGGCCTATTATTCTGTGAAAATATTGATTAAAGTTAGATGTTCCTCAGGAAATGGAAGTATGCAATTCACTTGTGGTAGTAAAATCTATGCTTTTTAAACAGATAGTCACAACTGGCTGTAATAAAGGAAAGGGGGCATCAATTCAAGCAAACACATCATTACATTAGGTGATAGAAATGTAAACAGGACTCCAAAGAATACACCTCTTAATGGTTTTGTCTTCCTTATTGATTTATTTTCAAGTCTCACCTTGATGTAGGATAGCTATGCATCTAGATACACCAGATTGCAAATTCTCAATCTGACCTATTATTTTCCTAAAGATCTGAAAGCAGTTCTCTCATCTAGTCTCTTTAATCCCCTACTTGTTAACTCAATTTAACCAAGTAAGATCCATGGGTGAGGGAGGAAGGAGAAATTTGAAGATAAAAGGATAAAGAGCACTCTTTATTTTCTTTGTTTGAGTTGTACCTTAAGTAGAAGTGCATTGAGAACTATTGGGGGCAAGCAGCAGGGATGTTTTAAGAAAAAAGATTTGAGGGGCACCTGGGTGGCTGAATCGGTTAAGCATCTGCCTTTGGCTCAAGTCATGATCCCAGGGTCCTGGGATCGAGCTCCACATTCTCCCTCTGCTACTCCCCCTGTTTGTGGCCTTTCGTTCTCCTCCACCCTGTCAAATAAATAAATAAAATCTTTAAAAAAAAGATTTGGCTTCAATCAACATGATACACCACATTTATAAAAGAAAGGATAAGAACCATATGATCCTCTCAAGAGATGCAGAAAAAGCATTTGACAAAATACAGCACCCTTTCTTGTTAAAAACCCTCCACGATGTATGGATAAAGGGAGCAGACCTCAACATCATAAAAGCTATATATGAAAGACATTGAATATCATCCTCAACAAGGAAAAACTGAGAGCTTATCCCCTAAGGTCAGGAGCATGACAGAGATGTCCATTCTCACCACTGTTGTTCAACATAGTTCTGGTAAGTAATCAGACAGTAAAAAGAAATAAAAGGCATCCAAATCAGCAAAGAAGAAGTAAAACTTTCACTCTTTGTGGATGACATGATACTCTATGTAGAAAACCCAAAAGAATCCAACAAAAAACTTCTAGAACTGATACAAAAATTCAGCAAAGTCCCAGGATATAAAATCAATGCACAGAAGTCTGTTGCATTTCTCTATACTAACAATGAAGCAGCAAAAAGAGAACTCAAGGAAGCAATCCCATTTATAATTGCATCAAAAACCATACCATACCTAGGACTAAACCTAACCATAGAGGTAAAATATCTGTGGTCTGAAAACTATAGAACACTTATGAAAGAAAGTGAAGAAGACACAAAGAAATGGAAAAACATTCCATGTTCATGGCTTGGAATAACAAATATTGTTAAAATGTCAATGGTACCCAAAGCTATCTACACATTCAATGTAATCCCTATCAAAATATCAGCAGCATTTTCACAGAACTGAAACAAACAATTCTAAAATTTGTATGGAACCACCTAAGACCCCAAATAGCCAAAATAACATTGAAAAAGAAAATCAAAGCTAGAGGCATCACAATTCCAGACTTCAAGCTATATTACAAAGCTGTAGTCATGAAGAAAGTATGGTACTGACACAAAAACAGACACATAGGTTAATGGAACAGAATAGAGAACCCAGAAATGGACTCTCAACTCTGTGGTCAACTAATCTTTGACAAAGCAGGCAAGAATAACCAATGGAAAAAGAGTCTCTTCAACAAATGGTGTTGAGAAAATTGGACAGCCACATGCAGAAGAATGAAACTGGACCATTTTCTTACACTATACACAAAAATAAATTCAAAATGGATGAAAGACCTAATGTGAGACAGGAATCCATCAAAATCCTGGAGGAGAACACAAGCAGCATTCCCTTTGACTTCAACTGCAAAAACTTCTTGCTATACATATCTCTGGAGGCAAGGGAAACAAAAGCAAAAATGAAGTATTGGGGCTTAATCAGAATAAAAAGCTTTTGCACAGCAAAGGAAACAATCAACAAATCTAAAAGGCAACCTATGGAATGGGAGAAGATATTTGCAAATGACATATCTGATGAAGGGCTAGTATCCAAGATCTATAAAGAATTTGTCAAACTCAACACCCAACCCCCCCCAAAAAAAATCCAATAAATAGAAGACATGAACAGACATTTCTCAAAAGAAGACATACAAATGGCTAGTAGACACATGAAAAATGCTCAACATTACTTGATATCAGGGAACTACAAATCAAAACCATAATGAGATACCACCTCACACCAGTCAGAATGACTACAATTAGCAATTCAGGAAACAACAGATGTTGGTGAGGTTGCAGAGAAAGGGGAACCCTCTACACTGTCGGTGGGAAGGTAAACTGGTGCAGCCACTCTGGAAAACAGTAGGGAGGTTTCTCAAAAAGTTAAAAATAGAGCTACCCTACTACCTAGCAATTGCTCTACTAGGTATTTATCCAATGGATATGAACATAGTGATTCAAAGGGGCACATGCACCCCAATGTTTATAGCAGAAATGTTCACAATAACCAAATTATAGGAAAAGCCCAGATGTCCATCGACAGATGAATGGATAAAAAAGATTTGACATATATATATATATATATATATATGCACACACGTATATGTATGTATATATATATGTATATATATATACACAGAATATCATTCAGCCATCAAAAAGATTAAATTAAAATTAAAAAATTAAATCTTATCATTTGCAATGATGTGAATGGAACTAGAGGGCATTATGGTAAGCAAAATAAGTCAGTCAGAGAAAGATAAATATCACGTGATTTCATATATGGAATTTAAAAAACAAAACAGATGAATACAGAGGAAGGAAATGACAAATACAATAAGATAAAAACAGAGAGGGAGGCAAACCATAAGAGACTCTTAACTATAAGAAACAAACAGGGTTGCTGAAGGGGAGGTAGGTGGGGGTATTGTGTAATTGGGTGATGGGCATTAAGGAGGGGACTTGATATAATCAACACTGATGAATGACTAAATATTACCCCTGAAACTAATAATTCACTGTATGTTAATTAAATTGAATCTAAATAAAATAAGACAAAAAGAAAAAGATTGGGCTATATGACAAGAGCTACAATTGAGCAGAGTTAAAACTTGACTGTCCTGTTTGCTTCTCTCCTGGAGGTGCTTTACAATAACATATCACTGGTGTGAATTTTCAGAGATTCTCAGATGGGCTCCCTAAATACCTAATGTTTGTGAGGTATCTCCTAAGTACCTCAGCAGTCCACCATCCAGTTTCTAGGGATCTAGAATTTTCAAAAATATTTCAGTTTCCTTGATGCTGCATTCCTGAGTCACTTTCTTGCTCTGGCACCTTCTCTATTATAGATCTATTTAGTATGGGTAACTTTGCAATTTTCTGTCTGGCTATAGCCATGATGTCACAAATCAGCCTACGCGTCTAGAATGTAAGACGGGAGAAGTGGACCTTGAACTCTAATGGACAAAAAAAGAAATGTAAATTAAATACCTTCCTCAGTGGTGAAGGACCTGATGGTGAAGCAGATGAAATAGTGACAAAACAAAACAAAAACAAAGGCAGATTGTCCATGTGCTGCATTTAAATAGTACCCTCTGCCCCTGTGTGATGCTGTTTTTTTTCCTAATGTCTACTTGATAGAGATGTGCAGTTATCACCAGCAGTGCAGGCATTGGGAGAGAATCAGGTCAATGGAGGGGCAGAAAATGCTATGTAATAAAAAGGTGAAAGGAAGGACTATGTGAATCAAAAAGAAAAAGAAAGCAAGTCAACAAACAAAGCAAAGAAACTCAGAACATTTCACATAGTGCTATGGATATTAAAATAATGAGATTTAGAATAAGTTTTCATAGGTTGGGAAATAATTATAAACCTAGAAGCAAAAATCAAGCAAACTCAACATACCTTGAGGCGACTAGATAAAGTGCCAGAAGACTAGAGCCTTTGACAGAACTGGCCTGAGGCCAAGCCACGTTTGAGCTGTTTTCTTTTGTTCTCTTTCCTTCTTGAACTTTCTTGTCCTCTAGCTCATCCTCCGGGGCCCTCTCTCTTACTAATGACAGCTAACTAATCTGGTAAACAAATTCATAATGACGGATTAAAGATGTAGCAAAAAGAACACAGGCTTTGGTGTCAGACAGGCCTGGGCTCAGATCCCAATTCTGCCTCTTTCTTAATCCATTTCTTAGATGTGTGGTCTTGGGTGGCTTTCTTAAAATATCTTAGTTGATGTGTTTTTAAAATGGGAATAATCACATCCACTACACTGCGTTGCTGTGAAGATGAAAGTAATGTCTATAAGAAATCTAGAAGAGTACTTTGGATATAGTAGGCGCTTAATAAATGGGGCAGCTGTTTCACATTCAATATATTCTTCTCAAGAGTATATTTATAATTTTATATGAATCTTCAGTATATCAAAAGAATATTAAGTGGATTTCAAGGACCAGGGATGAACCTTTTAGGCCATTATCATTGCTAACATTTGTTAAGTTTGTAGAATGTGCTGAGTCTCTTGTTAAGGACTGTAATAAACAATTTCATCTAATCCTAACAACCCTGTGAACTACATACCGTAACTATTTCTATTTTATGAAAGAGGAAACTAAGGCACAAAGAGTTTATAGGTAACTTGGCCAAGGTCATAGAGCTGGAAAGTTGAACATTTAGGGCTCTATTAATGTTGTATTCAAATACAATGATGTAAGAGACTCTCTGCTGCTTCTAAGGAAAGACTCTCCTGCAAAATGTCACCAAGGTGCTAAGTGGTTAACTTGGCAAATGACTACTGTATTCCTGTTCAAATGATTCAACCAACAAATTAAGATGTCAAGGGTCAAAGCCCACCATGATAAAAATAGCTACCATTTGTTGAGTAACTACCAAACGCCAGGCACTATGTTATTCACTCTATATACATGATCATATTTACATATGATTTACATACAGCGATTGTGTAATGTGTCCTTGGTCTTGTTCCCACTTCACAGAGGAAAACACAGAGGCTTAGAGAGTACAAGTAACTTGCTCAGGATGAGAGGGTTAAGAAGCTATAGCACTATTATGAAAACCCCTGGCTGTCTTCTATTAGGCTGTGTCAGAGATTGTACATCTTTCCCATACATGACTGTGCAGGGGAGAACAGTTCTGCTCACTCCACCCCTGAGCACTCCTGGCTCAGCTGGGAAGTTCAGATCCAACCTTCAAAGCCATTTTCCATCGGGGCTAACTTGTACTAATCAGTGGGGGTATTCACTTGAAAGTAGCACTTTGGAAGTAACTCCTTTAATGTTTTCAAAGGTAGAAAGGAATTTTGTGAGGACTTCTTTATTTTTTTCTTTCTTTCTTTTGCCTTTTATTTTGGTATGAGTCATAATTCTGGCTAGTTTCACTGAGAACCAACTATAATCTGACTCCATCCCCAAGGATAATAAAATATCTAGTACAATGGTTTACAATGAAAGATTTGGGTTCTGTTATTTATGTTTGATTTTGGAAATACATTTATTGAAGTTGTGTATATAATTTTCACTAACCACAATAAACATATGCACAAAGTTAGAATTCTTTGAGTTTCATGAGTCCATATCACAGAGGGATTGAGGAACTACATGGTGCCTGAACCTGTCTTAGGCTTTAAGAATTCAATTATGAGGATAGGTTGTGTTCCTTGTCTCAGAGAGCTTACTGGTTAGCAATAAGACCTACCTGATTCTACTCCTTATTCACCCATTCATTCATGAATTCATTCATTCGTCAGACATTTATTGAGTATGTGCTATGTGCCAGGTATTGTGTTAGGTATTGTGTATGGATAAAAACAAGTAACACTCATATGTATTAAGCACTTAGTATGTGCTTAACATTGCTTTAAGTACATTACATGTACTAACTCATGTAATCCTCCTAGCAACTATTTGAGATAGGTTCTATTATCTCACTTTATAAATGAGAAAGTGGACACTGGCAGGCCAAATAATCTGCCCAAGGCCAAAGTGGTGGAGCCAGGCAGTTTTTCCAGAGCCTGCACTCTTAGCTGCTATGTTAAACTGCTTACAATAGTGAATGAGAAATAGTCCCTGCCTTTAAGGACCTCAGAGTCCAGCAAAATAGACTAAAAATTTAAATTAAGCAGTTGTAATACACAGTGTTTATTATATGGGATTTATAGGATGTCATGAAAGTATGTTATAGGGCCACCTAACATAGTCTAGAGAGTTTAGAAATGAACATATGAACTGAGACTTGAAGGATGAGACTGAGCTATCAAGGCAAAGGGACAAATAGGATGGGTGTATGAGTGGGGAGGGAGTGGAGGCTCACTGAGAAGTGTGTTTCAAGCAGAAGGAGCAACATGTACAGACAGAAGTTAATTTATTATAATTGGGATATTTAGTATTGTTAGGGGATATTGGTTTAAGCTAGAGAGTTAGTCAGGTTTTTAGATCATGAAGGTTTATTTAGGTCATGTTAAGAATTTTGGACTTTATCCAAAATGCAATATGCATCCACTGAACAGATTTAAGCAAGAGAGTGACAGTGATTTACATATTTTCATATTTACATTTTAAAATGATTGCACCAGTAATGTGGAGAATGGAATGAAGGGGCAGGAAGGCCAGTTTTTACAAATCAATAAAAAATTTGTTTTCACAAATCAGGGGCAGGAAGGCCAGTTTTCACAAATCAAAAATTTGTTTTCATCAAATCACAAATTTGATGCATACCTGAACAGTTCCCATTTCCTTCTTGGACATTTTCTCTGATGACAGAGAAACCAAACGTTGTGGTATCTGTGGTCCTGAATTTCCTATCCTCCCAAAGTGCATGCAACCAGCATAATAGGTATGTTTTTGGCTAAAAATCTAATTCTAGTCATTGCTTCAGAAGGGAAGAATAACTAGTCAGTTCATCTTTGCAGTTATTTATTTTTATGTTTTTAGTTTAGAGAAAATAATTTTCCAATTGGATAAAATAACTTATAGTTGTTTCAGTATAATATAGTTAAGCACTTTTTTAGGAGTATTAGTTTCATTATACAGATAAAGTTCCTGAGGCATAACTGAGTATAAGACAGCTTAGTATAAGACAGAGCTACTCAAGTTTTGTTATCTCCTTGATTTATCCTGCTGCCTTTAGATAAGATGTGTGTTGATTGCTTTTGCTCTTAGATGAAAATGCTGAATAAGCCAAAGGCATTGCAGGAAAAGGCAAAATATAGAATTCAGAAAACTGTGTGAAATAATTGCTTGAATTTCATAGCTCATGCCAAATATTGTACCTTGAATAAATATATAATATAGCTCAACAATGGGATCTGTGGTATGTCCTCAAAAGGTATCTGGAATGTCTAGAATCTAGATGAGACTAGGTGAGAAAAGAATAATTGTGTTACATTAAATCCACTTTACTGTTCACACAGTTCAGGTCTTCTTACCAAGTTGTTGGAGGTTCTATGCTGGAAGTGTTTTGCTGTGAGTCAAACATATTGGGTGGGAAGACTTTCTACCTGAACTCAAACTAACCAGAGTTTACCATCACTAGTATAATACATACAGACATACAGACATACTTCACATCTCAAATTTGCTGCCTCTTGTGTTAGAGGCACAACACAATCTGAGAAAATGAAGGAAAATTTAAAGTGAGGGAATATGGTATATTCCTTTTGAACTTAGAATTCAGAGAGCAAACCCTCACATGAAGCAGAAACAGCTAGTCTAATGCTTCTTAATTACCAACAACAACTTACAATGCATGGTTTTGACCACTACTCATATCTGCCAACTGGCAATGCTGAAACTGCGTGGGGATAAGGTCTCCTTTAAGGACCGGTGAATCACCCTTGCTGCTTTGTATCTAAAACCGATCTTTGTGTCATCTGTGCCCTTAGCAACTTATCAGAACCACAGTAGTTATCAGAAGAGTAGTGACAAGATGTAGAAGTAGACTGTAATTCCAGAGAATAAAAACTTTCACTGTGAGTGAAATTTCCTGCACAACCCTTCTTTCTCCTCCTTTATGCCCCACAAACTTAAGATCTTAGCACTTCTTTTTTTCTGAGGTTCTTGTTAGAAGCAATGAGGTGTAATGGAAAGAGCATAGGAGTCCTTCCTCTTCTGTGTGTGTGAAGTTTGGAAGTCACTCAATCTTTCAGAGCCCAAGAGTCCAGGTTTCTCATATGTAAAATGAGGATAATAATTATTGCACCATAGAGATATTAAAACTTGAAGGTATTTGTAAAACCACTTTGCAAATAATAAGTAACTATAGTCACTCAGATTCTATGGGACTCAGTTTCCCCATCTAGAAAAATAAATATGTTGGAAAAGGTGACTTCTAAATGTACTTAAAACTCTAGCATAATCATCCAAAATACCATAAAATTTATTCAGATTATCTGCACTCAAAATTGAATCCTCAGGGGGTACATGGGTGGCTCAGTCAGTTGAGCATCTGACTCTTGGTTTTAGCTCAGGTCATGATCTCAGGATCATGAGATTGAGCCCCACATCTGGCTCTGTGAGCCCCATATCTGGTTCTATACTCAGTGCAAGAATATGCTTGAGAGATTCTCTCTCTCCCTCTCCCTCCCCCTCTGCTCCTCACCCACTCATGTTCTTTCTCTCTCTCCCTTAAATAAACAAATAAAATATTTAAAAGAGAGGAATCTTATGTATAGAAATCACATGGTATTTGTCTCTCTCTGATCTACTTTACTTAGCATTATAATCTTTAGCTCCATCTATGTCATTGCAAATGGCAATATTTCATTATTTTTATGGCTGA
Organism: Vulpes vulpes; assembly: GCF_048418805.1. Taxonomy (NCBI): domain Eukaryota; kingdom Metazoa; phylum Chordata; class Mammalia; order Carnivora; family Canidae; genus Vulpes; species Vulpes vulpes. The sequence continues at coordinate 91,123,067 of NC_132796.1, read as the reverse complement.
ATAATACTCCGTTGTGTGTGTGTGTGTGTGTATCACATCTTCTTTATCCATTCATCAATCAGTGGCCACTTGGGCTGCTTCCATATCTTCACTACTGTAAATTATGCTGCTCTAAATATACAGGTACATGTATCTTTTTGAATTAGTGTTATTGATTTCTTTGGGTAAGTCAGTAGTGTGACTGCTAGATCTTGGGTATTTCTATTTTTGTTGTTGTTGTTCCGTCTTTATTGAGATATAATTGACATATAACACTGTGTTTAAAGTGTACCTTGTGACGATTTGATATATATATATTAGAAAATGAATACAACAATAAGTTTAGTTAGCACCTCCATCACCTTACATAATTACATTTCTTACTCATTCTTTTCTTTTTCTTCCAAGATATTATTTAAATTCAAATTAGTTAACATAGAGTATAGTTTTTGTTTCATAAGAAGCAGAACAAATAAGCAAAGGGAAGAAATAAGGAGGGGGACAAAACAAGAAACAGACTCTTAAATATAGAGAACAAACTGATGATTAGCCAGAGGGGAGGGGTGGGGGGGCCAGTAAAATACATGATGGGGATTAAGGAGTGCAATTTTTGTGATGAACACAGGGTAATGTGGAAGCATTGAATTCCCATATTGTATACCTGGAACCAACACAATGCTGTATGTTAACTAACTGGAAGGAAAATAACCTTTGAATAATCTTAAGGAGAAAAAGAGAGTGATCAAATGCCAACCCCCTCCTCAAAACAACCTGTAAGTAGATGCAGACAACTGCCTTCTGGATTTCAGCACAATAGGGACAGAGGTAATGCAACTGAGAGTAAAGATACAAACCAGAGACTCTCCTCCCTCCCAAGAACATGCTGTAAAAACTAATCAGGCGCAACTCGGGAAGGAAGGAAAACCTGCAATGCCAGGCAGATGATAGCTATTGACCCGCCCCTACTACAGCAATGGAGGGTCGGAGGCTGGCAGGACATTGAGTAGAAGTCAGTAGAGATGGGCCTGCCAGACCCGGGGACCCTGAGGACGGACCCTTCAGCCACAGCCTGACTAGCACCTTGGTGCAGCTGTGTGATGGATGGCAACTCCAGTGACCTGGGAATTAGCTGTTTTAAGGCTCCTTGGTGAGTGGTCGTGTTTTCCACACAAGTGACTGACACTGAAAGGGATGGCTTCTTACCTCACCATTTGCCATGGGGATTTGTGGATAGTGGGAAAAGGTCTGCTTGATTCTGGTTGAAAGAGTTTGAGAGAGCAAGGATTCAAAATGCATCCACTTAACTTATATTTATTGTGAACTCACTATGTGCTTGGTATAGCCCTGAACAAGAGTCCCACTGTCATTCGAGTTGGTGGAACATAACAAAATAAATAGTAAGTAAAATACATAGTGCATTAGTGGGTGATAAGTGATATAGAGGAAAATAAAGCAGAGAGGGGATAGAGCGTGGGGGAGGCAGGTTGGGAGGGTTTGTGATTTTATATAGAGTGCTGAGGATTGGCTTAACTGAGAAGACTGCATTTGAGTAAAGACATAAAGATAGTGGGTATATTAACTATTCTGACATCTTGGAAACAAAAATTTCAAGCAATGGGAATAGGAAGTACAAAGGGGCTTATAGTAGGAGTGTCATTGATCTCAATAATTAGGGAATAGTGAGGAGGTCAGTGTGGTTGTAGGAGAGCAAACAAGGCAGGTGATAGCAGGGAAGAAGATCAAAGGTCAGATTAAGTAGTCTCAGAAGCCATTGTAATGATGTTGGCTTTTAACAGGAGTGAGATAAGAGGGTATTGGAGGTTTCTAAACAAAGGAGTTGTATTATGTAATTCATATTTTAAAAGGATCACCCTGTTGTGTGATAAATAGACTGGAGGGACATAGGAAAGAAAATTGTGAGAATAATTAGGAGACTACTGCAATAATACAGGTGAGGGATGATGATGTGGGGACTAAGGTAAGTAATGATGGAGGTGGTGAGAAGTGATTGAATTCTGTATATGTTTTGAAGGTAGAACCATCAGGATTTTCAGACAAAGTTGACATGAGGACTTTAAAAAAGACATGGGTCAGAGGTGCCTGGGTGGCTCAGTGGGTTAAGTGCCTGACTCTTGATTTCAGCTCAGGTCATGATCTCAGCATTGTGAGATCAAGCCCTGCATCAGGCTCTGTGCTGAGCATGAAGCCTGCCTGAGATTTTCTCTCTGCCTCTGCCCCTCCCTCAACTCTCTCTCTCTTTCTTTCTCTCTCTCTCTTTCTCAAAAGAGGAAAAAAAAAAGAAACAAGAAATGAGTCATGGTTAACTCCAAGAATTTTGGCCTTGCTGATAGAAATATGCAGCGGCCAGTAACTGAGCTGGGAAAGACTGTTAGGAACAAGTTTTAGGGGGATGATCATAGGTTTAGTTTTGGACACATTAAGTTTTAAATCCAATTAGATATTTCAGGTAAACTTATTTATAAAGATCTGATTTTATGGGAGAAGTCCAGACTAGAGATGTAAATTTGTGAATCATTAGTCTGGATGAGATCACCAAAGGAGTTAAGAGGTGCATGGACTAATGCCTGAGGCAATGTAACATTAAAGACTCAGAAAAATAAAGCCCACATTTGTTAAATAAATATTAGTTGTTCTAAAAAGCAATTGTTAAATATTATTTCTTTTTAAAAGTAAGCTCCATGCCCAACATGGGGCTTGAACTCACAACCCTGAGATCAGGACTCATATGCTTTACCAACTGAGCAAGTCAGGGACCCCTAAATGTTTTTTTAAAAGAAGTTTATATCTTTCTTATGCAAATTTCAAAATGGGCACTAGTGATAGAGTGGGGACTTTTCGCCAGTGACCTAACTTGTGTTTCTACTATCCTTAATTACTGGGCTTCCCAGGTCACAATCACAATATTAAGCTTCATCATAATGCATCAGGTCGATAGAAGAAGAATGAATTTGGAGGACTGTGAGTGGGAATAATTTATGGGCCAGACTTAAAATACGAGCACATAACTCATGCTCATTTTCCATTAGTAAAAACTTGTTTATGTGGCTACAGTGAACTGTAGGGAAGCTGGGAAATGTAGTTGAAGTTTGTGCCAAGGAAGAGGAAGAAATGGGTTTAGTGAACATCTAGCCAGACTCTGCCAGAAAGAAAAACTAGCAAAGGAGATGAAGATGAGTGGTCTGTGAAATAGGAAAGGATGTTGTCAGGAATGAAGTAATAAAAACTATTTTTTTCCTTGAAAGGGAGAGTGATGGATCGAGTAACACAATACATAGAATTGACCATTGGATTTATTAAGGCATGGATGAGGGAGAGCCTTATCAAGAGCAGTTTTGGCAGGGTAGGATGGGGAAAGACCAGCTGGAATAGATTCTGGAGAGAATGAAAAAAGAGTGATTGGAGACAGTATGAACAATTATTTTGCAAAGTCTCTTAATGCTTTCAACCAGCAGTGCCATTCTGTATCTTGGAATTATACATAAACAGCTCTACAGAAAAAAATATGTTCCTGAGCTTTACACAGTAAATACGAAGATTATGGACAATTTTACTGGCTTTACCTGGACAATATGTCCAGCTAGATCTTCAAATATGAAATAAAACTAGTTCCAGGAGAGCTATGTTACCAATATGATGGAGTAGGACACCTAGCCTCCATCATTGGAGTTCCAGAAGGGGAAAAAAAAAAGAGAAAGAGAAAATTTATTTCAAGAAATACTTGCTGAGGACTTCTGGGGAAAATGGCAGAGTAAGAGGATCATAAGTTTACCTCATCCCATGGATACAACTAGATAACACACAAATCGGTGTAAATAGCCCAGAAAATGCCCTGAAGACTGACAGAACAGACACTCCACAACTAAATGTAGAGAAGAGGCCACACTGAAGAGGGTAGGAAGGGTGGAGATGCAGTCAGTAGCCAAATGGACCCAAGAGACTATCCATGGAAAGGAGGGATGCCAAGGGCACAGAGAGGAGAAAGGAAAATATCCCCAAGCTAGGTACCCCAGGCATGGGGTACCCACACAGGGAAGATGAATCCCTATAATACTTAGCCTTGTAAACCAAAAGGGCCCAACAATCAGTGGAGTTTAACACCTGGATCTTTAAAAATCAGTAGGTTTGGCTCTGGGAGAGCTTGAAGGTGATGAGAAATTGAGACACCCCCCCATCCCTTAAAGAGACAGCATAAGAAACAATCCTGTGGAGATACAACATAGAAGCAATAGTTTGAAAAAAATGCCTGAAGTATGTGGGGAGGAGATTTATTTACTAATCTCAGAGAGTGTGCTGGAGAGGCAGGGACCTGTGAGAGACCTCTCCAAGAACAAAAGAGCTGACAGGTATCATTTCCCTCTCCTGCCCCAAGTCTAGATACAGGGATACCCGTGAAACCAGCCAACTGAAACACTTTCCACCTAGCTTGCTCACCCTGTGTCCTTCTATGGACCAGCCCCCTTCAATATCCCCCTGTCAGAGACCATCCAAAGTGCTGGAAGTGAGCAACCAGTCCTAACAAAAGCCAGCACTACTCTAAAGTTTCTCCTGACTCAGGGAGAGGGGAAAATAACCATACACACCAGTCCAACAGTGGCACCAGCAGTAAGCTTATGACAGGCATCTATTCTGACTATAGGTACTGCCCACCAATAAAAGCTTCTTACGGGAAAACTTAGGGAAAATCCCCTGTCGTTTGGTGCTACTGCATCTCTGGAAAATACCTGGTCTGACTCAAGTCAAGCCCAAAGTGGTCCAAGACTGGCCACCTAACAACACAGGACCAAACCCTGGCACAACAGGCAAAGAGAAACATTGCAGACACTTGGACTGACAGCAAGCTTGGCTCAGCCATAAATAGTAGGGCATGTTCAATATAGATAGAAGACACCACTGAAGTGCCAGGTTCTGGTGAACAGGAGACATTGCACCACAGTGCACTGTAGGACCTCTTCTTCATAAGGCTACTACTTTCAAGAGTAGGAGATATAGCTGACTTTCATAACACATAAAAATAGACAGAGAGAGTTAGATAAAGTGAAGAGACAGAGGAATATGTCCCAAATGAAATAATAGGAGAAAATCCTAGCAAGAGAGCTAAACAAAATGGAGATTAAGCTATATGTCTAATAGAGAATTTAAAGTAATGGTCATAAAGATGCTTACTGGACATGAGAAAAGAATGCAGGACCATAGTGAAACCCTCAACAAAGAGATAGATAACATGAAAAAGAACCAATTAGAGATGACTAATTCAACTGAAATTAAAAATGCACTAGAAGGAATAAATAGTAGACTAGAGCAAGCAGAAGAACAGATCAGTGACCTAGAGGACAGAATAATGGAAAGCAATCAAGCTGAACAGGAGAGAGAGAGAGAGAGAGAGAGATAATAAAAAAAATGAAAATAGAATTAGGGAACTCAGTGACACCATCAAAGGCAATAACATTCACAATATAGGTATCCCAAAAGGAGAAGAGAGAGAGTCCCAGGAGAAGAAGAAAGAGAAAAGGGGCCAGAAAATGTGTTTGAAGAAGTAATGCTTGAAAACAATCTGAATCTGGGGAAGAAAACAGAAATCCAGATGCAAGAGGCACACAGGGCCTTCAACAAAATCAACACAAGGAGGTCCACACCGACACAGTGATTAAATGGCAAAAAAAGTGACATTCCATTGTATACATAAACCACATCTTCTTTATCCATTCATCTTTCGATGGACACCGAGGCCATTAGAAACGACAAATACCCACCATTTGCTTCGATGTGGATGCAACTGGAGGGTATTATGCTGAGTGAAATAAGTCAATTGGAGAAGGACAAACATTATATGGTGTCATTAATTTGGGGAATATAAAAAATAGTGAAATGGAATAAAGGGGAAAGGAGAAAAAATGAGTGGGAAATATCAGAAAGGGAGATAGAACATGAGAGACTCCTAACTCTGGGAAACGAACTAGGGGTGGTGGAAGGGGAGGTGGGCGGGGGTGGGGGGTGACTGGGTGCCGGGCACTGAAGGGGGCACTTGATGGGATGAGCACTGGGTGTTATTCTATATGTTGGCAAATTGAACACCAATAAAAAATAAATTTAAAAAAAAGTGACAGAATTTTAAAAGCAGCAATAAAAAAGAATGCAATTATATACAAGGGAAACCCTATAAGGTTATCAGCTGACTTTTCAGCAAAACTCTGTGAGCCAGAAGGGAGTGGCATGATATATTCAAAAGGCTGAAACAAAAATCTTGAAACTAAGAATACTCTATCCAGCAAGGCTATCATTCAAAATCAAAGGAAAGATAGTTTCCCAGATGAACAAAAGGTAAAGGAACTCATCACCACTAAACCAGCCCTATAAGAAATCTTAATTTTTGAGTGGAAAGGATGGCTAAAATAAAACACTCAAGAAACTAGTGTTGCTGAAGATGTGGAGAAAGAGGAACCCTTGTGTACTGTTGGTGGAAATGCAGACTGGTGCAGCCACTGTGGAAAACAATATGTAGATTCCTCAATAAAATTAAAAATAGAATTATCATACAATCCAGTAATTCTACTGGGTATTTACCCAAAGAATATGAAAATAGTAATTTAAAAAGATATATGCACCCCTATGTTTACTGCAGCGTTTCATAATAGCCAAAATAGAAGCACTATATATACACATACATATATATGTATACATATATGTATTCCATTACATATATACATATGCAATGGAATATTAGTCAGTCACAAAAATGAAATCTTCCATCTGCAACAACATGGATAGATCTAGAGGGCATTATACTATGTGAAATAAGTCAGAGAAAGACAAATACTGTATGATTTCACTCGTGTAATTTAAGAAACAAAACAAATGAACAAAGAAAAAAAGAGACAAAAAAAGACATGGGCTCTTTTTTATTATTATTATTTTTAAGAAATAGACTCAACTATGGCTAACAAACTGATGGTTACCAAAGGGGTTACCAAAGTGGTGGAAGGATGGGTGAAATAGGTGAAGGGGATTAAGTGTATACTTATCATTATGAGCACTGAACAATGTATATAATTTTTAAATCACTATATTGAACACCTGAAACTAATATAACGGTATATATGTTAAGTATACTAGATTTAAAATTTTAAAAAAAGACAGAAATACTGGCTGAGACCTTCCCAAAAGTAGGGGCATATTTGAACATCTAAGTTTATGACTAATATGTCACTCAAAATTTCAATCCAAAACTATCTTCTTCAAGACACATTATAGGGGATCCCGGGGTGGCTCAGTGGTTTAGCGCCTGCCTTTGGCCCAGGGCGTGATCCTAGGGTCCCGGGATCGAGTCCCATGTCGGGCTCTCTGCAGGGAGCCTGTTTCTCCCACTGCCTGTGTCTCTGCCTCTCTCTCTCTCTCTCTCTCTCTCTCTCTCTCTCTGTCTCTCATGAATGAATAAATAAAATCTTTAAAAAAAGACACATTATAGGGGTACCTGGGTGCCTCAGTCAGTTAAGTGTCTGCCCTTGGCTGAGGTCATGATCCCAGTGTCCTGGGATCAAGCCCCACATCAGGCTCTCCACTTAACAGTGAGTCTGCTTCTCCCTCTCCCTCTGTGATCTCTTTCGTTTTTGCTCTCCCTCAAATAAATATAATCTTTAAAAAAAAAGAAAAAAATTTAAAAAGATACATTATAATAAAAGTGTTTAAAATCAAAGACAAAGAGAAAAATTTTAAAGCAGCAAAGGAAAAATCTCTTATACAATGAAGCCCCCATAAGGTTATCAGTGTTTTTCTCAGCAGAGATCTGCAGTCCAAAGGGGGAATGAGATGATCTATTTAGTGTTGGAAAGAAAGAAACTGCCAACCAAAGATACTTAGTAAAATTGTCCTTCAGAAATGAAGGCAAGAAAAAGATTTTCCCAAAGAAACAAAAGCTGAGGGAGTTTATCTCTAGTAGATTTGTCTTAAAAAAATGTTGAAAGGAATTCTTCAAGCTGAAACTTAAAAATACTAACTAGTAACATGAAAACATGAAAATAACACTGTTAATTATATAGTCAGATTAAGAATAATCTAAGACTGTAGTATACTGGTGTCTTAACCACCATTAATTTTGTTATAACTGCTACTATTATAAAGATTGAAGAAAAAATATTTAAAAATGGCTATAGCTATAATTGCTAATGGATACACAATATAAAAAGACATAAATTGTGACATCAGAAACAAAATGTGGGGGTAGACAGTAAAGGGTAGAAGTTTTGTATGAAATGAAGTTAAGTTGTTATCAGGTTAAAATAGACTTTTATATGTATAAGATGTTTCAAGTCAGATTCAGTGTAACAACAAAAAACTTTTTTTAAAAGATTTATTTATTTATTTATTTATTTATTTATTTATTTATTTATGATAGACATAGAGAGAGAGAGAGGCAGAGACACAGGAAGAGGAAGAAGCAGGCTCCACGCCAGGAGCCTGACGCGGGACTCGATCCTGGGACTCCAGGATTGCACCCTGAGCCAAAGGTGGGCGCCAAACCGCTGAGCCACCCAGGGATCCCCCAAAACAAAAATCTTTAATAAACACGGACAAGGTGAAGAAAACAAAATCAAAGTATACCGCTACAAGTAATAATCAATTCACAAAGGAAGGCAGCAAGAGAAAGAACAAAACAGCCAGAAAACAATGAACAAGATCATAATAGTAAGTTCTTGCCTATTAATAACTACTTTAAGTGTAAATGGATTAACTCCATTTAAAAGCCATAGAGTGGCTGAATGGATAAAAACCAGGATCCTACTACATGCTACCTGCAAGAGATGCACTTCAGCTTCAAAGACATATAGGCTCAAAGTAAACAGATGGAAAAATATATCCCAATGGAAACAAAAATTCTTTTTTTTGTCAGGAATAGCTAGCTATACTTAAATCAGGCAAAATAGATTGTAGGTCAAACAGTATAACATGAGACAAAAGAAACCTCACTATGTAATGATAAAGGGGTTAACTCATCAAGAGGATGTACTAATTGTAAATATATAAGCACTCAATATTGGAGCACCTAAATATATCAAGCAAATACTAACAGATTTGAAGGGAGTAATAGACAACAATAATAGTAGGGAACTTTATTTATTTATGTTTTTAGTAGGGAACTTTAATAACCCACTTTCAACAATGGATAGATTAAACAGACAGAAAATTAATATGGAAACATTAGCTGTTAACTATACTTTTGAACAAACGGAGCTAATAGATACATACAGAATGTTTCACCCAGTAGCAGCATAATACACATTCTTAAGTGCATGGGAACATTCTCTAGGATAGATTATATGTCAAGTGACAAAACAAGTCTCAGCAAATTTTTAAATATTGAAATCATACCAAGTACCTTTTCTGATCTCGATAGTATGAAACTAGAAATCAATAAGAGAAAGAAAACTGGAAAGTTTGTAAGTATGTGGAAATTAAATAACACATTCCTGAACAACCAATAGATCAGAGATAAAATCAAATGGGAAAAATTTTAAAATATAAAAACAAACAATACTAGAAGCAACATACACAGCAAAAGCAATGGTAAAAGGGAAGTTTATAGTCATAAATGCCTAAATAACATAATTTTACACCTCAAGGTATTAGAAGAACAAGAACAAACTAGCCCAAAGTTAGCAGAAGGGAGGACATAACAAAGTTCAAAGCAAAAAGAAATGAGAGAATAGAAAAAAGTAGAAAAGGCCAATAAAAGTAAGAGTTGGTTTTTTAAGTAAACAAAATCAACAACTCTTTCATTATACCTAACAAGAAAAAAAGAGGACTCAAATAAATAAAACTAGATATGAAAAAGGTGACATCAGAACTGTTACCACAGAAATACAAAGGATCACGAAAGACTGCTGTAAACAATTATATGCCAACAAAATAGACAACCTAAAAGAAATGTACAAATTCCTAGAAACATAAAACCTACCAATTCTGAATAATGAAGGATAGAAAATAAAACAGATAATGAAAAGAGATTGAATCAGTAATGAAAAATCTCTTAATAAAGAAAAACCCAGGACCAGACGGCTTCACAGGTATATTCTACCACATTTAAAGAAAAATTCATGACAATTCTCACACTCTTCCAAAAATATGAGGAGCAGGGAATACCCCCAAACACTTTTTACAAGGCCAGTATTACCTTGATACCTAAGCCTGATAACGATACTTCCAAGAAAAGAAAACTATAGGCCAGTATCCCTGATGAACATAGATGCCAAAATTCTCAATAAAATACTAACAAACTGAATTCAAAAGCACATTGAAAGGGTCATACACTATGATCAAGTGAGATTTATTCCTTGGATGTAAGGAAGTTTCAACATAGGCAAATCAATATATGTGACACACCACGTTAATAGAATGAAAGACAAAAAGCATATGATCATCTCAATAATTGGGAATAAAAGGAATACACTTCAACATATTAGAGAATATATACTACAAACCTACAACAAACATTATACTCAATGTGAAAGATTGAAAGCTTTCCCACTAAGACCAAGAATAAGACAAGAGTGCCCACTCTCACTACTTCTATTCAACACAGTACTTGAGGTCCTAGCCAGAGAAATTAGGAAGAAAAAGGAATAAAAGGCATTCAAATTGGAAAGCAAGACAGACTCTGTTTTTGTTTGCAAATGATATGATCTTGTACATAGAAAATCGTAACAACTCTGCCAAAAAACTGTTAGACCTATAAACCAATTCAGTATAGTTTTAGGATACAAAATCAACATACAAAAATCATTTGCATTTTTATACACTAACACTGAACTACTGAACTATCTGAAAAAGAAATAAAGCAATACCATTTATAAAAGCATCAAGAATAATAAAATACTTAGAAGTAAACTTAACCAAGAAAATGGAAGATCTGTACAGTGAAAACTGTAAGACCTTGAAGAAAGAAATTGAAAAAGACACAAATAAATGGAAATACATCCAGTGTTCATAGAGGAGAAGAGTTAATATTGTTAAAATGTCCATACTACCCAAGCCATCTATAGATTCAATATAATCCCTATCAAAATCTCAATGGCATTTTGCCCAGAAATAGAAAAAAAAATCCTAAAGTCTTATGGAGGCACAAAGTATCTCAAACAGCCAAAGCAATTTTGAGAGATAACAAAACTGGAGGCATGATACTTTCTGATTTCAAATATATTATATGACAAAACTAAAGTAATCAGAACATGTACTGGCATAAAAACACACACATAGACCAATAGAACAGAATCAAGAACCCAGAAATAAACCCATATATATACTGTCAACCAATATTCAAGATTACTCATGAGGAGGGGTACCTGGGTGGCCCATTTGGTTAAGCATCCAACTCTTGATTTCTGCTCAGGTCATGATTTCAGAGGCATCAGGCTGTGCTGAGCACGAAGCCTGCTTGAGATTTTCTCTTCCTCTGACCCTCCCCCTGTGCTCGCTCACACACTCTCTCTCTCTCTCAAAAAGATAAATAATTGAATTAAAGACTGCTTGTGGGGAAAGAATAGTCTCTGATAATTGGTATTGAGAAAACTGGATATTCACATGCAAAAGATTGAAATCGGACCATTATATCTTACACCAATTACAAAAATTAACTCAGAATAAAAATATAAACATAAGACCTGAAATTGTAAAACTCCTAGAAGAAAACATAGTGTAAATCGCCTTGACCTCAGTCTTGGCAATGTTTTATTTTTGAGTATGACACCAAAACCACAAGCAACAATAACACAAGTCAAGAAGTGGGACTATATCAAACTAAAAAGCTTCTGCACAGCAAAAGAAACAATTAACAAAATTAAAAGACAACTTATGTAATGGGAGAATATTTGCAAACCATATATCTGATAAGGAGTTAATATTCAAAAAATATAAAGTACTTATGCAACTCATAGCCAAAACTATCCAATTAAAAAATGGACAGAAGACCTGAATAGATGTTTTTCCAAAGAAGGCATACAAATGACCAACATGTACATAAAAAGATGCTCAGCATCACTCAAGATTAAGGAAATGCAAACCAAACCACAATTAGATATCATCATACTTGTTAGAATGGCTATTGTAAAAAACACAAGTGATAACAAATGATGGCAGGGATGTGGAGAAAAGAGAATCCTGGTGTATTGTTGGTAAGAATGTAAGTTGATACAGTCACTGTGCAAAACAGGATAGGGTTTCCTCAAAAAATTAAAAATATGATCCAGCAATTTCACATCCAGGTGTATATCTGAAAAAGATGAAACACTATCTTTTTTTAATATTTTATTTATTTATTCGTGAGAGACAGAGAGAGAGAGAGAGGCAAAGACATAGGCAGGGGGAGAGACAGGCTCCTTGCATATCCTGATGCAGGACTCCATCCTAAGACCCTGGGATTACACCCTGAGCTGAAGGCAGACACTCAACTGCTGAGCCACCCAGGCATCCCTGAAATCACTATCTTGAAGAGATAGCTGCACTCCATGTTCATTGCAGCATTATTCACAATAGCCAAGACATGGAAACAACCGAAGTATCCTCTGATGGATGAATGGATAAAGAAAATGTGATATATGTACATATATAATGAACATTACTCAGTGAATGAATTCAATGAATGAATATTACTCATTTAAAAAAGTAATCTTGCCATTTGTGACAACATGGATGAGAACCTGAGGACATTATGCTGAGTGAAATGAATCAGACAAAGAAAGACAAATATCTCATGGTCTCACTTATGTGTAGAATCTAAAAACACCGAATTTATAGAAACAGATAGTAGAATGATGGTGGTTGCCAGGAACTAAGGATTAGGGAAATGAGCAGATGATAATGACATCAGCAATGAAATGGTTAATGTACTTAAAACCTGTTCCTTCAAGTATTAGAAATAATGAAAAATGGTCATTTTCCTTTAAGGAACAATTTTACATTTATAGGAAGATAGATTGCATAAAGGAGTGTTGGGCTTAAAAGGGGATTTTCTTTGTAGATGAAGTTCTCATTAAACAGGGGAGGAGTATCAAGAAATTCTGAGACTGGGTTTGTTGAAGAAGTGTGGGTAGAAGTTAACCATATCAGTAATTGAGTTACCTGGGTAACCATAACCATATTGGTGGGTGAAAGTGATAAGATCGCAAGAAGCCTGAGAAGAAAGAGAATCAGTGTGATGATGCCCCTTTTTGCATTCTCAGCCTAGAAAAGGGCAGACTAAAGAATAGAGGAAATAGGGGAATACCTTTTAAGATTTTACTGGAAATTACCATAGGGAGAGGTAATCATCTAAGAACAGGGTGAGGAGTCCAGCAAGTCAGAAGGTACTCAATTAATATCCAAAGTGGAAGACAGCAGACAGAGAGTTTAGCATCAAAATTATAAATTGTTTGCTCCACAGAAGTGACCAGGCCCAGAAGCCTCTTAACAGAGTCTAGAAGCACATTAAGAGAAATAACTTAAAATATTTTCTAAGTCCAAACAAAAGTCAAAGTTTAGTTAAGGATATCAAAGTAACTTATTTTAATAAGACTAATGAATTGCCCTGTACATAGATTTCCTATTTGTTTGAATCTTGCTCTAGTCATATTTTTCCTTAAGGATTATGAAACCTAGATATCAAATTGTGCTATCTTTTTATATAATGGAGCAATGATCGTCCTCCACACCTCTCTCATATACACCCTGTAGAGTCAAAGGGTCGATTACATTAATTACTCCAACAGAAATTACCACTGCCCACTAGCAGGAGACACCTGAATTTTAGCCATCAGGCTTAAGAGGATAAAAAACAGTCTCTAGAGAAGAGATGGTGAATATCTGATGCCCATAATACCACTTCCTTTCCTCAGCCATGGACATGACAGAATTAATCATGGGATTCTTTTATGACTGAGCCTGGAAACAGCCTTAGAATTCTTAGCAGTACTCCAGGCAGCCACGACAAAACAGTTGAAACCATCATATGAAAAGAAACGTATGCGCCATCCCGGCTCTAAAAATGTTTTTTGTGGAAAAATAATCAACCTTATTATATTCTGACAAACTTAACAGAAATTGTTTCTGTTTGAAACTAACAAAAAATGTTTTTGAAAAGTTCCAATTTCAAAGACATTTGGGTGTGATGAATAAGTAAAAGAGAGTCTTGTGATTAGTGTGATTAGTGATATCATGTCTTTTAACATACTCTCCTGATTCATTGGTAAATACATCTGATTTTGGAATCAGATTCTAAAGGTATCACAAGAGCAGAGCTTAAAGATTACACAGGAAAAATGTGTTATTCAAGATGTTCTAAAAATGTTTCTTTAAAGGAATATCAATGAACAGTTCTTGTTTCCTTTTTACTTCACTTACAGTAATTATTGACCAAATTATGGTTCCTACCATGGAATATTTAAAGAATTAAAGAAGATGACAACTGCCTGAAATATTCTTTTTATCATTTGTAACCCTAGAGGTGTTTAGGCTTTCTTATAAACTCCTATTTACATATATATATATTTTTTTCCAAAACAATTTAACTCAAGGATGGTATGAAAAAATCAGCATGCAGCATGGTTTCCCATTAACATTCTTGATTGGCATCATTTGCAGTTTACACCCTCCATTTAGTAGCTCATTAGCTCTCTAGAAAACCAGTTCCATCTTCTCTGGGTAACCTACTGGAGTACTTTGGAAAGCTAAGACTTTTTTGCTTCCCTTTTGTGTGGTATTTACAAACAATATTCTGTCTTTGCATACTCATTTGAATTTGTTTTGCATCAGATAGAACTCCTTTTTTTTTCCATCAAAACTAGCCCAAAGCAAAGTCAGTCAGCCATGGTTTGAACTCCTAAACCCTTTTCCTTTCTACCCCACATGCTCTTTACTGCCCCCAGCCCTCATCCCACCACACATTCTGCCTATCCTACTCCAGGAATTGTGTGTTCCTATATTGTCTTTTGGATACCTAGGTTATTTGACTGGGATTCTTTATTCAAAGCAGTTCTATCTCTCTCCCTTGTTCTCATTGAAATGTATCTGTCCAAGGACATGTTCTTTAAGATATTGCTGAAATACTGAAGCCAACTGGCTGTATTGATTTATAATATGGAGTTAGTGTATTTCATGTGGTCCTCCTCCAATGGCTTAAATGAATGAGGAAACAAGTTCTTAAGGTCAGACTGGTGGAAGCAAAAAACTTGGGGCAATGGGCTCTGTAGTACTCTTCTTATCATTCCAGTTAATAGTGTACCTATGTTGTTTCTGTTGAGCCAACTTCGGTAGCACTTTATGATTATCAAACCTGAATATGCCTGGAGCCAGTGTATAAATAAAGCAAAGATTTTTTTTTTTCCTAAAGCAAGCTTTATGCCCAACTTGGGATTGAACTCAAGACTCTGAGATCAAGAGTCACATGCTCTACTGACTAAGCCAGTCAGGTACTCCAAAGTCTTCCAGTTCTTTTTTTTTAATTTAATTTAATTAATTTATTTATTTTAAAATGATCTCTACACCGAGCGGGGGGCTTGAGATCAAGGAGTGCCTGTCTGGCTCAGTCAGTGGAGCATGCTACTCTTGATCTTGGGGTTGTACACTTGAGCCCCACATTGGGTGTAGAGATTCCTTAAAAATAAAATCTTTAAGAAAATAATCAATGCAAAGTTTCCACAGAGGAATTACCAAAAATGTTGTATGATATGGAGAAGGGAACACTGGACAAGGAGTTGGAAGATCTGGGTACTACTAGTTCAGGCTGTGCCAGTTACTAGTCATCAAACACAAGAACTTGGTTTCCTTGCTTCCATTCCTTAAACAGATATTAAAGCTTAAACTGAGGTAATACAGATAAAAGCATTTTAAAAACTGTGAAGGGTAGGAGCAACAAATATATAATTATTATTAATGTGTGCAACAGTCGTCCTATGACCCCCAACACTTTTGATAAATCTCCAGACACAAGTAAGTTCACATCTTCCTTGGGTCTATGGGTGGCTTGCTTGGATTAGATAGTTTCTTGCCTGGTTTTTCCTCAAGAAAATATTATTGTCAACAGGCACATGGACTGCTACAAGTATTGTGTTCAGTGAGGTGACAGGTTGACATGAGGTTTTGAAATTTATGGCCCAAACTCAGTGCTTTCTTTGGCTGTTTGTGTTCCAATTCCCAAGACATGCAAAAGCTCTCTGGTATGCCGAGCTTCAGATAAGCACTGAAATCACATGGGGCCAGTTGCCTGGTTAAGCCCCTGTGTACTGCATGCTCCCAGCACTTCTGCCCTTTTCCAGGCTAACGCATCAGCATTCGGGGTCATTTGTTGAAATTGAAGGGTATCCTGCTTGGAATCCCATCACTTACTGGACTGATATTCAGTAGGCAGAGAGAGACTTTTTCCTGGAGAGTGACATATATACAAAGTCGACTATTCCCATAAAACAGAATGAGGAAGAAGAGCGAAAGGGCAAGCAAACTGAGGTCCAGAATGAAACTAAGATGGCAGTATTTCATGGTAGCTAAGCACGTGGGCTTTGGTGGGGGGAGGGGGTCAGCCATTCTGGATTTTAATGAATTCTAGATGTGCTACAACTAGTTCTGTGGCCTTGAACAAATTACTTCACCTTTTGGATTTTTTACCCAGAAATAAGATAACTGTAGCTTCCTAGTGCTATTTTTGTATGTGTAAGAAATTAAGTGAAATAATGAAAGCAAAGCACTTAGCAGAGTGCCTGTCACATAAACATAGGTGGCATTTTTAAGGGCTTATTCAATCAAAATGTTCAACGAATATATATTGCATGACTACTATATGCCAGACCTTGTTTTAGGCATTAAGATACATTAATAAAAAAAAAAAAACAACAAAACAACAAAAACGCTGAAGTTCCTGACTTTATGGCACTTACATTCTATTAGGGGAGAGAGAAAGAAGGCCAAAGTGAAATGGAGACCAGTACAGCAGGGTGAAGAAGTGCTAGGAATGGGAAGGGGTGGATGGCTGTTGCTATTTTTATAGAGATCAAGAAAGACATCACTAAATGATATATGAATAGAAATTCTTGCGAAGTAAGCACATTATCTGGAGAAAGAGCATTCCAGATACAGGAAACAACAAATGAAAAGGTTCCAAGGAGCCAGCACGTTTTGGTGTAGTTCAAGCAACAGCACAGAAGCCAGCATGACTGGAGCAGTGATTGAGGTAGAGAGTGTCAGGAGGAGTGGCAGAGAGAGAGATAACAGGGAAGATGATGTAATGGGCACTGACAGCCACTGGATGAGTTTGGAGGGGTTGAAGTCAGAACATGACATGATCTGACTCACATTTTAACAGAATCACTGACCATTTTTAAGAATAGAGAAGGCGGGAGTGAAAACAAGGAGACCAGCTAAGAGGCCACTGCAACCACCCTGGTGAGAGTTGATAGTGGCTTTAATAGGGGTGATTGCAGTGGAGGTGTTAGGAAGTGAGCAAATTCTACACAGCAGGACATGTGGTCTGATTTAGTCAAAAGCTTAACTCTTATGTGAAAGGGAGCATTATATGTGGTCTAGCCCAACCCATTAGAATTCTATGCAGTGGGATTTGCCACCAAAGCCCCAGCAAATACTGCTTTGCTTTCCATTGCCACCATTCCCTGTTGCATATGACTGTTACAGGGAGGGCTTCAAAGTTCTTTTTTTTTTTTTTTTTCAAAGTTCTGGTATTCTTTGGTTCCTTCACTGTAATATCATTTTTTTTTGTTTTTTTTTTCACTGTATATCATTAAATAGCACATTGAGTGCCAACATTATCTCCAATTGATAGCACTGTTTTCTGTTGTCTAGGTTCAGAAATTTTGCCCTTTACCACACTTTTCCCCTGCAAGGTTTGTCTTACCTATCCCTTTTCTAACTAACCTGAAGCAAAGTGGTCAATGGGAGTGGGAATCAAACTGAGGGGGAGGTGGTTCTCAGTGGAAAATTGACATTCGGAAAGTCATTTTCCCTCTATGGACTCAAATTTCTCATCTCTAAAAGGAGTGGGTTGAATTGGTAAGCATTAAGATCCTTTCCAGCTCTCAAGTTCTATGATTCATTCAATGATTCACCCATATCCAGACCCTCATTGACACGTTGTATAAATATATATTTAACATTTTAATATTTGTCATCTCATCTTTAAATCATTTAAAAATTTCATAAGTGAAGAAAAAAAGGTCAATAGAGATTCTGAGAAACTTCCCCAAGGCCACTTAGTGAGAAACTGAAGGAACAGGTTCCAGATACCAGTTTTGTCATAACATCTCAAAGTGGCACCGTCCATTTACTTGGAAGCACTCAATTTCCATTTACTGCTTTTCTGAAGCTCTCTGTTAGAATACAGAAGTCTTTACCTTAAGCTGTATTACATGTGAATGAATGGCAGCAAGCTATGGAAAGCAATATCATAAAATATTGTATTTATGCCACAGTCTTCCTTAGCTAATTTATATTGAAAATGCCCTGGCTCAAATTATTCATCTGCAATTTCCCTGAACACTGGCACACATTTCTCCCAAATCAGAGGCACCTTTAATACATTTGAAAGCTGTGTTCTTTTCTTCCTTTCCATAATTGCTAACCCTCTGCAGTTTATATAGCTTTTCCTGATGGAAATCAGAATTAAATATTAATGTAGGCGATATTATTTTCAGTCTTACTAGTGCCCAAAGGCTGTGTCAGTGGCCAAGAGGGGGCTAGCAGAGGTTCCATCTCTGGTTATGCCCTGCTGACTGCTAATTAGGTGTAAGGGTTGGACAGTAAATACATACATTAAACACCTATGCCCTAATGGGGTTCTACTCTGTCTCGTGGGGGTGTATTTAAACTCTGCATGGGAGAGACTACATTTTTGCTATGAGTGGCTGTCTTTCTAGGTAACTAACCCAATGTGTAACTGAGAAAGCAGCTAATGGGGACAGTGTAACTCTAAAGCTGAGCCAACCTAACAATATGAGTAGCCTTCTCTTTGATATCAAGCCATATTAGCATAGAGGCAATAAATATGTCTGATAAAGTTCTCATTTATGAATCCTGCTTG
Source organism: Vulpes vulpes (assembly GCF_048418805.1). Classification (NCBI taxonomy): domain Eukaryota; kingdom Metazoa; phylum Chordata; class Mammalia; order Carnivora; family Canidae; genus Vulpes; species Vulpes vulpes. The sequence goes on along the minus strand of NC_132796.1, from coordinate 91,104,022 downwards.
GTTGTTCACTAACTGAATTCAAAGTGGAGAAAGAAGGAAGGTGAAAACAGAGACAGGATATACACTGAGAGGATATGTTCTACTCTAAAAACATGAGCCTATGCATTCCAAAGTCCCAAGGTGAATAAATAGAATCTAATAAATAGAATCTATCATTACCCAATTCTGGTTAGCATTCAGCATACTTGACCTAGACCTGGTGTCCCTAATACTGTTCCCATTCCTTTAGTGACTAGTTCATGACTAGATATCACTCATACTAATATGGAGGCCCTTTCAGATAATATAATACTGTGAACAGGGATGCCTGGGTGGCTCAGTGGTTGAGTGTCTGCCTTTGGCCCAGACTGTGATCCTGTTTCCGGGATCGAATCCCACATCGGGCTTCCTGCATGGAGCCTGCTTCTCCCTCTGGCTATGTCTCTGTCTCTCTCTCTGTGTCTCTCATGAATAAATTAAAATATATATATACTGTGAACCTAATTCTAATGCATCCTCCTGTTTAAAATCCTTCAGTGAATATAGATAACTTGAGAGAGTCCAAACTCCACAAGGCTCTTTATAACTTGACCTCTGTTTGCCTTCCCGTCTTCATCTGTCTCTACTCCATGAGGTCATGCTTTTCCTTAGCTGTGCAGAACTACTTTCAACTCCTCAGTGAACCACATGCTCTAATGTGTCTGAGCCTTTACATGTGTCTTCTGAAAAGGATGCCTCTCCCAGCTTTCCCTGCTTTACAGGCTAATTTATCCTTTTAAATAGAGCTTATATGTCACTTACTCCAAGAAGCCTTCCCAGAGTATCCCCTACTGAGTTAAGTGCCTTTACTCTGCATTTTCATAGGGTTGATTTCTCTATCACAACTTTTTAAATTATTATTCATGACAGACACCAAGAGAGAGGCAGAGACATAGGCAGAGGGAGAAGCACTCTCCCTGTGGGGAGCCTGATGAGGGACTCAATCCCAGGACCCTGGGTTCATTACCTGAGCCAAAGGCAGACACTCAACCACTGAGCCACCCAGGCATCCCTCTATTACAACTTTTAGTGGTCTTTTTACTTGCTTTTCTTCACAGCTATTACATCAGTTCCTCAAAGGAAGAGCCACGTCTTACTCATTTCTGACTCCCTGTATCCTGCAAGTACTTCCTAGCATATATGGTTTGTTCTTAATTAACTTCTTAGGGATGATTATTTGAATATTGCATCTATGCCCCTATAGGCAGGACAGGATGGAGATTTCAGGCACCGTGGCAGGATGATGAGGGCAATCTTTTTAAATCAGGGGCTTTTAGTTGGGGGAGGGTGCTTTTGTCTTTACAAATGTAATACAAGCTGCTTATGTATGTAAGTGGGGCTAATATATAGAACCTTTTCCAAACAGTGTGTTCCCAGGGATATAGTGTTTTCAAACCATGTATCTATAGCAGGATTCCTCAAACATAGATCCCAGAAAGGTGGAGTCATAGGAAGGAAGGTGGTAATGGCTCACAGAGGCAAGGAGAGTAGGAAAAAGAAGAAACGGCAGTGGTGTCAAATTTTAGTAATCCATGTTAGTCTCTGCTACCAACTACCTGTGGGCCTGGGACCCAGGTATTTATCTGCCCTGGGTCTTTATTGCCTCATTGGTAAAACAGAGGGGTTTAAGCAATAAAATTACTTAGTAAACCCAAGAGGTACCACTTTAGTAGATTTTGACTCAGGTTTGCCTAAGGAATAGGGGTATGAAGCAGAGAATCTCTTGAGGACCTTTTAAGGTTTTCCAAATCTTCTGATCTACAATTTGGTGACAAGGTGTTACATTATTTTTTACACTTAGAAAGCTACACAGGTAATATATTTGCACTGACCAGAATCAGAAAACACAAATAACCCCGAAAAAAGACTTTTAAAAATCATCCACAAATCCACCAGCCAGAGCTACAGGAGTTTTCATCTATTACTTCGCTGGCTATCATACACGATGATGAAACAATTAGTTAAAAATTGAAAAATCCTTATCTGTTGGTATTCAACTATTGCCTTTCTTTTTTTTATTTTTTATTTTTTTAAATTAATTTTTATTGGTGTTCAATTTACCAACATACAGAAAAACACCCATTGCTCATCCCATCAAGTGTCCACCTCAGTGCCCGTCACCCATTCCCCTCCAACACCCACCCTACTATTGCCTTTCAATTGTAGTTTGTTTTAAGTAACTCAAATAATTTGGGTAGTTAGACATAGCCATGCTGCCTGGGGTGTCTACATTAGACATTTAAAATATCTTGAACTAAATATATTAACAACAGCAATAAAATCAGATCTGAGATCACTCCAGACTTGGGCTTCTTTTTCAAATCCTGTTTCACTCTAAGTGCTGGGGCTGATGCCTTGCTCTCCTCCTGTATTCACACATCAGTCTCCACAGCATCACTGACTTGGCTGTTCAGATTGTTCCCTTCATTTGACAAAGGAAAGAAGAGGTCTGGAGTCATCTGGTAATTGGGATTATTTGTGCAACTTCCAGTTATGGGGTCTGAGTCTCCCCTCACATATCTCCTTATCCTTTACCCTCCATGATACTAAATGTCCATTTAAAGGATGGGGATAAATTAAGCAAAAGCCTATAAAAACCCTGAGAACCAGAGCATTGGTGTCTAATTGATTAAATAAATACTCAAATGCTAAACTGAATATCCTGGTTTGGCTAAGTCTTCCTGATGCCAAACCTCCTGACTTGGATTCTGAAAGATGGCTTAGCTTCTGCTGCAACTCTGTCAGGAGGGTGACGATATATATATTTTTAAAAAGTCCTTATATCACTGACGTTCCTGGTTCAAAGTGCATCTTACCCAAGTCCTTGTGACAAATCACCAGCCAATTGCCCCCAAAGTGGTCTCAATAGACAGAGATGCTGTGAACTGCTTTAAGTATCAGGTAGTACTGACAGGAGGAAACGATCAGGTGTCATTTAATGACTATAGCCTAGATGATTTTCCTCCTATTTCAGTTCCAATTACATAAAGGATCACTGCTGGCTGTATTGCTTGCCTGAAATCTTTTCTCCGAAATGTTGAGGTAGCTTGGTAAGTGGATAAAGCCAGTCAAGTTCAGGTCCTAGGACATGTCTGAGAGGCAGCATGGTAGAGGCAAAAGAGCACTGGGCTGAGTCAAGAGTCCAAATCTGTGTTCATAACTTTCTATTTGTGTTATCTTCAACTAATTACCAAATTTCTCTCCTTTTAAAAAAAATCTTCTGTAATAAACATCATAAAAGTTGCTTTCTGCCTCTTACAGTTGTAATAATCAAAGTGAAATAATGTATAGGAAGTGGACTTTTAAAAAATAACCTGTATAAAAATAACCTGTATAAAGGCACTGTACAAATATACCCTGAGTTATGGATGAATAAAACACTTCCTGTTGATCTCAAACAATCCAAAAACCCAATTCCCCTTGAGTTCATAGTCAATTGATTTAAAACAATCTGGCTCTCAGACGAGGACAAAAACAAAATGATCAGACCAGAGGTTTATGATAGGCTTTCCCCTAGATCATGTTTTATGAGACTGATTTCTCTAAGGAGTACTTAATCCCAGAAAGGTGAAGATGATTAATTTTCCTATACTAAGTCTTTCCTTCTTCCCCTAACTGTGTCTGTTTCCTTACTAGGCACTTATCCTTGGTGTATCCAGAAAAAAAAAGTTTCATAAGAATTGTACATTATTTCTGGTTCACAAAAATAATTTATCCTGGATTATCTTTTTTATCCCCAAATTATCAATCAAGGCAGAGTTATATTTTTGTTCAGTTAATGCTGATGTGAGAATGGTCACTCACAGATCCATCTTCTTGCATTCTATGGTATTTTAATTAGAAAGCTTATATCCTTTATTTCTGTTTGCAAAGCTCAAAGTGCACTCTGTCAGATGTAGTCCCTTGCAAGGTGCCATTCTCCACTGACCAGTACCCACATGATGTACTGCACATGGCCTTAAAGGCAGCTTCTTTCATATCTGGAATGCTCTAGAGGTAGTCTGCTGCACTGCTATGACTACTGAATTAAAATATCCTTTCTCCCTGCCACCACCACCTTGGAGTCACTGGATTTTTTTTTTTTTTAAGTCACTGGATTCTGCTCAGGTCATACCTCAGCAGTGAGTGAGGCTCTTCCCAAGGGATTTGCTTTATTTCTCCTGCCTCAGGTATTGAACAGTACCCATTCTGTAGTGCCTAAGCTCCTGCTGACCTTGGAGGAATCCATCTGAGTTTCCGCTTTTCCATGATCATGTTATATCAGAGGTAGCTTTCTGGAACCTAGCAAGCTGTTTGGTTTGTCCTCACAGTGTGTTTTTTAAATAAACTTTTTATTTTGGGATAGCTTTAGAGAAAAGTGTGGTAAAGATAGAACAGAGAGGTTTCACATATCCCACACCCAGTTTCTCCTCTAATTAACATCTTACATTATTAGTATAGTACATTCATCATAACTAATGAACCACTATTGATTCATGATTATCAACTAAATTCCTTACTTCATTCAGGATTTCATAGCTTTTAACTATGTTCTTTTATCTATTGCAGTCTCCTATCCAGGATTCCACATTACATCTAGTCAAGTCTCCTTAGGCTCCTCTTGTTTGCAACAGTCTCTCAGACTTTCCTTATTTTGATGACCTTGACAGTTTTGAGAAATATGGGTCAGGTATTTTGTACATCTGTATTAACTGGGATTTGCCCAATGTTTTTCTTATGGTTAGACTGGGATTATATGTTTGGGGGATTAAAAACCAGAGAGGGAAAGTGCCGTTCTCATCACATCATATTACGGGTACCTATTATCAACATTACTTATGACTGTTGATGTTTACCTTGATCAGCTGGCTGATGTAGTATTTGTCAGACTTCTCCATTGTAAAGTCTGCCCCTGCTCTTTCATACTATACTCTTTGGAAGGAAGTCACTATCTGCAGCACACCTTTGAGGAGCAGGGAATTATGTTCCACTTCCTTGGGAAAGAGTATCTACATAAATCATAGGAGGTTTGTCTATTTTCCCCACTTATTTTTTCTTCAATTATCTATTTATAGCAGTATAGACCTGTGGGTATCTATTTTATTTTTTGAGCTATGATCCAATGCTTGTTTTATGAATAAAATATTTATTTTGTTGCTCAAATCATTTCAACCTGAACGACTGGAAACTCCTATGGTTGGCTCCTGTGTCCCTTTGACACACTGCCATCATTATGGGGTTGGGCTTGTTGTTTTGTTGTTATCATTCTCTTACTTTCAGGCATTAAAATATGCTCCAGGCTCATTTTGTATATTTCTTGCCCCAGTCCTACAGTCAGTCATTTGTGTAAGAAGCTCTAGTTCTTTTTATTATGGAATGATATAAAACATGAAAGATCTAATATACAGTAAGATGGTAGCCAGACCAGATATAAAAATGGAAATCTGACCCACAATTTGTAGCAACCAGCCCAGCAAACCAACTCACTGTCTATAGTAACCAGCCCAGGAAGCCAGACTACGATCTAAAAGTTACACTTACAGGAAGTCAGACCATTATTTCTAACAATCAGCTTAGGAAGTCAAACAATGACCCCTATAACAATTGGTCCCAAATGGCCACACTCCCTAATTTTTGCCCCTGCTTCCAACTTGGAACCATCCAGAGAAAGACACTTATGTCTATGCTCCCTTAACTAACCACATAGGACAACCCACTTCTAGTTAGCCCACCTATGTAGAACATTCCCATGCCAACAGCCTCCAGTCAGGAAGAGCTGAAGCTTTCCCTTTTTCCTACTGTGAAGCTTTCCTACTTCTCTGCCTGCCTGAGTCAAAATGGGAGTGAAGGGGGCTGACTCCTTAGTAAGCTCTGAATAAATAACCTTCTCCAGCTCTGGTTTGGTTCATCTTTACTTTATTTACAAAGAAACCAAAATCTTGACACAAGGTATGCTCACTGCTACTTGGTGTTAATTGCACATAGAACTTCCCAGCTAACAGTACAAAACAGAATATGTGTATACTATGCTGTATATATACACATGGTTAAAATAGTCCTATGTTTAGCCATCTTTATATATATTAAATTAAACATGATTTCATATTGGTGTCTCCTACTCTAACCCATTACCACATGCATCATTCTAGCTTTCTATTGCTTAGCTGTAAACTCCCACAACACTGAGAAACCTGGCTCTCACTATCTGCCAGCCATTCGCTTAATTGTTCAATCCCCGTATAGGCATGTAGCACTCTCAGATTTGTTAAGCCTTATGCCCATGGGACAAATCTTTACTAACTAGAATATTATGCTTATGTATAGTTCTGTTTGCTTTTAGCCTTAGAGATTTCACTCATTTTCAGAGTTGCTTAGGTCAGCACTTTCCTCTCCCCACCCCTCCTTTGATGAGGTTATATCGTATTTGTATCCCTTGACCTCTTATATTATTTATTAAACATGTACACATTAAACTTCACTCTGTGTTATGAAATTTGGTGGGTTTTGACAGATGCATCGTGTCGTGTAGCCATCATTACAGTATCATACAGAATAGTTTCTCTGCTTTAAAAAGTCTCCTGTGCCTCCACCATTTAACCCTCTCTCCTGCAGAAACCACAGATGCCACTCTGTATATTGTCCAAAATGTCACGTAAATGGAATTATTTAGTATAGGGACTTTTCAGACTGGTTTCTTTCACTTAGCAATATGCACATATGTTTCATCTAGGATTGACAGTACACTGTTTATTACTAAATAGTATTCCATTGCATGGATGTGCCACCATTGGCCTATGTATTCACCTATTGAAGCACGTCTTGGTTTCTTTCAGGTTTTGGTGATTATTATTAAACCTGCTATAAACATTCATGTAGAGGTTTTCTGTGAACATAAATTTTCAAGTCAGTTGGGTAAATACCTGGGAGTGTGATTCCTGAATCAAATGTCAAGTCTATATTTAGCTTTGCAGAAAACTACCAAGCTATTTTCTGAAGTCAGTGTATTATTTTGCATTCTCGTCAGCAATGTATGAGAGTTTAAAGGTGTTACTCCCTTGGTTATGTCATGTTATGTGGCAAAAGGGAGATTACCTGGATGTGCCTAATCTAATCACATGATTCTTTTCCTTTAAAAGGAAAGTTTTCTCAGGCTGGTAGAAGAGCAAGTCAGAAAATTTTCAGGCATATGCTGCTGCTGGCTTTGAAATGGAGGGGACCATATGAAAGTATTATAGAAAGTTGGGAGTGACCGCATCCAACAGTCTTCGAGGAAATGGGAATCTCACACCTACATCCACAAGGCAGTGAATGCTGCCAGTAACCTAAATGACCTTAGAAGTAATTTTTCCCCCAATATACTCCAGATAAGAGCCCATTTTGGCCAATACACCTTGATCACAGCCTTGTGAGGTCCAGAAGAGAACTCAGTCATGCCTGCATGAACTTCTGATCTTCAGAATAGTGAGCTAGTAAATGAATATTGTTTTAAGCATGTAAATTTGTAGTAATTTGTAACACAGTAATAGAAAATGAACACAGCAGATTGTCATTGGATGGCCCTGTTTAATAAATAGGGAAATCAATCATGAGCAAGGAGTATAATGGTGCCAAATTCTGAAGAACACAGTTGAGAGCAATATCAGCTATGGCCAATTTGACTCCAGCTCTGCCTCTTCTTAAGCAGGGAGCAAAGTATGGCTGCTTAAATTTTAGTCGAGTTCTAGCATTTGAATCTCTCACCCTAACCTACCTTCTTTTCCTTTCTGCCAGTCAGGCATAATCAGCCTAACACATGGGCTTATTCCCCAAGAGAGAGATCCATTTACATGTCACATGTAGCTCGCTGTGTTTTGTTTTATCCTAAAGTGATGACTTTGAGGAAGGAATTTAAAGCCATCCTAGTTTTAAAAAAAAAGCCCTGGGGAGAAGAGACAAATGAGAATCCCCTGAAACATCACATCATGTGGATAGCCATCTATTCCATTTATTCTAGTCCTGCCGAGTTGGCAAAGTCAAAGGAAACCATTTCCCCTGGCTGGCATCACTAAACCAGTTTAAGCTCCTAAAATCAAATGAGAAGAAAGGCACAGAGAGCCAGAATGAGCCATTCAAACAAGCTAAGCTGATTTTGACAGGTTCCCTGGTAACAAACCCAACTATGGTTATAAATGGGTCACTATAGCCTCCAGCTGTATTTTTTGTTACGTAAGCTTCCTGGAAAAGAGGATTAAACCATATTTAAGATAAACATTTGCTTTTCTATAGTAAATTTAGCACTGTTGTTTAAAGTGCTGCGGAATTGAATTGTGCAGGTGCTAAAATTCTAATTGCCTGTTTTTCCTGACACTCATCTTAGAATTGCTCAAAGAAAGACATTATCTCTGACTCTTTCACATAAAATATAATGATCACAGTGAAAGGAATGGAATATATAGGAAAGAATCAAAAGTAAAATAAAGGCCTTAAAAAATAAAATAAAGACCTTTTGAAAGTCATGGACTCAAGCCATCCATTGGTGGGGACGATACATCATTTCTCAAAGGAATCCATTTTAAGTTGTTGATGATTAGGTGGGACAAACCTGTACCTGGCTTATAGTAAGAGGAATAGAAGACAAGAAAATCTACTTTTGTAGGGTCATAAAAATCCAGTGTTTCAGTTGTAGATGTAGATTTGGGATCATCTATAGAGCTGCAAAATCTGAATGTTTTTAGGAAAACAAAAATTTCTGAGTCAACCAGAATACTCTAAAAATGCTTGATTCTGACTTCACGCTTCTTTAGACTGATAATATTGTGAAGTCTGTAGAAGCAGTGTGTGTGCGTGTGTGTGTGTGTGTATTTCTTATTTATTTTAGCACCTGCACAAATGCTTAATTAATCTATGACCTAAGGCTAAGGAAACGTCCAAGCAAGTACTCAAAAGGATTTGAGTGTCTTCATAATCCTCAAGGCTCTGCTCTTAGTTGGAATAATAGTAACATTGGTAAATTTAGTCAAGGCTTTGTAATTGACTTGACAGGAGCTGTGCCATTGTTTGGATCATTGAAATATCCACTGATATGCCCCTTCTCCAATTACTTTCTCAAGCTGCCTGGGCTATTGTGTACAAAAATGACATGAGTTACAAAAATGACAGACTGATTTTGGGAAAGCAGGGGCCTGATGTATTAAAAATACTGCTATTTACCTTGATGAGGTTATTGATTTAACACCTACTTACTTGAAGGAGCTTGGGGAATGGAGCAGAAGACTCTCCTTCCAGAACCTGATGGAAAGGATCATGCTCCCATTGGTGTCCATCTTGAAGGGGGAAAACTGAGTTTCAGAGTCTCTGATATAAGCAGGATGGAGAAGAGGGCTACAATTCAGCTGAACAAAGAGAAACAGCATTCTCCTAGTTGTGTTGGTCATAAGAGCCAAACACGGTCTGAAAGGGCCTTACAATATTTTGAAGATATGACATGAGTTTAGAAGACAGAAATAAAGAACACACAGCTCTATATGGTCAAGTGCCACAGTGTGTGGTCAGTACATTGGGATGGTCTGGAATGACAAAGGACAACCAAGACCAAAAGCAGGAACACTTTACGGGTAAGCCAACGTGTAAGTCATGAAGGATTTGGAAGTTTATCTGTTCTGCAACATGATAGATATTGGCCATTTGATGTTATCCCAACTATTTAGAAGTGGTTCACATTTCTGGGCAGGTTCCTGTATTATTGCGGATGTTTATGGCTACAAATAACAGAAAAACGGACTGACAGTGGCTTAAACCACAAGAACATTTAGTGTTCTCCAAAGGAAAAATCTGGAGGTGGGATTAATTCAACGGAATGATGATGTCAGGGCATTGGGTAGGCATTTCTGGAATTATTTTTGCCCTCTCTTGTGGTCACTAGGTGGACTGAAATAGCTCCGAGCATCATGTCCTCTTATGAGAATGTTCAAAGCAGGATGGAACACAGGAAAACAAAAGCTTGGATTTTGTTAAAGCTAAAATATGCCCAGTACCAGGAGATGAATCATGATAGATATAAGCTTGCTGGGAGATTCTAGGGGAAGAAAATCTTTTCCAGAAGCTCCCAAAGACTTCCTTTAGAATTCCATTAGCCAGAATTGCATCATATGTCCCCAACTAGTCCATTCATTGGGAAACACGGACTGGATGGCCATAACTGGGTTAGACCTATCATGATTTGTTTCCTGGGACTAGGCACATTTTGACAAACAAAACCTTTTAGAAAGGGAGTGGAGTCAGCGGCAATGTGGTAAATCAAAAGACAATATTTGCCACAGTCCCCACAGCTGAGTATGATGATGGACATGCTTTGCAGCAGAACCTAATATATATACAACATTCTCTGGTTCCTTCTGTCTCTCTTCATCTCTCTGCCTCTGTTTCTCTCTCCTCTTCTTCCTTTTTTCTTTTTTTCTTTTTATACACACACACATACACACAACCATAAACATCTCACCCTTAAACGTATCAAAAACTTGGGTTTAAATGAGGCACCAAGGGAGTGGGGCAGCGGAAGCCTGTATTTTGTTTGGCTTCCTTCTCATTTGCCTTTGTATGTCAGCTAGTATGCACATTACGTGAAATTGCCCAATTAGAATTTTCTGCCATTCACAAATTTCAACCTGAGATCCTTTTAAAAATGAAAGGTATTGAGGAGTGGTAACTACTTCTAATCAATCATGAATCAAATGCAGACAGATGATGGAGTTATTCTTTCTTTCCATGGAGCCCTAATCTTCATTTTATTCTCATCAAATATTAGGTCAGTGGTTAACAAAACATTGTGACTAAATAATATTTTTACCACTGATAAAGCAGTGTGATTTAGGTTTACTGCAGGTATCAAGCTACAAAAGAAGTCATGTTAAATCATATTTTAAGGCATCTGGCTATAAATCTGGCTATAATTTTTTTTTTCTGAAGAGCTTTGTCCCCAGAAGCTTAGAGTCTAAATGCCCAGACAAGATAAGTGTAGATAAACAGCCAAAATCAACACAGGGAGGTTTAGATGAAATGCTTTTCTTGAATCAAAAGGCTGAGGAAAGGTAAACGACTAGAGTGCACATTGCATTGGAATGTTTTATTCATGGAGTTCTCAGCTCAAACCTCTGAGACATGTAGAGAAACTCTACTTTCTATACCATAACCTCATTTACTCAATGTAAATGTGGATTCTTATAACATTTCTGGCCTTTTTAACTGCTGGACTTGTTTTCATGATATTATAACGAGATATTTTCCTCTTCAAGTTAGGGAAACTTAACTATTCACACTGATTCCTGTATTAACTTGCAAGACAAAATTGTGAGTGCTAAAACACTAAATTTAGCTTAACACATATATTTAAATCTATTGAGGCAGATTTTTCCCTTGGTTAGTTTAATTGCAGATTCTTAAGCAACTGTCTCTTTTATTTGGGGTAATAATTTTGATATTTAATTCAAAGAATATCAGTGTTAAAAGGAGCCTTAGAGATCACCTAGTTCAATTTCCTCATCTTTTAGATAAGAAAAAAAAAACTGAGGCTAAAATGAGTTAAATGACTTACCTACTATCACATAACTAATTAGTGGCAGAGTTAGAGGCTGTAAACCAGCTCATCTGATTTCAAAGTCCATAATTTTTATGGCACACTGTATGTGCCATACAGTGATGCCACATCTATAGTAAATTTTACCTGTAGTATTGAATACATTGGTGTCACACAGCCCTGTTAAGATCCTACTTTGCTGAGCCTTGATTTGATACAGAAAATAAATCTGTCCACTTGAGCCCTCAGCCAGCCCAGAGAAACATAAATACCACATGGCAATGACAATTATGAATATGGGCACTGGAATAAAGCCAGATTAGGTTCAGATTCCGGCTCTGCAACTTACTGCAAATAAGAGCAAGTTGCTGAATTTATGGATGTCTCACTTGTCTCGTTTGTAAAATGGGAATAAAATTCCCTTCATAAGATTGTTGCTTGAAAAAGAAAATCTGTATAGAAAATTAGAAATCTAGAAAACTATCAGTAGATGCTAATTCATTACTTTTAAATCTCATATTCTGAGCCAAACACAATCAGAGCAGCAGATGCATTAGGGTTCAATCAGAAAACTGGTAAGTGTGAACTTTTTTTTTAGAAAAAGGATTTTATTTATTTATTCATGAGAGACACAGAGAGAGAGGCAGAGATATAGGCAGAGGGAGAAGCAGACTCCCTGTGGAGAACCTGATATGGGACTTGATCTCACCATCCCTGGATCACACCCTGAGCCAAAGGCAGACACTCAACTACTGAGCCACCCAGGTGTCCCTAGTAAGTATGATCTTATAATCAGTTTTGCTGATTTGCTAAGAACTGATGATAGGAAATGTTGGCAAATCATTTTTCTTTTATTTTTTTTCTTTTAATTGTCTTAAATGTAACATTACCTTCTTCTTTTATATCTTGTCCTCTTTTTAAAAATTGAAAAGAAAATGGGTATTAGATATTTATCAGAACAAGAAATTGGACTGTAAAGTAGGTACTGGACAAGAGAATATGAATAATTGGGGATTCCCACAGGGTCGCAAGTCTTTATATATGTTTACAGCATCTGTACAAAGTGCAGCGGGACACTTGGGTTGCTTTCATATCTTGGCTATTACAAATAATGCTGCAGGGGATCCCTGGGTGGCTAAGCGGTTTAGTGCCTGCCTTCAGCCCAGGGCATGATCCTGGAGACCTGGGATCGAGTCCCAAGTTGGGCTTCCTTCATGGAGCCTGCTTCTCCCTCTGCCTGTGTCTCTGCGTCTCTCATGAATAAATAAATAAAATCTTAAAAAAAAAAACAAATAATGCTTCAATAAACACAGGGGTGCATAAATATTTTCAAATTAGTGTTTTCATTTTCTTTGGGTGAATAGTAGTGGAATTACTAGATCATATAGTATTTCTATTTTTACCTTTTGAGGACCTAGAGGGTATTATGCTAAGTGAAATAAGTCAAAGAAAGACAAATGCCATATGGTTTCACTTCAATGTGGGATCTAAAAGACAAAACAAATGAATTAAAAAAAACAGATGCTTTAAAAAAAAAGTCTATGTATTTTTTTTTAGCAATCTCTATACCCAACATGGGGCTCAAACTCACAGCCCCAAGATCAAGGGTTGCACACTCTTCTGACTCTTCTGCCAGGCAACTCTTAAATACAGAGAACAAACTGGTAGTTGCCAGAGGGGAGGTGGGTGGGGAAATGGGGGATATATATAGAGGGCATTAAGAGGCACAAACTTCCATTTATAAAATAAATACCTCACAGAGATGAAAAGTACAGAATAAGGAACATAGTCAATAATATTTTAATTACATTCTATGGTGACAGATGGTGACTACACTTCCTGAGGTGAGCACTGTACTCAACGTACAGTAATGTACAGACTTGTCAAATTACTATGTTGTATATCTGAAACTAATGCAACACTGTATGTTAACTGTACTTCAATAATATAAATAAATAAATAAATAAATAAATAAATAAATAAAAATAAATCGCTGTGGGAAGTACAGAAGAAGCATCAAATATAAAATTGCCCTCTAGAAACTTTAATTTGCCAGGAAGACCAGAATTTTGTATATAGAAAACATTACCATTGGTGACATATATACTTTGTTTAAGAAAAAAAAAACAGTTGACTCAGTGACTCATTTACACTTATTTATTAGATCAACTCTGAGATTAAGATCAATGTGCCAGAGTGTGCTAGAACCAGCAGAAGAGGCTTAATTAGTGAGGTAGAAGCTGAGCTAGGTGTCGAAAGATGAGTAGAACTTGAAGAGGCAGGGAGGAGGAGGGAGTGCATTTCAGGGGGAGGAAATAGCCTAAGTAACATGATGGAGAAGGAATTTATAGTGTACATTGGCAGCAGTGAGGAAATGAGTGGGAAAGAAGTAGGATGAGGATAAATTATTAATGGAGCTGCAAGGCTCCCAGTGCCTTTACCTGGGGAGAGGTGAACAGAAACTAGTCTAGCCCACATTATGAGGGCAGGAAGAGAGGCAAAGATAAGATGCTCCACTTAGTGGAAAGATGATATAGTTGTCTAGAACTCTTCCTGGGCTGTGATTCTTTAAGTGCAGCATAGACAACAATGAGTGTTAGGGTTCCAGAGGTTTGCTGCATAGACCAAGATTCAAGCTTCAGCATTGTGGTTTCCAACATTTACAGCGATATTTGATATTTTTGCTTCCTAGTAAGAAAGGGAGAAAATTACCTTTGCAAATTCCCACTGAGAAGTAGGTTCTGGTCCAGCCAGAAGGGAAAAGTAGCCCTTAAAGCTGAGAGCCTCATTAACTAGCTACAATACAGCTCTTCCCCCCCACCTCAGCTTTATTGAGATATGATTGGCATATACAGTTGTGTAAGTTGATATGTACAATGTGATGACTTGATACATGTGTATATTGTGAGATGTCTGCAACAATAATGTTACTTAACAAATTCTTCATAATGAGGCTTTCGAAGATGGAGGGGGATCTGTTTTTGTTGTGGAGAGTGTAAGGATGCAACTGGAAGGATTCATGGTCAACATCATCTTCTGTCACATCTACTCCTCTCAGACTATGTAACAGAGTTGTTGTCAACAGAGATGCTGCATATGGCACTGACCATGGACAGTGGTGGAGTCGATACAGTCCCTATGATTCTACGAAAAAAGGCCACTATCACTTTAGTGTAGCCTTCTCTCCTCCCACATCCACACAGGGAGATCTAATTGGCCACTTAATGTACCAGTTTGCTACTATGGGGGTAAAAAAAAAAAAACAAATAAAATCAGGAAGTATTTTTTATCAGTTAAGCACCAGCAATTCAAAATTTCTCTCAACGTGTCTTGGGAAAGAAACACTGGTGTTAGACTGAAATCCTCACTCTCCCATCTAGTCCAGAGTAATCATTTACTGCTTCCACCAATGGGTTCTGGCTGAAAGTATGTAAGAACCTCACAGCAAAGCCAAACTCTGACCTCTCTATCAGGTTCTCCCTTCAGTGCTTGGACTGCTGCTGCCAGATTCAGTACCTAGTTTCCACTCTGACCTCTGTTGACAGAACAGCCGTATGTGATTTGTTGGCTCCCAGGGTCCTGACATCAGCATATTTCTCGCAGTTCTTCCACTGCCAGTGATAACACCATCTTTTCTTAACAGTTGCAGAGCACTTATCATGTGTCAGTACAGTGCCTTCTTTATGAGCATTGTGAAATTTAATCCTCACAAAAACTTTATGGAATGGATACTGATATTATGTCCTCACTATTTTTTTTTCTTTTAAACAGAGAAACTGGTACACAGAGAAGGAAGAACCTTGGCAAAGTTAAATAGTGAGTGTCAGAGCATGAAGCCTGCATTCCACTCCAGGAAGTCTGATTCTAGAGACCACACTAACGACAACTAGAATATAAGAATTGGCAGCTTAAGATAGTTCTGAATATTCCTTCATTCAGAGCTTCTAGAAGAGAGTAGTGAAAGAACTTCTGTGGGTGAGTCTACCAAAGGCCTATCAATGACAGGCTAGATTATTTTTTTAGGCCCATTTCTGTGAATTTTTGCAATGGCTCATATTATACTACTTAAAAAAAAAGGTTGGCTAGAAATTCGATTTGTGGGCTAGAGTAGAAAGGGGCTGGAGAAGGATGAATCTGACAGGATGGATGGAGGGAGCTGTACTCCACTCTTCACTCTGCCCAGAGGGAAGTGGTTGTTCCAACAACAATGGGCAAATGGAGGTTGTTCAAAACAAGTGCATTCCATGGTCTTTTCCCTTAGGACTAATGTAGTATTGATTTGTTGCTTCAAATTCATCATTCGGTGAGTCAATAATATCGATTGATCTGTGGCTGGGTGCAATACATTATGCTAAGTAATGTGGGGATACATAAAGACATTAGGAATACAAACTTGCTCTCCTGGGGTTGCTAATAAAAAGCATGAATTGGGGACAACACATAGGTAGAAGACAATAGAGCACATACAAGGACATACACACATGGCCAAAAGACATTTGGTGTAAGGCAAAGATCCTCAAGGCTATGCATCAAGAGGGCTCAGAATCACCACCACCACCAAACTTGCAGTGAGCTGCTTTGAATTTTAGTCAATATTTTCAGAAGCACATTTGGGGTATGTCCTTTGAATGTTCACTGAATGGTATCTCTAAAGCAAAGGTTCTCAAATCTGACTGTGCACCAGATTAATGTGTTGATGTATTGTCATGTACAAAAGACCAGGATCCTACTCAGATCTACCGAATTGAAAATCTCCAAGTATCAGGGCCTGGAAATCTATGTTCTTAACAAGTAATTTAGGGAAAAATAATGCTACTATTGTTTGTCTTCCTCCGTTTGGGATGCTATAACAAAACTACCATAGACTAGGTGGTTTAAACAACAAATATTCATTCCTCACAGGTCTAGAACTTCACGATCAAGTCACTAGAAGATTTGGTTTCTGGTGGGGGCCTACTTCTTTGTTCACAGACACGATTTTCTCCCTGTGTCCTCACAGCAGAAGGAACCAGACAGCTCTTTGGGGTCTCTGTTCAATGCTACCTCCTAATAGTACCACATTGGGGGTTAGGATTTCAAAGTATGAAATTTTTGATGACACATTCAATCCATAAACACTGTTGACTTCATTTACAACAGGGTGGTGGCATGAGGAATCAAATGAGATAAAAAAAAAAAACCATGAAATTGACAAACTGTAGTTCTATTCACTTAGGGTCTTCGGTGTGCCAAGCATCACTCTAGGTGCTCTAATTATATATTCGATTACTTAATTTCTGCTGTGTTCATGTATGTTTCAGCCTCAGCTTCTTCATCCAAGCTATATGGTTTTGAAGAATATCTCTGAAATGTTAACAGTAACTACATTCAGGTGATGGGATATCTGTGATCTTTATTTTCTTCCTTATACTTTCTGCATTTTGCCATGCTTTTTCATTTGCAAAGATCATGTATTACTTCTATAATCAGAAAAACTTCCAAGCCCATACAAATTACTACAAATTTCTCAATTTCCCAGCACCAGTCTGCATTCACAGTAGTAGCAAATCCGTGGAACATTATTTGAGCAAAATGTTCTGAGAATAGGAAATAGTTGAAGATGATTGGGCTAGATATTAAACACCCTTATCAAAATGTTGCCATAGCAACATTCCTCCATTTTCTTGGAGAATCCCAAGAAAATGAAACCTGGATAGCAATGGTTTTCAAGGAAGAGAGATAGGAGGAAAATTCAGGAGTGTGGGATGTACTTAGTTCTAATATTGTACCACAGCGAGAAGTCCCAGTTATTATGAGGCCGTAGCACACTACTAAGGAGGATGGATATATGAAAGCAAAGATGGTGGACTACTCTGCAATTATATGTTACTGTTTTCACAATTTTGCTTTATACTGGCTGGATTTGGTCAGTCCCCAAATTCCAAATTATTAATATGAGATGGTCAATAGCTGGGTGTGTATTCTAAATGTGAAGATATTCTAAAGCCTGCCAGAAGTCTATAATGCATCCAGAATGCACCATAATGTTTAGAGATTTGGGACTTGTTCTACATATGCCATTATGCCTCCTCAAAGCAGAGTGATTTAACAATAGCAACATTAGCAGAAAGTTAAGTGGTAGCCAGCAAAGCGCCTGGATGACTGTCAATATAATGGGTCACATATCCTGAATGACACTTATGCATGTCTACTTTCCTGCTTTGTCTTCACCCCTTACTGTTGCTTAAGATGACATTTATGCTTCCTTTCATTTTTTAAAAAAAATTTTATTTATTTATATATGATAGTCACACACACAGAGAGAGAGAGGCAGAGACACAGGCAGAGGGAGAAGCAGGCTCCATGCACCGGGAGCCCGATGTGGGATTGGATCCCGGATCTCCAGGATCGTGCCCTGGGCGAAAGGCAGGCGCCAAACCGCTGTGCCACCCAGGGATCCCCTATGCTTCTTTTCAACTGTTCTTGTAAATTATGGAAATGAATGGTCAAAACCAAATGCAAACTAAAGTGGTTAATGATTTAGAAAAGGAATACGAGGGGACGCTAGCTCAAGCCCTAGTTTACTTTTAAGTTGTAATTTGAGAAAATAATTACAACCTGGAGGAGGTAAAAATATACTTAAAAGAAAGATTGGACCCTTAAAGAGGCCTAAGGAGAAGCCAAAATGAGCTTAGTATTTGTATTAAATAGTTCAGTTCTTCAGATGAAAGCTGGAGCCTCTCTGTGATACCCTAAAAATCCAGTGCCTGACATTCTGAGCCCCTTTTTCTTTTTTTTAAATATTATTTATTTATTTATTCATGAGAGAGAGAGAGAGAGAGAGAGAGGCAGAGACACAGGCAGAGGGAGAAGCAGGCTCCATTCAGAGAGCCTGAGGTGGGACTCAATCTTGAGTCTCTAGGATCAGGCCCTGGGCTGAAGGTGGCACTAAACCACTGAGCCACTCAGGCTGCCCAAAGCCCCTTTTTCTTGAGAACCCATGGAAATAGAGCATACATTCATCATGGCCTCCCACTGGCCACTTTGTATTCATTCATCCTTTTTAATAACAATTTGTTTTACACTTGGAAAATTATTTGCCTCTTATTGTATGCAATATGGCTCAAATAGTCAATGAAAGTGTTATGCTCACCGTAATGATCCTGAGGAATACTTGGGAAAGCAAAATCTAAGAGAACAAAAAGGGCTGATTGAAATTTGTGGTATGAGAACCAAATTTGTATCACTTTGAATATCAAAAAGAATGTGACCTTAGTTTGTGCTCCAAATCACATGACATAGGGCATACTGGTAACCAGGAATAAAAAGAATGGAAGGAAATATACCAGTGGTTAGCAGTGCTCATTTCTGGATTGTGAGATGACTAAAGCTTAGTTTCTTCCTCCTCCTCCTCCTCTTCCTTCTTCTTCTTCCTCACCTTTTTTATTTAGAGAGTGTGTGTGTACCCAAATGAGTTGGGGGTGGGGAGAGGCAGAGAGAGAGGGAGAGAGAATCTTAAGCAGGCCATGGAGCCCAAGATGAGGCTTGATCTCACTACCCTGAGGTTATGACCTAAGCCAAAATCAAAGTCAGGTCAAAATCAAGAGTCTGATGCTTAACTGAAAAAGCCACCCAGGCACCCCTAGTATTTTCTACATTATAAAAGAAGAAAGGGTTATGTTTATTATATAATATTTAAAATCACATAAAACAGTCCAATATGTCTGCTTAAAAATACCTCAGTACATGTACTGTCCTAGTTTGGGAAGCCAGACAAGGCTTGGTTTGGTAAGATGGCACACTTCTTCCCAAGGTCATTCTCCCAAGCAGCCTGAGGCCTTGAAGAATAGTTTTCCTTTCTTGTTTGAGGATCACAAGCTAACCCATTGCTCCTACCACCTAAGATTTGAGGTTTTCAGCACACATAATTCACGTGAATACACAATCCAGCATAAATACTCATGAGAAACTTAAATATATTTGGAGCCAAATCACAAGAAAAATCTCATGATACTCAACTTTTTAAATGCAAATATATAGCTTCTCACATTATCATTGCTTCCGTCAATCTCAGTCTGAACCTAGGAATCTCTCTCTCTCTCTTTCTCATCTTTTCTGCCCTTATCTTGTGTCTTTGTTTCTGGTTGAGGCCAAAGGAGAGGCAAATATGGGCTTAATATTTGTTTCAATTGTATTAAATAATTCAGATCTTCAGATGAAACCTGAAGCCTCTGTCTTATAGCCCCAAATACAATGCCTGACATTCAGAGTTCCTTTTTCTTGATCAAGAACAGTCTATTCTATCGTTTCTATGGTCTTCCTTGCCTGATCAGGTTTATAAAAAGTTCTCTTAGCTGTTTACAACTCTCTCTCCTGTTGTAAGCAGCCCACACGGTCCAACTGATAATTCATTCTCTGTGCATTTGCAGCATATGTCTTTCGCACAGACCGATGCTAACCACAGGACTGGTTTGCATGTTAATGACAACATCATTTTCTCCCTGAAAGCTTCATGGGCCTTTTTCGCAAATTAGAATATACTTAAGATCCCATTTTAATTGTAACATATCAGAGACTCAAGTTATCCAGGGTCAATCCCTAGTTAACAGTCACTTCTGGGAAGTCTGGTGGGAAGAAGAAAATCTACATTTAAAGTGGTCCTTTTTGGAAATTGGTAAAGCTCAGAATACAAGTACTTGAGTTGTGATTTTTTTCCCTGAAAACATAGAAGAGCACTGAGTAGAAATATTATATAGCAAGAATCAAAATTTGGGAGGTTTTTACTTGAGTTATTTTTACAGTGAATTTTGTCCAGATACAAAATAATGTTTCCACACATGTATAGTTCACTTTCTAACTTTTATGCTTGTCTTGGCTCTCTGAGATGAAGGCACTTAATCCACCTCCTCTGTAATATCTACTCTTAAGACTCTTGGCTATACTAATTTTAGTCTTTTCTGACATTATTTATAACTTTCAGCACATTTCAAAGAATCAGTACCTAGCTGAGAACTGTACTTCATTACTCTTAATGTATTTCATGTCTCCCTAAATAGATTTTAAACCTACTGAAGGAGAGGCACCTGGGTGGCTTGGTCAGTTGGGAACCCAACTCTTGGTTTTACCTCAAGTGGTAATCTTGGGGTCTTGGGGGGTGGTGATCTTGGGATCGTGAGATCAACACCCACATCAAATTCTGCATCAGGCTCCGTGCTCAGTGTGGACTCTGCTTGTCCCTCTCCCTTGGCTCCCTGCCGCCTTGCATGTCCTCTCTATCAAGTAAATAAATGAATAAAATCTAAAAAACAAAACAAAAACAACTCCTGAAGGAAGAATTGGACTGAGTCTTTGGATCTAGGTTCTAATCTCAACTTTACTATAAAGAATACCACAGTGGGTATGCCAAATAACATTCCTGCTTTCATGAACCTTACATCTAGTTGGGGTCAGGGAGGAAATAAACAGTAAGCAGTTTGATAATAGAGATAATTTCAGTAGGTGATGAATGCTATAAAGAAAATAAAAGAGATTATGATAGAGATTGATCTATGGAGTAGAGAAGAAACAGATAGTGCAAAGGCCCTATAGCAGGGTGTGTGATAAATCCATATGGAGCATAGTGTGCAAGGACAGGGGTAGGAAACAAAGAGAGGTAGGCAAGGGTAGATCGTGAGGACTCTTCTGTTGTACAATAAAAATTTGGATTTCATTCAAATTGTGATAGGAAGCCATTAGACAATTTTAAGCAAGGATGCAGTTTGATCTGTTTCAAGAATATCACTCTGACTGCTGTGCAAGAAAGAGTATAAAGAAAGAGGAGTAGAATCAGGGACACTTATTATGGGATAGTGAGTACTACTATCTTAAGTAAGAAGGCTTGGATTAGAATTGTAGAAATTGAGACAGGAAGGAATAGTCAGAGTTTGGATATATTTTGGAGGGAGAATTTTCAGGACTTTCTGATGGATTTCATATGGAAGTGATTATGGCCTGAAAAGTTCAAAGGAAGACATGATTAGAAGATGTATTCCTTTAAGTTTATACTATAAAATTCTGAATGATAAACTTAATGTGACTAGAAAACAAATTATTGCTCACATTTTTTGCATACTCTGGACAAGACTTGAGTTTGTGGTCATCATCAAAGAGCACAGTAACAACTTTAAAGGGAATCATTAGAAACTAGTATTCAGAAGAGGCAGAATGGATGATGTAGTGACGTGAGTAATGGCATGACCAGCATTAAATAAATGGTATTAGGGAGCTGTAGAGGCAAGAAGATCTACATTAATTTATAATAAACTGGTTGCAAAGAGCCATGGTATCATGAATAATACCAGTATCACTATGCTTTTTTTCATGCTGAGAGATATGAAATTAGCCAGAAATGGCACATTTGACAATAAAATACACAAATGGATTTTTTCTAGACCTGAATAGGAAGATATAGTGCCTGGACATGACTAGGATTTTTCACATGTAGTTTTTGTTTAATAAACAAATATAAACATATCTCTTCTCTACTTACTATTCAAAATCTTCATCTATCTAGTATTCTAAACTCTCATCAATATATCACTAAACTTCATATAGGCCCACTGATTTTATAGTATGTTTTAAAATTAAGTTGTTTATATAGTCAGAGAGGCCCCACAAAGTACAAAGGTACTTACCCAGGCTCCTCTACCCTACAACCTAGAAATGGCCCTATTTCTGTTTATCCAGGCACCCACGTTCTATTTTCTTCTTTTAAAAAACTTTATTTATTTGACAGAGAGAGAGTACATAGGAGCAAGAGGGAGGGTAAGAAGGAGAAGCAGACTCTCCACTGAGCAGGGAACCTGGTGACAATGAGGTGGAGCTCAGCTCCATCCTAGGACCCTGGGTTCATGACCTGAACCAAAGGCAGATTCTTAACCAACTGAGTCCCCCAGGCATCCCCTAAGTTCTATTTCTCTCCCTATACTATGAATTTTCATTTCTCTCTCCTACACATATCCACATAGTAATTTTCTTTTAATCTAGTATCATCAATGGAGATATTCTAAAAATGTTAATTTTCAGAAAAAAACTTAAACTTGCTTCTTAAGAACTGAAATGTTTAGGAAGGTAGCATGAAATGGATTATATTTTCTACAAATTCATATCCAAGATGATAAAATAATCTAACAGAATATAAAAAATTTTTGCTTGATGATTGAAGAAACAGATCAGTTTGACCATCATATATCAGACCATGAAACACATTATCATGTCCTTGCTGTTTATTGAGATATGTTATCAATATCTTCAAATAGCCTCAAATTTCAGTGCTTTTAACTGCTTGAATATAGTCTTAGAGGTTCTAACCTCTAGCTTGCTACAAGAATGTCTGTCATTTTTCATTGTGGTATGTCAGCCTGAAATGACAACTTTCTTTGTTTGTAGCTTCTAATTTGCTGTTTCTAATATTCTATAGATTGGAGAATGAAATAAGTAAGTTTATTTTGCTTATATACAAAGATATATAGATATCTATATATTAATAGAGACATATCGATATGTGAATCTGAGCAAAGGATGAAATACTTCTATGCAATAAAGTACTAAAACACTTGGGCTGTAGTTTATGGGATTTATGAAAACTATCTCAGGTTTACTTTTTGGTTTGTTATTTCTAGGATCCAGGTTGAAGTTGTTGGAAAGTCTAATTAGTATTCTTGTGTGTGTTTCTATTTGTATGTGTATGTTGAGATCAGATTTTATATTTTGTATACATCTATCTCATATTATAAACATCAGATTTGACCTAATATCCTAAACCAGGGGGAAATGGTTATTAAATTAATTAACGAGGGGCATGTTCATACCTCTGATGTTGACATTCTTCATGTTTTTTTGAAGTGGTGGTCCTCTTAGTTCATTAGTCTTTAGTGTTGGTCAAAAAAAGAAAACCAGTACTTGAATTCTGCCAATGTATTTGAACTGCATAGCCTAGCAGGGTCCCAATCCAAGCCAATAGTTTAACTGAATGAAGGGTTCTCTGGAAGACTCCTGGTTTTATGTAAGAGCAATAGAATTTTAAATGTATCTATTTAATGTATTTACTAAGAGCTGTTACTTGTTTTACAATAAGCTCAGTCATCTTTTGTAGTGCAAATTTGTACCTTCACAACCCAGGGCTCCTTCCTTATTAAACCCTCAGAGTCAAAGAGTGCCTGTTCTTTTGGCTTTCTTAATCCACTGGTACTATGCACCAGTACTGCAACAATCCTCTAATCTCCTTTGAAATAATGAAACTTCTCTTTTTCCTCTGAAAAATCTAAAGTCAGGACAGCCTCACTCTATCCTCTGGACTCTCACCTGTGTCCCTTGTTCCATGAGTTATTCACTGTGACAGATATAAATGAACTACAAATCTTTGAGAAATAGCAGCAATCTTATCTTTCTTTAATTCCCTTTCCTTTATAAAAATGACTTTAGTTACCTTTCTAGCCTATAGGAGAATACCAATCAAAGGAGTCCCTAGGAGTCTTTTAAGCTTTCAGGTCAGCATTATGTTTTTGAAGAAAAGAACTCTGCAAGGATTCAGAAGACCTGGCTTATTCTTTGTGTTTCTTTGGTAACTCATTTCTTGACCTTGAATAAGTCACTAAAGGCCTCACTAGGCCTCAAATTCTTTACTGTAAAAATGGGTATATTTCCTGATTAATGTATGCTGCCCAATTTCATTTCCCCAATAATGTTGAAATTTACTCATGGGAAGAATCTCTCCTTTGATTCATGGCATGTATTATGTGGTGATTAGGTCATGAGAGTGGAGCCCACGTGAATATCCCATTCATAAAGCCCTTATAAAAGAGACCCCAGAGAGCTCCCTCATTCCTTTTGCCATGTGAAGACACAGTGAGGAGATGGACATCGATGAACCGGGAAATGGGTTCTCACCAGACACAGAATCTTGGACTTCCCCAGCCTCCATAACTATGATAAATAAATTTCTGTTGTTTATAAGCTACCTAGTCTATGATAATTTGTTACAGCAGCCCAGACAGACTAAGATACCACAGAAGCATGTGTAGCAATCCCCTACCTTACAAAGCTTGAGGGATTCCCAGACATGAGATGCAGTGGCTGCCATTGAACATAAGTCCCTCAGCTTATGAAGATGATTGCTACCCTGCTAAAGCTAGTGCTCAATCTCTATTTTTCTTTCTCTTTCTTTCTCAATCTCAATCTCTCTGTCTTGGCAGGGGTAAATAACCCTTGAGTTCAGGAAAGGGTAGGAAGGATGGGATATGTGTTGATTGTACATTTAAGACAGTGGTTCCTTTCTGACTCTTCACTAAGAGTCTTGTCCCTAGCAAACTTTCTGTTATGGACTAAATGTTTGCCACCACCAACCCATATTCCATATGTTGAAGCCCTAACCCCCAATGTGATGGTATTTGGAGATGGGGACTCTGGGAGGTAATTAGGTTTTAAGGAAGTCATGAGGGGCAGCCTGGGTGGCTCAGCAGTTTAACGCTGCCTTCAGGTCAGGGTGTGATCTGGAGACCAGGGATTGAGTCCCACGACAGGCTCCTTGTATGGAGCTGTTTCTCCCTCTGCTTGTGTCTCTGCCTCTCTCTCTCTCTCTCTCTCTCTCTCTCTCTCTCTCTCTGTGTGTGTGTGTGTCATGAATAAAGAAATAAAATCTTTAAAAAAATAAGGAAGTCATGACAGTGGAGTCCCCATAATGGGATCAGCGCTCTTATAAGAGAAAGAGATACTAGAGCTCCCTCTCTCCAAATGCATGACCAAGGAAAGGCCACATGAGCACATAGTGAGAAGGTAGCAGTCTGCAAAATCAAGGAGGGGGCTCACTCTCACCAGAATCCAACCAATCTGGCACCCTGATCTCAGACTTCCAGCCTCCAGAACTGTGAGAAAATAAATGTCTGTCACATAAGCTACCCAGGAATGGTATTTTGTTATAGCAGTTCAAATGAAGACGGTCTGAAACAAAAATTCATAAAAAATGGGTAAAACTGTTAAAGTTGCCTTGTTTCACTTATCACTGGAAATGTCCAATTCTCACTATTTGATTTTTTTAATAAAAAAATCCACTTAGCCAGCCTCATGTGTGTATGATCTGAAAGCCCCAGCACTGCAGCACAGCTGAGGACATGTGTGGCTTAAATCAATTCCTGTGATGGTCAAAAAGACAAGCCTGGGGGAAAGGCAATCATTTTAGAGAGGAAATGAAGGCCTGCATACTACTCTATAGATGTGCTGTGAGATTTTCAAACAAATTGCCCTTCCTTTTTGCATGCTATTTAATCCTAATAAAATAACTCCCTTCTCTCAAGTGTCCCCCTCCCCCTGTGTCCCCGTGCTGTGCTGTCTCCCTCCCACAGGCTTCTTGCAATTTACAGAGGTGGTGTCATCTGCTCTAAAACATCTGAATAACTTGCCCTGTTTTGAATAAATGTGTTCACCATCTATATACCACAGCTCTACAACCTGAGTCATAGTACTTACTTTGTTAGCAATCTTTATTAATATTTCATCAGCCATTTTCTTTCCAAAAGGATGAGGTTTGCACTTTTCCTGCCATGCTGAGAGGGAGTGATAGAAGCAGAAAAGCTTACTGATTTACATAAAGATTGCAAACTATTATTCTCCTAGTAATTTTAAAGTGCACACACTGCATACCACTTTCTGATGGAATCACATCCCTGCCTATTGAGCCTGACATGCATGAAATCCATCATTGGAGTTGGCTTTCTAAAGAGGGAAATCACACTTCTTACAGGGGAAGTAAGGAGTGCTATCTTTTAAGACTGCTTTTCAAGGAGAGCCAATGGGAATCAATGGAGTCAAACTTACAAAAAATTCTATTCAGATATCCATTCCACTAAAATTAGCATAGGTTCAGGTCAGGCATACTTCCCGAGACTCCCTCTCACATCCAATTCACATCTACTTTCCACTTTTAATTACAGACTCCTTGCAGCTTCCACCTCCTCTTTATCTCGATGGCTCTGCCTAGTCAAAGTTTTTCATCTGTTCAAATTGCCAATCTGACTTTGTTGATTATTAAAGTTCCTTCTCAGAACTCTCATGTTTTTTATCCAATTCATGTCATCTTGTATTTGGTCATATGCCACGATGTACACTGAGAATTTTTGAGTTGCCAACTCCCTCTAGCTGAAGACCATATTTTTATTTTATTTTATTTTATTTTATTTTATTTTATTTTATTTATTTACTTACTTATCTAATTTTTAGACAGAAAGAGCACACAAGTGGAGGGGGGATGCAGAGGAAGAGGGAGAGAGAGAATCCCAAGTGGGCTCCATGCCTATCGTGGAACCCAATTCAAGGCTTGATTCCACCACCTCAAGATCACCACCTGAGCTGAAATCAAGAGTCAAATACCCAACCAATGATCCACCCAGGTACCCCTAGACCATATTTTTAAAATCTAGAATGTCCATCTATCTCAATTTTCTCAGGACAGCCCTTGTTTACTACTTCTATTCCATTCTAACTTAATAGTGACTCTTTTTTTCTCAAAAGCATTCTGGTTTCAACAATTAATTATATGGTCATTTTATCTAGATCCCTTTTATTGCTGTACCCTCCCCCCAATCTATGCTAAGCAAGAAGCAAAGTGCTAAACTTGTATTTGTTAAAGGGGATCAGCCTGTTTCTTGCCTTGCGATTAATTACATTACTATTATTTATTGCCTATGTTATCTCTGTTGGTGATGTGTCACAGACTTTATATATTACTCATTCAATTCCAACATCTCTGGTGAGGAGCCTTATCTACATATGTTAAATGAAGAAATTGGTTTAAGTAGAAATTGACTACATGTGTGATAACTGACGTAAAGTTAGAATTCAGCCTTATTTTCATTCCTGGATCGAAATATAGGCAGCTGTCAGCTACTTATATTCATCAAAGGGAACAAACGTGGATAATATGACACAGCATATTATTCAAAACCGAACAGTAAATTATTTTGTTTGAATGAAGATTTCACTTTCTGCCTATAATGTTTAATCTGATGTTGCTGTTCTTTTCTTCTCCCTGAGTTCATACATACAATTGCATGCAATAATCATTTTACATAGCAATACCAAGTAAAAGTAAAATGAGATCTGGAGAGAAAAAAGGCAAACTAGAATTATCCTCAGCACAGAGCTTTAGGTACACTTTGGTTAGCCCCTGAGTTCCCTCAGAAATCAAGGTCATACTTAGAAGCTGCAGTCCAATCAGAAGTGCTTGGGAGCTGATGAAAGGGAAACGTTTGCCCATCCCTCTCTCCTTTCAGGCATAGAGTGAAGCCATTTCTGGGAGGTGAGGCATCTTAGTGTCTCTAGGTGCCCAATCCCTAGAAGCTTCTCAGTACCAAACAAGTTTCAGTTTGTTTAGCAATATACTCTAGGTCTCCTCCTCCAGAGTCTGCTCTCAACTTATCTTTCCAGTCTTATATCTCAGTACACTGCTTCCTGCCATTCACTTCATGTTTACAGCACTACTCATGGTTACTAAATATGCTTTCTACTTCTCAGCAGTTTTCATGTGTGCATGCCATCACCCCTCTCCTAAAATATCTTCCTCTCTTGTCCTCCTGTATTTCCATGTCCAAATCCTAAATATCTTTTTTTAGGCTGAAGTCAAATACCATTTCCTCCATATTCCTCCTATACAAAAGCAGTATTTTACTCCTCTGAATTCCCTAAACACCTTAATTTCCCTTTATGGTTTGTATCACCTCATACCCTCCATTATTTATTTGTGCATAAATCTTACAAGATTGATGAAAGTGTAAGATATTTATTTATTTACCATCTTTAAGGTATAGATGGGGAACACTAGGAATTTAGTTAATGATTAATGCATGAATTAATGTGTCCAACTTAGGCCAGTCTAGAGATCAGAACTCCTGTTTTCACAATGGGTGACCTGGTTATATCCAACTATCCTATGATTGCCCTGATATCCATTGGTATTCAGTAGTGCTCATAGGTAGTTTAAGTGAAGCAACTCAAAATGAACCTATCATCTGGAGTATGCATTGACAAAACAGACACAGTTCTCATCTTAGCACAGAAGTTTTATGACAAATTGATGAATAACTCAAGTTCTCATTGGTTGAACCCTTGTTTTGCTTTATAGTCTCTAATGTCATTAGATTGAATGCCTTTCAGAAACTATAATTACACATCTTTCATCATAATAAAAAAGGTTTGAGTGACATTTAATTCTTAAATCATAATGATATTTTCTCTCTATGAATTATGAGAGCAATGATGGCCTTTGATACCATGATGATGCTATTGTACCAGAATTTTGTCTATAATTCATATTTTCTGTCATGTATAAAGCAATACTAGTATCATGCAAACAGTATCATAATAAATGTCTCTTATACTAATTGAAATATTATCTGAATGACTCTCCAGCGCTTTTCATTATTAAATTTAAAAACATTTTCTAACTTAATTTTTTGCTTTTTTTTGGAAACACTTTTGCAGTATCAGTGTACACATTTTCATTATGTGAACATTACAATTCTTAGTCCCCGAACAGATTTAAGTGCCATATGAATAAGTTAAATCAAATTTGAATTTGTTGTGTTCTGGATGAGAGTAAATGGTATAGAAATGTATATTCTCCTATGCAAAGGTGATCAGATAATCTTAGAGATCTCAAAGTTGAAAAAACATTTTTGGTCATCCAATCTACCTTGCCACTTAAAGCAGGCAGGAATTTTTCTATAATGACCCTGACAGGTGACCAACTAGTTTCTGTCTGAACTACTATAGTGAAATTTGTTTCTCTGACTTTGGTTTCAGTTCTTTTTTTATTTCTTTTGAGATGACAGAAAACTGCCTCTTGCCTCTTGCCTCTTGCCTAAGGCAGTCTTCAAACTTTTGAAAATAGCATTTATCACTTTTTTTTTTTTTTTAGGTAGGCTCCACACTGGGGAGCCCAACTCTGGACTTGAAATCACCACCCTGACATCAAGACCTGAGCTGAAAGCAAGAGTCAGACCTTTAACCAACTGAGCCACCCAGTGCCCCCAAACATTTGAAAATAAATTTCTCTCTTAGTCTTGTCCTGATTGCTGGCATCCTTGGTTCTTTTTAACCATTATCCATACCAATAAGTAAATAAATGAATGATTGAATGAATGACTAAATAAATAACAATTGAATCCTAACTGCTTCAGTAAACCTTTTCGGAATGCTTTCCAGTTTGTCAATACTCCTTAAAATACAAAACCTAGAACCAAACGCAGTATAATCTTTGTTGACTGACCTTTATGGAAATGTGTCAGACTATTGTTACCCATGAATTGGACACTATATTTCTGTTGATATAGATGCCTGGAAAGCTAGTACACATTGATAATTCTTTTATATTAGTCTTGTATCAATTAAGACTCTAAGAATCTTTTTCACATGAATCACCACCCAGTTTGATTTTCTTTGGGTTATCACTAGAAAATTGATTTTTCTAAATACCTAAAAACAATGCTAATAATGTATGCATTATTAAATGCAACTTATAAATGCATAACATATACAAAGGAAAACACATAATCCAACCATATATATTATATATATTAATATATACTATAGTAATATATAACAAATGTTGATATTTTGGTATATTTCCTTCCACTTTTGATATTTAGATAATAGAAGCTGTACTGTACTGCTATGGTCTGATTGCTTGTGTCCCCCAAAACTCATATGTCAAAATCCCGATGTCCAATGTGATGGTATTCAGAGATTGGTCTTTTGAGAGATGCTTAAGTAATGATAGTAGAGACCTCATGAATGGGTCTAATGTTCATATGTAAGAGACCCCAGAGAGATAGATCCCTTGGCCTTTCTCCATTGTAAGGATACACTGAGAAGTCTGTGACCTGGAAGCAGGCTTTTGCCTGACCATGTTGGCACCTCGATCTTGGACTTCCAGCCTTCAGAACTGTAAGAAATAAATTTATGTTGTTGATAAGCTATCCGGTTTGTGTATTTTATCATAGAAGCCTGAATGGACTAGGACATATGATTATTTTTATGTTCTGGTTTCTCTACTTAACATTATGTCAACAAATGTTTCCACGCTCCTAAAGTTCTTCAAAGGTTGTAAGCATATGTCCTTTATTCTATAGTAATTTGTTTTTGCCTTTGGGTAGCATTTAGTAATTTCCCCCTTGAAAGATTTTTGTTTTCAATTTTACTGCTTTAAAAATGTTAAATAATGCTGGCACTGAGGCACTTAGGTAATGTGCTGAGGTAATGGATTATCTATTTGAAAAAAAGCTCAATTATGCCTTTATCTCACAGGACACAACAAAATAAATTTCATGAGAATTGAAGAGTTATATGTAATAAGAAATGCCAATAACATCTAGAGGAAAATATGGGAAAATTTTTACCTAATGGGAAAGAACTTGTAATCATATAGGAAAAATCAATACATTTGATTACATGAACATTAGAAATGCTAAATGTCAAAAAACATCATATTTGAAAAGAAAGAGTATATTGCATTTTGTGAAAAAATGATGATCTGTATTCATAATGTATAAAACAACCATACAAATACATATTAAAAACATTAAACCTCTAGTAGTATAATGGGTAAGAGACATTAAGAGTTTGCTGAAAAAATATAGTCCACTAACAGCCATAATATAAACTGTCCTGGGCAGTCCCGGTGGCGCAGCGGTTTAGCGCCGCCTGCAGCCCAGGGCATGATCCTGGAGACCCAGGATCGAGTCCCACGTCAGGCTCTCTGTGTGGTGCCTGCTTCTCCCTCTGCCTGTGTCTCTGCCTCTCTCTGTCTCTATGAATAAATAAAATAAAATCTTTAAAAAAAAATATATATATATATATATAAACTGTCCTTTCTTACTAGTAATCATGAAAGTAATATTAAAATAAAAATCAGATATTTTTTTAACTATATGAACTTGTACAACCTCTTTGAGGATTTATTTTATAATATATATCAAATGCCTTAAATAGAGCATACCTCTTAATATAATAATTTCTCCTCTAAGACTATATCCTAAGATAGTAATCAGAGATATGGACATATATGCACAAATAAGAGTATTCATTGCCCAATCTAAATGCTTAACAGTAAGAAAATATGTAAATAAAATGATAGTATGCAATAGGATTCTTCAAAACATAGTTTTAATAATTATCTATTTAATGTAATGGAGAGATGCTAACTGCAATTTGAGAAAAGCAGAATATAAGATATGTACATATAATTACAGTTTTGTAAAAAAAAAACTACAGTAATAAAAACGAAAGGCAATAATACATCAATATGTGAACATTGATTGTTCCTACACAGAATATTTGTGGATGGCATTTAATGATTCCTCTGTACCTTTCAACATTTCTTAAATCTGTTGTTTAAAAATTAGAATAAAACTTATTTGCACCTTTAAAAAGTGTCATGACAAACATCTTTGTACATAAAACTTTGCTTAATTCTGATTATTTTCAGGAGAGATTCCTAAAAGTAGAATGGAGTAGGATGTAATAACTATATCAGTCTCTGTCAAATTGTGCTATTTTGGTTCTGGCTGAGCATTTTCACATGTCCAGGATATTACAGATATCATATGCCATTCAACATACGGTGGAATTCTATCTATCTATTCTATCTGCAAGTCTGATCAGCATAATAGACCAAAACTTCATGTAGTCACGGTTTACAAAGAGAAAGTCTGACTAGGACAGGTTATAGGTTAGTTTCAAGCACAGAGCCCTATGAGCAGGTCATGAGAGCCTGTGAACAGTCATGGAAGCTGGGTTGTTCATGTCAATTAAAATGGGAAAGTTTACTCTTGCCATGAAATGAAGTATCATGAACAAAATTAACTAGGTCTGATCAAGCATCTACTTATTAAGGATCCTATTATCTGATCAGTCTTGTGGTAGATAGAGGAGATCATTAAGTCATTTTAGGAATGTAGAACCTAGCTGTGGAGTTAGAACTCATGTCCAGGAATCATTGGGGGCAGTTTGTCCTAAACTTTGGCAATGATCCAAATCATGCAGATAATACTTAAAAATAGAGATTCCCAGTTTCTAATGATCATTGTTCAGTATCTTTGGGGTGAAGTATTTTTTAAGTCTTTTCAATGACCCTGATGACCAGCCAGGTTTGGCAATCACTGGACTAGACAAATTAAGCTACTTTGAAGAGGTATGGGCAAAATCAGAATCAGGATGGGGTAGGAATAGTCAAGTAAGGCTTATTATAGGAGATCAAACAGAGGCAAATTTTCCAAAGTGGTTTATTTACCATTTTCACTACGTATTAGACCTAGAATTTTTCTCAAATGGCAGCTGCGTTTCTATATATATATATATATATATATATATATATATATATACACACACACACACATATATATGGACATATATGCACAAAAAAGAGTATTCATTGCCCAATCTAAATGCTTAACAGTAAGAAAATATTATATATATAATATATATATAATCTCCAACAGCCATATATGTTACATGTTTTACTTATCAAGAGAAAGAAATAGCAATAAAAATTCCAGGCCATGAAAATGAGAAGGAAGCATTCTCTTACAACTAGTACAGTTATTCATGTTCATTTCTGTAACATTCATTCATTTAATAAGATCTCAGCCTACAGTGCATGGATCCCCCACTCTTTTATGTGCTTGGGATATAAGCCACCAGACAAACCAGGCAAAGCTCTCTGCCCTTATGATGTTCATATTCTAGTGGGGGAAGACAAACAAGAATAAACAAAATTAGTAAGTTATTGGCTATGTTATGTTAAGTGAAATCAGGAGCCCCGCTCCCAGTCCCTGGCAAACAGGGATCTGATTTCCACTCTGCTATTTTGCCTTTTCCAGAATGGAATCATGTGTGTGTGTGTGTGTGTGTGTGTGTGTGTGTGTGTGTGTGTGTAATTTGTGTCTAGCTCTTTATAATTAGAATAATATTTTGGAGACTCTTGCATGATGTTGTGTGTAGTAGTAGTTCATTCCTTTTTATTGCTAAATAATTCTCATTGTGTAACTATATCAGTTTGTTTAGCCATTCACCAGTTGATGAGGATTTGGATTGTTTCCAGTTTGGGACTATTATGAGGCTATTATGAAGCTGCTATGAACATTTATGTAGAGGTCTTCATGTGGACATATGTTTTCATTTCTCCTGGGTAAACTACTAGAATTGAAGCAGTGGAGTATGTGATAAGTGTAAGCATAATTTTAAAAAAAAGTGCCAAAATCTTTTCTAAAATGCCTGCATAATTTGCATTCTCATCAGCAATGTATGCAAGTTCAATTTGTTCTTCATTCTTGCCAGCACTTGATATTTACAGTTTTTAAAAATTAGATAATCTAGTAAATGTGTAGTTGTATCTCATTGTGGTTTTAGTTTTCCTAATGTTTTATGATATTGACCATCTTTTTGTATGTTTTTCTGCCATCTGTATCTCTTCTTGATGAAGTATGTTTAAATCTTTGCTCATTTTAAATCATGTCATTTGTCTTATTATTACTCATTTGTAGGTGTTCTTTTTCTATTCTGGATATAAGTGCTTTATCCAGATATCAGCTATCCTTTTGGCAAATATTTTCTTCTTGTCTGGGACCCACTTTTTCATTTTTGTAAAGTTTTTTTTTGAAGAGTAGGACTGTTTAAATTTTATTATGTCTAATTTATCCATTTTTTTCTTTCATAGTTTGTATTCTCATGCATGATGTGTGAAATATTTGTATCATCAAGGTCAGAAATAGTTTTTCCTAGAGTTTCTTTTAGAAGTTTTATAGTTTTAAATTTCATATCAGGTTATAATATATTTTACTTACTTTTTATAGATATTGTGATATATGGGTCAAAGTTCTTCAAGGTATATATATGGATTTTCCAGCACCATTTTACCATTTTTTGAAAAGACTATTTTTTTCAAAGATTATACATGCACAAACAAACACACTTTCCATATATATGTCTCCATTGACGTAGGTTTTTCTAAAGTTCTCACAACATTGGAAAATCAATCAATGTGATTCACAACACCAACAAGCAAAAAAAAAAAAAAAACTATATGTATTACTATAGATATAGAAAAACAATTTGACAAAATTCAACATCTATTCAAAAATTCTCAGCAAACTAGAAGTATAAGGAAATTTTCCAAACCTCATGAAAGGCATGTACTGTTTATCAAACAAACATTGTGCTTATTTTGTTAAAGTATGTATGACTACTATGAGTATTTCATTTTTTGATGCTGTTATAAATGGTACTGTTTTCTTCAGTTTAATTTGCAACTTTTATTGCTGGTATATAGAATTTCAACTGATTTTGGTATACTGACCTTGCAACCTGTGGGGTTCAAAAAATCTTGCTTCTCAGATATAATAACTTTTTGGGGAAGACTCCGTAATTTTCTAAATAGACAATCATGTCACCTGAGAACAAAGATAGTTTAATTTCTTCTCTACACATCTAGATGCCTTATAATTTTTTTCTACCTGATTGCACTGGTTAGGACCTGCAGTATAATGTTAAGTATAAATGGTAAGAGTGAATGTCCTTCTCTTATTCCTCCTGATCTGCAGAGGAAAATATTCAGTCTTTCTTTATGAAGGCCAGTGTCAGTTGTTGATGTTTCATACATGCCTTTCATGAGGTTTGGAAAATTTCCTTATACTTCTAGTTTGCTGAGAATTTTTGAATAGATGTTGAATTTTGTCAAATTCTTTTTCTACATCTATAGTAATACATATAGTTTTTTTTTTTTTTGCTTGTTGGTGTTGTGAATCACATTGATTGATTTTCCAATGTCACTTTGACCTGGTAGTCTTGTAATAAACTCTTACTTGGTCACTTATATGTAAATATGACCACTTATGTAAGAAGATGTTATCTCTCTTATATATTGCTGGATTTGATTTGCTAATATTGTTAAAGATTTTTGTGTCAAAATTCATGAGGGATAATGGTCTCTAGACACTTTTTCTTATATCTTTGTCTCATTTCATCTCAAAGTAATTTTGGCTTCATAAAATGATTTGGGAAAGTCCCTCCTTTTTAATTTTCCAGAAAAATTCTTGTAGCATCAGTGTTAGTTCTCCTACAAATGCCTAGTTGACATTGCTAGTGAAGTCACTTAGGCCTGGATTTTCTGTGTGAAAAAAATTTCAACTAAAATTCTCTTTTACTAAATCTGTTTTTTCAGGTTATCAATTCCTTCTTCCAAGACTTTTGGTAATTTATGACTTTCAAGGATTTTGTCCATTTTATTTAAGTTATTAAATTCAATGGCATAGAATTTTTCTTAATATTTACTTTTTATGCTGTTAATTCCTGGAACAGCACATGTAGTGATGTCTGCTCTTTCATTTCTGATATTGGTAATTTATCTTTGTCCTTTTGTCTTGATCGATTTAATTAAAAATATACCTTTTTTATCATTTAGAATAATCACCAGTTTCATTGATTTATCCATTTTAAATTTTATTGATTTTTATCATTTTCTTTATTCTATATGTGTTGTGTCTAAATTGCTCTTCTTTTCCTAATTTCTTTTTTTAATATTTATTTATTTAATTGATCTCTATGCTGAGATCAAGAGTCATGTGCCTTTCCAACTAAGACAGCCAAGTGTACCTTCTTTTACTAGTTTTTCTTTCTTTCTTTCTTTCTTTCTTTCTTTCTTTCTTTCTTTCTTTCTTTCTTTCTTTCTTTCTTTTTTTAAAAGATTTTATTTATTTATTTGAGAGAGCACAAGTAAAGGAGAGGGCCAAAGAGAGAGGGAGAAGCAGACTCTGCTGAGCAGGGAGCCTGACATGGGGCTCGATCCCAGGACCATGGCACCATGACCTGAGCTGAAAGCAGATACTCAACCAATTGAGCCACCTATGTGCCCTTCTTTTCCTAATTTCTTAAGGGAGAATATTAACTTATTCATTTTATATTTTTCTTTTTTACTAACATAAACATTTAATTTTAGTAGCTTCATTCTCAGCATTGCTTCAGAAGTGTACCACAGATTTTTGTATGTTGTGATTTTGTTTTCATTTAATTCCAAAAATATCTTAGCATCTCTTGTGTTTTCTCTTTTACCATGGGTTATTTTTTCTTTGTCATTCATGCTACAGGCTGGTCAATTTTATTGATCTTTTCAAAGAACAAGCTCTTTGTCTCATTGACTTTCTCTATTGCCTTTCTCTTTTAAATTTCATTGATTCTACTCTTATCTTTATCATTTCTTCATTCTGATTGCTTTAATATTATTTTGTTGTCCCTTTTGTAGGTTCTTCAGGTGGGATTATATTACTACACCATTGATTTGAAATGTTTTCTCTTTCTAACATACAAATTTGGTGCTATAAATTTTCCTCTCAGTCTTGCTTCAGCTATTCCTCACAAGTTTGCTATGTTGTGTATTTATTTTCATTCAGTTCAATTTTTTTTTCGTGAAGTTTCCTTGAGACTTCTTTTTGGAAATAACCCTTGGGATACTTGGAAGTGTGTTGGAAGTTAGTTTTCAAGTGTTTGGCAATTTTCCTGCTATCTTCCAAAATTTTTCATCCTCCAAAACAGGAAATCTGTATCCATGAAGCAATAACTTATTCTTCCCACCTTCCTCCTAGCTCCTGGTAAATTCAAATCTACCTTCTGTGTCTATGAATTTGCTGAACCTAGACATTTCATAAAAGTGGAATCACACAATATTTCCCCCTTCATGTCTGATATTTCATTAGCATAATGTTTTTAAGGTTCAACCATGAGATAGTCTATATTAGAACTTCATTCTTCTTTCTAGGAGAATAATATCTCATTGTATGTATATACCATTGTATATGTATTTTGTTTTGTTTAGTTTATCCATTCATTTGTTGCTGGACATTTGGATCCTTTCTACCTTTTCATTATTGTGAAAGTGCACATTGGCATACACATTGCCAGTGCAGCACATTGGCATACAAATATCAGTCTGATTCTGTTTGAATTCTTTGGGGTACATACTAAAGAAAGGAAATGCTGGGTGGTATTATAATTCTATATTTCACTTTTGGAGGAAACATCAAAGTTTTTTTCACATTTTATTTTTGTATACAGTCCAGTAGTGTACAAGGGTTGAATTTCTCTACACCCTCACTGATGCTTGTTATTTTCTGTTTTCTTTTTGTTATAGCCATCTGATCGTATTGTGGTATCTCATTGTGGCTTTGATTTTAATTTACCTAATGACTAAAATTATGTTGTGCAACTTTTAATGTAATTATTGTTCACTTGCATATCTTTTTTTGGAGGGGTGTCTATTGAGGTCTCTTGAACAGTTTCAAAATTGAGTTGTTTGTCAATTTGTTTTTGACTTTTAGTAGCTCTTCATATAATCTGTATATTAAACACTTATTAAATATAGGATTTGTAAATGTTTTCTCCTATTCTATGGGTTTCATTTTTACTATCTTGAGAATGTCCTTTGATGCACAAAAGTTTTATTTTTATTAAACCTAATTTATTTCTTTTGTCACTTGTGCTTTCAGTGTCATAGCTAAGAATCCAAGGTCATGAAGATTTACTCCTGTTTCCACCACCAGTTCTTTTTGCTCTTATATTTATGAATTTTAGTCCATTTTGAGTTAACTTTGGTAATTGTGTGAGGTACGGGCCCAATTTTACTTTTTGGCTTGTGGAAATCCAGTTGTCCCTATACTATTTGTTGAAGAGACTATTCTTTCCTCACTGAATGAACTTGGAATCCTTATCAAAAACCAATTGGCTGGAGGTATATTGATTTATTGACTCACAACTCTATTCTATTTATTTCTATGTCTATCCTTATGCCAGTGCAACACCATTTTGATTGCTGAAGCTTTGTAATAAATTTTTCAATCAGGAATTGCGAGTCCTCAAATTTTGTTCTTTTTCCAGATTGCTTTGGCTATTAGGACTCCTTGCAACTCCTGTGACTTTTAGGATTACATTTTTCTTTTCTACAAATGCAAGGACTCCTTGCAACTCCTGTGACTTTTAGGATTACATTTTTCTTTTCTACAAAGTTCTAACACTTTGATAGGAACTTTAGATAGGAATAGTGTTCCTATTAGAACTTTGATAGGAATAGTGTTCAGTCTATAGATCAGTTTGAATATTATTTAAATCTTATCAAGAATAAATTTTCCAATCCATGAACACAGGATGTCTTTCCATTTAACTAGTTTGTTTCAGTATACATGTCTTTCACCTTTTTAAATATGTTCCTAGGCATTTTCTTCTTTTACATGATAAGATCAATGTAATTGCTTTCTTAATTACCTTGTAAGATTGTTTAATGGTAGTGTATAGGAACAAAACTGATTTTGGGATGTTGATTTTGGAAAATGCAATTTTGCACAATTAGTTATCAGCTTTAATGTTGTTTCTTTTGTGGATTATCTGGAAATATAGATAGTTTTACTCCATTCCACTCTGGAAGCCTTTTATTATTTTTTCCATGTCTGATTGCTCTAAAACTTCCAGTACAATGATGAATAGCAATGATAAAAGTAGGCAACCATATCTTCTTCCTGATCTTAGGGAGAAAACT
This sequence comes from Vulpes vulpes, assembly GCF_048418805.1. NCBI lineage: Eukaryota > Metazoa > Chordata > Mammalia > Carnivora > Canidae > Vulpes > Vulpes vulpes. The sequence goes on along the minus strand of NC_132796.1, from coordinate 91,064,888 downwards.
TTCAGTCTTTTACCACTGAGTATGTTGCTGGTTGTGGTTTTCCCATAAATGTCATTTATCATGTTAAGGAAGTTCCATTCAATTACTAGTTTCCTGAGTTCTCTTATCATGAAACAATGTTGGATTTTGTCAAATGTTTTTGCTGTATTAACTGGGATGGTAATGTTTTTTGCCTTTCGGTCTGTAATTTAGTGTATTATATTAATTGATTTCCTTATGCTGAGCCGCCCTTCACTCTTGCATTCCTGGAATAAATCCTACTTGTTCATTGTTGGTTTGCTAATATTGTGTTGAGGATTTTTGCATCTATATTCATAAAAAATATCGATTTGCAATTTTCTTTTTTGTGATATCTTTATTTGGTTTGATAACAAAATAATAATGACCTCATAGAATGAATTAGGAGGCATTTGTTTGTCTTCTATCTTCTTAAAGAATTTGAGTAGAATTGATGTTAATTATTCTTTAAAAGTTTGGTAGAATTCACTAATGAAGCTCTCTTGTCCAAAACTTTCTTTGTTAGGAGATTTTTGATTACTGACCCAAAGCTTAGGTATATTGATTTTTTAAAAATTTGTAATGAGTTAGTTTAGATAATTTGAGTGTTTCTAAGAATTTTTCCATTTTGTCTATATTATCTAATTTCTTGAAATACAATTGTTCTTAGTATTGTTCTATAACATTTTATTCTTATTATTTTTTAATAAATTTATTTTTTACTGGTGTTCAATTTGCCAACATATAGAATAACACCCAGTGCTCATCCCATCAAGTGTCCCCATCAGTGCCCATCACCCAGTCACCCCCACCCCCCGCCCACCTCCCTTTCTACCACCCTAGTTCATTTCCCAGAGTTAGGAGTCTCTCATGTTCCGTCACCCTCACTGATATTTCCCACTCATTTTCTTCCCTTTTCCCTTTATTCCCTTTCACTATTTTTTATATTCCCCAAATAAATGAGACCATATAATGTTTGTCCTTATCTGATTGACTTACTTCACTTAGTATAAGACCCTCTGGTTCCATCCACATTGATGAAAATGGTGGGTATTCATCATTTCTAATGGCTGAGTAATATTCCATCGTATACACAGACCACATCTTCTTCATCCACTCATCTTTTGATGGGCACTGAGGCTCCTTCCACAGTTTGGCTATTGTAGATATTGCTGCTATAGACATTGGGGTGCAGGTGTCCTGGCGTTTCACTGCATCTGTATCTTTGGGGTAAATCCCCAGCAGTGCAATTGCTGGGTCATAGGGCAGTTCTATTTTTAACTCGTTGAGGAACCTCCACACAGTTTTCCAGAGTGGCTGCACCAGTTCACATTCCCACCAACAGTGTAAGAGGGTTCCCCTTTGTCTAGATCCTCTCCAACATTTGTTGTTTCCTGCCTTGTTAATTTTCCCCATTCTCACTGGTGTGAGGAGGTATCTCATTGTGGTTTTGATTTGTATTTCCCTAATGGCCAGCGATGTGGAGCATTTTCTCATGTGCTTGTTGGCCATGTGTATGTCTTCCTCTGTGAAATTTGTTCATGTCTTTTGCCCATTTCAGGATTGGACTGTTTGTTTCTCTGCTGTTGAGTTTCATAAGTTCTTTATAGATCTTGGATACTAGCCCTTTATCTGAAATGTCATTTTCAAATATCTTCTCCCATTCATTTAGCTTTGTTGACTGTTTCTTTGGCTGTGCAGGAGCTTTTTATCTTGATGAAGTCCCAATTATTCATTTTTGCTTTGGTTTCCCTTTTCTTTACACATGAATCTTGCAAGAGGTTGCTGTGGCCAGGTTGAAAAAGGGTGTTGCCTGTGTTTTCCCCTAGGATTTTGATGGATTCTTGTCTCACATTTAGATCTTTCATCCATTTTGTTTATTGCTATTTATCTTGTAGAGGATGGTCTATTTTCATTCTTTTGCATGTGACTGTCCAATTTTCCCAGCACCATTTATTGAAGAGACTGTCCTTCTTCCAGGGGATAGTCTTTCCTGCTTTGTTGAATATTAGTTGACCATAGACTTGAAGGCCCATTTCTGGGTTCTTTATTCTGTTCCAATGATCTATGTGTCTGATTTTGTGCCAGTACCACACTATCTTGAGATCACAGCTTTGTAGTATAACTTAAAATCTGGAATTGTGATGCCGCCAGCTCTGGTTTTCTTTTTCAATATTCCCCTGGCTATTCGGGGTCTTTTCTGATCCCACACAAATCTTAAGATGATTTGTTCCAACTCTCTGAAGAAAGTCCATGGTATTTTGATAGGGATTGTGTTAAATGTGTAAATTTCCCAGGGTAGCACTGACATTTTCACAATATTAATTCTGGCAATCCATGAGCATGGAATATTTTTCCATCTCTTTGTGGCTTCCTCAATTTCTTTAAGAAGAGTTCTGTAGTTTTTAGGGTATAGATCCTTTACCTCTTTGGTTAGGTTTATTCCTAGGTATCTTACGCTTTTGGGTGCAATTGTAAATGGGATTGACTCCTTCGTTTCTCTTTCTTCAGTCTCATTGTTAGTGTATAGAAATGCCATTGATTTCTGGGCATTGATTTTGTATCCTGCCACACTGCCAAATTGCTGTATGAGTGCAAGCAATCTTGGGGTGGAGTCTTTTGGGTTTTCTATGTACAGTATCATGTCATCTTCGAAGAGGGAGAGTTTGACTTCCTCTTTGCTAATTTGAATGCCTTTTATTTCTCTTTGTTGCCTGATTGCTGAGGCGAGGACTTCCAGTACTATGTTGAATAGCAGTGGTGAGAGTGGACATCTCTGTCTCATTCCTGAAAGGCTCCCAGTGTTTCCCCATTGAGAATGATATTTGCTGTGGGATTTTCGTAGATGGCTTTTAAGATGCTGAGGAATGTTCCCTCTATCCCTACACTCTGAAGAGTTTTGATCAGGAATGGATGCTGTATTTTGTCAAATGCTTTCTCTGCATCTATTGAGAGAATCATATGGTTCCTGTTTTTTCTTTTGTTGATATGATCTATCACGTTGATTGTGTTATGAGTGTTGAACCAGCCTTGCATCCCGGGGATAAATGCCACTTAGTCATGGTGAATAATCTTCTTAATGTACTGTTGGATCCTATTGGCTAGTATCTTGTTGACAATTTTTGCATTTGTGTTCATCAGGGTTATTGTTCTGTAATTCTCCTTTTTGGTGGGGTCTTTATCTGGTTTTGGAATTAAGGTGATGCTGGCCCCATAAAACGAGTTTGGAAGTATTCTTGCCATTTCTATCTTCGGAATAGTTTTAGTAGAATAGGTATTGTTTCTTCTTTAAACATTTGATAGAATTACCTTGGGAAGCCATCTGTCCCTGGACTTTAGTGTCTTGGGAGGTTTTTGATGACTGCTTCAATTTCCTTCCTGGTATTGTCCTGTTCATGTTTTCTACTTCTTCTTGTTGCAGTTTTGGTAGTTTGTGGTTTTCCAGAAATGTGTCTATTTCTTCTGGATTGACTAATTTATTGGCGCATAGGTGTTCATAATATGTTTTTAAAATCCTTTGTATTTCCTTGGTATTGGTTGTGATCTCTCCTTTTTCATTCATGATTTTATTAATTTGAGTCATTTTTCTTTTCTTTTTAATAAGTCTGGCTAATGGTTTATCTATCTTATTAATTCTTTCAAGGAACCAACTCCTGGTTTTGTTGATCTGTCCTACAGTTCTTCTGGTCTCCATTTCTTTTTTTTTTTTTTTAATTTTTTTTTTATTTATTTATGATAGTCACAGAGAGATAGAGAGAGAGGCAGAGACACAGGCAGAGGGAGAAGCAGGCTCCATGCACCGGGAGCCCGATGTGGGATTCGATCCCGGGTCTCCAGGATCGCGCCCTGGGCCAAAGGCAGGCGCCAAACCGCTGCGCCACCCAGGGATCCCCTGGTCTCCATTTCATTGGGTTCTGCTCGCATTTTTATTAACTCCCTTCTGTTTGGTGTAGGTTTTATTTGCTGTTCTTTCTCCGGTTCCTTTAGGTGTGAGGTTAGCTTGTGTATTTGAGTTCTTTCCAGTTTTTGGATGGATGCTTGTATTGCAATGTATTTCCCTCTTAGGAATGCTTTTGGTGTACCCAAAGATTTTGAACAGTTATATCTTCATTTTCATTAGTTTCCATGAATCTTTTTAATTCTCTGATTTCCTGGTTGACCCATTCATCTTTTAGTAGGATGCTCTTCATCCTCCATGTGTTTGAGTTTCTTCCAAATTTCTTCTTGTGATTGAGTTCTACTATCAAAGCATTATGGACTAAAATATTCAGGGGACAATCCCAATCTTTTGGTATCAGTCGAGACCTGATTTGTGACCCAGTACATGGTCTATTATGGAGAAAGTTCCATGTGCACTTGAGAAGAATGTGTATTCAGTTGCATTTGGATGTAAAGCTCTGTAAATATCTGTGAAATCCATCTGGTCCAGTGTATCATTTAAAGGTCTTGTTTCTTTGGAGATGTTGTGCTTAGATCTGTCATTTGCAGAAAGCACCATGCTGAAGTCTCCTAGTATTAGTGTATTATTATCTAAGTATGTCTTAACTTTGGTTATTAATTGATTGATATACTTGGCATCTCCCACATTAGGGGTGTAAATATTCATGATTGTTAGGTCCTCTTGTTGGATAGATACTGTAAGTATGATATAATATCCCTCTTCATCTCTTGCTACAGTCTTTGGGATAAACCATAATTTATCTGATATGAGGATTGCTACCCTGGTTTCTTTTGAGGAGCATTGGAATGGTAAATGGTTCTCCAACCTTTTATTTTCAGGCTGTAGGTGTCCTTACATCTAAAATGAGTCTCTTGTAGACAGAAAATACACGGGTCTTGCTTTTTTATCCAGTCTGAAACCCTGCATCTTTTGATGGGATTAATGAAGCCCTTTCACGTTCAGAGTTACTATTGAAAGATAGGAATTTAGTGTCATCATAATACCTATTCAGTCCCTGTTTTTGTGGATTATTTCCTTGGGCGTCCTCTTTCTTTGACAGAGTCCCCCTTAATATTTCTTGCAGAGCTGGTTTGGTGGTCACATATTCTTTCAGTTTCTGCCTATCTTGGAAGCTCTTTGTCTCTCCTTTGATTCTGAATGAGAGCCTTGCTGGATAAAGTATTCTTGGCTGCATGTTCTTCTCATTTAGGACCCTGAATATATCCTGCCAGCCCTTTCTGGCCTGCCTGGTCTTTGTGGAGAGGTCTGTTGTAATCTAATAGTTCTCCCCATGTAAGTGAGGGATCTGTTGTTTTTAGCTGCTTAAGTGTTTTCTCTTTATCCTTGGAATTTGCAAATTTCACTATTAAATGTCAATGTGTTGAACGGTTTTTATTGATTTTAGGGGGGGACCTCTCTATCCCCTGGATCTGAATGTCTGTTTCCTTCCCCAAATTAGGGAAGTTCTCAGCTATGATTCATTCAAATATGCTTTCTGGTCCTTTGTCCCTCTGGGTGCCCTCTGGAACCCCAAGTAAATGTAGATTTTTTTCTTCTGACACTGTCATTTATTTCCCTTAACCTTTCCTCATGGTCTTTTAATTGTTTCTCTCTTTTTTCCTCAGTTTCCTTCTGTGCCATCAACTTGTCTTCTATGTCACTCACTGTTTCTTCCACCTCATTAACCCTCACCATTAAGAACTCCAGTTTGGTTTGCATCTCATTCAATTGATTTTTAATTTTGGCCTGATTAGATCTAAATTCTGCAGTCATGAAGTCTCTTGAATCCTTTATACTTTTTTCCAGAGCCACCAGGAGCTTTATAATTGTGCCTCTGAATTGACTTTCTGACATCAAATAGTAATCCAAATTCTGTAACTCTGTGGGAGAGAGTACTGTTTCTGACTCTTTCTTTTGTGGTGACTTCTTCTTTCTAGTCATTTTGCTCAGTGCAGAGTGGTTGTATGAGTGGGCTGCATTGAGTATAAACCACAACCTAAGTAAATTTCACCCTAGATGATTCTGCCGAGGTCAGAGACCAGAAATTCAAAACAAAGATCAGAACTAAATAAGACAAAAGGACCACTAAAGTCAAAACAAATTTTAAAACAAAGTAGTAAAAAATAAAAGTCCTGAAATCCTAAGGAAGAAGAGAAAAAAAGAAAAAAGAAAAGAAAAATAAAAAAAGAGAAGAAATAAAGGGGGGGACTGGGAGATGGTGGTGGTGAAGAAGTTGTAGTGGAGGTCTACCTGAGAGGTTTTAGAGGGTGATCCTCTTGTTTCTGAGTATATTAAGATCTGTATGTTAGACGATGCTCAGTCCTAAATTTATATTAACCAGAGATACTTGTAGAGAGCCCCAACATTGACCACCAAAACATAAATGAGATGAAGGAGGGGTGTAGAATGGGAACGAGGAATGTCGCAGAATGAACCAACACGGTATACCACTTGGTTCTGGTTGCATGCTGGTCATGTTTTAGAAGGTATTACCTTCCGTCATTGTAGAACAAAATGAGGCAGAGACAACCAAAAACAAAACAGAACAAAACAATAAACATATCTTGTATATCTCCCAAAATTAAGTTGAGTATGTTGAAGGGAATCTAGAAGTGGAAAATAAATCTAGGATCTGTAATTGTAGAAATATGAATGTCAAAAAGGAAGAATCTTAGAAATGAAGAGGTGGTAAAATACTGTAGTTAAGGTGGATAAAGAGAAAAAAAATGGAAATTTCCAGTCTGATATAAAAACGAGTTGTACTGGAAAAAGGAAGGAAAAAAATGGAGGGTTACCCTCTGGTTCTATATACTGTAAATCCCTCGACTTCCCCTGGAGCTTTCCAGCGCTGCTCGGCCAAGAACTTGCTCTTCCCCTGTCCTTCCAGCTGGTCTCTGGGGGAGGCACTGCTGTGCTGATTCTCAGGTGTGTGCAACTGGGGGAGATGCCCCGCCCCATACCGGGTACCCGGCTCAGTGGGATCTGTTTATCCTGTGAGGCCCCTGTTCCCTGGCAGCCCGCTCTGTCCCAGGCACAGGGTGACACCAGGAGGGACAACCCCACTGGCGGCGGCCAGCTCTCCAGCCCTGGAGTCAGCTCCCGCAGTAACTCCCGCAGCTCCCCGTCCGCAGGGTCCTGGGTGCTCCAGAGGCGGCAGGTGCTGACCTGCAGAGCTTGGGGGTGCCCGGTGGCAGGATCGTCCTCGCTGTCCTGGCCCTCTCCGCCTCCGCCTGTCCCGGGGGGAGTGCCGGATCCTGGGCTGTGTCCCTGGGGTGCCCTGGGATCCAGGGCCTGCGCCGCTGGAATCACGCTCCCGGGCGCGCAGCCCCTTCAGCGCAGAGCAGCCGCCTGAGCTGCTCCCAGGCCCCGCCGGGCGCTCCAGCCCTTTAGGGAGCTCAGCCCGTGGGGTGCAGGGCGCTTTCCCCCAGGCACCCCTCCTCTGTTAGTGATCCCAGGAACCTGGGGGCTCCACTGCCCCTCCTGGGATCCTGCCTGAGTTCCCTGCTGAGCACTTTTCAATTTGGGAAAAATACGGTGCAGATTTTTAAAGTTCCTGCCTCTCCGGGGCTGGGCTCTCCCTGCCCCCCTTAGCCCGGCTCCTCGCGGGGCCCCTCCCCCACTGGATGCTTTTTTATTTTTTTCTGCCTTCCTACCTCATTAGAAGTGCAAACCCTTCTGTCTGTAGCATTCCAGCTATTCTCTCTTTAAATCTCAGATGGGGGATCCCTGGGTGGCACGGCGGTTTGGTGCCTGCCTTTGGCCTGATCCTGCGCGTTCCTGGAGTCCCGGGATGGAGTCTCCCGTCGGGCCCCGGCATGGAGTCTGCTTCTCCCTCTGCCTGTGTCTCTGCATCTCTCTCTCTCTCTCTCTCTCTCATGAATAAATAAATAAAATTTTTTACAAAAAATCTCAGGTCGAATTTGTAGGTTTTCAGGACGATTTGAAAGTTCTCTAGGTGAGTTGGCGGGGCCAGGTGAGTTGGGGACCCTACTCCTCTGCCAGCTTGCCCGGCCTCCCCTATTTATAACTTTTTAAAAATTTCTGTAAGGTTGATAGTAATATCCCCAATTTCATTTTTTATTTTACTTATAGTTGATTCTTGAACAACATGGGTTTGAACTGTGCAGGTCCATTTATGTACAATTTTTAAAAATAAATATACAATACTGAAAATGAATTTTCCCTGCCTTATGATTTTCTTAACAACATTTTTTTGGATGATTTTATTGTAAGAATACAGTATATAATACATATACAAAATATGTGTTAGTCAGCTGTTTTATGCTTTTGGTAAGGTTTCTGGTCAACAGCAAACTATTAGTAGTTAAGTTTTTAGTAAGTCAAAAGTTGTATGTGCATTTTTTTTAACTGTGTGGGGGGTTGGCACCCCTATCCCCTGTGTTGTTCAAGGGTCACCTGTATATGTTTCCTCTGACTGGTTTGTAGTATTGCTCAAGTTCTTTATTTCTTTGAGAATGGGGTATTGAATTCTCCAACTGCCATTGTAGAACTATATATCTCCTTTCAATTCTGTTAGGTTTTGGTGTCATATTGTAAATCCCTTCTTCTTTGATATCTATGTCTTTCTAATTGTTCTATTTTCTTGGTGAATCCAACCTTTTATCAATGTATATATTTTTTATCTCTTGTAACAGTTCAATTTAAAATCTATTGTGTCTGATATTAGTAAAGCTGCTTAAGCTCACTTTTTATTATTATTTGTGTGGTGTATTTCTCCCTCCTTTCACTTTCAGTCTGGAGGTGTCTTCAGGTCTAAAGTGAGTCTCTCATAGGCAGCGTATGGTTGGATAATATCTTTCAAGCATTCTGCCAATTTCTGCCTTTTAAGTGGAGTGTTTCATCCTTCTGCATTTAAAGTAATTACTGATAAGAAAAGATTTCTGCAATTTTGGTATTTATTTTCTACATGTCATATAACTTTTTTTTGTTCTTCAGTTCCATCATTACTGACTTTATGAATAATTTTTTTAGCGTACTCTCTTGATTTCATCTAGTTTCTTTTTCTGTAATTAGTTTTTAGTTTTTGCTTTAGTGGTTACCTTGTGTATTACAATGAATGTCTTAACTTTAGAACAGTCAAATTTGAATTCATACAAACATTGATTCAACAGATATAATATCTGCTGTATTATACTTCTTTATCTATTTTTATGTTATTATCACAAATTACATCTTTATACATTGCATACTTATTAGCATAGCTTTATAATTACTGTTTTATTCATTTGCCTTTTAAATCATGTAGGAAAATATAAAGAGTAATTACCAAGTAAATATGTAATATTACTGTCTTTTATATTTAACTGCACAACATTTACCATTGTTTTTTATTTTTTTTCATGTGTCTTTGTGTTAATGTCTAGTATCCTTCCATATAAGCCTGGAGGTCTCCTTTTTGGTGGGGGCAGGTCTACTGGTGAGTGACAAACTCCTCATTTTTTTATCTAGGAGTGTCCCAGTGTCTTTTTTTTAAGATTTTATTTATTTACTCATGAGAGACACAGAGAGAGGCAGAGACACAGACAGAGGGAGAAGCAGGCTCCATGCAGGGAGCCTGATGTGGGACTGGATCCCAGAGCTCCAGGATCACACCCTGGGCTGAAGGCAGCGCTAAACTGCTGAGCCACTGTGGCTGCCCAGGGTGTCCTAATTTCTACTTTATTTAGGAATGATAGTTTTTTAAAAATAAATTGTCCTGATGGTTCCAATTTTGTGTCTGAATCACATTCTACTATTTGCATTATCTCAAAAATAGGCTAGGTTTTTTCTTGATTTTTAATGTACTGTAATTTTTAATTTATTTCTGCATATGTATATTGTATTTAGAAACAGCAATGAGTGATGTCTCTGCCTCTCTCTGTGTATCTCTCATGAGTAAATAAATAAAATTTAAAGAAATAAAAAAGAAAGAACTCTGTTAGTGCCCTGATGACCTCGCATTTACTGACATAGGCCACATAGCCAAGGTTTAACTAAAGCTGTTGTAGTTCTTTGCAGAATGCCCTGTGATCTTTCCAGAAAATGAGAGCATAATAGACTTTTGAGAAACTCCTGCTGGGCCATTTCAGACTTGCCTCCCTATCTTCCTAGGTGGCTGTCATGAGATAATTTCTCATTGCCTCCCAGGTTCTGATGAGGTATGAAGATTTTGGCATTGTCCTCTTTGGGGTAAATCTATAGGATTTAAAATCTATAGGATTTAAAATCTATAGGATTAAAACACTGTGGCACAGGTTTCATCTCACCACTTGTGTTGCAGCTATCTGAACGTTTTTGTGCCATTATTATCCTGTGGGGCAAGGGAAACGGGGTTTCCCTTTGGGAAGCCCTTGGGTTTAGTTGCTCTTGTAGTTGTTATATGCAAGTAATAAACTATCTGAATTTAGTAAGGGCTCATTGCTTCTTTTCTGGACAAATTATCAACCTTTCTTGACAGGATGTTAGGACAATCCAGTCAGGAATTGAACTGAGTTTTGTTTACTTGTTTCTATCTTTACCTTTAGCAAACCACAGGCATTGAATAGTAAGTAGTTTACTGTTTTTACTTTGTGTTTAAAATGAGTTCTGGACTTCTCAAAAGTTTTTCCCAATATTTGTGCCCCACCCTCTGCTCCAAGAAGAGATCTCTCTCTAAGCACTTTCTTTCCATCAGTGGAAGGAAACAGAAAGACTTCCGCTGCTTGTTAGTTCTACGTTTGTCATGAGGACAAGGGTTTCTCTACGTTCTCCTGGTTCAGCCTCAGTCTTTAGCATGACCTGCCCATCTGGACTTTGGTGATCAGTCTTTCTGAGCAGCATTACTTCCCCAATTCCTGTATTGTCCAAACTCTCCCTCATATTTGGGGAAGGCTTTGGGTGGGAAAGAGTTTCTCCCCTTCTTCCATGTATTGGTATAGAATCCTGAACCCAAGAATGTTCCCTGTCCCTCCCTCAGGAGCATAGAGTTTTTGTTTCTTCCATTCCCCTGAAATAGCATTTCAAGAAATAGCATATTTTCTTGTGTTCTTTAAGTAAGGGTGTTTCCTATCTCTTCCTCAGAAAAAGAATGGTTAGCTCCTACCCTTCTTCCAGTGGAACTTATCTTTGCTTAAATCCTGGGAACAGGAGTGTTTTCTGCCCCTTCTGAGTGGCTTAGGGATTTTGTCTCATGTGAGGGAAGGTCCAAGAAAGGAAATGCTGTTTTATCTGTCTCTGGATGGAATCCAATCATCTCTGTATGCCAGTACCACAGAGGTGGTACTCTCTTAAGTTTCCTGCGTTGGAAGTTCAACTTTCTGATGGGCCCCAAAAATATTATTTTGTAATTATTCAGCCTTTTCTCAGCATTAGATAGGATTAATGTAATGTCCTCTTGAGGGATTTTTTGCACACTAAGCACAGATGGAGCCTTCACTGGAGTGCTTTGAACAGGGGGGTGATGTGATCTGAGTTACATTTTAAAAAGAGCTCTGACTGCTGTGTTGAGTATAAATTAAAGTGGATCAAGATTGGAAGCAGGGAACCCTGTTAAGATGCTATAAAATTACTCTTATTTGGCTCAAGTCTTCTTAATAGTCACCACACAAAGAGAAATCTGCTGAATGACGTAGTTCATATTATGAGACAAGAGATTATACAGCAATCCTTTGAGAAAGATATGGATTATTGTGCTGTTAAATTCTAAAAGAACCTTCTATGAGATCTGATATAATGAAGACTGAAAATAAAATAAACAATATCTTTGGGGGACATTTTTATAGCAAATGTAGAAGGATTTTCATATTATAATTTTAAAAATAAAAGCCCTTGATAATATTAAAATTAATCTCAGTGAAGCTTACCACATAGGATCAAAGCTTGTGTGGTTACCATGCTTTTTCAAGTTTTTTCCATAATTCATCTGAGAGTATTGTTTCAGTTAATTTACTTTCAGTTGGAGGTAAGAAGAACAGCATAGTTCTCATTGGTTTAAAAATAACGACATTGTTGGCATGCATAACTTAAATTCTAGAGGTAGGTTATGCTTCAGGCAAGGATTGATCTAGTAGGTCACCAACAAAAGAATATCTCTTTTATTTCTGACTCTCTACTTTTCTTTCCATGATGTCAACTTCATTCTAAAACTGACTCATTCTAAATCTAAAGATGGCTGCCTGTAGCTCCTGGGTTTATAAGCTTCTTTGTTCATATTTAGTGTGTGAGAGAGAACATCTTTTTATGTATCTTCCATTGAAGTGAGAGGAAATTTTCTTCCTCAGAAACTCTCAGCAAGTGTTTCTTCAAATATAAATAGTTCAATTTTTTCATATATTCATCTCTGGGCCAAAAATATTGTCTCCATAGGCAGAGGATATACCAATTAGCTTAAGCCAATTAAGGTCTTCTTCGAGATGCAACTGGAAGTGCATAGAATCAATCCCACCCTAATCTCATGAGTGAGAAATTCAAGTCCTATAAGGATGGGGGGAGGGAAACAGGAGAGCAAATATGAAACGACTACTATAAGTATCTAGAAGAAAGGAGAAATGAATAGCATTTATATGTAATTTTCCTGAAAATTTCTTCTCTCACATAATTTGGAGGTCATATGTTCTTTTTTAAAAAACAAGGACTGGGGCAGCCCGGGTGGCTCAGCAGTTTAGCACCGCCTTCGGCCCAGGGTGTGATCCTGGAGATCTGGGATGGAGTCCCACATTGGGTTCCCTGCATGGAGCCTGCTTCTCCCTCTTCCTGTGTCTCTGCCTCTCTCTCTCTCTCTCTCTCTCTCTCTCTCTCTCTCTCTCTCTCTCCCCTCCTGTGTTTCTCATGAATAAATAAATAAAATCTTAAAAAAAAAACAAGGACTGGCAGGTTAGGGGCAACTGGATGTTGCAGTCAGTTATATGTCCAACTCTTGGTTTCAGCTCAGGTCATTATCTCTGGGTCATGGGATTGAGCCCTGAGTCAGCTCCACATTCAGCACAGAATATGCTTTAATTTCTCTCTCTCTCCCTCTCCCTCTGCCCCTCCCCACCCTGCTCGCTCGCTCTCTAAAATAATTAATTAAATAAATAAATAATTCAACATAAAATAAAATAATAACAAGGACTGGCAGGCTATTACTCTATATTGATGGTTGGAAATAGATCCATTTACTTGAGAGACAAAAGGAGCAGGTAAGAGTACTGACTTTGTATTATAACATATAAAAGCCTATATAGAATTTTTCCCTTCTAGATGGAAGAGCACCAGCTCTCTCTGTAGAGAAATTGTCTTCAATAACCATACCATGTTCAGGCTATCTGCTCCGTTTAGACAAAAAAAGCTCCAAATATATTGGGCACTGCTTGCAAGGTGTGGGTCAAGATGAAAAGAAGCAATGGCACAGATGGTAGCTATGCTTATGGTGAATAACATCATGTCTACGTTTGTCAGATTGCTAAATTGTATGTCGAAAAGCTAATGTGACATTGTGTGTCAACTATACTTTAAAAATGTCCCCTAAAGATATGAGAAGCAGCAGTTAGGAATATAGAGGAAAGAGGGGTAAAGAATTCAGTGGGAAATAAAAGAAAATGATTGTTGACATACTTGAGAAACCTGGAAAAATGATGATTTCAAAGCAGGTTCAGAACATCTTCGAACTTTCCTTTAATATTCCACTCCATCGTATCATTCCTTTTTGAGTGGCAGATCCCCAAGAGAGATAAATGGAAAGCATCAACTATGCCTGACTGCAACAACTGAACAGATGACATATCCTTACTACCTACACTAAGATTAATATGCTAGTGTTTTAGGTCAGAGAGAAATTGACTTTTAAAATTATATACATAATGCAAACATAAATGGATACATTTTTCCTAGAAAGTACAGCTATGTTCTTTCTTTTTCTTCTTATTTTTTCTTTTTTCCTTTCTTCTTTTTTTTTCTGGGAGGGGGTTCAAGTTAAAAACTTCTGGAACCTATATCTTAGAGTCATTTGTTGGTGTCTAGGAATCAAAATAGAAAATTGAATAGGAAGAAAAGCAAAAGCATCTGGGATCCTTCCATTTTATAAACTTTATGGAAAAGAAATCAGGGAGAAATAGTGTATGTAGTGGAAAATCAATCAAAGGCTTAGTCCCATTATATACCCCAGTCCACACTCTATAATTCAGCTTGGCAAATAGAATTTATCATGGACTTGTCATTTTCAGAAACTATTTGGCCTGCAACAAAGCTGCGATCACATATAGGCAGAATAAGAACTGAATATGAAGAGTGGCAGGAAATCTTTCCGCAAACCCTCCCAAGTTCCCCAATCCACACATCAATATATAAAATAACACCTTTAGAGATTTACAAATGCACAATTTACATCGCAAATACAGGCATACTATAGTTATTTTAGATTAGTGAGTAATACCAGGTCCTTTTTGTACCTGAAACAAGAGCCTAGTTGAAAGTAAATTTTTATTTGGAGAGGGGAATGTACGTATGGTCGGTGTCAGGGCTAGAGGAGAGAAGAATAGAAGGAAAAAACAGTCTGAGAATTTGAAGCAGCATCCCATAGGACCTGCCATGTGCAGTATAAAGGCATTGTCTGCCAATGGAACAGATCAAGAAAAGGTATATGCTAGAAAGAGAAGGGAAAAGGGCTTTGGAAATCCCAAAAACCAACATTCAAGCTGGCCAAAGAAAGAACCTGAAGACCCAGATGTGTTTAAATAAAACCTCATTACATGGAAACCTAAGATTTCTTCTAATAGGAACTTCATAGCTACATTTAAGTTTACAAAACATTAACTTCTTGAAGTTGGGAAACAGAAGAGCATGGCAATCCTTCAGAAATGACAGGATTATCCGAATAAGCTGATAAGGGAAGAAAATTATCCACCCAGCTTCTCAAAGTAATAATATCCGCTCATTAATAGGGAGTCTAATGGAATCTGACCCCAAAATAACCTGGAAAGAAAACAAAAAAGAAACTTCTTTTTTCTAGCCTGATGCCTTTTCCAGCCAGATTGCTTTCTAGGTTGTAGTCATGGGGGCCCATGAATCCCTTCACCCCCATCTTAATCCCAAGGGCCCCAAACTAGGATTGATTTTGTAAAGGAAGCTTGGGGTCTATTGTCTCCTGAATAGTCTATGTTCTTTAACAGATGTATCTATTAAAAAGACATCAATTTTTGGCCAAACAAACCAAAGTTAAGCAGTTGGCTGCTTCCTGTAATTATGAGCTGGAGAGAATTTGGTATCTGTTTGAAAGTACAGGGTATGTGAGACAAGTGCAAACCCTCAAGAAGAGCTGCCTAGGGGATTCTTTCAAGGGTTCAGGCAAATGATTAGCATGTATCTGAAGTCCCTTCCCAAGGGAGCTACAAGTTTTCATCTGAATATAGCAGGTCAATTTCATACTAATAAATGTACACCTACAAGCAGTAGTTTTGATAATCTTCCTTCCTGCCTAGACTCAAATAATGTCATTTTACGTTTTGGTCGATTTTCTATAGACCAAAAGAAAATTGAAATGCTTTGCCTCTTATTTTCAGAGCAATTCCATTTCATAGTGCAGTTTAAATCTTCTCTTTCTTTTCTCTCCCTCCAACAACCTTTCTTTGTTAAGGAACTCTCTTTCTTTGGGCTCTCCCTTCACCTCATCCCCCTCCCTCTTCTTCAATAGAAAGCTAAATGAAGATATTTAAAAATGCTCACTAAAGAGGCAGGAAACGGGGCATTGCTGAATGAGGGAATTAATCCAGAGTAGAGCAGCCTGGCATTCGAAATCCATGCTGTAGTCCACAGCGCATAATATTATTTAAATCAAATTGTTATCTAAAATAACATAGAGGAAGTACAATGCAAAAAAGAATGTACCATGAAAAAATTTGAAATTGGCTTTCCCAAAACAGAAGAACACTTCGTTTTCTGTAACGTAACACTGATTGGCGACCACAGCAGTTCCGGAAGCTAAGCAATTAGAACACTCTGGGCTAATGTTCTTGGGGCTGGGTAACTGAAGTAGAGGAGAAACAATGTAGTGCTGTGTTTTCAAACAGTTTAAGTATTTGAGATTCCTGGAAT
Organism: Vulpes vulpes; assembly: GCF_048418805.1. Taxonomy (NCBI): domain Eukaryota; kingdom Metazoa; phylum Chordata; class Mammalia; order Carnivora; family Canidae; genus Vulpes; species Vulpes vulpes. Next base: position 91,048,906 of record NC_132796.1, on the reverse strand, counting down.
ATCAAAAGATTATTGGCTTTCCAAAAACTTCTTAAGATACACTGTTAATATTTAGGCATTCTCCAACCAAATAATTGAATACATATTGTCACTGATACAGAGCTATTCCTGAAAAAAGATGTTTAAAAACTACATATATTTTTTAAATGCATGCATTGAAAAATACCGGTATTTTGGAGTGCCAAAATGAATCTGAATGCTGTCGTTGAAATTCAAGGCAAATCTTCCCAACCTCCATATCAAGTGACTTTCTATTTCGATAGCTGAAAGTACTGGAGAGCAAAGCACTTCAAACCAGTAGATTTTTTAATAGCTCTTGAAGAAGTATGGCCACCAGGACTCCCATCTTCATTTATAGACCAGCTTCCACTTTTGTATTCCTTTTGAAAGAATCCCATAGAAAACAATGCTCATGTGGCCCCACAAACCACTTTGCTGAATGGGGATACTACAGATGTATGCTCAATAAGACAGAAGTAATAGGTCTGGAGAGCAGCCAGACCAGACAGCTTTGGTGGTGGTCGAGGGGTGTATGGGGTGGGGCAGGGGTAAAGGGCAGGGCTTTACTTTCACCTGCCATCCTCCTAACGGGAAGTGAAAAGATAAGTCAACAGAGGTACGCATCTGCCTCAACATAGGATTAAGAATAGGATCTAGGATACTTCCAGGAGAAACATAGAGACCATCATTTCCAGCCTCAGAATTTTTCAGGCAGGAAAATGGACATCCAGAGAGTTAAGGGAACTTGTCCAAGGTTCTCCAGGTAGTTAGCATCAGATCTAGGGCTATGATTTAAATACCCCCCTCCCGCGGCCCCAAGGCTTAGTGCCTTTTAGAGCCTATTAAATGAGACTTAATCCTTTCTAGGTAAAGATGCAGTTCCTGGGTGTGAAAAGTTGCCTAACTGTTCCAAAATAGATTTTGCCCTCCTGGTGGGGTTAGCATTCTTTGCAGATTTGCATTGGGTCATGGAAGCCACCTCTTGGGTCTCAAAGTTCAAGCCATTAAAGTAAACCTGTTTTTCTGTGGAGAGGCCACCTCCAGTGTCAAGGACTCTGGGATAGCCGTGGGCTCCAATCCATTTGCCTCTTCAGACTGCAAAATGGACATCCGCCCTTATGAAGGATGTGTGGTAAATTGGCAAGTGGAAAAGTTTCTCCTTAAGTTGCTGTCACAGTCCCTGCACACTCAAAATGAGTAGTTTAAATACAGCAACAATATGGCACTATTGTACAGTAAAAATCATCTTAGTAGAAGATGCAAGCCCTATTTTAAAATACACCCTAAATAGTCCATTTACTCCAACAAATGGCAGCTGATTGGGCTGTACTGTAATTGGGTACAGCATTGAAGAGCTGCTTTGCCTATTATTTAAATTTCCAGTGAAGAAATAGCTAGTTCCTTCATCTTCATTCGACTCATTTTTCTTTCAGGGCCACAGATGTGTCTTGGCCGTAGTGCAGTTCCAGAGAAGGAAACAAGTGAGGGAGTTGAGGAGAGGCAGCTCTGCCACAGCACAACACACAGTCATGACAACCAAGCCGCCTCTGCAAATGGTATAGGCCCACCTTCTCTCCAGGCATCTGCTGAGCAGCTCCAGGAATTTCGCTGACAGCAGGGATAATTTGCAGACTCCAGCCCTGCTCTGTCAGGATGGATGAACACCCCCTTCCTTCCCATTCTTCTTGCCCAGGTGGCTGTGGCGGGTCGCCTGAGGTATGGTATATGCAAATCAAATCAACAACTCTATTGGAGCACCTGCTCAGTGTCTGGCCTGGTAGGAGACTATAATCCTATAATTCCATGGGGGGAAGTTAGAAGGGAAAAACTATAATTCAATTCAAATAGCATGTAACTTTCTTCTCTCTTATACCTCACAAGCATCAGATTTAATATATCCCAAAGGATCTTCCTATTTCAACCTGCTACTCCTCCTGTGGCTTTCAACTGTGGAGAAATGGCCCTGCCATCCACCTCCTTCCCCAAATAAGAAACCTACAAAGGACCTTTGACTTGTCCCCTTTTCTCATCTCCCACAACCATCTTCCGTACATGGAGTTTCAGTTATTTCTACATCCTGAATATCATCTAAATCTATCCCCTCTCTTCCATTCCAAATAGCATAGTTTCAGGTATTAATCATTTTCCCACAAGAGTATGGAAGTAGCCTCCTAATTATAAACCCTGCTATTTGTTCTTTCCTCTCCAATCCACCCTTCTCACTGCTCCCCAACTGTGCTTTAAATAAAACATGATCTAAAATTTGTTCTCATCATTTTTCTACTAAAAATCCTTCAGTGATGGCCTATCATTTTCAGAAAAGGTAGAAGTTTAGGATGGCATACAAGTCACACTGAGATCTGGCTCCTGTCAATGCCATTCAAATACCAATAATGTTTGATGTGTTATTATAAAAAAAATTATTGTCTATTAAAAAACATCTAATCAGGTTATCGTAGACCCTAAAAGCAACAAAATGTATATTTGAAAATATTCTGGACTTGGTGCAATTTAGTGACACAGACAGGCCTTCCTTTCTGAATCACCAGATTCCGTTTATTTCTTGAATTTGGGTAAACAGTGGCCAGACTTGATTCAGTACTTAATGCTCACTAAGGAATCCATTGCCCTGTGTTCCAGGACCTCTTTAGGCTGTTGAAATCTTGTTGTCTAGAACAGACCTATATCCTCAGCTATGCCTGTGCTTTTGACCTGCAATTTCTTGAGCTTTTGTTCTTGCTGAGAGTTACTATGGTTGAGAAGAATAAAGGGGATTAGAGGATAAATAAACATGTAACAAAAATATTAATTAGATGCATTGTAATCGTGTCTTCTCATAAAGATTAGTTGTGTATCCTCAGCTTGAGTTACCTCGAATTAACAGAGTCTAGCAGGCCTAAAAGATTACTGGCACTAAAGGAAGTTGATAAGTAGGATATGTCCTCCCAGAGGAGGATTCTGGAAGCTCAGAGATTACTTGTCTGGACCTTCCATCCCCCTTCTTCTTTGCCTCCAGCCTCACTATGCTACATTTTTCCTATGGTAGAATGAACATATGGGCAATGTATTTACTTCAAAAATATCTATTAAAGACCTATCATATTCTAGGCCCTGGGATAAAAAAAAAAAAAAACAAAAACAAAAACGGGGATATAATGGTGAACCAGAGACTCATGGCAGTTACATTCTAGTATGTGTGGAGGGGATGGGAGGGGCAGACATTGATCAAATTATCACACAGGTAAATGTGAATTTTTAATAGTGATATGTGACATGTGCTTTAAAGGAAAGTATCAATGGCAGAGAATGCTAAATAATCAAGGAAAACTCTGAGAAGGTGATATATGAACTGAGACCAGATAGGTTAAATGCAGCTAATAAGCAAAGAGTTGAGAGATAAATATGCCAGTCAGGTAGAAGAGAATTACAAGTCCCTAAAGCAAAAAGGATGCTTGTTCTAAGAACAGCAGGGATCTTAATGTGAGTGGAGCATAGCAAGTGCAAGGGTGAGAGGCTGAGTAAGTGTAGTAAGTGGGAGTGGTGAGATTAAAGCATAGAAGCAGATAAGGGCCAGAACATATAGGGCCCTGAAGATTTAAGAGGTTTAGGTTGCATTGTAATGGCAACGATCAGTCTTCAGATGATTTTAATCATGAGAAGACAATGATGTAAATTCAAAAAAATATCCCTGACTATTACAGATTGTGCCCAGTGGTTCAAATCGAAGAATGAAACCAGTTAGGAGGCTATCACATATGTTCAGATGACAGATGATAGTGATCCAGTTTTGGATGATAGTAGTGGAGGTGGAGAGAAATGGTTGCATTCTGGATATATTTTGGAGTGAAATCTCCTTGACTTACTAATGAATTAAATGTTGGGGGACAGTCTATGGCATCCAATTTCTGGTATCATCAATTGTACAGTAGTGGCATTACCTACAATGGGGAACACTGGGGAAAGATTGGGTTGCAGGGAGGTAAAAATCAAGAGTGCTGAGGGCACCTGGCTGGCTCAGTCCGCAGAGTACCCGACTCTAGATCTCTGGGTTGTGAGTTCAAAACCCAAGTTGGGGATATAGTCTACTTAAAAAAAATCAAGTGATGCTTTGAACTTACTTCTATTAGATATCCAGAAAGATGCCCAAACTGTGGTTAATGCTGTGGGAAGAATGGTCTGTAGAGACCAAGAGAAATAACAGTGAGTTCAGGTAGGAAGCTGTGACAGTAACCTCAGTGACAGGGAATGTTTGCTTTGGATTAGTGTAGTAGCAGCAGTGATTGCTTTGAAAATAACTGAAATTTGAAGCGAAAGTTTGAAAGTAACTTTTAATTTTCTATGTCTTTTATTGTTGCTACCATCCTTAGTGGCAATCAGATATTTGGCTTGAGGCCTTTGAGTTCCCTGGCCTTTTTCCCCCTTTTGTACCTGGACAGGAAGCCTTGGTAAATTGACTTGGATGGGACACTAGCAGAGATCCTCACTAGGTATCCACAATAGCACCTCAGTGTTGAGAAGCCCCATTATCTGGCCAAACCTTCCATCAGATACCATCGTTTAGGCATCCCTGAATTGCTAGCTGAAAACAAGGTAATGTGTATATCTAGAAAAAGATAATTTTCAAGATGAATCAAGCTGGTGAGAGAAACAGTATCCAGGAAAAAAAAAACAACAAAATCTACACTTATGGCAAGTTCTAAGGAAGTAGTTGAGTCAGAAATGTTTCTGAGGCACCTGGGTGGCTCAGTCAGTTAAGCATCTACCTTCAGCTCAGGTCATGTTCCTGGGGTTCTTGACTCGAGCCCCATGTCAGTCTCCCTGCTCAGCGGGGAGTCTGCTTCTCCCTGTCGCCCTGCCCCTCCCTTTAATCATCTCTCTCTCTCTCTCTCTCTCAAATTAATTAATTTAATTAATTAATTAAATTAGAAAAGAAATGTTTCTGCATTAACATCTGTGAGGCTTAAGTGAAAAATACTTAGAGTGTTACTGTAGGACTTGATATCCCCTTCTTGAAAAGTGGGTTGGAATTCAACTCTCAGAACCAGGGAAATCAGGACTTTTCTAAGTTATCATTCTTCCTTCAGACTCCTTTTTTCAGTTAGAAACAGAAAGCGAGCATCATCTAAGGAATTGGAAGAAATGTTTAAAAGATCATAAATTTAAGCTCCAAGCAACCTGAAGAAATCATCAGGTCCAGCTTACTTCTGTTAGGCAGGCAGATAGGCCCAGAAGCAGCCTCTGTAGTGTGAAAGGATAAGGCCTTTGGAGTCAAACACTCCCAGGTGGAATACTGAATCCATCACTTATTAGCTATGTATCCTTAGGCAAGTTGTTTAATGTTTGTAAGCCTCAATTTCTTTGTGAAACTGGAGTTATAAAGCTTCCCATAAACTGGTTATAACTGTCACATTAGAAGACTCAACCTATACAATGCACTTAGTATATGATAAATAATAAATAGTGGCTGTAATGTTTACAGAATAGAATTTTAAATAACACCTTTATTGAGGGATCCCTGGGTGGCGCAGCGGTTTAGCACCTGCCTTTGGCCCAGGGCACGATCCTGGAGACCTGGGATCGAATCCCACGTTGGGCTCCCGGTGCATGGAGCCTGCTTCTCCCTCTGCCTATGTCTCTGCCTCTCTATCTCTCTCTGTGACCATCATAAGTAAATAAACAAAAATAAAAAAAGATTTTAAAAAAACACCTTTATTGAGAAATAATTCATATATCATACAATTCACCTATTTGAAGTGTACATCTCAGTGGTTTCTATTTTTTTTTTAATTTTTATTTATTTATGATAGTCACAGAGAGAGAGAGAGAGAGAGAGAGGCAGAGACACAGGCAGAGGGAGAAGCAGGCTCCATGCACCGGGAGCCCGACGTGGGATTCGATCCCGGGTCTCCAGGATCGCGCCCTGGGCCAAAGGCAGGCGCCAAACCGCTGCGCCACCCAGGGATCCCCATCTCAGTGGTTTCTAATATCACAGAATAGATATTAAAACAGAATTTGGCAGTGATTAGACCAGGAAAAAACTGAACTAGATGAATGTTTTTGAGTGATTAAATGATATACTCTTCATTGGGCACACAAGTAGGCAGTCAAATACTAGTGGATAAAATTAGGTTGACTTGAATATTTCTGTGACCACACAAGTGTTTATCAATTTTTTTGTTTTTATTTTTACCAAAAGTGTCATCTGCACCTGTCCACACAAAAGTAATATATTCAAAAGGAATATGGGGAAGTAAGTAGCATTGTAAAATCAGTGGGTGGTTTTATGGCATTGATTCTCTAAATCTGTGCACATATATATGAGATCTTGTGGCCTCCTTTACACACACACACACACAAACTTCATATATAAAAGTCTGGCTTTCTCCTTATGTCGTATATTTTTTCTTGTACTTACAATGACTTTGAGGCTTACTCAGAGCCATAACCTAAAGAACAATAGTACTGGATAATCTATTCCCTAAATCCTTATGCAAACCACCACTTTTGAATAGCAGCATGGGGAGAAAATAAAGGTGAAGGGAGAGAAAGAGAGAAATATAGCACTAATATATATGATCAGTGATACCTTCTAAGAAACATATGGCCCAGTGATTTTCCAAGAGAAACTAGACTATGTCGAGAGATGAACCATATATGAGAATCTTCCAGGCCCAAGTTCTTAATTTCAAGGCAGATTCTTTTAGATCATCATATGAGACTTCTTGTGAGGTTATTTTGTATGTGAATTGTGTGTGTTCATATGTGTATGTATTTTATGAAAGACATCTTGTCTGATATTTTTGCGAAGTTGCTTTTCCAGACCACATAGGAGTTATTTTGTCACCAGCTAGACTACTTTGTTTGATAGTAAGTGTCTTGGAAAGACAAGTTGATAATCATTTCAAGTTGATAATGTTGCCTTTTCACAATTTTTTCATTAGTTCAAATGCCAATTGTGAATCATTTCATCAAGCTTTTGGACTTTAACAACCCAATTTCAGTGCTTCTTCACACTTCAGTACCCGAGTGCCACCAGTTACATTATTATATTGAGTGTTTACTAAATTATCTTTTACATCACTATGTAATTCTCTTACAGACACTTCCTCTGAATATTTTTAATTTTTATTTGAGGTTCAGAATTTTGATGAATAGATGGACAAGTTCAATAGATGAATCAATAGGTGATCAGTATTGATCAATAAATGAATAATCTCTCTTTTCTGTTTAGAAGAATTTAAATTAAAAAGGGAAGAATTTAAATTTTAGAAATTCCAGAATACATTAGCAAGCAGTAGCCTCTATTCAATGGTGATTATTTTATAGATAATCTTCACATGTGTTTTATTTAATTATAAATACATCACGTATGTTTCATCATATAGCACACGTATACCTTATTTCTGAACGAAAGTTGTCTGTTGTGTACTTCATTCAGATAAATACTGGAAAATATTCAGTTAGAAAGCCAGATATTTTGCCTACCTGACATCTAACATCTCTGTATATTTATAGAAATGTCAGGATATGGGAGAATCTCAGTTTAAAAAGAGTGGTTCCGGTTAACTGAATATTCTAGTGACCTGAGGGCTAGAAACAGAAATAAGAATGTGCTTTACTTTTTGATTAGAGTCTATTTTTTTAAGAGTCAAAGTATTTTATTCCCTTAGTACTAAGTCTAGTAACCACTAAGATTTTGTTGGCTAAGAATCTTGCCAAGGTAGATTGAGCCTTGACAAGAGGCTCATTTTCTAGAAATTTTTGTTTAGCAAAGCCTATGACATAGGCTTTAATATTACAATGTACTTCTTTCTCATAAAAGAAGAGACATTTACCTAAGGGCTTCAGTTAGTAGAATTCTGATTAATTGAAATCTTACTATAATTAAATGCATTGGTCAACTATAGGGATTAAGAATATAGATTCTTAACTAGGCTCAGTCCCTTGCTCTGCTTCATCCTAGTAATGTGATGGATACCCATGTTAACCGTAGTAATCTTCAGTTTCTGTTTTCTCTTCTGTTAGATGGGAATGATAACAGTACCTAATGCAGAAAGTGGTTAGAATCAAATTACATGTAAAGTGCTTAGGACACTGGTAAATAGTAAATGGTCAGATAATTTTAGTTATTATTGTTCCAGCTGTTCACCATGGTATGGGTTTGAACATAGTTCTAGGGTTGGGAGAATGGCTAAAGGATCATTTTCTCTACTCTTTTTTTTTCTAATTTTTTAAAAGAAGGCACTTCAGACTTTTCATATATATTCCAAATGGTATCTCTTGAACTTGTGAACAGAAAAATAATTCCTCCCTCCCCTCCTTCCTCCCTCCCTCCCTTCCTTCCTTCTTCCAGATAAAGTGAAGGATAAACTCTTGAGGACTAGAACACCTGTATGTGTCAGGAAACACAACATTAGGCTTAGGAAAAGTCATTTCTTTGCAGTGTAAATAGTATAGCAAATATGCTTCTATTCAAGCATAATGATGTTCAGGTTTGGGCAGTAGTAATAGGAGAAAAGGAGGTATGTGGGCACCAAGGGTCATAGGGCGAATGTCAGGACCTTAAGTACGAGACGTGTGCAAAGATCAAATCCAACTTTGAGAATAAATAGAATGAACATCTGCCTATGTGGAATAGCTGAGTAGAAAAAAAGTGTTGCCATCTATGTCCCCACCTCTCTATTTCCATTTATACAAAAACTTGCTATAATATTTCACTTACCCACTCTATAATTCTGAACAAATATTCCATTCTCTGAGAAATGTTATTTAAATATTAGGCACTTGTTGATTAATCTGTATCACTCGCAGTCTTACAAGAGGACCAAGTCCAGAAGAGCTGAAGCACTGCATGGGAAAATTTTAATGAAGAAGCTGTATGTGGTGGGATCCAGACGGGAAGAAAATTAGCATGTGTTAGGTGTTTACTATGGCTCAGACATTACAAGCCTCTCATGAACTTCACACACAACCCTAGAAATAGGTATTATTAACTTCATATTATAATGAAGAAACAGATCCAGAGAAGTCAAGTAATTTTCTCAAGACCACATTGGCATTAAGTGTCAGAAAAGATAGCTGAACCTAACATAATCTAAGATTTTCTCACTTCTAAATTTGGGGGAAAGTGAAAGCACTGCAGGTGGGAAAATGAGGCAAATAACAGAGTGGAGATAAATTGAAGAAAGAAAAGATGTTCTCCAGTTTATATCCATAGCTTCAATACTGTTAGAATGAGTTATGGATGTCATTCAGTGTGACACATATAAGACAAAGAGGAGACAGGATATCAGAGACTTTAGCCCATTCAACTGACATCACTGAATTTCTGCTATGTGTCAGGCTCTGTGCTTGAAGCTAAGCATAAAACATAAACCTAGTCCATTTGAGGAATTTTCTTTTTCTTCTTCTTTTTTTAAAAAATTGTTTGTTTGTTTGTTTATTTACTTATTTATTTAGTGAGAAAGAGAGTACATGGAGAAGGAGAGGGAGAGAAAGAATCCCAAGCAGGCTCCACACTCAGAGCAGAGCCCGATGTGGGGCTCCATCTAACAACCCTGAGATCATGACCTGAGCCAAAACCAAGAGTCAGACATTTAACTGGCTAAATTACCCAGGTGCCCTGAGGCAGGAGCTTTCTGAAACGACAGAACGCTGTTTTGTGAGAAGATGGTTCTCAAATGGATGCATTCAACAGTGTCACAAAGGGAACACAAAATCAAAGGCTAAACGTAGAAGAATATTTTGAACACCAATTTTATACAGTGGCAAATAGCTTAAAATAATATGTTAATTCTTAAAATGAACTAACATAAAATGGAATACTATGTACCACTTGCATGATGTTTTTAAAACTTTCTTGAAGTAAACTGCATATATTAAGATGCCTAATTCAGAAAGTTTGACACATCTTTACACCTAGTAAACTATTGCCACAATCAACACAGTGAATATATCTATGACTCCAGGGGTTTTCTTATACCTACTTCCATCCCCTACTTCCCTACCCAGGCAAAAACTGAACTTTTTTTCTGTTATTGTAGATTAGCTTGAATTTTCTAGAATTTTACATAATTGAGTATGAACTCTTTTTTGTCTGGATTATTTTGCTGAGAAAAATTATTGAGATTCATCCATGTTATTACATGTACAAAATGGTTCATGTCTTTTTATTGATGTATTGATTTATTGACGTATTGATGTATTTTATTGATGTATTGATGTATTGATGTATTCTATTCTACGGATATAACAAGTATTCATCCAATCACCTGTTGATGGACATTTGGGCTTTTTCTAGTCTTTGGCTATTACACACAAAGTTACTGTGATCATTCACAAACAAGTGCTTGTGTGGACACATACTTTAATTTCTCTTGGGTAGACACCTAGGAATTAAATATTATAGAGTATATATTTAACTTTTTAGGAAACTACCAACGTAGCTGTACCATTCTATATTCTCACCAACAGTATATGAGAGTTCTATCTCCACCACATACTCAACAACCTTTGTAGATTTTTGCTATTCTAATAGATGTATAGTAGAATCTCACTGTGTCTTTGATTTGCATATACTCAATGGCTAATAATGTTGAGCATCTTTTCATGTTTTTAGTTACATCTTCTTTGGTGATGCATCTGTTCAAATATTTTGTCTATTGTTCATTGGATTATTTTCTTATTAAATTTTGCAAATTCTCTACAGATTTTAGATATATAATCTTTACAGGTTATATGAATTGAAAATGTTTTCTCCCAGTCAGTGGCTTGTCATCTGTCTTATTTGGGACTTTCAAAGAACATAAATTCCTAATTTTGATAAAGACTATTTTATCAATTTCACATTATGGATAGTACTTTTGGTGTTGTGTCTAAGAAACTATTACCTAATCCAAGGTCATTAAGGTTTCCTCTTGTGTTTTTTTTTTGCAGGACATATAGGTTGTCTAAATTGATGATCATGTTATATGAGAATAAAGATAATTTTACTTCTTTCCAATCTAACAGGTTTTGGTTTATTTTTCTTATCTCATTGCAATGTCTAGATCATTCAGTATAATATTGAGTAGAAGTGTTGTAAGTGGACACACTTGCTTTCTTCTTTTCTAAATTTATTTTTATTTAATTTTTTATTTGATTGTAATCGACACACAATGTTACATTAGTTTCAAGTATACAATATTCAACTTCTATATACATTATGATATGCTCACTACAAGTATAGCTGCCATCTGTCCCCATAGAGTGCTATTAGAATATTATTGACTATATTCCTTATGCTGTGCTTTTTACTTCTGTGACTTATTCACTCCACAACTGGAAGCCTGTATTTCCCACTCCCCTTTACTCTTCACACCAATCCCCCTGCCCCCTTCCCTCTGGCAACCATCAGTTTGTTCTCTGTATTTATAATCTTAGATGAAAATCAGCCTTTTACCAGTAAGTATGACAGCTGGATCTTAGCGGTATGTTTTTTATAGGTGATCTTTATTAAGCTGAGGAAGTTCCCTTGTATTCCTAGTTTTGTGGAGAGCTTTTTGTCAGGAATAGATGTTGGTTTTTGACAAATTCTATTTATGCATATATTGAGATGATTTTTGTAATCTCTTTTTTAAGTAGGCTCCATACTGAACATGGGCCTTAAACTCACAACCCTGAGATCAAGAACGAATGGTCTACTGATTGACCCAGACAGGCACTCCTTTTTTATCTGTTAATGTAGTGAATTACATTCATTGATTTTGAATGTTAAGCCAACCTGGCATTGCTGCACTAAATTCCATTGGACTATAACATATTATTCTTTTAAAATATTATTTGATGCAGTTTACTAAAAGTTTTTCAAGAATTATTTTTGTATCAGGGTACCTGGGTGGCTCAGTCAGTTAAGTGTCCAACTCTTGATTTCAACTCAGGTCATGATCTCAGGGTCGTGAGATCAAGCACTGTGTCAGGCTCCACATGAAGCCTGCTCAAAATTCTCTCTCTCCCCACTGCCCCTCCCACCTCTGCTTGCTCCCATGCTCTCTCTCTCTCTGTCTTAAAAAAAAGAATTATTTTTGTATCTATATTTATGAAGATTATTGGGCTGTAGTTTCCTTATAATGTTTTCATCTGGTTTTGGTCCTAAGGTAATGCTGGGTCTCATAGAATGGGAGGTAATTTATCTTCTTTGATTTCCTAGAAGAGTTTTTAGAGAATTCATATTATATCTTTTTAAAATATTTGGTAGAATATGTCAGTGAAGCCATATGGGGCTTGGAATTTTTTTTTATCAGAGGATCTTTAATTATAAATTCAACTTTGTTAATAAATATGAGGCTATTCAGGTTTTCTATTTTTTCATGAATCATCTTTGCTAGCTTGTGTCTTTCAAGGAATTCATATATTTCATCTAAGTTTTAAAATTTATTGTCATAAAGTTCTTCATATTTTCTTATTTTAATCTGTGAAATCTGTAGTCATGCCACCTCTCTCATTAATGATATTCATAATTTGTGTGCTTTTTTCTCAGTATTTTGGTTAAATATTTGTTAATTTTATTGATCTTGAAAAAAAACAGTTCAGTTTCATTGATTTTTCTCCATTTTTGTTTTCTATTTCATTGACCTCTTCTCTAATATTTATTATTTGTCTTCTTCTACTTACTTTGGGTTTAATTTGCCCTTTTCTTTTTTTAGTTTTTTTATGGAAGCTAATATCATTGATTTGAGATCTTTTGTTTCTAATATATGTGTTTAATGCTATAAATTTTCTTCTCAGTATTCTGTTGTCTTTTACAGAATATTCCTATTTTGTACAAATATTGTTTTGTCATTGGTTGAGGTTCTAAAAAGGTACTTCTTTTTTTTTAAAGATTTTATTTATTTATTTATGAGAGAGACAGAGAGAGGCAGAAACACAGGCAGAGGGAGGAGCAGGTTCCATACAGGGAGCCCGACATGGAACTCGATCCCGGGACTCCAGGATCACACCCTGGGCCGAAGGCAGGCACTAAACCACTGAGTCACCCAGGTGTCCCTAAAAAGGTACTTCTCAAACTGAATGTATACAATAGTTTTGTAAAGGGATTACAAAACCACAAGCTGAATATTAGAAATACTTTTAAGCTTTAATTTTATTAATGACAATTTTAAATAACATTATAAATTATAATAAACTGATATATAATGGAATAGCATAGAACATTTGCACATATTTTTATAAGATAAAACACTAGATATCTAGAAATTTCATAGCAGGGTGAAGCCACCTTGCTCTAATTCATCCAGATTCTTTGGAGGTTCAGTTTTAGTCTCATTGGCTGACAAAAACACTCTATTGGAAATTTGTGATAAGCACTGAACTATGTAATATAATATATGTATACACAGTAGTTTTCAAGCCCAGTGGAGGAGGCCTGAATGGAACAACCAGGGTAGACTTCACAGGGTGATAATACGATAAGCATATTGGACGATTAATAGGAGTTAACTGAGGCTAAGTAGGGGAGGTGGCAGTAATACAAAGATGTGCTTTGCTTGAAAAGCTTTCAGAGAGCTTTTATCACATAGGACATCACTGAAACCTGTGGGAGAATTTAGTTTTATAGGGTTAATGTAGATTAAGACCAATGAGGCAGGACAATCCTTGCTCTAAGCATAGGAATGTGGACTATGTAACAGAACCCACTGAAGGAAATGTGGCAAGATTCTGCTTAAGAAGTCATTGTTGAAATCCTTTACTTAAACTTTGTGCTTCAGGACTTATACATGGCTCCTTACTTATCAGCATTGCATTGTGTCTGATATTTTGAATAGTACTGAAGTTGACTGAAATGAACCTGACTGTAAAAGATCAGGAGTAGAAAAGATGATTAAAATAGTGGTAAAATGCTATGTCCACACTTTAACAACAACAACAACAAAAAAACACTGATACCCATTCAAATAGAGTATTTTGTATATTTCTTAAAAGATTGTCTTAATTCAAGCTAGGTTTATTCTATATTTTTAAATGATTGTCTAAATGTTTCCCCTCACAAAATTCAGAAAAATAGCACTTATATGTGATAACACACAAATGCATATGAAAAAGTAGGTGGGTGACAAAAGTTTGGGCTGACAGTGCCATTTTCTTTAACCTTGAAATGGACTGAAAAATAACAATAAAGGTAAAATCCTGTAATATACGATGATTTCTTTGAAAGATAGAGAAGGACTTAGGCTCACCTTTTTAATCAGTTACAGAGGTAAGGCTAGGAATATAAGAGAACACAGATCAGAAATAGTGAGTGACCCATCAGATTGTCTCATGGATTCTTTCCTTTTCAGTTTTACAAATCAGCTTTATGGAAAATGGAAGAGATCCAATCCTTTTACCCTAGGGTTTTAATAGCAAGTTGAGCAACTGGAACTTGATGTAATAGGTGCTGTATTAATGGATTATGGTCTATGAAGTTTCTAATGTTTGAACAACTATATAAAATGAAGAGGTTCAGCAGTGAAGATTTTCTTTTCTTTCTTTTTTTAGTGTCTGTATACAGAAAGAGCTTTTGGGTCTTTCAAAGTGCCTCAGTCCCTGCCTTGCTAGCATTAGCTATTGCTTTGTCAGAACAGCTTTGAGCTTCCTTCATGAGATCTCCATGGGGACCTATATTAAAATAATCTCTATGCATTGTAAATTATTCAGCAATGTCAAGAACTGACACTGTTATGATTCCTATTCTAGATTATGCACCCTCTAAATTTATTGTGGTAGAGAATTCTATGTGAAAGATGTATTTTGATAGATGATGGCTGTGAGACACTCAATCACTCAATAATAAACGTTATTGTTCCTCGAATCACCTCCAACCAGTTTGGTAACAACTTGCTTCCTGAGGTCTTTAGTTAAACAGTTCTATACTCTTTCACTGAGAAGAAGTCAAATAAAAAAATAAAATAGAAAGAGACAGGGATCCCTGGGTGGCTCAGCAGTTTAGCACCTTGCCTTTGGCCCAGGGCATGATCCTGGAGTCCTGGGATCGAGTCCCACGTCAGGCTCCCTGCATGGAGCCTGCTTCTCCCTCTGCCTGTGTCTCTGCCCCTCTTTCTCTCTGTGTCTCATGAATAAATAAATAAAGTCTTTAAAAAAATAGAAAGAGACAAACTACAATTTTCTGAGGTAAGTTGGAAAGTTAACATAATAGTTGATGTAGAAGACCTTTCTGGTTCTAGATGGAATATCGTTCCTCTGGGTTTTCTCTAGCTTTGTCTCCAGGACTGTGAGCAATGAGGAGAACACAGGTTGATGACAAATGATTTGTCTGTAGACATCAAGCCATTCTGAGGAACTCTTTTTAATTAAATCATTTCTGGAGTTCAGTTTCAAAGATAACTGAATTCTTTTTTCTGTTAATATGCTTTGGCTTACTTTGTGTTCTCCTTTGTTATTTTGAAGGGAAAATGTCCTACTGGTATAAAGTTCCTTTACTGTGCTAGCTTCTGAAGTTTGAAGAAGGGTTTATTGCTTTTTCTAGAGCACAGTAAAATTCTACTATCTTGTTTCTACCTGCAAAATAGCAGAAAAAAATCACTACACATACACATTCAGGCTATGAAAGTCAGCCAGCCTTTAACAAGAAATATATGCCCATCAGGACAATCCATTGGTTTTTCAAGACAAGGAGATTCACTCACTCTCAACCTCTTTTGAAGGGGAGAAAGAAAATAATTCACTTGGTCAGTTTTGCACACAAAGGAGAAAACTTTCTGCCAACCCAATCACTTTAGCATGAGAAATGACTCTTGTTATCTATGGATGACAAATGTCAAATTCAGAAGAAAGTGAAGAGAACACTAAGGTCCCTAGGACTGGCATTTTAGGGGAATGCACAGGTCTAGGAATGAAAGGAAGAGGGAAAAAATGAAAATATGGAAGAAACAATTAGAGAATGCACATGGAAGCTCACGGAGAAGAATCTATTAACAATAGAAAGACACAGGATAGAGTAATGACTGTAATGGGGGCAAGTTAGAGATTTGGGAACCTTCCATTACTATGGATGCATGGAAATTAGTATAGTGATCTCTTAAAATTGATTTGTGATTTAGCAAGTAGCCTTACTTGTATTTGAATAATAACGTACATAATAAATAGAGTGAGGACTTAAGGACCTCCCTTCTATGAATAGAGGTTATCTCCTTCCTTGTCCTTTTTTGCCATATTTGATTCAGATAAAGAGAACTTAATTCAGTCAGACAATAAGAGATAATTTTGATGGGTTCTTGGAAATTATTTTTAAACTCTTAGAGATAGCCTTTGAGGAGAGCAACATCTAGCAGTGAAAATAGAAAAATGTAAATTCCAAATCATAATTTCCTTTTTGCAAATAACTAGTTAACCCTTTCTTTGCCAACTTTACAGGTATCATTTTCCCCATCTGTAAAAAGAGAAATTCCAAAATCTAAGTTTGCTTTCTATTGTTACATTTCATTGCCTTCTACAGATATTTATTGAATGCTTGCTAATCTGGATCCAGGCTGCCTGAAGTTTTTTTTTTTTTTTTCCTTTCTTTCTTTAGAGAGTGGGGGAAATAGCAGAGGGAGAAGAGGAGAGAGTCCCAAATGACCTCCATGCCCAGCATGTGAGCCAGACTCAGACCTGGATCTCATAACTCTGAGTTCATGACCTGAGGGAAAATCAAGAGTCAGGTGCTTAACCAACTGAGACACCCAGGCATCCCTGCACTGCCTGAATTTGAATCCTGCTTGCCGCATATAAACTGCGGGACCTAGAGTCAAGTCTAACCTCTGTGCCTTGGTTTTCTCATCTATAATAACAGTAACCACATGATAGAGTTATTATGAAGATTGAATAGAGTTAATATATTTAAAGTGCTTATAATAGTTTCTGGCATAGTATATTTTAATGAAGGTTAGTTTT
Organism: Vulpes vulpes; assembly: GCF_048418805.1. Classification (NCBI taxonomy): domain Eukaryota; kingdom Metazoa; phylum Chordata; class Mammalia; order Carnivora; family Canidae; genus Vulpes; species Vulpes vulpes. Next base: position 91,031,998 of record NC_132796.1, on the reverse strand, counting down.
TGGTATTATTAATTTAACACTGTGTTAAGCATTGAGGAATAAGAATAGATAAGAGATCAATTCTGCCTTCAAGTCATTTGGAGACTATGGGAAGAAGTCAGAAAAGCAAAGAAAAAAGAATGGCACTAAACCTACCTGAAGGTTCACAAAAGGCTTCACAGAGGAGATAACATTTAGAAATAAGCTTTAAAGGTTTAGGGTTTTACCTGTAAGGAAGAAGAGTAAAAGGTGTTCCAAGTTGAGGAGATAGAATGAGAAGAGGCACACAGGCATGCTGGTGAATGATCATAAGTTCTAAAGTATATGGCTCATATTCAAGTTACTCAAGAGAGGATATGATTATCTGACTGCTTCATTAGTCACTGACCATTTTAGAATGCCTCTATCGAACAGTTCTTCCACCCAATAAGGTCTGGTAACTCTCTCTTTTGTCCAGGGACAAATTGATTTCTGATCTGTTCTAAACAGTTGATTCAGTGTGGTTAAAGTCAGTAGGACAAAAAGCCTGAAACCTATGCAAAGTATTACTTTTTATTCTGTACTACTTTGGATATGGCAAGTATTTAGAGTGGCATGGCCTATCTATTTATATAGACCCCTATAGCTAGACCCCCTGATATCCTCCCCCATACCCTGTACTTTGCGTAGTCTAAGCTATGCAGCTCTGACTATGGTGAGAAGTACCTTCATCTTAATAATCTCAATCCACCAGCTGCTGGGGGCCAGGATTTGTCTGTAATCTATATGCCTTACTTTGTTTAGCACTACATTTCCCTGGGGTCATCATATGGATCCCATGTCTTCCAGGAACTAACTAGGTACTGAGGATGAAATAATACACCAGAATCAGGGCATTGTTATCCATCATCTTTGTCATATTTACAATCTAGCTACTAAGACTTACTGTTTATATTAGACCTTCTGCAATACCAAATCTTAACTAAACTATAGCCAGTTCTTCCATATTCTCATGCCTAATATGCACTTCTTTTATGAATCAAGCTCCTTTCCCACAGGTCCTTTACTTTTAGGCTGGGATGCCCCACCTTCTCCAATGACAAGATGCTAACGTTCCAGCTCATTCTGTGGCTTTAGGTCATCTGAATTATGATCACAGAGGAGCTAAAGAGAGATTAGTCTATTTTCCTATGAAATGTTAAAGGAACAGACCAAAGTCCTATTTTAAAAGTTGTGTAGATCAATAATCATTAGAAAGAAATAAATGAAATAATCATTACTTACATCAACAAATCCCAGAAGTTTTTCAATGCCTTGCTGTATAGTATCTTTTAATATGACATATACCAAAGACACGGTAAAATAGAGCATAGAGTTATACTTAAGGGTCACACACGTGAATTAAGATACTTATTCCTGCTAACCCAAGTGATTTTGGAACTTCTTATTTCTGGTGCCCATGCAGCAGCTTCCAGCTTAAAAAAAATGGAATTATTGGGCCGCCTGGGTGGCTCAGCCGTTGAGCATCTGCCTTTGCCTCAGGCTTTGATCCCAGTCTGGGGATCGAGTCCCGCATCGGGCTCCCTGTGAGGAGCCTGCTTCTCTCTCAGCCTGTGTCTCTGGCTCTCTGTGTGTCTCTCATGAATAAATAAATAAAATCTTTTTTAAAAATGTAATTATTTCTCAAATTGGGTCCATTGTTGTTTTAATCACCATTTATTCTGTGAGAAATACTCAGGCCTCAGTACTCTTGCTTACCTGTATTGGAAGCAAATAAATCTGCAAAACCTGGGACACCTGGGTGGCTCAGTGGCTGAGTGTCTGCCTTTGGGTCAGGGCATGGTCCTGGGGTCCCAGGATTGAGTCCCACATCGGGCTCCCCTGCAGGAAGCCTGCTTCTCCCTCTGCCTATGTCTCTGCCTCTCTATGTCTCTGTGTCTCTCATGAATAAATAAATCTAAAAGGGGAAGAAAAAGAGACTAGAATATCTCTTTTTAAAAAATCTGCAAAACCTCTGTTACAAATATCTATCCCTCTCCCCACCATCAATTTTTCAGTACATAGTGAGGTCTGTAGAATTTAGCTACATCTCCTTTAAGTGATTAAAAATGTTTACAAAGTCAAATATGCTCCTGAAATGTCTTTTGTCAGGTGTACATGATGATGTCACCATGTGTGAGTTGTTACAACTTAGCTTTCTTGTCTTTGCTAAATGATTTCTAAACATGAGTGATAGAATATATTACACTATGGATCTTAAAACACTGACATTTTCTTCATTAAATTTTTATGTTGTTTTATGTGACTGTATTTGTACTCTGGGCCTGAAAATTTGGAAATGTTATACTTTGAAATAATAGTACTTATGTATTGACAAAACAATCTGGCAGATCTTGAAACAACTTAATTTCTGGACCATAGTAAATCATGTTAATATTGAAGTAGCTAAAAATCTAGAGATTAGTTAATATCAGCAATTACTTCTTTGAATGGATCTTTCATATTTCTCAAATTTCTTTGATGTATCACTGATAGATTCAGTTTTGCTTGCACAAATAACCTATTAGAATAAAACAGGAGGAAGAGAAAAATCTTGACATCTGCATTTAATTCTAGGTCACTGAATAAGAAAAGGTCCATGTAATTCCATTTAATCCCATTTTGCAGATGTAATTTTCACTTTAAGATGCTATGCTAAATTCCACATCCACTTCTCACTTTAATTCATGTGCTTTGCTAGACTCATTTTTTTTCCTATTTCTACTTCAAACTCTTTGCTTCAGTCTGACTAGTTTTCTGTCAGTTCCTTGGACACATAATGCTCACTTGTGCCTCAGGAACTTCAGCTCCTCAGGGAGGCCTTTCTTGGCCTCAAAACTGGGTTAGAACCACGATAGCACCTGTACTTCCTATTTGTAATATTCTTCACACCTACTTTATTTATTTAGCATCTATATTCTTCACCAGACTAATATCTGTGAGGGAAGAACTTAAGTTTAAGTTGTTCACTACTGTATCTTGAGTGTTCAGCATACAGTTAAGAAGTTTCTGGTAGGGCTTCCAAGAGGCCCTTCTAGGTTAACCTCTCTAGACATTTAGCATCTGGAGCAGTGCTTTCTCTAGGAGTTTCAGATGCTGGGCATTATATGAATTTGTATTTGCTTGTAATTGGTCCTGTTGTGTCAACTTTTTGCCATAGTAATTCTTTTATCTTTCCAACTAGACTGGAGAATCATTGATATGTAGAATAAAGTCTACTTCTTTGATGTCATCCATCTTGGCTGGCATCTTGCTCTGACTTAGTTGAAAATAAGTGCTGTTATATAAAGATATCCATAAACAGGGTTACTCCCAAATATAGAGTGTCATCTTATTTTCTTGTTCTAGTTGTGTTGAGTTTTATTCTGGGCTGAAAGAGTCTTGATTGTTTTTCCTGCACCATGTACATCAAGCATTCAAATGATAATGCAGAGTAAATATGTTTAATTTCCAGAAGCTAACTATAATTTCATTCATGACAGATATATGTAGGCACAAGTTAACTTCTTTCAAAATTATTTCTACTCATAAACACTTGAAATGATAAGGGGTAAATTGGTTTTACATCTGTTGCTTCACATCCATATAGAATATTGTAAGCATTGGATTTATTTGCTTCTGAAGTATCAGAAATCAGACTTACACAAACCCCATAGGGTGATGTTTAAAAACACATCTGGATTTGGTATCTCAAGATTCAGGCCTTTGTTTACTTTGCTACATACACATACACACACACACATGTACACGCACACTCAGGTACTCATTTTACCTGTCCTGGCCTTGTTGGAATAACAGTTCCTGAAGGGATTGGGAGAGTATACAGTTAATAGACAAATGTTCAGGTTAGTGATATTCCATTTTCAGATAAATATGAAGTACAAAACATGAACTTTCTTTCACCAACACCTCCTTAGGACCCACCACTCAACCCAGAATTGCAGTGCCAAACTGTGGACTTTTCATATAGTGGGTGCCTGTAATGTTTTATTTAACTTTTGAAGTTAGTAATGCTGATGAAAAATTGTCTCCTATTACAGTATAATATCCTGGATCTGGGATTTTTATATTTGAGTAGCAATGAATTGGATTAACTGTATAGAGATGTTATATGCTTATTTTAGCTGAAAATGTTATTTTGGCTCTGCCCCAATTTCTTTCACTGTCTTCTAATTATTTGGTTACTGTTGTAAATTAATTTAAATTTGAAAATAAGATAACCATGAGTTATGGTCAGATGACTATAATTTCTCAGGCACCTAAGGAATTATACTTTTCTGTTGTTCTTTTCATTTGCCCTAGGCTGAGAAGATTGCTCTGTGAAGAGTAGGCTTTCTTTAAAGCAGTGGCTCTCAAACTTCACTGTGCATGAGAATCACCTGGAGTATGGTCCAGAAATCTGCCTTTTATGAATTCTTTCCCTCAGATGATCTTGATGTGGTCACCTTTTAAGAAATACTACAATAAAATGTGTTGCTTGGCTGGTGAAGGAAGAAGTCAATCTAACAACAGGATGGTAAACCCACAAAATCTAGGGTTTTTAGTAATCACAAATCAAAGGTGTGTTAAAAGGTACAAAAATTTATTCTAGTGAAGGCAAATGGAACCAAAAAAAAAAAAAAAAAAAAAGGAGATGGTTGAGAACTTAATCGGTTGTCAACAGATTTTCCCCAATAACAGGCAGCTATTTGGTATGGATGCTTCAGCAATGGTGATGCATGTAAAGAGAGGAAAGACAATCCTTAAAGTGTTCAGTGGTTCTTGCTTTCATGCTAGAGCAAAGCACCTTGAGGTAAATCAAGACCCCTTTAAAGAGACTCTTTCCTTAAAATTTTCCATTTGGGTTGCTTTTGTTTGTTCCAGACCACTTAACCAAGTTTATGGGCTAGAGAAAATGCCCAAGAGCTTCTGAGAGTATTGAAGTTTCAAATTGATTTAAAAAAAAAATGGTAATAGTAGTGAAGAGGGGAAGGAGCTCTGGTTGATGCTAAGCTCATATGTATATAATATATTAATTCCAGATGTACTTTGGATTGGTTAGCCGTAGAAGTATGCACTCTTTCAGCTTGAATTGTATCTGAGCAGGAGAGAAACAATGCCAAAAAAAAAAAAAATGTGTTTAAGAACTTGGTCGGGGATCCCTGGGTGGCGCAGCGGTTTCGCGCCTGCCTTTGGCCCAGGGTGCTATCCTTGAGACCCGGGATCGAATCCCACGTCAGGCTCCCGGCATGGAGCCTGCTTCTCCCTCTGCCTGTGTCTCTGCCTCTCTCTCTCTCTCTCTGTGTGTGTGACTATCATAAATAAATTTTAAAAAAAGTTAAAAAAAAAAAGAACTTGGTCAACTGGGATGCCTGGGCAGCTCAGTGGTTGAGTGTCTGCCTTTGGCTCAGGTCGGGATCCTGGAGTCCTAGGACTGAGTCCCATATCAGGCTCCCTGCGGGAAGCCTGCTTCTCCCTCTGCCTATGTCTCTGCCTCACTGTGTCTCTCATGAATAAATAAATAAAATCTTAAAAAAAAAAGAACTTGGTCAACCACTTTAACATGGGTTATGGGATCTGTCATATGCTGGGTGACATTTTTGAGCAAATTTTATTTTTTTAAAGATAATTTATTTATTCATAGAGACACACACACACAGAGAGAGAGAGAGAGAGAGAGAGAGAGAGGCAGAGGGAGAAGCAGGCTCCGCGCAGGGAGCCTGACGTGGGACTCGATCCGGGGTCTCCAAGATCACGCCCTAGGCTACAGGCGGCGCTAAACCGCTGCGCCACAGGGGCTGCCCTTGAGCAAATTTTAAACACAGGGGTTGTACATGGTCACTTTTTATTGCAATACATGAAATAATTTTTTTAGTATTAGTTTTTTTAATTTAAATTCAGTTAGCCAACATACAGTAGTTTCAATACATGAAATTAATTGAAAATCTCTCAGTGAAGAGTTTAGGGGGCTTGTGTTCTTGCCCAGAGTCCACCACTTTTAGATCAATGGGGCCTGTCACTTCACTTTCCAGGCTTCAGCTTTCACATCTATCAAACGTGAATAATCTCTGCTTTACCCTTTCACAACATTTTATTTTAAATTATTCTATATCAATTATTGCTATAGATGCTTACAACAGTTCTGTGAGATAGGTAAGATACAGTCTACACAATAGAAAGGAGAGATCGCAAGGAAAGGTAGAACAGGCTTGATACAAGTCTTGCATTCAGACATGAATCTACATAATACCCACCATGCACCTTATACTACAATTTGGATTGTTCGCATAGGAATGGGTGAATTATTTCTCAGAGAGGAAAAGATCTTGTTTAAGATATTGTTTTTTTAAGCTATCTAGGACTTTATTTATTTATTTTTTATTGGAGTTCAATAGGCCAACATATAGCATAACACCCAGTGCTCATCCCATCAAGTGCCCCCCTCAGTGCCTGTCACCCAGTCACCCCACCCCCTGCCAACCTTCCTTTCCACCACCCCTTGTTCGTTTTCCAGAGTAAGGAGTCTCTCATGTTCTGTCTCCCTTTCTGATATTTCCCACTCATTTTTTCTCCTTTCCCCTTTATTCCCTTTCACTATTTTTTATATTCCCCAAATGAATGAGACCATATAATGTTTGTCCTTCTCCGATTGACTTATTTCACTCAGCATAATACCCTCCAGTTCCATCCACATCGAAGCAAATGGTGGGTATTTGTTGTTTCTAATGGCTGAGTAATATTCCATCGTATCCATAGACCACCTCTTCTTTATCCATTCATCTTTCAATAGACACCGAGGCTCCTTCCACAGTTTGGCTATTGTGGACATTGCTGCTATAAACATTGGGGTGCAGGTGTCCCTGCATTTCACTGCATCTGTATATTTGAGGTAAATCCCTAGCAGTGCAATTGCTAGGTCATAGGGCAGATCTATTTTTAACTCTTTGGGGAACCTCCACACAGTTTTCCAGAGTGGCTATACCAGTTCACATTCCCACCAACAGTGCAAGAGGGTTCCCCTTTCTCCACATCCTCTCCAACGTTTGTGGTTTCCTGCCTTGTTAATTTTCCCCATTCTCACTGGTGTGAGGTGGTATCTCATTGTGGTTTTGATTTGTATTTCCCTGATGGCAAGTGATGCAGAGCATTTTCTCATGTGCTTGTTGGCCATGTCTATGTCTCCCTCTGTGAGATTTCTCTTCATGTCTTTTGCCCATTTCATTATTGGATTGTTTGTTTCTTTGCTGTTGAGTTTAATAAGTTCTTTATAGATCTTGGATATTAGTCCTTTATCTGATACGTCATTTGCAAATATCTTCTCCCATTCTGTAGGTTGTCTTTTAGTTTTGTTGACTGTTTCTTTTGCTGTGCAAAAGCTTCTTATCTTGATGAAGTCCCAATAGTTCATTTTTGCTTTTGTTTCTCTTGCCTTCATGGATGCATCTTGCAAGAAGTTACTGTGGCTAAGTTCAAAAAGGGTGTTCCCTGTGTTCTCCTCTAGGATTTTGATGGAATCTTGTCTCACATTTAGATCTTTCATCCATTTTGAGTTTTTCTTTCCTGATCAAAACTCTTCAGAGTGTAGGGATAGAGGGAACATTCCTCAGCATCTTAAAAGCCATCTACAAAAAGCCCACAGCAAATATCATTCTCAATGGGAAAACACTGGGACCCTTTCCCTTAAGATCAAGAACAAGACAGGGATGTCCACTCTCACCACTGCTATTCAACATAGTACTAGAAGTCCTAGCCTCGGCAATCAGGCAACAAAGAGAAATAAAAGGCATTCAAATTGGCAAAGAAGAAGTCAAACTCTCCCTCTTTACAGATGACATGATACTGTACATAGAAAACCCAAAAGACTCCACCCCAAGATTGCTAGAACTCATACAGCAATTCAGCACTGTGGCAGGATACAAAATCAATGCCCGGAAGTCAGTGGCATTTCTATACACTAACAATGAGACTGAAGAAAGAGAAACGAAGGAGTCAATCCCATTTACCATTGCACCCAAAAGCATAAGATACCTAGGAATAAACCTAACCAAAGAGGTAAAGGATCTATACCCTAAAAACTACAGAACACTTCTGAAAGAAGTTGAGGAAGACACAAAGAGATGGAAAAATATTCCATGCTCATGGATTGGAAGAATCAATATTGTGAAAATGTGAATGCTACCCAGGGCAATTTACAGGTTTAATGCAATCCCTATCAAAATACCATGGACTTTCTTCAGAGAGTTGGAACAAATTATTTTAAGATTTGTGTGGAATCAGAAAAGACCCCGAATAGCCAGGGGAATATTAAAAAAGAAAAGCATAGCCAGCGGCATCACAATGCCAGATTTCAGGTTGTACTACAAAGCTGTGGTCATCAAGACAGTGTGGTACTGGCACAAAAACAGACACATAGATCAATGGAACAGAATAGAGAATCCAGAAGTGGACCCTCAACTTTATGGTCAACTAATATTTGACAAGGGAGGAAAGACTATCCACTGGAAAACAGTCTCTTCAATAAATGGTGCTTGGAAAATTGGACATCCACATGCAGAAGAATGAAACTGGACCATTCTCTTACACCATACACAAAGATAAACTCAAAACGGTTGTTTAAGATATTGTGATAGGGATCCCTGGGTGGTGCAGCGGTTTGGCGCCTGCCTTTGGCCCAGGGCGCGATCCTGGAGACCCGGGATCGAATCCCACGTCGGGCTCCCGGTGCATGGAGCCTGCTTCTCCCTCTGCCTGTGTCTCTGCCTCTCTCTCTATCTCTCTGTGACTATCATAAATAAATAAAAATTAAAAAAAAATAAGATATTGTGATAACTCAGAGGTAACATTTGGTATTTTTGTCACCATAAAATGCATCGGGAAAAGATGTGTTCCTTCTTCAGAAACAATTTCTTGACATAACACTTAGAGTACTAGCAGGTCTGAATAAAAAAGTTGTTGCTATTAATCTCTAGAGGTACTCTGTCCAGCATGGTATCCACTAGCCACATGTGGCTGTTTAAATTTAATTAATTAAAATGAAATAAATCTTAAAGCTCAGTCCTCAATAACCACATGTGGCTAGTGGCTACTGTATTAGACAACACACAAATAGAACATTCCTATAATCACAGGAAGTTTCCATGAACAGCAATGTTCTGGAGTACCAAAAAAAGTGATTGAAAACAAGTATTTATCCTAATAATTGTTGTTTTTCTTTGGGAAAGAGGAACTCTCAAAGTTTATGCCTTTAAGTATTCCTTCTTCTTCTTTCACCCATCCCATCAACATAAGACTTCACTCTCACCCTGTTATCACCTTGTCCTAAACCTTAGATAGGATTAGCAAATGTTCTGGAAACAGAATCAGTTTGTGAAAGGATACACAAACCATTTAGAATGCTCCTTTAATCCCCAAAGAAAAATCTAATGGGAAGAAGATCATTGTTTTGCCTATTTTTTTTTAAATCTAGAGAATTAACTAGAAGGCTGGAGGAGTGAATTTTGCCCTCTTGCTCTTTGTCTCCTTATCTAGCAAATGAATGTGTTAAATTAGATAACCTCTAAAAGTCTTTGCTGCTCTAATTCTTAACATATGAAGCTCAATGACTGTTAAACGGGGAGGTGAAGAAACATTCCTTACTAACAGATCGAACTAATGGTTTCTGAGAAGTCTTCCAACTTTAAGATTCTAGGAGGGACTTCTATTTGGTTCCTTCTATTTGGTCATTTTAATTCTCATTTGGGACCCATGTATCCATTGAATCCAATTTTTTAATCCACAAATTAAAAATAAACAATTCCAGGTTGCAATTTGGGGAACTTTGTCAAATCACTCTGAAGCTTGTTCTTCAAAGAATGAACTAAGAAGGATTTTATGGCTACAGATTTTTAATTCGAACTATAAAAAAAATAAAAGGAACTAATAGAGAAAGGGGGAGAAGGAGAGAGAAACCAAAGGGAATTTATATGAGATGGGAATTGATAATAAATGCATGTGAAAGCTTAGGCTGTCTCCAAAACTACAGTTGTTGGTGATGTTAGGGGCAGGGTTATGAGAATAATATAACATTTAAAGAATTCCTCCCCCCCCCCCAAAAAAAAAGAATTCCCAAGTACTGATGTAGGGGCTGAAATTATGAGCATGACAACTCATGAGGCTGTTTGGAAAAACTTGCTGTCCACAGGCATCTCCGATAGAGTGGAAATAATAGTATCTAGGGGACAAGAAACTTAGATTGCACAGAAAGCTTTGTCATTAACAAAATGATTGATCTTAATCTAGTCACTTCCCTTCTTTAGGCTAATTCACCCCATGTGTAAAAGGACGGTTCTCAATTCATGGAACAGATGAAGGTTCCTGCCACCATTTTCATTCTTTAATTTGTTTTTTTGTTTTTAATTTTTTGTATATTTTTTATTGGAGTTCGATTTGCCAACATACAGTATAACAACCAGTGCTCATCCCGACAAGTGCCCCCCTCAGTGCCTGACGCCCAGGCACCCCATCGCCCAGCCCACCTCCCCTTCCACTACTCCTTATTCGTTTCCCAGAGTTAGGAGTCTCTCATGTTCTGTCACCCTCACTGATACTTCCCACTCATTTTCTCTCCTTTCCCCTGTATTCCCATTCACTATTTTTTATATTCCCCAAATGAATGAGACCATATAATGTTTGTCTTTCTCCAATTGACTTACTTCGCTCAGCATAATACCCTCCAGTTCCCTCCATGTTGAAACAAATGGTGGGTATTTGTCATTTCTAATGGCTGAGTAATATTCAATTGTATACATAGACCACAGCTTCTTTATCCATTCATCTTTCTATGGGCACCGAGGCTCCTTCCACAGTTTGGCTATTGTGGACATTGCTGCTAGAAACATTGGGGTTCAGGTGTATCCCATTTTCACTGCATCTGTATGTTTGGGGTAAATCCCCAGTAGTGCAACTGCTGGGTCAGGGCAGATTTATTTTTAACTCTATGAGGAACCTCCACAAAGTTTTCCAGAGTGGCTGTACCTATTCATATTCCCAAAAAGAGTGCAAGAGGGCTCCCCCTTCTCCACATCCTCTCCAACATTTGTTGTTTCCTATCTTGTTAATTTTTGCCATTCTCACTGGTGTGAGGTGGTATCTCATTGTGGTTTTGATTTGTATTTCCCTGATGGCATTGAATGTAATTTTCCCTCAGTAGCAGAGAAATTTTCACAAAATTAATTCTTCCAATCCATGAAAATATTTTCTATCCTTTGTGTCTTCCTCAATTTCTTTCAGAACTGTTCTGTAGTTCTTAGGGTATAGATATTTTACCTCTTTGGTTAGGTTTATTCCTAGGTATCTAATGCTTTGGGATGCAGTTGTAAATGGGATTGACTCCTTCGTTTCTCTTTCTTCAGTCTCATTGTTAGTGTATAGAAATGCCACTGATTTCTGGGCACTGATTTTGTATCCTGCCACATTGCTGAATTGCTGTATGAGTTCTAGCAATCTTGGGGTGGAGTCTTTTGGGTTTTCTATGTACAGTATCATGTCATCTGTAAAGAGGGAGAGTTTGACTTCTTCTTTGCCAATTTGAATGCCTTTTATTTCTTTTTGTTGCCTGATTGCTGAGGCTAGGACTTCTGGAACTATGTTGAAGAGCAGTGGTGAGAGTGGACATCCCTGTCGTGTTCCTAATTTTAGGGTAAAGGTGCTCAGTGTTTCCCCATTGAGAATGATATTTGCTGTGGGCTTTTTGTAGATGGCTTTTAAGATGCTGAGGAATGTTCCCTCTATCCCTATACTCTGAAGAGTTTTGATCAGGAATTGGTGATGTATTTATCAAATGCTTTCTCTGCATCTAATGAGAGGATCATATGGTTCTTATTTTTTCTCTTATTGATATGATCAATCACATTGATTGCTTTACGAGTGTTGAACCAGCCTTGCATCCTGGGGATAAATCCCACTTAGTCATGGTGAATAATCTTCTTAATGTATTGTTGGATCCTATTGGCTAGTATCTTGTTGAGAATTTTTGCATCCATGTCCATCAGGGATATTGGTCTATAATTCTCCTTTTTGTTGGGGTCTTTGTCTGGTTTTGGAATTAAGGTGATGCTGGCTTGATAGAACGAGTTTTGGAAGTATTTTGGCCCTTTCTATTCTTCAGAACAGCTTTAGTAGAATGGGTGTCATTTCTTCTTTAAACATTTAATAGGAACAGCCTGGGTGACTCAGTGGTTTAGCACCGCCTTCAACCCAGGGCATGATCCTGAAGACCGGGGAACGAGTCCCACGTTGGGATCCATATATGGAGTCTGCTTTTCCCTCTGCCTGTGTCTCTGTCTCTCTGTGTCTCTGATGCATAAATAAGTAAAATCTTTAAAAAGACAAAACAAAACAAAACAAAACAAAACAAAAAACGCTTGATAGAATTCCCCTGGTAAGCCATCTGGCCCTGGACTTTTGTATCTTGGGAGGTTTTTCATTACTTTCCTCACTTGTTATTGGCCTTTTCAGGTTTTCTATTTCTTCCTGTTCCAGTTTTGGTAGTTTGTGGTTTTCCAGAAATGCCTCTATTTCTTCTAGATTGCCTAATTTATCGTTGTATAGTTTTTAAACTCATAATACATTTTTAAAATCATTTGTATTCCTTGGTATTGGTTGTGATCTCTCCTCTTTCATTCATGATTTTATTAATATGAGTCTTTTCTCTTTTCTTTTTAATAAGGCTGGCTAATGGTTTATCTATCTTATTAATTCTTTCAAAGAGCCAACTCCTGGTTTTGTTGATCTGTTCTACAGTTCTTCTGGTCTCTATTTCATTGAGTTCTGCTCCAATCTTTATTATCTCTCTTCTTCTGCTTGGTGTAGGTTTTATTTGCTGTTCTTTCTCCAGTTCCTTTAGGTGCGAGATTAGCTTGTGTATTTGAACTTTTTTCAATTTTCCAAGGGATGCTTGTATTGCAATATATTTCCCCCTTAGGACTGCTTTTGCTGTATACCAAAGACTTTGAATGGTTCTATATTCATTTTCATTAGTTTCCATGAGTCTTTTTAATTCTTCTCTAATTTACTGGTTGACCCATTCATCTTTCAGCAGGATGCTCTTTAACCTCCACGTGTTTGAGTATCTTATGAATTTCTTCTTGTGATTGAGTTCTAGTTTCAAAGCCTTATGGTCTGAAAACATGCAGGGGAGAATCCCAATATTTTGGTATCAGTTGAGACCTGATTTATGACCTAGTATGTGGTCTATTCTGGAGAAAGTTCCATGTGCACTTGAGAAGAATGTGTATTCAGTTGTGGGCGGATGGAAAGTTCTGTATATATCTGTGAAATCCATCTGGTCCAGTGTATCATTTAAAGCCCTTGTTTCTTTGGTGATGTTGTGCTTAGAATATCTGTCATTTGCAGAAAGTGCTGTGTTGAAGGCTCCTGCTATTAGTGTATTATTATCTAAGTATGTCTTTACTTTGGTTATTAATTGATTGATATACTTGGCAGCTCCCACAATAGAAGCATAAATTTCAGGATTGTTATGTCCTCTTGTTGGATAGATCCTTTAAGTATGATATAGTGTCCCTCTTCATCTCTTACTACAGTCTTTGGGATAAACTTTAATTTATCTGATATAAGGATGGCTTCCCCTGGTTTCTTTTAAGGACCATTTGAATGGTAAATATTTCTCCAACCTTTCATTTTCAGGCTGTAGGTGGCCTTAAGGTCTAAAATGAGTCTCTTGTAGGCAGCAAATAGATGAGTCTTGCTTTTTTATCCAGTCTGAAATCCCGTGTCTTTTGATTGGATCATTTAGCCCATTCATGTTCAGAGTAACTATTGAAAGATATAAATATAGTGTCATCGTAATACCTATTCAGTCCCTGTTTTTGTGGATTATTTCTTTGGTCTTCCTCTTTCTTTTACAGGGTCCCCCTTAATATTTCTTGCAGAGCTGGTTTGGTGGTCACATAATCTTTCAGTTTCTGCCTGTCTTGGAAGCTCTTTATCTCTCCATCTATTCTAAATGAGAGCCTTGCTGGATAGTGTATTCTTGGCTGCATGTTCTTCTTATTTAGGACCCTGAATATATCCCACTAGCCCTTTATGGCCTGCCAGGTCTCTGTGGAGAGGTCTGCTGTTAATCTAATATCTCTCCCCATATAAGTTAGCAATCTCTTGTCTCTTGCTGCTTTAAGGATTCTCTCTTTATCTTTGGAATTTGCAGGTTTCGCTATTAAATGTCAAGGTGTTGAATGGTTTTTACTGATTTTGGGGGGTTGACCTCTATATCTTCTGGATCTGAATGCCTGTTACCCTCCTCAAATCAGGGAAGTTCTCAGCTCTGATTTGTTCAAATATGCTTTTTGGCCCTCTGTCCCTCTCAGTGTTGTCTGGAACTCCAATTATACATAGATTTTTCCTTCTGAGGCTATCATTTATTTCCCTTAACCTTCCCTGTGGCTTTTTAATTATTTTTCTTTTTTCCTCAGTTTCCTTCTGTGCCATCAGCTTGTCTTCTATGTTGCTCACTGTTTCTTCCACCTCATTAACCCTCATCATTAGGACCTCCAGTTTGGTTTGCATCTCATTTAATTGATTTTTTAATTTTGGCCTGATTCGATGAAAATTCTGCAGTCATGAAGTCTCTTGAATCCTTTATACTTTTTTACAGAGCCACCAGTAGTTTTATAATTGTGCTTCTGAATTGGCTTTCTGACATCGAATTGTAATCAAAATTCTGTGGCAGAGAGTACTGTTTCTGATTCTTTCTTTTGTGGGGAGTTCTTCTTTCTAGTCATTTTTCTCAGTGCAGAGTGGCTATATGAGTGGCCCGAGTCAAGAATATCAACCACAACCTAAGTAAATTTCACCCTAGATAATTCTGATGAGGTCAGAAACCAGAAATTGAAACAAAGATCAGAATGAAATAAAACAAAAATATCATTAAGGTGAAAAACATATTTTAAAACAAAATAGTAAAAAAAAAAAAAAAAACAAAGGCCAAGAATCCCAGAGAAGCTGAAAAAGAAGAAGAAAAAAGCAAAAGGAAAGAGGAAAAAAAGAAAGGAGAAAAAATGGTGGGGGACTGGCAGATGGTCATGGTGAAGAAGTTGTAGTGGCGGGATAATGTAGTCTACCTGAGGGGTCCTAGGGGGTGATCCTCTTCGTTCTGAATGTATTAAGTTCTGTATGTTAGAAGATGCTCAGTCCCAAATTTGTATAAACCAGCCAATACTTGTAGAGAGCCCCATCATTGACCACCAAAACTTAAATGAGATAAAAGATGGGGGCAGGATGTGAATGAAGAGAGACTATAATCTCACATAATGAATCAGCACGGTATACCACTTGGTTCTGGGTGCATGCTGGTCATATTTTGGAAGGTATTAACTTCCATCATTGTAGAACAAAATGAGGTAGAGAAAACAAAAAACACAAAACAAAACAAAACAAAATCTTGTATATCTTCCAAAATTACGTTGAGTATGTTGAAAGGAATCTAAAAGTGGAAAATATATCTAAGACATATAATTTTAGAAATATGAATGTCAAAGAGGAACAAAGTTAAAAATGAAGAGGTGGTAAAATATTGTAGTTAAGGTGGGAAGAGAAGAAAGTATTGGAAATTTTAATCTGATATAAAAACGAGTTGTCCTGGAAAAAGGGGGGGGGGAAGAGGGGTACCCTCTGTTTCTATATACTGTAAATCCCTCGACTTCCCCTGGAGCTTTCCAGTGCTGCTTGGTCAAGAACTTGCTCTTCCCCTGCCCTTCCAGCTGGTCTTCTGGGGGAGGGGCTGCTGTGCTGATTCTCAGGTGTGTGCACCTGGGGGAGATGCCCCGCCCCATGCCGGGTACCGGGCTCAGTGGGAGCTATTTATCCTGTGAGGCCCCTGCTCCCTAGCAGCCCACTCAGTCCCAGGCACAGGGTGACACCAGGAGGGACAACCCCACTGGCGGCAGCCAGCTCTCCAGCCCTGGAGTCAGCTCCCACAGTAACTCCCGCAGCTCCCTGTCTGCAGGGGCCTGGGTGCTCCGGGGTCGGGGGGCACTGACCTGCACAGCTTGGGGGAGCCCATCGGCAGGGTCTTTCTCGCTGTCCTGGGCTCTCCCAGCCTCTGCCTGTCCCGGGGGGGAGCGCCGGATCCTGGGCTGTGTCTCCCAGCGCCCGGGGCTCCTGGGCCTGCGCTGCTGGAATCCAGCTCCCGGACATGCAGCCCCCTCCACGGAGCCTCTGCCCGATCCGCCTCCGAGCTGCTCCCGGGGCCCCGCCGGGTGCCCCAGCCCTTTACCGCACTGGGCCCTGGGGTGCGGGGCGCTCTCCTCCGGCCCCCCTCCTGTTAGTGACCCCGGGAACCTGGGGGCTCCACTGCCCCTCCTAAGATCCTGCCCGAGTTCCCCGCGACCGCCTTTCCGTCCGGGAAGAAGTTAAAGTTCCCGCCTCTCCGGGGCTGGGCTCTCCTGTCCTGGGGGCTTTCCCCGCCCGGCCTTAGCCAGGCTCCTCGGGGCCCCTCCCCCACTGGATGCTTTTTTATTTTTTTTCCTGTCTTCCTACTTCGTTAGAAGCTCAAACCCTTCTCTCTGTGGCATTCAGACTGTTCTCTCTTTAAATATCAGGTCGAATCCGTAGGTATTCAGGATGATCTGAAAGTTCTCTAGGTGAGTTGGTGGGGCCGGGTGACTTGGGGACCCCACTTCTCCGCCAGCTTGCTCCGCCTCAGGCCTCATTCTTTAATTTGTTAAGAAATACAATAATGACAATAGCTGCCATTAATTACATGCTTACTATGTATGCACTGTGAATGACTTATATGGAATTAGTGTTCATTTAATGCTCAGCACACAGTGAGGTAGGAACTATTATAACCACCACTGTTTTAAGAAAAAATCTAAGAGCTTAGAGGTATTAGATAATTTGTCCAATTCTACTGGTAACGGAGTCAGGATTTGAACTCTAATCTGTATGAGTGCAGAGATCACTTTTTTAAAGGTTATTTATTTATTTATTTATTTGAGAAAGGGAGAGAGTATGAGTGGAGTGGGGGGCAAAGCAGAGGGAGAAGGAGAAGCAGACTCCCTACTGAGCAGGGAGCCCAATGTGGAGCTCCATCCCAGTACCCCAGGATTATGACCTGAGCCAAAGCAGACACTTAATTGACTGAGACACCCAGGTGCCCCCAGAGATCTCGTTCTTAAGCACTACTTTGGCTTTCCCATCTAATGTGTGTCAGTAATATAAATTCCTGTATATATTGAATCCATAAAGAAAATGCCATCTGTTCCTTTAAGGAGTCTCTTCAAAACCTTTCAAACTTCCAAGAATCTTTGATAAAACAGTTACTATTTACTCATTGCTTTCTTTGTTGAAGGCACTGCAGTAGGTCCTTTACATTAATTAACTTTACTTTTAGTCCTAAAATTGTGACTATTATGCCCCTTCTATAGATGAAAAAACTGAGGCATCATATTTGGTAATCTAATTGAGGTCACAAAGATGAGAACTTATAGGTAAATTTAAACCCAGCTTTGCCTGCCTCCAAACAAAACATCTTTCTACTGTTTTCAGGTTCTATATTCTTAGACTTGAATGTAGGGATTGATTGAGGAGAACCTTTCCAAGACACACATGCATGCATGCACATACGCACACGCATGCGCACTCGCACACACCAGCATATGCCTCAATTACTCATGCAGCTATTTGGAGGATGTCAAGATGCTTGAAATCCCAAAACATCTGGCACTGAAGCCAACAGGAAATGAGGATGGATGGGGACAACCACAGTTTGGATCACTGAGTGGGTTTATGTTGCCCCCACAGCACTGTGTACTCTTTAATTTGGTCGACTGTTTTTCTATTTGTAAAGCTATGGAACAGTTGGTGCATATTTGCCTACCTTTGGTTTCTCATGAAGAATTAATAATTTCTGCCAGTTTCTGTCAGTTGAAATCAAGTCTTTTTCCCACCTAATGGAAGAACCTAGCACATCAAACACTTAAGGAACAGACCAAAAAAGGACAGGGAAATATTAAATACTTTTATGTTATACTGGAAAAAACCCAGAATCCTAGTAAGAGATGAGGCACATAAGAGGACTAATAAGTCCTAGTAAGAACAGGGTCTTGAAAATAGAGTCTTAGTAAGAAATGAGAGACTCTGACAACTTCCCCACATGGGAACTATATATTCTTAAAGTGCAGTTGAAATATTGAGGCATTTCTTGGAGATAAACTTATCCACTTCTGACAGAATATAGGTACTCTGGTAATGAAGGAGGCATTAAATGAATTTCTGTTAATTGAATCCAGTTTTCTCACAAATATCTATATAAAATTAATTATTTGTTTATGTGAAGCCAACCTGGAATATATACATTTATATCTGTCAATAGACTGAGTACAAATAAATCTTGGTTTACAGAAGTAATGAAGCTTTTTATCAAGATTTTGGTACTCTAGTGAGCTTACACTGCATTTTATCAATTATAATATCTGATCAACCTAAGCACCCTCACCTGCTTTTCCCCAGGCTGTTGGAATTCCTCCACTGTCTGACTTCAAATATAGCTTGCAGAGGCTTTCCTCATCTAGAGGTTTACACAATGTCTCCTAAAGTCCAATGACCACATTTACCTTCACATTAAAGACTTTTTGCCTTTCTTAAGATTTCTGTCCTGTCATAGAATCCATTATTACATTCAATAACCAAGTGAAGCAGTTGCCAGATGAGATGCCCCAAAATTGCCACTTTGTTATAAAGATTATTTTAAGTTAAAAGTAATCAAAATCCAGCAGATGCAGGAAAAGCTCTCTGCCTCCCCTACAACTGCTTAGATTTACATTGGAAAAGAGAGCCTGCACTAGGAAGAGTGCTGTAAACAGAGACTTCCTCTCCCTTTACCTAAGGAACTTCTTATCTGCATAACAGGGTAACCTTGTTTTTATAAACATCTCCTTTCACCTTGCTAATGAGCTTTCTCCTCTTTGTATACTCAGACACCTCCCCTCTCCTTAGTTCATATAAGCTTCATGTTGCCTCACTTGTTTTGGGATTACATGTCTATTAAATTTGACTTTCTCCTGCTAATCTGTCTCATGTCACTTTGATTCTATGTCCAGCTAGAAGGACCATAAGGCAGAGGAAGGTCTGCCTTCCTGACACAAGTATACACCTTTATCACAAGTGCAAGCCCAAATTAAAACTATATTTGCTTAAATATAGGATCTCTTACTTTCCAGCTCTATCTCTAAAAATTAGGTTGCATTAAGGCAAAATTAGCAAAAGACAAAGAAATGCAAATATGAGGTGCTCTGGAGGTTTGCTCCACTGTAGAGGGCTTTTGTATGACCTAAGAGCATATTGCACTATGAAGGTAGGACCTACTCCTTGGTTATGTAAAGCTGGCCCTTCCATACAGATCAGTAGCTAAATCCTTTTGTAACATTTTGTTTGATAGTTGAATGTTGGTGAGGAGGTGAGGAGAGGAGGGTCAGGCATTTTAAAACCATGTCTAAATCCTACCAGATAACCATTTTATATGGTGGAAATATTAGTTAGATGGATAGATCCTTAGAGTTGCGATGCACATTTAGAACCAGTTTTTTTTTTTTTTCACATATAGGTGAAGAAAACGAAGGTTGTAAAAGAGAAATGACTTGGCCAAGGCCACTCAGCTAATTAGTGGTAGAACCTCAACTTAAATGAGGTTGGCATTATACAGAACAGACAACTCACAGACAGGCTAAATTTCAAACTACAGTTGAAATATCAAGTATACTTGCTGATTGGGAAGATGTTCCAATCACAGAAACTTCACATTGTTGGCTCTATTTTAAGAAAAATTCCATGGGCCAGAGGGCACTGAAACTTATTCTGTACTGTGTTCAGGGAGAACGAATTAGGTTGCAGTAGAAGTGATTTAAGTGGTAGGTTTTCATTTCACAGTTGATCACAGCAAAGACAGAGACCATTTGGTGCCTTTTTCAATGTCTGCCAAAAAGTTACTTCGTGTCTCAAATACTGATTCTTCCATTGATGTGCAGAAAGAACTTAGCCCCCAAGGAAGCCCGTGGAATTGGTTGAATGCCAGAACTGGTTTCTTTCTTTGGTGAAATTGAGCTGTTCTTACACTTTTAAATATCATTTAATTTCATATTTTTTCCAAAACCAGTTTGTTCCTAATGGATGAACTGATAAAGCTTGAGTTTTTAATTTTTTCCTATTCTCTATTTAATCCTTTAAAATATTATTTTGCATATAAATACTTAATTCCTAAATGCCAATTTAGAAAATAGATTTTAAATTGCCTAAAATTAGTGAACTGAGAGGATTTTTAGATGGGATGGAATAGAAGAAAAATAGTGTTATGGAAAGACTTGCTCTTTGATTTCCCTCTTTTCTAATCTCAAGCATGAAAACATCAGTAAAAAGTCAGTGTGAAGAAAATCTCCATTAAAACCTTGGACCTCACTCAGCTTTCTCTTCTCTGATCCTCTCCAAAACACTGTAAATAGGTTCAATTGAAAGTACACTGGTGCAGAGAGGAGTAACTGCAGAGACATGACAACTAGGGACATAAAAAGAAACAGGTCATTCATCGTGAGAGTATGACCGTTCAGGTGCATTTTAGATATTGAATTTTAAAGACCCCTTTGGATAAATGCCTCTTGAAATCTGAATAATTCCCCAAATTCATTTTTCATTCTTCTCACAACTGTAATCTTGAATCAAATGCAATAGCAGCTCACTTTAGGAAACCTATAGATAGTTCAGTTTTATTTTGGTTCATGGAATATCAATAATATATAGGTCTTTGCTCTAATTCAAACAGCTTCATCAGTTTTAAAATAAAGTAATTCACAATTTCATACTTCATCAAACAAAGCATAGATCAGGCTGGGAATACAGCAGATCATCTACATAGTTCATACTAGGTTGGAGTTTAGAGTTCAAAATCCCATATTCTCATCAATTAGCTTGTCATGTTATGCAATTAAGGGTTCCAGAATAGAACAGCACTCATGTACATTAGGTAGATATGGAATCCTTACCATCCCTGTGCCATGGTTTAATAGCTGGTTTCCATTCCCAAGAAGTCAATGGGGAGCTCAGAAACTATCAAGTCTGTACATTAGAAAATCATAAAAATGGCTTATGCAAAAACACAGAGACTGACTCCACATCAAAGAATGCTGACTTACTCAGGATAAAGGGAAAAATTAGGTTAAACAAAACCAAATAAGATTGCCTTAAACTTAAAAACCTAAAAACAGTGCCATCCATCACTGTTTCTCTTGCCAATCTTTCTGTTTCATTTTGTAGCATTTGGCTAACTATAGAACAGTATACTATTTGTGAATACAGCCTTGAGAACACTTTTGCTCTGTCCAGCCTTGTAAAGAGAACTCAGGCAATCATCTAGATTATTTATGACACAAAATAGGCCTTCTCACCTTAAATATTGAAATAGTCAAGGTCAATGCCATTCATCTGATTTTTCTGAAGAAGTTGCTAGTATAGAAATATAGTTTTGTAGAGGGTTTATAAAACCATCAGTTTTAATCAAAAGCTTTTATGACCTATTCAAGTCAATTTTAAAGACTAGCCTTCCTATAAAAACACCTGCAATGCACTTTGGAGATTTTTAATGTTAGACAGCAGAGATTTCAGGATATCTTAGATGCAACATCAGGTGATTCAGTGTGCTTCAGCAAAACAAAATAGAAAATCTAGAAAAAGTTAAAACAAATATTGATACTACATTTAAGGCAAGAATGCACTTATAGCCCCCATTCATTTAAGGATAATTTCAATTCAAATGCTTTTCCCCAAATTGCCAAAACGTCTCTCTCTCTCTCTCTCTCGATTCTATTTATGAGCTTCAGACTCATTGAATCTCAGACCAGATCTCAGCCTTTTATTTCCTAAAATATAATAAGCATTCAAGAAATGTCTGTTGACCTGAAGTGCAATTTAAGGAAAGTTTCAGACAACTTTATATGTGTAACAAATAAGACTTTCAGAATTTAGCTGTGTGTAAGTCAAATATGTTGATGTATTTGTATCTGCACAACAATTGCAAATAACTAGTCAATCCAACAAATAAAAATTAACCAGCAAGATCTTGACAGCTCCAAGGATGTCGACATCAATAATGTTTCAGAATATTGACAGTATTAACCCATTTTTAAGCCAGTTCAATATTAATTGGAGGAAAATCAATTAGGATGTTGATAGTTACTGTAGATGTGGTATCTTCTGACTTCAGATAAGTAATAAAAAACAGAGAGCATCTCATATAGAATGTATAGCTAAATATGACTAAAATAACCCACAGAACTATATTTGCACCACTAAGATATGAGTAATTGCTCTCAGAAAAACTTTTGACAATAAATAGGCATACATAAGGGTACTCAATGCCTGTAGGTTGAAATGGTTGAGTGAGAAATACTGCATAAACCTAGCTGTATTAATATAGATTAAGTCTGGCTACATATACTAGAAACATAAAACAAAGTAGCTTAACTATGACAGAAAATTATTTCTCTTTCATGTAAAATAAACTGTGAGGTTGGCAGTGAATGGTTGAAAGCAGATCTATGGTTATCAGACAGGACTTGTCTGGCTATTTACTGTTTGATTCCTAGAAATATGCCTTTCATTATCATGATTCAAGATGGCTACTGGTGCTCCAGTCATCATATTCAGGATGAATCAGTCATCAGTAGCAGGATGAAGGAAGGAAGGAAGAAGGTCAAGTGCTCTGTCAATTATAAAGAGACCTTTAGAGGTCCCACACAACACTTCCACTTACTCTTCTATGATCAGAACTTAGTCATATGCCACCCTCAAGTGCTAGGAAGTAGTAGAAATGGGAAATGTAGTCTTTTAATTTGGTTGTGGTTCTCTAAAAATCAAAATTATGTTACTTTCAGTGGAAGAGAACAGTGCATAATAAATTGGTGGCTAATTAGCAATCTTTGTGATGTCTACTTTGAGGACAATGAACAATTTGAAGAACAATGAAGAAGTTAAAGTTCTCAAGTGGAAAGCAATTATTATTATTATTATTATTATTATTATTATTATTATTATTATTTTGGTATCCCTCAGAGCAGCAAAGGATTGCATAGTTTGGCATCCCTTGCTGATCACAAGTACCATATATATCCTATCAACAGCACATCTATTAATGGTTTTCCTATTTTCAGGAGAGTGAAACATCATTTTGCTTAGGGAGAGTTGAATGCTTGTGAGTATTTCCTGTAAGAAAGAGTTCTGAATAAGGTTAGCTGGTGTCTTGACTCCTGATATCACCATAAGTCTTTCTTATACAATTTTACATACCTAGCCATCCTGAAGCATGGCTTCTGAGGATAATTACAATTTATTTGCAGAATCCAAATTTATTAGATTCTACTGGATGTTTATATATATATATAATATATATATTATATATATATATATATATACATCTTCTCCAAGTGAGAGAAATGATGATCCTAGCTAGAGGAAGGGAAAGTTGAGAACAGAGTGAGCACATAACACAGAGCCCTTTGTTGAATAGCTTCCTTCTAGCTCTCTTTCCATTATCCCTCATCTCTTTCTTCTTTGTCACACCCACTTTCTCCAAGCTTCCACAGGGCTTGGTCTTTTCTAATGTTAAAAGAAACAAGAGCAGTGGAGTGCAATACACGGCATATTTGGAAAGGTAGTAAATATTTAATAGATGATATGGTAAATAATGTATATAATTTAGAAAGAAACAATGTAAATATTTCATGGACTGCAGTGCAGCTGTTAGGTTGGAATTAAACCTGAGAGTCTGGAGAAAAGCCACAGTTCAAAATGTCCTCTTCTGATAAGAGTACTTGCTGCTCGGGTCTCTAGTCCACAACCTGGAAGATGTGCTTGGCATTTAAGGTATAGCCACATTTTGATGCCCCCTAATAGTGTCAAAGGAGGGTTGATATGGATAATTCAAAATAGTGAATAATACAAATGCCAATTGGACTTTGGAGTGAAAATTTGGATTTTTGGAAAGAGGCTTCCCTTTTTAATTATTCTTAGGACAATGTTAAAAAGAAGTTTTTATTCTATGTACTCATGGGCTAAAGAAAGTGTTCCCAGGATGAAGGATTTGCTACAGATAATCCACAGTAATAAAATGAAAGGGTGGCTGTGCAGTCCTTTCTTCTCTCTGAGACGAATCTTGGGAATCAACCAATTCCTGTAAGGGAATTGATATAATTCTCTGATCTGCGTGGAAAATGATGGAAGAACTAAGTAAAATCCAGGAGTAAGGCTATCACAAGGTCCAAGTTGAAAATATAGTTGTTTACATATTTTCAATCTTCTGCTGGGTATGTGTGATAGAGAATATAAACTCTGTATAAGAAATGTTTTCTTGTCTAAGAAAGTTACAACTGGAAAAGACAAGTTAATGCATAGGAAAAAATTGATAAAGACTCCACCAAGAAAAGTTAGTACTAATAATGGATCCAGTAAAGTTGTAGGCTATAAAATCAATATCTAGAAATCTGTTGTGTTTCTATGCATTAACAGTAAAGAGAAATTAGGAAAATAATCCCATTTACAATTTTATTAAAAAGAATAAAACATCTAGGGATACATTTAACCAAGGAAGTGAAGGATGTATATGCTGAAAACCGTAAGACATTGATGAAAGAAACTGGGAAAGACACAAATAAATGGAAAGACATTCTGTGCTCATAGATTAGGATAATTAATATTATTAAAATGTCCATACTATTATTAAAGCAATCTATAGATACAATTCAATACCTATCAAAATTCCAATGACATTTTTCACAGAAATAGGACAAATAATCCTAAAATTTATATAGAACCACAACAACCCTGAATAACCAAAGCAATCTTGAGAAAGAAGAACAAAGCTGGAGACATCATGCTCCATGACTTGAAAGTATAATGCAAAGCTATAGTAATCAAAACAGTATGATGTTGGCATAAAAACAGACACTTAGATATAGAACAGAATAGAGGATCCTGAAATAAATCCATGCATATGGTCAATTAATTTACAACAAATGAGCCAAGAGTGTACAATGAGCAAAGGAGAGTCTCTGCAATAAGTGATGCTGGGAAATTGGACAGCTACATGTAAAAGAATGAAACTGGACCACTATTTTATACCATACACAAGCATTAACTCAAAAAATGGGTTAATTGACTGTAAAACCTAAAATCATAAAACTCTGAGAAGAAAACATCAGTTGTAAGCTCCCTGAAATCATTCTTGGTGGTGATTTCTTTTGAATTTGATAACAAAAACAAAGGCAGCAAAGCAAAAATAAACAAGTAGGACTATGTTAAACTAAAAAGCATTTGCATAGCAAAGAAGACCATCAACAAAATGAAAAGGCAACCTATTCGGGCACCTTGGAGGCTCAGTCAGTTAAGCGTCTGCCTTCAGTTCAAGTCATGATCTCAGGGTCCTGGAATCAAGCCCTGCGTTGGGCTCCCTGCTCAGTGGGGAGTCTGCTTCTCTCTCTGCCTCTCCCCCAGTTTGTGCTCTCTCTCACTTGCTCACTCTCTGTCAAATAAATAAATGAAGTCTTTAAAAAAGAAAAGGCAAGGATGCCTGAGTGGCTCAGCGGTTAAGCGCATCTGCCTTTGGCTCAGAGCATGATTCTGGAGTACCCAGATGAAGTCCCACATTGGGCTTCCTGCATGGAGCCTGCCTCTCCCTCTGCCTATGTCTCTGCCTCTCTCTTTCTGTGTCTCTCATGAATAAATAAATAAAATCTTTAATTTTTTTTAAAAAAGGCTACCTATTTAATGGGAGAAAATATTTTCAAATCATATATCTCATAAGAGGTTAATATCCAAAATATATAATGAATTTATACAGCTCAATAACAAAAAACCCCAAACAATCCAGTTAAAAATGGGCAGAGGGTCTGATTAGACATTCTGCCAAAGAAAACATGCAAATGGCCAACAGGTACACGAAAAGATGCTCAACGTCACTCATCACCAAGGAAATGCAAATAAAAGCCACAATGAGGTATCACCTCACACCAGTCAGAATGGCTATTATCAAAAAGACAAGAAATAAGAAGTGTTGGTGAGGATGTGGAGAAAAGGGAAGCCCTGGGGACTATTGGTGGGAATGTAAATTATGTATAGCCACTATGTAAAGTACCATAAAGTTTCTTCAAAAATGAAAAATTGAACTACTATATGATCCAGTAATTCCACTTCTGGGTACTTATCTAAAGAAAATGAAAGTACTAACTTACTAACTCAAAAAATATATGTGCCCCATGTTTAGTTCAGCATTATTTACAATAGCCAGGATATGGAAACAACCTAAGTGTCCATTGAAAGATGAATGAATTTTAAAAAAGATGAATAGATAAAGAAAGTGTAATATATGTATATATTGTAATATATCATATTCTTGGTGATGATTTCTTTTGTATGTGATACCAAAAACAAAGGCAGCAAAGCAAAAATAAACAAGTAAGATTACATTAAACTAAAAAGCTTTAATACAATGCTTTATATATATATAATATTACAATGCAATATTATTCAGGCATAAAAAGAATAAAATCTGGCCATTTGCAACAACATGGATGGACCCTGAACCCTTGGTGTTAACTTAAATAAGTCAGAGACAGACATATATTGTATGATCTCATTTTTATGTGGAATTTTTTTAAAAAAGAAAACCAAGCTCATAGATACTGAAAACAAATTGGTGGTTGCCAGAGGTAGGAGTAGGGGGTGGGTGAAATGGGTGAAGGGAGTCAAAAGGTACAAAGTTCCAGTTATAAAATAAATAAATCTTGATTATGTAATGTACAGCATGGTACCTATAGTTAATAGAAATCTATTGCATATTTGAAAGTTGTTGAGAGCAGATATTAAGATTTCTCATCACAAACAAAAAAAATTCTGTAATATATATGATCATGGATGTAACTAGACTTACTGTGTGATCATTTTATAATATATACAAGTATTGAATCATTATGTTGTATACCTGAAACTAATACAATGTTTTATGTCATTTGTATTGCAATTAAAAAGCTGATACCAATTAAATACTAAACAGTGTTTTTGATAATAATTCAAATACTACTATGAAATAAAATTTACTACAAACTCATGTTACTTAAGGTAGCACTCTTTGCTGTTCTGCAGACCTTTTTAGTTATATCTTGTCTCTAAAACACATTTCTCCAGAAGTGGTGATTCTAACATAATCCAAAAATTCCTGGACCTTTCTCCTTCTATATCCATTGCTCTTGTTGGGTGATTTCACTTCATATTCTTCTGAAGAGATCAAAGGTATTTTTTTTCAATGTTATAAGGTTTATGTATGTATTCAATCATTTCCTCCTCCTCCTTCCTCTATTAGAAGCAGACATAACTATTTTCTTTTCCAAGGTGAAAATTTCTTATATATAAAAAGCTTTCCTTTCTCACTCTGTCAGAAAGTTGGCATTTCAATTATCCCTTCATTGATCTTGTCTTCATTCTCTCACCATTTGTTTGATGTTTCTCTGTGCATGCAATCAGCTTTCCTTATCATGATGCTTAAATGAGGTGATGATGACAATGATGATGATATTTATCATGTATTGAACATTGAAGTCTAAGTACATGCTAGACTCTAGGATAAACCTTGGCTCCATTTTGTACTTAGTGTGCTCATT
This sequence comes from Vulpes vulpes, assembly GCF_048418805.1. Classification (NCBI taxonomy): domain Eukaryota; kingdom Metazoa; phylum Chordata; class Mammalia; order Carnivora; family Canidae; genus Vulpes; species Vulpes vulpes. The sequence goes on along the minus strand of NC_132796.1, from coordinate 91,004,330 downwards.
GGTACTGGCTTCCTGCTTCTAGGCCCTCTTAGCAGACAGAGGAACAAAAATATGTATATACATACACAGAGACACCTCTATTTCTATAGTTATCTGTATATATGTTAAACTCATTGAATTCGTACTGATTCCAATCCTATGCTACAGGGTTCATTGTTGCCTGCCCTGTTTCCTCATTTGTAATTTGTTTGATGACAATGAGAAAACCAGCTCTCATTATCTACAATATGTTTACTAACTTGCTCAATCTTAAATATATAAAGGAGTTTCACAATTGCTAACTCTATAAAAAGTCCACCTTCTTATTGGAATTTGGTCTATGTTTGTGGTGCCATATGTCCTTCAGGTTATACAGTCAAAATAATATAAGAATTACTTGGGTAAGTTACCATCCCCATATACCTTCAATGTTATTGTGCTATGCTAGTCATTTGACAAAGAGCTTCATTTGTTTCTGTTTTTATTTAATTTCTGAACCCTTTCCCATCTTTGTTAAATGTGTATATGTGTTTTTGTTTGCTAATTTTTGAATATATAATACACGTATGTGGTTATAAAACTTAAAACTATTCAGAAAGATATACTCAAGTCTAAATCCCTTATAAATCATTCCCATCCACCATCCTTTCTTTTTTTTAATAACAAATTTATTTTTTATTGGTGTTCAATTTGCCAACATACAGAATAACATCCAGTGCTCATCCCATCAAGTGCCCACCTCAGTGCCCACCACCCAGTCACCCCCACCCCCGCCCTCCTCCCCTTCCACCACCCCTAGTTCGTTTCCCAGAGTTAGGAGTCTTCCATGTTCTGTCTCCCTTTCTGATATTTCCTACCCATTTCTTCTCCCTTCCCCTCTATTCCCTTTCACTATTATTTATATTCCCCAAATGAATGAGAACATATAATGTTTGTCCTTCTCCGATTGACTTATTTCACTCAGCATAATACCCTCCAGTTCTATCCACGTCGAAGCAAATGGTGGGTATTTGTCATTTCTAATGGCTGAGTAATATTCCATTGTATACATAAACCACATCTTCTTTATCCATTCATCTTTCTATGGACACTGAGGCTCCTTCCACAGAACAAGATAGAAAGGATGGTGGATGTTTCTAGCAGCAATGTCCACCATCCTTTCTATCTTGTTCCTATTCACTCTCTGTAGGTAACCAATTCCTTTAGTTTCTTATTCATCTTTCCTGTGTTTCTTTCTGCAAAAGTAACAGATATGTGTATATCCTGTTATTTCCCCATTTTCATTCCATAAAAGTAGCATACCATACATAATGTTCATACTTTGAGTTTTTCATTTAACAATATGTCCTGAAGTCACTCCATATCAGTTCAGAGATTCTTTTCTTTCCTTTTTGCAGTTGCATAACATCTCAGCATGTGGATGCACCATAGTTTACTCATTCTCTTAAGTGCAAATATTTAGGATACTTCCAGTATTATGCATTTATAAAAAATAATGTTGACTGAAAGCAAATAACTTTGACTATACCTACTTTTATATTGTTGGAGATATATTTTCAGGGTGAAATCCTATAAGTTGGATTGATGGTTTGAGGTATAGGCATATGTATACTATTGATAGTTATAAGGGTTGGAGGGGCACCTGGGTGGCTCAGTGGGTTAACATATGACTCTTGATTTCAGCTCAGGCAATGATCTCAGGTTTGTGAGATCAAGCCCCAAGTCTGGCTTCATGATCAGCATGGAGTCTGCTTGTCCATCTCCATCTGCTCCTTTCTTTGCTCTCTCTCTCTCTCAAATAAATAAAATCTTAAAGAGTTTTTAAAGAATTTATAAGGGCTGTAGCAATTTGTATTTCCCCCAGAATGTGGAGCCATATGTATGAGTGCTTATTTCCCTACAGTATCACTAATAATGAGCTTTAAATTTACAGAAAAATTATGATAGTACACAGTATTCCCATCTACTACACATCCAGTTTCCTCTGTTATTAATATCTCACTTTATGATCCATTTCTTACAACTAATGAACCAACATCAAAAGATTATTATTGATTAATGCCCATAGTTTATTCAAATTTTACTACTTTTTACCTACTGTCTTTTTCCTATCCCAGCATCCCATCCATAATAATACATTACATTTAGTCATCATGCCTCCTTAGGCTCCTCTAGACTGTGACAGCTTCTTAGACTTCACTTGTTTCAATGTTCCTGACAGTTTTGAAGAGATTTCTTGGGTATTTTGTAGAATGTCCCTCATTTGGGTTTGTCTCATGTTTTTCTCCTGGTTAGTTGGGGTTATAGGATTTTGAAGAAAGAGCACACAGGTAAAGTGATATTCTTGTAACATCATATCAATGAAACATATTATCAACATGATTTATGACTGTTGACATTGACCTTGATATATACGATATCTAGTATATGATACTATATTCTAGTTGCTCCAATACTTGTTTATTTATTACTTAAAATTTTCCAGTTTTGGCCATAGACAACTCTTTCAGTTGGCTTCTGTTTCCTTTTTTCATAGTCTCATCATTGTAAAGTATGTATGTACTAATTTATTTTTAGCATTTCCTTACTTTCTGGCACCTCTTTTCCATATTCACCAGTTATATTTACTGCCCTAGTTCTAGAATCAGCCATTTCTCCAAGTACTCATGCTTCCTTTTATTGGAGAATGGTATTAGAAATCACTATCTAGGTGCTGGGTGTGCTTTTTGCTACTAGAGCCTCTTAGTGGACAGAGCTAGAAAATATATGTGTGTATGCTAATAAATATACATCTATCTATTCATCTGTATTTATATTAAGCTAAACATGAGTTCATACTTATTTAAAAATTTAGGTGTAGTTGATATACAATATTACATAATTTCAGGTGTACAACATAGTGATTCAACATCTCTATGCATTATGCAACCATTAGTTTGTTCTCTGTATTTATAGGTCTGATAATGCTTTTTGTTTGTTTTTTTATTCATTTGTTTTGTTTTCCAGGTTCCACATACAACAAATCATATGGTATATATCTTTCTCAGTCTGACTTATTTCACTTAGCATAATACCCTCTAAGTGCATCCATGTTGTTATAAATGGCAAGATCTCATCTCTTTTCCTGGTTGCATAATATTCCATTGTATGTATATACCTCATCGTCTTTATCCATTAATGTATTTTTTTAAGTAAGCAAGCTCTATGCCAAACATGGGGCCTGAACTCATGACTCTGAGATCAGGAGTCGCATGCTTTACTGAATGAGCCAGACAAGTGCCCCATTCATCTACTGATGAACACTTGGGTAGCTTCCATATCTTAGCTATTATAAATAATGCTGCAATAAACACAGTGGTACATGTATCTCTTTGATTTAGTGTTTTCTTTTTCTTTGGCTAAATACCCACTACTGGAATTATTGTATCATACGATATTTCTATTTTTAATTTTGTGAGGAACCTCCATACTGTTTTCCATAGTGGCTGTACCAACTTGCATTCCCACCATGGTGCACAATGGTTCTTTTTTATCTCCACATCCCTGCCAAAACTTGTTATTTGTTGTGTTTTTCATTTTAGCCATTCTGGCAGGTGTGAGGTGATATCTCATTGCAGTTTTGATTTGCTGCATATTCCTTTTTGACTTTCTTATTTCTGCTGGTAGCACTATCATCATCCTATTGATCATTGACTAATTCCATTCTTCCCATGTCATAAATACTACCAATAACTCTTGTTCCTTTTCTTTAACACTCACTCTTGCCACTTTAGTTCAAAACCTGGTACAATAGTTTCTCAAATAAAATCATTGTATTTGCTTCCTGTTCACTTTAGTCTTATGTTTGTGAGAAAGATGCATTAATCTCCTTAAAGCTTAGAAAGATTATAGATTATAGTCATTAAGAGCTCCAGCTTTGGCAGATTGAGACCTATAAATATAGAGAACAAACTGTTGGTTGCCAGAGTGGAGGAGGCTGGGGGATGGACACAATGGGTAAAGGGGAGTGGGAGATACCAGCTTCCAGTTATGGAATGACTAAATCACCAGAATAAAAGGCACAGCACAGGGAATATAGTCAATGATAATGTAATAGTGATGTATGGGGACAGATGGGGACAGATGCTTACTTGTGGTGAGCATGGCATAATGTATAGACTTGTCAAATAACTATGTTGTACACCTGAAACTAATGTAACATTGTGTGTCAACTACACTTAAATTACAAACATTAAAAAAAAAATAAAGCTCCATCTTTGGAGGCAAGCAGGTCTGTTCTGAGCTCAACTTTTGCCTGTCATTGCTATGTGATGCTTTAGAAGTCACTTTATCTCTCTTAGCTTTCATGTCTTTGTATTCTAAGTGGTGATAACAATATTTATGGATAGATTGTTTCATTGATTAATAAAGGTATTATAATCAGCATAGTTAGTGCAATGCTGACCCTATACTAAGCCTTTCCTTCGAGTATTCAATAAATAATATCCAAATTCTTTATCTTGATATTTCAGATCCTTTTCCCTCATCATCTCTCATACAGCCACATTATGCTCTAGTCAAATTGAACTATTTTCCATTTCCTAAAGGCCTGTGCTTTTCCATCTTTATAGCACTTCCATCCTTTTATCTTTTGTTCCACCTTGGGTATCCTCTACTTCTAATCTCCAGACATTGAAATCCTACCCATTTTTCAAAAACTGGATTGAATGCCACACTCCCCATTAATACTACTCTGATTACACTGTTTGGAAATCATATGCTATCATTAGACATATATAGGATATCTCTCTTTTTCCTGCTTTTGATTAAATATGAGGGAATTTGATAGATGACATAAGAAAATAAATGCTTCATTTTTATATGTATAGTTACATGTAACTAGTAAAGGCTCAATAAACATCTGTCCTATGAATAAAACCAATGTCACCTAAGGATCCAATTACACCTCTGAATAGTCTGTATGGATTTAAAATTGTTGTCTTTTTTTAACTCTTTGAGGAACCTCCACACAGTTTTCCAGAGTGGCTGCACCAGTTCACATTCCCACCAACAGGGTAAGAGGGTTCCCTTTTCTCTGCATCCTCTCCAACATTTGTGGTTTCCTGCCTTGTTAATTTCCCCCTTTCTCACTGGTGTGAGGTGGTATCTCATTGTGGTTTTGATTTGTATTTCCCTGATGGCAAGGGATGCAGAGCATTTTCTCATGTGCATGTTGGCAATGTCTATGTCTTCCTCTGTGAGATTTCTCTTCATGTCTTTTCCCCATTTCATGATTGGATTGTTTGTTTCTTTGGTGTTGAGTTTAATGAATTCTTTATAGATCTTGGAAACTAGCCCTTTATCCTTTATCCTATGACCCAGCAATTGCACTGTTGGGGATTTACCCCAAAGATACAGATGCAATGAAACGCCGGGACACCTGCACCCCGATGTTTATAGCAGCAATGTCCACAATAGCCAAACTGTGGAAGGAGCCTCGGTGTCCATCGAAAGATGAATGAATAAAGAAGCTGTGGTCTATGTATACAATGGAATATTACTCAGCCATTAGAAACAACAAATACCCACCATTTGCTTCAACGTGGATGGAACTGGAGGGTATTATGCTGAGTGAAGTAAGTCAATCGGAGAAGGACAAATATTATATGTTCTCATTCATTTGGGGAATATAAATAATAGTGAAAGGGAATATAAGGGAAGGGAGAAGAAATGTGTGGGAAATATCAGAAAGGGAGACAGAACATGAAAGACTCCTAACTCTGGGAAACGAACTAGGGGTGGTGGAAGGGGAGGAGGGCGGGGGTGGGGGTGAATGGGTGACGGGCACTGAGGGGGGCACTTGGCAGGATGAGCACTGGGTGTTATTCTGTATGTTGGTAAATTGAACACCAATAAAAAATAAATTTATAAAAAAATAAAAATAAAATTGTTGTCTTTATTCATTCTTTCGGCTTAAGGTACAGAATGTTAATGAACAACAAATTTTTCTCAGAAGAGCTCTAGGTAATAGTGAAGGTGGCATAGAAAAGGTACACTTTTATAGGAAACATGAAAGATCTAAAATATAAGAAGCTGTGAGAGAGGGCTTTGAAGGTTGGATTATGAAGTCCTAGACAGCTATGAGTTACCAGGCACCAAAAGGAAAGGCTTAAGTGCTCAGCAAAAACTAAGAGTTAAATTGAAATTAAATCTTGAAACTTCTGCTAAGGATCACTACTACCATGCAGAATAAAGAGCTTATAAGCTCTGTTTTTAGTAAGAATATGATGTAATGAATGAGATTCCAAGTGCCACTAAGTCACACAGATGACCCATATATAGGATATTTTCAGATAATTTAAATATTCCTCTGATCAGAGATCATTTGGAAACTTCTACTGAGTGAGCACCAGTTCCTTTCCTTCAATGAGTTTGAGAGTTCTGGTGAGGTCTGGTCACATTCAGGATCAATAACAGCTTCCATGTATAGATTTTTAATTACCTAGTTCATTCCCCCCAGTGTGCATGGCAAATACTAGCTTTTGGTCACAGGAAGGACCATTTGAGAGAATGTATGTGACTCAGTTAAGTTCATCTCTTCAACTGGGAAACTGAGCATACTACAGATTGTGCATTAGTAGCATTATTTTTAGCTGCATGGAAACTTGTCCTAAGTAGCTTGTTTCAAGCAGAAAAAATGAGATAAAAGAATTCATGAAAAACATTGCCTCCAAATAACAGGCAGTTTGAATATATCTTATTATTCATATTTTACCCTTATAGAATACACTAGTTTTAAAAGAACCTAACCTGATTTAGACAAGCTTGAAAACAAAACTCAGGAGCAGTTACATATCATACATTCTCAGGAGATCCCAATGCTATGTTGATTACAAACAGCTGCAACATTCAATTGCCATTGAAATGCTATTCAAAAGACAATTAAACAGAAAGTGTCCATATGTAGATCTTTGTTCTATATTTCTTGCACAGTTTATAAGCTGATACTGACTGACCTTAAACTCCCATGTGTTGGGTACCTTAATCACAGTAATCAAAATGTTAGGAAGTCACTGACTAAGTTTAAGACGATTAAGTTTTTGTTAGGACTGATTAGAGGAAGAAGAGGAATTTGAGTTACATAGAGATGTCGTGTGTGTGTGTGTGTGTTCATGTGTGTATGTGAGAGAGAGATAATAGCAGTTACATAAGCATAGACTTGAGTCCAAATAACATTTCCACCCCTCAAAATTAGCAGATAACATTGAATCTATGCATGCTATATCAGTTAATGCAGACACTAATGTTTAATGATTTGAAAATTTTTAATGAGAATAGTCTTATCTGTAGAACATGGCCCTTGTAAACAGGAATGTAAAAGGGATATCTTCTTTTGTCTATGTGCAAGGAGGTACTCTCACTTTTCTGGGAAATCTCCCAGGAAATCCTTCCCAAGAAAGTGGAATACCTCTCCTCTGAGAATCTAAACATGGGCTTGAAGAGTCACATAGTACTTGCCCATTGGTTTCTTTTTTCTTTTCTTTTCTTTTCTTTTTTTTTTTTTTTTTTTTTTTGCATCTATCTGAATGATGTGGCAGGTCACTAATCATTTTGCTTTTGAATTAGAGGCAGTATTAGATACTTTACTGATCACTATGAATCCAGTAAGAACAGCTTACAGTATTTTGTAATAAAAAATACAAACTCAATAGTGATGGCCTTTAATAAGTGATAGAAAGGAATCAGAGTCTTAATGATGCAGAAATGTGTGAGAACATTATGTAAAGTGGTCATGAAGGAGCTCTGTGTAAAGGTGGCATATAAACTGAGACCTAAATGACAAGAAGTAGTCCTGAAAATAACTTGTTAAAAAACTTTGAAGGAAGAGATGTTGCTTACACCTGTCAGAATGGCTAACATAAAAAAGACAAGAAATAACAAGTGTTGGCAAGGATGTGGAAAAAAGGGTACCCCTGTGCACTGTTGGTAGGAAATGTAAATTGGTGCAACCACTATGAAAAATAGTGTGAGGTTCCTCAAAAAATTAAAAATAGAAATATATGATCCAGTAATTCCACTGCTGGGTATCTACCCAAAGAAAATGAAAACACTAATTTGAAATATGTGCCCCCTCTATGTTTACCGCAGCATTATTTATAATAGCCAAGATAGGAAGCAATAAGAGTGTCCATAAATAGACAAATGAATAATGAAAATGTGGCATGTATGTGTGTGTATATATATTATATTATTATATTATATTAATTAATATATTATTATATAATAATATTATGTATAGTATTATATTATAATATATAATATATATAATGGAATATTACTCAGACATAAGAAAGTATAAAATCTTGCCATTTGCCACACCGTGGATGGACCTAGAGGATATTATGCTGAGTGAAATAAGTCAGACTGAGAAAGAAAAACACCATATGATTTCACTCATATGTGGAATCTAAAAAATAAAACAAATGAAAAAAACAAACAAACAAACAAACAAAAAAACAGAAACAGACCCATAAATACAGAGAACAAATTAATAGCTACCAAAAGAGAAGGGACTTGAGGGATAGGAAATATAATCAGTAATATTGTAGTAGTGTTGTGTGGTGACAGATGATAGCTACATTTATGGTGAGCATGGCATAATACATACTGCTGTCAAATCACTATATTGTACACCTGAAACTAATATAACAATCTGAATCAACTATACTTCAATTAAAGAAAAGAAGAAAAAAAGAAAATGAATGAAGATGAAAGAAAAAAAACTATGAAGGAAGATTGTAGAGCAAACACTGAGCCAACTAAAGCTGTGAGGTAGTTTTCTCTTAGGAACTAGGAGAAGCTCATTGCATTTAGCACATAATGAATGAGGGAGTAGTGTTAAGTAAAACTGGTGAGTTGTTTAGAGGCTCAGGTATTCAGTGTTTGTAGGTCCAGTAAGAAGTTTCAATTTTATTCTTAGTGAATTTGAAAACCATTGAAGGTTTACATTGTAATATATTAAAAAGATCACTCTGGCTACTGTGTGTGTGGAATGGATTGTTATGGGATGGTGGAAAAAGGGGAATAGAAACAGGAGACCAATTTGAAGGCTATCACAGCAAGCCAGATAAGAGATGAACCTATGTTAAAGTGTGACAGTGGATATGGAGAAAAGCAGATGGATTCAGAGATATTTGGGAGGTTGTATCATCAGGATTTTCTGATGGGTTAGAAGTATGTGCATGTATGTGCATATATGTATGTAGACTGTGAGGAAAAGGACAGGAACAAAGAAGACTCTAATTTTACTATTTCAGCAAATCATTAGTGCTATTGTTTTCTGAGATGAGTAAGACCTGGAAATGAACAAGTTTGGGGGAAAATCAATTTTAGTGTTAATATCTCCTGTTTGAAATATCTGTGAACGCATAAGATATCTTAAAATAAGGTATTTGATGTGTCTTGAACCTAGGAAAAGTGTCTATGCTAGACATATATGTTTATGAACTAACCTCCATATAATTAGCAATTGACACTGTGAAAATTATTGAAAACTAGAGAGAGTATAGATGGGGAAGAGAAGAAAAGCCAGAATTTTCTTAAGGAAACAAAAAGCACTTATAAAAGATAAATATTTGGTCATCTAGGTGGCACAGTCAGTTGGGCTGACCCTTGGTTTTGGCTGAGGTTATGATCTCAGGGTCATGGGATCAAGTCCCTTGTCAGGAACCTGCTTCTCCCTCTCCCCTCCCCACTGCTTGTGCTTGTGCTCTCTCTCTAAATAAATAAATCTTCAAAAAAAATAAAGGATGAAGGACAAACATTATATGTTCTCATTCATTTGGGGAATATAAATAATAGTGAAAGGGAATATAAGGGAAGGGAGAAGAAATGTGTGGGAAATATAAGAAAGGGAGACAGAACATAAAGACTCCTAACTCTGGGAAATGAACTAGGGGTGGTGGAAGGGGAGGAGGGTGGGGGTTGGGGTGAATGGGTGACGGGCACTGAGGGGGGCACTTGACGGGATGAGCACTAGGTGTTATTCTGTATGTTGGTAAATTGAACACCAATAAAAAATAAATCTATTATAAAAAAATAAAGGATGAAAATAAATAAGTTTTTAAAGATATCATTCCTTCATTTATTTCTTTATAGATCCTTAATACATTTATTTTGAAAGATGTTTTTCTGATGTTTCTACTAGTTTTATTTATTCTTTAGTGAATTAATATTTTGTGTGTGTGAAGAGGCCTCAATCATCTTCATGAATTTAAAAAATCTGGATTGCAGTCTCTCATTGTTCATTCTCTTTCTCTCTCACACACACACTTCCCCCATGTCCTCTGCTCACTTCCTTTTATTTACAAATTTTCCAATTGCTTTAATCTGTTTTTATGGACTCCAAAATAGAATTAGATCATATATTGGTGGTACAGGGTTCCTGCCCTACAATGATATTGGGTAGATCACAGAGGAGAGTCATAAAGTTATATGTGTGTCTTTTTCTTCGTTAGTCAACATTTGATAAATTATAGCCCTAGGCATCAATCCACAAGAGTACTTTTCAACTTGTATTAACAAGCAGGAAAGTCCCAACATGGCCCCAGTTTTAAGCAGAGGGCCTGTTCCCATCCTGATTTATGCTAAGACACTTACTGCAGGTATTCACATGAGCCACACAACTGTCTGCCTTTTTTTCTTTTTTTAAATTTTCTTTTCTTTTCTTTTCTTTCTTTTCTTTTCCTTTCTTTCTTTCTTTTTTTTTTTTTCCGAGAGCAAGAGATAGCTCAGGCTCAAGGCGAGGGGGGAGGAGGGCATTAGGGAAGAGGCAGAGAGGCTTGATCTCACGACCCTGAAATCATGACCTGAGCCAAAATCAAGAGTTGGATGCTTAACCAACTGAGCTACCCAGGCGCCCATACTGTCTCTGCTCTTGAACCCAACATGCAGAAATTCTGTACCTTCAGTCTGACACCATTTGAATTTCTATTCCATTTATGGTCCACAAAAAGATCTATTGTATTGTTTAGATCAACTATGTAGCTGAATTTTTCTCTTTATATTCTAACTCCCATTGCTCTGGGTTCAAACAGAGAGGGAATGTTCAAAGTGTGGACTTTCCAGGGCTATCTTGATTGTAACTCAATGCAGTTTTACATATATAAAATACACAATAAATGAACAATGACAAAGAATTCAATTTGTCTCTTTGTAAGTGGGGGAACAGACAAGTAAAACAACTGCAAAAGCTCCACTATTATATCTCCATACATATATGCAATATATATTTATTGAACCCTTACTATGCATCAAATGAAGCATTGGATATTATAGGAAGCAGAGAAATATAGCTGACATGACTCTGCCCTAAAAGAATTTACAGCTGAACAAAGGCTGAGACAAAAATAAATCTGTCACAATTTCTACTCTCTTGGTTACAAAGTTTATGGTTATTGTCCTAGGGTGGCCTAAGGAAGAAGAGACTTAATATATCTCCTTCATATCATTCAGCTGTAAAAAAGAAAAAAGAAAAAGAAGAAGAAAAAAATCCTCTTGGCAATTGCCCCTCTGAAAATTTGATCAGAAGAAAGTAACTTCAATTATTTAAATATTATTTAGTTGTGAGAAGATTACCACAGCTTAAAGCATACTTTAGTCATGTGAAGGCAGAGATGACAGTTTCCAAATTCATTAAGTGTAAACAATTAGGACACATGTTGGGTACTTGTCTGAAGCCATCAACCAGTCTTTTGTTACTTGTAATCAGTAATTGAAACTGTATGTTTGAAAGATAAAAATAACATGACTGTGATAGAGCAAACTAAGTAGAATCTGGGACTGCAACTAAAGTTATGAAGTTCCTTGTATTTAAAAAATTTTTGAGTTATAAATGCTTTATCATCCTATGTTTTAAAAACACAGACACCAGAGCACCTGGGTGGCTCAGTCAATTAAGCATCTGACTCTTGATTTCAGCTCAGGTCATGATCTCAGGGTTGTGAGACCAAGCCCTGCTTCAGGCTCTGCACAGGGTGTGGAGTCAATGCTTAAGATTCTCTCTGTCCCTCTGCCTCTGCTCCTCCTTCCACCGAAAAAAAACAAAAAACAAAACAAAACCACAAATACCAATTACTGCACAACCTTACAGGGCAAAATTTAGGGTTATAACATTCTTGTTTCCAATAGTTAACAGGCCAGTAATTTAATACCAGTATTCTATCTTAAACAGAGGTTTTCTCTGACCCCCAAGTATATGCTTTGACTTTCTCTTCCAGAATCAGACTATATAGGTTCAAATCCTTACTGGCTATGTGACCCTATGAAAGTTGCTTAATCCATTAAGGTGGACTTTTGCTCATCTGTAAAAGAGGAATAATAGAAGTACCTTTCTTGGTGATTGGTGTGAAGATGAAGTGTTAAGTACCTTGTACAGTGTCTGGAACATGCTGTGAACTCAATAAATACTATCAGTAATTAGTACTATTGCTAATTTATGTGTATGAATCTGTCATTTTCCAAAATATTAAACTATTTCAGTGAATGCATTTTGTCTCCTATTCTGTTTGTTTCTCCTTCAGTACCAAATAACAATATATATAATAATATTATAACAATAGACTTAAACAATATTCAGTGCTGTAAAATATATTAACTCATTTGAAAACTACAGCAATTTGATGAAGGCAGACCTGAAGCACAAAAGTGTGCTTTCCAAGAATTTGGAAATGAGTTTGCCTTCTGAGAGATCTGCTAAGAAAGCATCACATAATGGACCAGAGGTCAAACATGCAAAGTCACCTTACAGAACTTTGTCTCTAAAGACAGAGCAAAACATAATGAAAGGTATTAACCGAAAACATCTGCCTTTTGTAGACAGAGCACATTAGACTGTCTTGCCTCAATGCCACCAAATATTCAAATCATACAAATAACTACATAGTTTCAATTAATGGCTCAAATTAAAAACTAGTTGGCTTTCAATTCTGGATTATTTGGAGGATGAAGCAAAGAACAATAAAATATCTCTTATTTGCTTTTCCATGTCTAACTTGTATATAAAGTGTAGGATTTGGATGCCCAATTTTATGTACTGTTCTAACAAATCCTAAATTCCTCCAACTTCTCAAATATATATGGCTGTTGATGAAGCCATCTGGAACTGATGAAGTGACTTGCCCAAGTACACACAGCATGACTAGCAGATTAGGAATTAGAATCCAGGCCACTGTGCTCTCACCCTGAACACTTTTCTTTGTACCATGATGCACCATCTCAAAGTTTTAGGATGATGCTGTCAGTGGATAGAATACTACACTTTGAAATAAACGGACTTATTTTGAGGATCATTTCAATGCATACTAGCATAGTACAGGATATCTTACAACCCTGAATACAATTATGGAAGAGTGGACAACTAAAACACTACTTTTAGGGATGCCTGGGTGACTCAGTGGTTGAGCATCTGCCTTTGGCTCAGAGTGTGATCCTGGGGTCCTGAGATCAAGTCCCACATTGGGCTTCCCACAGGGAGCCTTCTTCTCCCTCTTCCTATGTCTCTGCCCCTCACTCTGTGTCTCTCATGAATAAATGAATAAAATCTTTAAAAAAATAAAATAAAATGCTGCTTGTAGAAGTTTACTGGAAGGTCTACAGCAAATAAATGGAAGAATTAAAGGGAAGTTAGAAGGGGAAGGAACACTGGAAAGAAAGATAAACAATAGGCAAGAGAGCAAAAGTTCATAACAAAAATTATGATTAGGAACGGACTACATTTATTCAGTACTAAGTCCTGTCCATGCATTATTTCACATGTGCATGAATAAGCAAGGAGTGCTTATTTGTTTTCATAATAAGGATATTCTTATTATTCCATAAACCATTCATAAAAAGGATTGCAGAAATTGTGTATAGGAAAGACAAATGAGATTTCTTTAGTTTGGAAAGGTCAAGTGAGATTCAAATGCCTGTTTAAAATCTGTAGACTCAAGACAAAAAGTGCTAGAATTGGATACTTTTGACTAGTAAAAGGTACATGTAGGACAAAAACAGGAAATCTTACTTTACAAAAGATGCACATTTATGGAAGCTATCATTTTAAAAGTGATTAAAGTTGAAATAAAATTGAGATAATGCCTCAACTACTCATCTTGTAGGTTATTATAAGTGATTATATGATCTTAGTACTCTGCAAATAATAAACTACCACACCTGTAAAAGGGATGGAAAAAATGTGGCATTCTCTCTTTCTTCTGATAGATAAGTCTTTCCTATTGAGCTGAGGCCAAGATTCACAGTTCTTTTTGCCCTGGTGTTTCAGGTGGCCACTATCATGTGAGGGAACGTGTTCTATAATTTACAGAGTGAATTCCTCTAAGGCAAAAACTATGCCTTAGGTTTGTATCTTAGTGCAATGCCTGAAATGTGTCTATCAAATCATTTTCTCAATGAAAACATTTGGGATACATACCAATAAGATTATTTGAATCTTAAAATAAATCTCTTCAGGCTCTTCATCATTTTGCCCATCATTCTGTCAACTATGCTTTTATTTCTTCATAAAAAAAATAAGTTGAATGGCAACGAAGTTACACAATTTCCTGCTCCCATATCTATACATTTATTCATAGTGGCACCTGCCATCAAAGCATTCTCTCCAATCTCAGAAAAAGAGATGATTTTGCCTGTTTATTGCCTCTGCCTTTGGCCTTGTTTTTATCCCTTCCTATTGTCTCCATAATACAGTAGGCCCACCCACACAGCCCCTGCTTATCCCCAGGGGAATACATTCCAAGATCCCCAGCAGATGCTTGAAACCACAGATAGTACTGAACCTTATACAGATTATCTTTTTTTCCTAAACATACATACCTATGATAAAGTTTAATTTATAAATTAGGCACTGTAAGAGATTAACAATAATAAAATTGAACAATTATGACAGTATACTGTAATAAAACTTATGTGAACATGGTCTCTCCCTCTCAAAATATCTTACTCTACTCACCCTTCTTCTTGTGATGATGTGAGATGATAAAATGCCTACTTGTCAAGATGAAGTGAGGTGAATGACTGGCTTGTGATGTCAAGTTAGGCTACTGCTGACATACAGATGACACATCAGAAGAAGGATCATCTGTTTCTAGATCATGGTTGACCTCAGGTAACTGAAATGAGCAAACATGAAACCATGGCTAAGGGGGAACTGCTATAGTAACCTTGATCCTTTAGTTATCTCCTTTGTCTCACATGTTTACAACCTCTTCCTTTTTATTTATGTACTTTCCAAAGTTTGTAACTAAGCTCAAAGTCTTCCTGTAAACACAAAACACATGAAAGCCACAAACCTTTCCCAACACTTTGACTGTTCTAATTATTGCTGTCTCACCTTCTCTTCCTACCGAGATCCCTATAAGAATATCCTGCACTGAGTTTGCTTACACTGGAATTGATAAATGAGCTTCAAGAGATACACGAATCCCTTGAAATGGAGAAAATTATTTTATGGTATGCATGCATATGCATCCTTCTGGCAAGAACGCCCGTAGCCTTCATAAGACTCTCAGATTTTCTCATTTATTCTTCATCCTACTGTAATCAGGCTTTCGCTTATGCTCAGGCTTCTTCCTCTCTCATACCACTGTAACTTCATTACCAAGGTTACCAGTGACCCTTAAATGATATACTCCTTTCAATTTTTATCTTACTTGAGCTCATGGCAGCATTTTACTCTTTTCAACATTTTCCTGGTTTTGAATCACTACCTAACTTAATTTTTAAAAATATTTATTTATTTATTTATTTATTTATTTATTTATTTAAGAGTGTGTACATGTGCATGAGCTGGGGGAGGGGCAAAGGAAGTGGTAGAGACAATCCTCAAGCAGGATCCCCACTGAGAGCAGAGTCCAATGTGGGGCTTGATGCCAGGACCCTGAGATCATGACCAGAGCCAAAAACCAAGAGCCTGTTGTTCAACTGACTGAGCCACCCAGGCGCCCATACCTAACTTTATTTTAAATGAACTTTTCCCTCCTGTTTCTTCTGATATTATCAAAATTCCTTCTCAATCTACTTTTCAGGTTCACATGCTTATTTGTAGCTGACACTTCCTGAGTTACCTGAATGACCCATGCCATTTTCCTAATTATTTCCCTTCACTCATAGCCCCCCCTACATCCCTTGTCAAAGTGGGTCATCCCACAGCCCCTGATGCATGAAGTACAAGCTAAGTGAACCCAACATAGTGACCTTAGCTGACTAGATCAGTGTTGACATATGGGCAAATTAAGGCCAATTAGAATCTCTTTTCTTGAGAATTAATAGCCTTTAAAATCATAATTAAAATATATAGAGAAAAATGCTCAATTTCATTATTTTACTCAATGAATCTTTACATTCATATAACAGAACATTGGCAACAGCTCAGAAGCTATCTTTATACCCATAGTCAGTCACTGTTCCTTGCCACCTCTCCAAAGATAAATGTCTTTCTAACTTCTAACATTATAGATTGGTTTTGCCCATTTTTGAATTTTGTATGACTAAATAGATTTCACTACTTCACCTAATATTATGCTTGTGAGATTCTTTGCTGTTCTGTGCAACTGTACTACTTTAATTTTCATTGATTTGTAGTATTCCACCATATGATGAATATGCCAAAGTGTGTCCCTTCTATTGCTGGCATTTGGGTTGCTTCCAAGTTCGTACCTATCATAAAGAATGATTCTATAGACATCTTGTATGTGTCCATTTGTGCACATATGTACACAATTCAATTTTATATATATTTACGACTATAATTACAGGGTTAAAAGATACATATATGTTTCGTTTTCACAGATGTTGGTGAAGAGTTTTCCAACTGAAGATGTATCAGTTTGCATTCTCACCAGCAATAGAGGAGAGTTTTGGTTGTTCCACACCATTGCTAGCACTTCATGTTGTCAGATGTTTAATTTTAGTCATTCTTCTGTAATCTTAATAATATATCATTATAATTTTAAATTTCCTTGATTACAAAAAAGTTGAGGTAGCTTTCATATGTTTATCATATTTTGTGCAAATATTTTGCTTATCCTTCTATTGACTTGTTTATATTTTTCATGATTTATAGAAATTCTACTAATATTATGGAAATGAGTTCATTTTTTAAAGTTTGTTTGTTTATTTGAGTAATCTCTATATCCAGCATGAGACCTGAACTCACAACCCTGAGGTCAAGAGTTGTATGCTTTTCCAACTGGGCCAGCCAGGAGCCCCTCGTTGGTTATATGTATTACAAGTATCTTATACCACTGTGTGGTTTGAGTTTTCCCTTTCTTTGTGATGCATTAACTATGGTATATTATTTAATCAATTTTTCATCTTTTAGAGAAGTTTGTATCCTCTTTATGGGACCTTTCATTATCTAAAAGTAATGAAGATAGTCTCCTATAACAACTTCTAGAAAATCAATTATTTTACTTTAAAAATTTTTATCTTGGCAAACAGACAAATGAAAAGATGCCCACTATCAATAATCATCAGGGAAATGCAAGTCAAAACCCCAATGAGATATCACTTTAGACCTGTCAGAATGACTAAATTCAAAAACACAAGAAATAACAAGTGTTGTCAAGAATGTGAAGAAAAAGGAACCCTTGTGGACTGTTGATGGTAAGTAAATTGGTGAAACCACTGTGCAAAACAGTATGGAGGTTCCTAACAAAACTAAAAATAGAATTACCATATGATCCAGTAATTCCACTATTGAGTATTTACCCAAGGAAAATGAAAACACTAATTCCAAAAGATATATGCATCTCTATGTTTATTGCAGCATTATTTATAATAGCCAAGATATGGAAGCAACTCAAGTGTCCATTGATAGATGAATGGATAAAGAAGATGTGGTACACACACACACACACACGAATATTATTCAGCCATAAAAATAATGAAACCTTGCCATTTGCAACAACATGGATGGACCTAGAGAGTATTATGATAAGTGAAATAAGTCAGATTGAGAAAGACAAATACCATATGATTTCATTCATAAGTGGAATCTAAAAAACAATACGAATAAACAAGCAAACAACCACAAAGCAGAAACAGATTCATAAGTACAAAGAACAAACTGATTGTTGCTGGAAGGGATGAAGGAGATGGGAAAAATGAGTGAAGGGGAATAGAAAATAGAGGATTCCATTCATGGAATGAATAGGTCATGGAGATAAAAGGTACAGCGTAGGAAATATAGTCAATGATATTGTAATAGTGTTGTATGGTGACAGGTGGTAGCTACACTTGTGGTGAGCATAGTATAACCTGTAGATATATTGAATCACTATGTTGTATACCTGAAACCAATGTAACATGGTGTGTCAAATATACTGATATTTTTTAAAAATTGAAATTTCAATCAACTTGGAGTTCACTTTTGTAATATGAGATAGAAGTCATTTCATTTTTTTCCACATAGCTATTAAATTGATCCAGCAACATTTGCCCTGAAAGACCATCATTTCTCTATGGTCTGTTATGCCACCTTGTCATAAATAAGTGGCTTTATGTGTGAGGGATTGTTTCTGAAGTTTATCTCTCCTGTTTCATTTGTCTATTTCCTATTCTGGTGTTAACACCACAGTATCCAACTTACTATGAGCTTACAACAAGCCTTTAACATCTAGTAATGTGATTCTACCATCTTCATTTTCCATTATGATTGTCTTGCCTATTTTTGTCCTTTGTATTTGTGTAAATAATTTAGAATGAGTGTCAAAATCCATAAGAGTTCTACTGGAGCTTTTACGAGGAAAGCATTGAAACTATACATGAATTTTGGGAGAACTAGTATCTTGACAATATTGAGTCTTCAAATCTGAGTATGATTTGTCCCTCTATTTTTGTTTGTAAATTTTTCTCTCAATAATGTTTTAGAATTTTCTGTATAGAATGACTTCTAATTTTTTACTGGAATTATTCCCAGTTACTTGGTACTTTTGATGCTACCATAAACGGTATTATTTCAAAATTGTTATTTTCCAATTACCTACTGTTATAAGGAGATACAATAGGTTTTCTTGTATTGGTATTATATATTAAAACCTTGTGTTAAATTCACTTATTAAATTTAACACTTTTACCTAGATGTCTTTGGATTTTCTATGTATATACTCGGGTTTTCTGCAAATAATGCTAATTTTATTTCCTGCCATTTCAGTCTGCATAGCTTTTATTTTTCCATGCCTTACGGCACTGACTGGAAACTCCATCACAACTTTAAATAGAAAAGTTTATATTTGGTTTTCTTGCATCATTCCTGATCTCAAGAGGAAAACTTTTAATATTTAATAATTAAGTATAATGTGTGGTATAAATTTCTGTAAATATCTTTTGTTAGATTATGGCAGTTCCTTAATCACATTTTGCTAGTGGACATTAATAGACATTGGATTTTATTGATTGCAGTTTTTATAGATTTTTCGAATACGTTTTTTCTTTATTTTATTTATGTGGGAAATGACTGATTAATTTTGAATGTTAAATCAATATTATATTCCTGTAATGGATCCAAATTTCATGATATATTATCCCTTTTATAAATCACTAAGTTCAGCTTTGTAACATTTTGTGTATTTTCACTCATGTACATGAGAAAGGTCCATGTTTTTCTTCTTGTGATATCTTTTTCACATTGTAGTAGCAAAGTTAAACTGGCCTTCTAAAACAAAGTGGGTAGTATTCCCTTTTTCTTTTCTAACAGTTTGTGTAATATTGGTTTTAATGTTATCCTTGACTGCTTAATAGAATTCACTAGTGAAAGTCATGAGCCTAGAATTGTTTTCATAAGAAGGTTTTAAATTCTGGATCCAATTTCTTTATTTTAAGTGCATGTCTATTCAGAACATCTATTTATTCTTCTGTTGGCTTCTTTAAATGGTGTTTTCCCAGGAATTTGTATCTCTCATTTACATTTACCAATTTTAGGTTTAATCTAGGACAGTGGCTTTAAGGAAAAATGGAAAACCAAGACACGAAGAAAGTAAAGCAATAATATATAATGTGTTATGATGCCGAACATATCTTCTAAACAAACCATCAATAGGCACAGAAAAATTGTTCAACAAGCTTGCTCATTTATGCAGGACATTTCTAAAAATGTTTCAAAGAGAAAGTGCAGATTAAAGTACTGTGTGGGAGGGGAGGAGAATAGTTTATCTGTTCAGACCCTTCCAATTCCTGCTGTTCAAGGATTTTATATGGAGAGGCACCACATGCACCTTGAAATTATATGATGTGACCCCTGTGTAGTAAGCCAGATTCCCTCTTGAAAAGCAAGGTATTTCATCCAATGTATGGAAGTGGACAGTGTTTCACCACAGGCAGCACTCTAACCCAGAGGGACACAAAATGATGTCATTCAGAGTTTCTGATAAATAATTTATTCTGATAATATTTATATTTTAATTAAGAGTATTTTGTTCATTTAAGTTTAATGTAATTACTAATGTATTTGCATTTACCTTCTTACTATTGGTTTTCTAATGTTAAAATAGTTATTCTGAATTAATAATTTATTGCTTCATTCTACTCTTATATTGGCTTGCTGGCTATAATTATTTTCCTATTCTTTTACTGGTACCCTGGAAATTACAACATGCATCCTTAACTTATTCAAGCGTAATCTAAACTAATAGTTTTTAAAGATTTTATTTTTTTAATTTTATTTATTTTTTTTAGAGAAAGAAAGAGCAAGTAGGGGGAGGAATAAGGGGAGAGGGAGAGGATTTCAAGTTGACACCACACCCAGTGCAGAGCCTGATGAAGGCTTTGATTCCACAACCTGGAGATCATGACCTGAATGGAAACTAAGAGTTGGATGCTCAAATGACTGAGCTCCTCAGGTGCCTCTTTAAATTAGTATTTTTACCACTTTCTGGACAATGAAAGATTCTTAGAACACTATAAATCAGATCATCTCTTCCTCTTGTGTTATATTTGGTGTATATTTTAATTGTATATATATTATATATGTTATATATAAGATATATGACATACATAACACAATATAACAATATACATCACACAATCAACATTCATTTATACTTACTATTTTCTTTGCTTTTCATTACTTGCTTTTCAACATTTTTTTCTGCTTAAAGAACGCACTTTAAAATTTCCTTTAGTGCAGATCTGCTGATAAATTCAGTTTTATTAGTCTGAAAATGTCTTTAGTTTGTCTTCATTCATGAAGGATGTTTTCCCAAGGTATAGAATTCTGAGTTGAAAGTTACTTTCTTTGGTAAATTTGAAGATAACTTTCATTTTCTCTGCTGAGCATTGTTATTCTTTTAAAAAATATTTTAATCATTATATTATTTATTTCAATTTTTTATTTTACTCTATTTCAATTTATTTCACTGCTTTTCAGTTTCTTTGAATGAAAACCTAAATATTTATTTTATACAAGGCAATATATTTATATATTTACAAAAGAAAGGGAATAGTGAAATCATAATCAATGTAACAAAATGCAGGAGAAGGAAAAGAGAAAACAAATCAGTAAGCAAATACAAAAATAAAGGTATGTTCATATCTATATTTATATCTGTCTATTCCTCCATTTGTCTATGTATCTATCAATCATCTATATCAATAAATACCCATTAGAAGACTCTAGGATTCAGATTGAATTTCAAAAATAAAATTAGCTACATGATGATGAAAAGAAACAACTAAATCCAAAATAAGTTAAAATGATAAACAATTCAGAAATAAGAACATGTATATCAAGAAAATGGTAACAATAAAATCAGATGTCACCATGTTAATATGAGGCCAACTAAAATTTAAAATGTATTTGAGGATAAAAGAGAGATACTTCATATTGATAAATGATCTATCAGGTCTGTGTAATAGTCAAGATTTCTATACATGTTTTTAAAAACCTTCAAAGCATAGAAAGGAAGAAATGATAGAAGTACAAAAGTAAATTGACAAATCCACACCCAAAAGGAAAGCTAAGCTATAGAACATTTCAATATTGTAACTAACAAGCTTCTTTAAAAAATATATAAACTATATGGTCACCAGAAAAACAAATTCTTTTCAAACACTTGATACACTGACAAAAATTTTCCATGTAATTTGACCACAAATGACATTACCACATTTTTGTGCCTAAATAGAAATCACAGAGGACACATTTGTAGATCATGAGACAATAAAATTAGAAATGGAAAACCATAACCAATGGACACATTAGGGATCTTGTTTTAAATCCACATTTTCATTTCTAAATAAGTTTGTGTTAAAGAAGAAAACAAACTAAATTTATAAACTATATAGAAGAAAACAACAATGAAAACTCAACCTATCAAAACCTATGGGGAAATTTCCACTCTCCTGACTGCCCTCACTAGTGCATACTGACCAGGTACTCTTTAAGGTGCTCCATGAACCCCTCCTATTTCTGGCATTTACCCCCTTTAGACTTGGAGTAACAAATGACCTAGTATCTCCTTATTCTGTAATTGGGCTTATATATACAATATATGTTACATTGGAAGTTATTTTCTCTATTCAACACAAAGATTATTTCCATTATTTCTGTTGAGCATTTGGTTATCATTCTTATTGCTAATCCTTTGGATAAACTATGACTGCATTTTCTAGCTGTTTTTAAGATTTCATCTTCATCTTTTTCTTTTGGGCAGTTTTACTATGATCCCCTTTAATGTGGTTTTCTTTTTTTTTTTAAGATTTTATTTATTCATAGACACAGAGAGAGAGAGAGGCAGAGACATAGGCAGAGGGAGAAGCAGGCTCCATGCAGGGAGCCCAATGTGGGACTCTATCCCGGGTCTCCAGGACCACACCCCAGGCTACAGGCGGCGCCAAACCGCTGCGCCACCAGGGCTGCCCTTAATGTGGTTTTCTAAATGTTTATTTTGTTCAGGGTTTTTAGTACTTCTGAATGTGTAGTTTGATATCTTCTACCAGTCATTATTTCTTCAAATACTACTTGTGCCTCATCTCTCTTTAATCTTTCTGTGACGCCAGTTATAGGAATGATTGTTTTTTTCACTCTTTCATATGTATTTTAAGCTCTTTTCTGTTTTCTACACGTTGTTCTCCATGTTTCAGTCTATATGTTTGCTTATTGCTGTCTTCGTTTGTCTAATTATCTCTTCATCTGTGCTGAATCTATTAAACCCATCCATGGAGATTTAATTTCTGTTATTGTAGTTTTTCAGTTGCAAATGTTCTATTCTGGTATTTCTCATGTTTGCGGTTCTCTGCCAATAATCTCAATCTTTTTATTTAATTTCTTGGATATAGTAATCAAACGTGAAGTAGTGGTTGGCAAACTCTACCATAAAGGGCTATATACTGAATATTTTCAGCTTTGAAGAACATATGGTTTCTGTCGCAATTGTTGTAATAACTTAACTCTGCCATTCTAGCATGAAAATGACTATAAACACTATGTAAACAAATGAGCATGGTTATTTTCCCAAAAAGGTTTATTTACAGGATCAGAAAGCAGCCTGGAGTCGTCCTATAGGCCATAGTTTGTGGAGACATATTTTAAAGCCTGTGTCTGATAACTGCAATATCATATGTGAATCATGTACCAGTCTGTTTCTATTGTATGTTTTGTTCTATTGTATTGGGTTATTTATTGTCATTTTTAGACCTTGTTATTTTTGAAGGACAATCTGACACAGTATATAATAGTTTGTGGAGATAATTTGGGGGCAAATGTGATATGATTTACTCTTGCTTCTGGCAAGCAATTGAAGGTAGATCACCTTAATCCAATCAGGGATGAAGGTTATTAAAAGTTAGATTGTAGTTTTTGTGAGCACTGGCCTTATTGTAGCTTATGATTTTTACCTAAGGTGTAGTTTATTGGGGTTCCATTTGAAAGCCATCAGTGTTTTTTGTGATTCCTCCTCTTTAGTGATACCTGGACTACAATGCTTCTCTTGCAACCCCAAGATACTCCTGAAATGACTGGTCAGCTTCTCAATTGCTTGGCTACCACTTTCAAATTAGCAAATCTGTAGAAAAGCAGATGCAAATGTTGGACTCTCCTCCATTAACTTTCTTTCTCTCCCAAATCTAGTTCCACCAGTTATTGCTGCCTTGACATCTCTTCAGTGTGTTCAAACAAATACTTTTATGTATAATTACATGTGTATGTATGTTTTATATATAAACTGCAGCGGGAGATTTGAGTTAGAACAAGCCAAAAAGCCACTGCTTTAAGTCTAAACTTGAGACTAAGTTAACTTTTGTTGAATAGTTGAATTGGGAAATCATCTAAATCCAGAATTGCAGTACTGTATATACTCCATGTGTATGTGAAAGCAAATTATCTCCATTCCTTTTTATTTCCTATCATGTTATTTTTAGCACTTTATAATATTTATATGTTTATATTTATAGGAGGTGCCCTATATTGGCTGGACCTAGGAGATGGATATGTCATATATATAGAATTTAATGACATACTCATGCTTTTATTTACATTCACTGAATTGCATGAACCATATCTTGCTGTTCAGACATAAATGGGCATGCTAAGTTGAATGAGAATTGAGATGAGAAGAGGCAGTAGGCAAATTTTAAGAAGAAAATTGACTCCAAGTGATAGGGTCTCACATGACTCAACAACAGACTCAGACTTTCAGAGGTGAGTAGTGATTCTGGACTTAGTTGAGGCCCTTTACCAAAACCTATCAGAAATAAATTATGGCTTTTACCCAAACCTACCATGATCCTGACATCTGGTGTGTGCAAGCCTTGGAAAGAAATGAGTGTTTAAAATTTGAAAAGTCAAAACTCCTTGAACCCAAGAAATTATGCTATTGTGCTTACTATGAAAGTATAACTTTGAAGAAAGTTGGGTGAAGTTACCTTTTGATACAAAAGTAGCAGACCTACGCAAGATAGGGGCATTAGCTTGACCAACATATTAGCAAATTCTAATATAATTTAAGGGGAGTGGTTCAGACAGTAAGCTACAAAAGACATTGTGATCATAATTTAAAGCAAATGATCAGCTATGACATAGCCTAAGATGAATACTGGGATTTATAATTTAGGATAGAATGGCAGCAGATACACAAGCATTGGCCAAGACTGGCTTGGGCACACAGATAGACCTTCCCATTTATTTTTCTGAAATACTATACAACAGAAGGAATTGAAGGGTGGTAAATAATGTCTGATCTTAAAATTAAACAGAGTTGAGGTAGTTAGATAATGCATTGCCTTGATTTTGCTGATCTTACTTTGTACTCATGAGTTGATGAAACATTGGATATTTAAGGTTCCAAATACAATATTCCTTTTCTAGTCATTTTCTCAAAAATATGAATCATCTCTTATTCAATTTTGCATTATCCATGCCTACTATGGTTTCTTATACACAGAAGGTGCTAACAATGATTGAATGAAAAATGAATAAATGAGTGTGGGAATGTTGAATGAATTTCAGAATAGATAAAACACAGGGCTGATACCAGAGGTATGCAGACAGTTCCTGATTTACAATGGTTCAACTTATGATTTTTTTTTTACTTTATGATTGTGCAAAAGCAATACGTACTTAATAGAAATTGTACTTCAAATTTTAATCTTTTCCCAGGCTAGCAATATTTTCCAATACCCTCTCATGAAGCTCAGCAGCAGCAGTGAACAAAAGCTCCCAGTCAGCCACATAATCACAAGGATAAAGAACTGATACACTTAGAACAATTCTGTACACATACAACCATTCTGTTCTTTACTTTCAGTACAGTATTATATAAATTACACGATATAGTCAACATGTTATTATAAAATAGGCTTTGTGTTAGATGATTTTGCCCAACCGTTGGTTAATGTAAGTGTTCTGAGCATGTTTAAGGTAGGCTACACTAAGCCATGATGTTCAGTAGATTAGGTGCATTAAATGCATTGTCAATGTCTATCTTCAGTTTACAATGGGTTTATCAGGACATAATCCCATTGTAAGTCAAGAAAGATCTCTATTCACTATGTGGGGGAGTATAAACTCATCTTGTTCCTACATCATAGGCTTCCCAAAAGACATCACCAGAACATGAAAGATCTGAAAACAATTTCAGAGTGAAGAATAGAATTTATAGTGAGAGCCACCTAGGACATGCCATCTCACACCCTTCTGTATGTCAGAGAAGGAGAGAAAACACAACACATGGATTGACTATATGCTCAGGCACTGGCAACTGTCAAAGAGACAACTGAAGCTATTTGCAAATTAAATCTTATAGTTACTGATGACAGTTGTTTGTCTTAGCTGGTTAAAAATACCATTTCAAAACCTAAAATGTCTTCACTGTGCCTCAGGGTGCCACATTGTTGATGGCTGTGCTTTTCTCTTCTCTCTCCCACAAATCATAGTTCAGTCTATAATTTAAAAAAACTAAAATAAAACAGAATTCAATCAAATACATCAACTTTTATGAAGCTACTTCAAGGACTTAACAGTAATATTAAATAACATAGCTTGATTCTGCTATAAGAGCTTTACCTCAACCAGAAAGCACATTGCATGTCCTGAAGGAGGGTCAAGATACAATAAATGTTTCTTTCATCAGGCTGATTTTTCTGCTTTCAGATTCCCAGGGAGGATTAACATCAAGCCCCTTCATTCCAAAATACTAGTATTTCGGTTGGTATTTTGGGTCACTTATTTTTGTGCAGTTCACTCACAGTACATCCCTGGAAGTTCTGCCTCCCTCCAAAACATACACACGAAGTTTTAATTACACTTGCTATATATGTGCAACTGTTAAATTCCTGTACTAGGCTGCAAGCAAAGCAAGGCAAGGATTATTTTATTGGACTTTCCCCATGATGCTTAGTTTAGTGACTGCTGAACTATGAGTGTTCAAAAGATGTGTTTTTTTAAGTGTTATAAATTGGGAAACAGTCAAAGGAGTTTGGGTTTTAGAGCAACAAAGTCCCACTTTTTACATAGTTGATTTTAGCTATGTCATTAAAAATTGTTGGGCCTCAGATTCTTCTTATTGAAATAAGGAAAGGCATTTCACATTTCCGAATTCAACTGCAAAATATATATTGTGAACGTAAAGCAACTAGAATGCACCTTGGAAAATATATTTCAATTATTGATCATTTACTATCCTTATTGTGAACCATGAGGTAAGAAACATCATTGTGAACTTGAGTGGTCTAGAAATACCTCATTGACATGGTACTTGATTTTATATTGAATGAAGGAGCAAAAATATATCAAGCTAAAATATCAGGAAAAAAATGTTTTGAGGAAGCAGTCTCCTCTTCCAGCTTTTTTCAGATTCACTTCAGGGAAAGATATTCACCAATCAGCATAATCTGAGACTCTGGAAGGGTGAGCCAGCATGTAGCATCTGTGGGTAGGAAGGGTTTGCTGTTGGGGGTCTCTCACTGGGTGAGGCTCATGTTCTGAGGTTGGGAGGGGCTGCTGTCTTGGCTCTTTGTCTGAGTGGTGCTGCTAGTTATATATACTCTGCTACTGAGTGGGGCTGCAATGTTGGCTCCATCATTGGATCTCAAGCTATGTTCCATAGTTGGATGGGGCCTCCATCTAGGTTTCCTTTTTTAAAAGATTTTATTTATTTATTCATGAGAGACAGAGAGAGTGAGGCAAAGACACAGGCAGAGGGATAAGCAGGCTCCATGCAGGGAGCCTGATGTGGGACTCGATCCTGGGTCTCCAGGATCACACCCTGAACCGAAGGCAGATGCTCAACCACTGAGCCACCCTGGCGTCCCTCCATCTGGGTTTCATGATTAAGTGTAGCCACAGGCTATACCCACAGTTGGGTGAGACTACAAGCTGGGCTCTATGATTGGGTAGGCCACTGGCTATGCTGCACAGTTATGCTAGATTGCTGGCTGGGCTTCCTATTCAGGTGAGGCTAGAGGCTATGCTCTGTAGTTGGGCACTGGTGCTGGCTTGCCTGGGCAGGACCACATTGTGAGATCTATGGCTGGGCCAGACTGCTGGGTACCCAAGTCAGAAAGAACTGCTTACCAACCATGCTTTCTAGCCAGATGGGACCACTGGCTTGGCTCCATGAGTAAGCAGAGCCATGGCTGGGCTCTCGGGTCAAGTGCTGTTACCAGCTAGAACCCAATCTGCCCAACAGTGTAAGAGGGTTCCCTTTTCTCCGCATCCTCTCCAACATTTGTTGTTTCCTGCCTTGTTAATTTTCCCCATTCTCACTGGTGTGAGGGGGTATCTCATTGTGGTTTTGATTTGTATTTCCCTGATGGCAAGTGATGCAGAGCATTTTCTCATGTGCTTGTTGGCCATGTCCATGTCTTCCTCTGTGAGATTTCTCTTCATGTCTTTTGCCCATTTCATGATTGGATTGTTTGTTTCTTTGGTGTTGAGTTTAATAAGTTCTTTATAGATTTTGGAAACTAGCCCTTTATCTGATATGTCATTTGCAAATATCTTCTCCCATTCTGTAGGTTGTCTTTTAGTTTTGTTGACTGTATCCTTTGCTGTGCAAAAGCTTCTTATCTTGATGAAGTCCCAATAGTTCATTTTTGCTTTGGTTTCTTTTGCCTTTCGGAGAAGGACAAACAGTGTATGTTCTCATTCATTTGGGGAATATGAATAATAGTGAAAGGGAATATAAAGGAAGGGAAAAGAAATGTTGGGAAATATCAGGAAGGGAGACAGAACATAAAAACTCCTAACTCGGGGAAACGAACTAGGGGTGGTGGAAGGGGAGGAGGGCGGGTGTTGGAGGGGAATGGGTGACGGGCACTGAGGTGGACACTTGATGGGATGAGCACTGGGTGTTTTTCTGTATGTTGGTAAATTGAACACCAATAAAAATTAATTAAAAAAAAATAAAATAAATAAAATATCTTGAAAAAAAATAAAATAAAATAAAATAAAATAAGAAAAAAAAAAAAAAAGAACCCAATCTGCCAAGATCCCTGTACTGGTTGCTTGAGTCCTGCACTTTTCTTTGCTTTTAGTTGGCACTTGGTAGTCTAGTCCTGCTGATCCCCTCAATATTCCCGATGAACTGAGACAGAAGTGGCTTCCCAGGAAGCTCTCTAGAATGCTAGAAAAAGTTGGATGTCTACTTCAGGATCTCTTTCCCCTACTGGAGAAACCACAGGTCTGGGGCAATGCTCTCAGTTTAGTAGTGTGCTGACCTCGAGGAGAGGTGATGTGGTCAAGGTGAAACTGATCCTTTTACCCTTCTAATGCAGATTTTCTTATTTTTCTGTGGTCCAAGGAGGTGATTCACGTTCATCCTTGGGTTCTGGGATTTTTGAAAAGGTGTTTTTGTCTATGGATAGTTGCTAGTTGCTCTTCCCACAAAAGGGAATAATGCCAAGGACCTCCTATTCTGCCATTTTACTTATGTCACTTCAGAAGAATTTTGGTAGAAAGTGACAACTAGATAATATTTACAGAGAAATCAGAAAGAACTTAAAATTGCAAGAACAATTTTGAAAAATAATAAATTTAGAGGACTCCTATTTTTTTTTTTTCAGAAAGTTCCTGTAAAGCAAAAGTAATTAAGGCAATGTAATATTGGTATAAAAATAGATATATAGCTTAGTGGAAAAGATAGAGTCCCAAATACACCTATACATACGGACAATTGATTTGAAATAAATGTAATTCAGTGGGGTGAAGGACAGTCTTTTCAACAAATGGTGCTGGAATATTTGGATGTTCATTTGCATAATGATGAATCCTGACCTTTATGTCATACTATATACAAAGATTAACACAAAGTGGATCATTTGAGAGCAAAACACATGACACTTCTTTAAGAAAATATAGGAGAAAATCTTTGTGAGTTGAGATTAAGCAAATATTTCTGAACTAGGATACAAAAGGCAGATTACAAAAGAAAATAATTATACATTGGAATTTATCAAAACTAAAAACTTCTGCTCCTTAAAAGATGTTAAGAAAACGAAAATGCAAGCCCCTGGAAGAAAACAGTTGCAAAACATTGGATAAAGGACTTGTATTCAGGAGATATAAGTAATTCTTATTTTTTATGACACACATGCCAATTTTTTAAAAAGGCAATATATTGGGGTCCCTGGGTGGCGCAACAGTTTGGCGCCTGCCTTTGGCCCAGGGCACGATCCTGGAGACCCGGGATCGAATCCCACATCGGGCTCCCGGTGCATGGAGCCTGCTTCTCCCTCTGCCTGTGTCTCTGCCTCTCTCTCTCTCTCTCTCTCTGTGACTATCATAAATAAATTAAAAAAAAAAAAGGCAATATATTTGACCACTTCGTCAAAGAAGATATTGGCATGTCAGTAAGCAGCATAAAACATTACTTACTATTGTTCGTCATTAGGAAAATTCAAATTGAATGAGATGCCTCTATATTTATTGTGCTTTGTATATCTTCTTTGATGAAGTGTCTGTTCAAGACTGTTGTCCATTTGTTAATTGCCTTTTTATTATTCAATTGTAGGGCTTCTTATATATTCTGGGCAAAGTCCTTTGTAATATACATGCATGACACATATTTTCTTACAGTCCATCATGACTGTTCATTTCCATAATAGTATCATTTTTATAAGCAAAATTTTTGTTGAAAAAAAACTTACCATATTTTTTATACTAGTACTTTTTTGTTAACCCCAAAACAATAAAAATATTCTCCTATGTTATCTCCTAAAAGCTTCATACTCTTAAACCATCTCTGCCTAATTTTTGTATACAGTATGGAGAGAGGTCAATCTCCACATGTATAATTGTTTCAGTACCAAATATTATTGTTTTATTAATCCAGTTGTCTATCTTTATACTACTCAATCTTGATTGCTGTATTTTCATAAGTTTTGAAGTTCTTAGTATAAGTAATTCAACCTTATTGTTTCCCTTATAGAAGAATTCTGTGAGGGTAGTTTTGCATTTCTATATACATTTTATAATCAATTTGTCAAATTTTAAAATAAAGTTTGTTGACATTATGATAGACATTTCATTTTGCATCTACAGATTGATTTGTGGAAAACGACAGCTCGAAAATATTGGATCTTCCAATCCATGAGCACGATTTATCTCCTAATTTAAGTCAGTCTCATAGTTTGTCTCAGCAGTATTTTCTACTTTTCAGTACAGAGGGTTTGCATGTTTTCCCCTTTACTTAGTCCTAAGTATTTCAGGCTTTTGAGTCTATTAAAGTTTTTGTGTTATTATATTTTCTTATTTCCAGCTGTTTGTAATGTTTCCAATATTTTTCTTTTTAAAAAATTATTTGTGCTGTTGTTGCAAAAATACATTCACAATTCTTTTATGCATGTTAGTGAATAGTAAACTATGAGTAGTTAAATGTTTGAAAATGGCTTTATTCAATTCTCATAGTTGACTTATGATTCAGTATAATTTTGCTAAAAATGTTGAAGGCATCCTGTAATATCTGCCACAATCTATTTCTACTCACATGCTAGTCCAATTATTGTTTCTTTGCAGTGGAGCACCTCTATCTCCTTGAGAAAATTTTAGAATCTCTTCTTTATACTTAGTCTACTGTAATTTCACAGTATTGTGTTTAGGTATGTTTTTATTTTTCATGCATCCTTCTTGGCACTCAATGAACCTTTTCAACTTGAAGGCACATATCTTTCTTCAGGTCAGGTAAATTTCCTTGAGTTATTTCTTTAGGATTTCTTCCTTTCTGTTTTATTAATCTGTGACACCTTTATTAGATATTGGGCTTCCTGACTTGATTCTATGTATTTCCGGTCTTTATTTGCATATTCTTTGAATACTTTCATTTCTATTTGGGGAAATTCTCTTGACTCCATCTTTTGTACCCCCTTTTTAATATTTGGTAACATATATTTAATTTCAAAGTTTTCTGAGTTATTCCTTGATTCTTTCTCATCACACCATATTCTGAAGTTGTGCGTGCAATATCTTCTTAAAAATTTTACAGTATTTATCATAGTATTGTAGGTATGCATGTATTTATTTTGACAGCTTCATATGTCTCATTTTTCCTAGGGTCAATAATGTCATTTATTTACGTTTGTTCTCTTTTGTGCCAGTAGCTTTTTTTCCCCAAACATCTCATATTTCTTTGTTGTTAACTCATATTCAGAAATAAAGGAACAAGTTTTCTTATTAAATAGCCAGAGTGGGTTTCCTTTGCATTTGTATAATCCAATTTTCCCCAACAGGTTTATCCAATGGAGGAGCTGACACTGAGTTCTTCAAATATCACCAGGTTATGTCAACTGCAGGATTCATTTCACTGTGTATGTATATATTAATCTTGCAGGCAGAATACACATACCTCCGACACTAATGCTAAGACAAGGAAGGTTGTTTCCTCCAGGCTATCAATACCAAACCAGGAGCTCTAACTTTCCACAGGTGGAAATTATTTATAGATTAAATCTTTAAAAAAAAGTCTTCAGTTACATTCTGAGGGTTTATACATGTTGTGCAAAGGAAATTGTGACATAAGCTAATTCACACCGATTTTCTGTCGTTTGTAAAACTTCAATCATTTACCAATATTTGTGGCCTTTAGCTACTCTTAATCTTCATAATACTGAATGCAATTTTGGACCATCTCTGGTTTTGCCTCCAAGGGGTAAATGATTCCACCTCTATTTATGTCTTGTTCTTTGTCAGTTTCTGAGTTGAGCACATATTCTGATTTACCCAAAATTGTGATCTAAATGAGTTGATTATGTTTTTAATTTTTTTCAAATTAATTAAATTTTTCCCAAAGATATCCCCACATCTAAAAATGTCAAGAGAAAAAAATAAAAATGTCAAGATAACTCATACATGTTTTCATTATATATATGTATTCTTTTCCTCTAATTTCAATGAGTCTTCAGCAGGAAAAAAAAGTAAACATATGTACTCAGTCTACCATTATGAAAGAGAAGCCTACATAATTTTTATGTCAATGTATGAGAAGGTAACACAAGCCAAATTAAAGAGCAAAACTGAATTAACAGATGTGAGAAATATATGCAGTAATTATGATCAACCTTTGACCAACCTTGCCCATTTCCCCTAACCAACTTCATCCCTGGCAACCATGAACCAACTCTGTTTCTATGAGTCCAAATGAGTCTTATTTTTATTAAGACTTTACATGTAAGTGATATCATACAGTATTTGTCTTTCTCTAACTGACTTATTACACTTAGTATAATGTCTTCTAGGTCACAAGTGGCAGGATTTAGTCTTTTTAAAATCTGAATAATATTCCATTTTGTGTGTGTATATATATATGATGATTTTATATATATATATACATATATATTACATTTTTTATCCATTAATCTGTCAACAGATATCAATTGAACAGATTGTTCAATTTTCCATAATTTCTCCACTGATTTGCATTCAGGCATTCCCAGGATTCCCTTTTCTCCACATCTTCACCAACATTTGCTATTTCTGTTTTTTATTTGTTTGTTTTTGATATCAGATACCCTAACAGAGGTGAGGTAATATCTTATTGTGATTTCAACTTGCACTTTGCTAGGGATTAATGATGTTGAGCATTGGCCACTTGTATGTCTTCTTTGGAAAAATGTCTATTCGGTTCCTTCATCCATTTTTAAATTGGGTCACTTACTTGTTTGCTATTGAGTTGTAAGTGTTCCTTATATATTTTGAATATTCATCCCTTATCAAATGTGTGGTTTGAAAATGTTTTCTCTCACTCCACAAGTTGTCTTGTCATCTTGTTGATAGTTTACTTTGTTGTGCAGAAATGTTTAAGTTTGATATAGTTCTACTTGTTTATTTTTGCTTTTTTTCCCTTTGTGGGTAGTCACAAATCCAAAAAAAAAAAAAAAAACCCATCACCAAGACAAATGTCAGGGAGTTTTCCCCTAGGATTTTTTTTCTAAGAGTTTTATGATTTCAGGTTTTATGCTTAAGTTTTTAGTCTATTTTTAGTTGATTTCTGTGTATGGTATAAGAGAGAGGTTCAAGGCCAATATTTTCTGTACTTACTATGAGCCAGGTAGTGTTCTAAGTTTCTTGTTGTTGTTTTACCTATAGTGACTCATTTAATTCTCATGACAACACTATGAGATTGCTACTATTATTATTATTACCTTTTTATATATGGGTACATTAAAGCAAAGAGAAGTCAAATAGCTTGCCTAAGGACTCACAGCTAGTACATTATAGTGATGGAATTTTTAAATCATGCAGTCTGGCTATAGATGCTTGATTCTATAGATTCAGGATCTAACTACCACAAATATATCTTAAATAAAATTAAATGGGGAAAGGATATGAACAGTTTATTTATAGAACTATATTAAAATATATAAAGTATAACTATATTAAAACATGTCCAATCTTTTTAGTAATCAAATAATTTCAAATTAAAACAGCAATAAGACACCCTTTTTGCCTATTAAATTATCATAGATTAATAGTAGTAATAACATTAGTAGTGATGAGCACTCTCATATATTTCTTATAAAGTAAAGATTATTAGGATAAAGTTTTTAGCATATTTCTAGCCCTCGATACATATACCCTCTGACACTAAGTATTTTACCTTATTAATTTTCCTAGGAATCTTGCCTAGCTTTTTAAAACAGGAGAATATTTATATATAACATATTAATGGTGGCACAATAGTTAGCTAATAGTTGAAAATAATTCAAATTACCAAAATGTCATTCATTCATTTATACATTCATAAATTCAATTGCAGTGATTTTTTCACCAGCCACAGTATGCCAGACACCGTTTGAGACTCTGGGGATATAATAATGAAACAGAATCACTTCTCTCAAAAAGTTTCCATTTTATTGGAGGAATGTAGGCAATAAACAAAGAAAAAAGAAAAATATCAAGTACTGAAAAGTACTATAATAAAGAAAAACATGATGAGTTGATGAAGAGAAACTGGGAACTCCTTTAGATAGTTAGGTGATGGCATTAAAAGTGAGATTGAGGTAAAACTCCAAGGCAGAAAAACATTTGGCATATCTGAGAAGTAGAAAGATGACTGGGTGTGTGCAATCAACTAGAAAGGGAGGAAGATTTACATGGGACTTTGTAAGCCCAGTAAGGAATTTGAATTTATTCTAAATGTGATAAGAAGTTATTGAAAGATCTTGAAAAGAATATAACAAACTGATTACATTTTAAAGGTTCACTTTGGCTGTCTTTTGGATGAAATATAAGGAAACAAAATAAGAAACAGAAGAATTTTCTTGAAAGCTATTACAGTAGTCTTGATAAAAGTTAATGTGGTTTTAAAGTAGGATGTTAGTGAAGACTAAGGGAAGTGGACAGATTCTAGATGTATTTTGGAGGCAGGAGTCAAGATGTGAATGGTTAACTTTGTTAAATAATGTTTATGGGTCGAGTGAGTAGTTGAGCCAGAGCAGCAACTATTGGATATGGTAATTTTGCAGATCACTGGAGATCTTAACAGAAGTTTTAGTTGCTTGGTAGGGGTGAAATCCTGAATGAGGAGAAAATGCTAGATGAAAGAGAATAATGGTGGTACATTCACAGGCTGCAGATATTTGAACTGGTAAATATTTTCAAAGGCTGTTTAACATGGTGAATATTTTCAAAGAGTATTTGGCATATTTTAGTATATTATGATCATGCTCAAAATAAAATTTATTTTTTTTTAAGATTTTGTTTATTTATTCCTGAGAGACACAGAGTGGCAGAGACAGAGGGAGAAGTATACTCCCTGCAGGGAACCTGATGCAGGACTTGACCCCTGGACCTGGCATCAGCCCTGAGCCAAAGGCAGACGCTCAATGGCTGGGCCACTCAGGTATTCCTCAAAATATAATTTTTTTTAAAAAAGGCAAAATTGTAAATAGGACTTAATTTTAAAAAAAGGCAAAATTGTAAATAGAACTTAATTTTAATTTTGTAAATAAATAAGCATAAAGGAACCATGATATTTAGGGGATTGTAAAAAAAACACTATTATAACTCTTCCATAAAATCCACAGGTGACTATGAATAAATACCATAGCTATTTTGGGACAAAAATACTGGCTTTTGGCTAAATAGATCAAATAGATAAAATAAATTTTATGTCCCAACCAATTATACACAAATGGATATTCAAGGCTGCTTGGAAATAATTCAAACAGTGACTATTCAATTTGTGAATGCCAAATATATATTATATATCTAAATTGTTCAAATCTTTTTCTGAATGCTTTTATGAATTTTTTTCAATCTTCTTCTTGTTATATGTACTTCCTATTTTTTGTAACTACTATGAATAGGATATTTTTGGTTACATTATTGAACTGGTTATTCTTGGTAATTTGGAAAGTTACTGATAATGTTATTCAGGTGTCTTGATAATTTGTTTTGGTTATAAAAGTTTTCAGGTGACTTTTTGGCTCTCCTATGGGGATAATCATCTCATCACAAAAAGATCAATTTCTTTTTTCATTCTATACATTTTATTCATTTTCCTTTTCATGTTGTATTGTTTTATTTCTTTTC
This sequence comes from Vulpes vulpes, assembly GCF_048418805.1. Lineage (NCBI taxonomy): Eukaryota > Metazoa > Chordata > Mammalia > Carnivora > Canidae > Vulpes > Vulpes vulpes. Next base: position 90,967,855 of record NC_132796.1, on the reverse strand, counting down.
TATAGCTCACTCTTTTCTTGTATTAGATCTCATCTATTGATTTTCTTGTCATTGATATTTTTATAATAAACATTATAGAACCGTTCTAGGTTCATGGCAAAAATAAGCAGGAAATACAGAGATTTTCAATATACCCCCTGCCCTCACACATGCATAGCGTCTCCAATTATCAACATCCCAACTGGCATGGTACATCTGTTACAATTGATGGACCTATATTGGTATATCATTATCACCCAATGTCCATAGTTTACCTTAAGAGTTCACTCCTGGAGGTGTACATCCTGTGGGTTTGGACAAATTTATGATGACATGTATCCATTATTACAGTATCATAAAGAGTAGTTTTACTGCTCTAAAATGTTCTACACTCCACCTATTCATTATTCCCTCCTTCCTAACCCCTGCAAACTACTAAGGTTCTTATTATCTCCATAGTTTTGCTTTTTCCAGAATGTCATAGTTGCAATCGTGCAACATGTAGCCTTTTCAGATTGGATTCTTTCACTTAGTAACAGCATTTAAATGTTCTCTATGTGGCCAGCCCAGGTGGCTCAGCGGTTTAGCGCCACCTTCAGCCCAGGGCGCGATCCTGGAGACCTGGGATGGAGTCCCACGTTGGGTTCCCTGCATGGAGCCTACTTCTCTCTCTCTCTCTCTCTCTCTCTCTCTCTCTGTTTCTCATGAACAAATAAATAAAATCTTTAAAAAAATTAAATGTTCTCTATGTCTTTTCATGGCTTGATAGCTCATTTTCTTTTAGTGTTGAATAACCTTCTATTGTCAGAATGTACCACAGTTTACTTATCCATTACCGAAAGATATCTCAGTTTCTTCCAAGTTATGGCAATTATGAATTAAGCTGCTATAGACATCCATGTGCAGGTTTTTGTGTAGATATAAGTTTTCAACTCCTTTGGGTAAATACTAAGGACGGCTATTTCTGGATCATACAATAAGATTAGTTTTGTAAAAACTACCAACTGTCTTCCGTGGTGGTTGTACCATTTTGGAAACCTACCAGCAATGAATGAGAGTTCCCATTGTTCCACATCCTTGCCAGCATTTGGTATCATCAGTGTTCTGGATTTGGCCATCCTAACAGGTATATAGTACTAACTCGTTGTTTTAATTTGCATTTTCCTAATGATATATGATGTAGAGCATCTTTTCAAATGTTTATCATCTGTTTATCTTTGGTGAGGTGTCTGTTAAAGTCTTTGGCTCATTTTTAAATCAAGTTGTTAGTTTTCTTATTGTTGAAAGTAAGGGTTCTTTCTGTACTTTGGGTAAAAGTCCCTTATCAGATATACCTTATACAATTATTTTCTCCTAGTCTGTGGACTGTCTTTTCATTCTTTTGACAATGCCTTTGGCAGAGCAGACATGTTTACCTTTATTTTTTTAAAGACTTTATTTATTTATTTGAGAAAGAGTGAGTGACAGAGAGAACACACAAGCAGGGGCAGAGGGAGAGGGAGAGGGACAAGCAGGCTCCACTGCTGATCAGGGAGCCCGACATGGGGCTCAATCCCAGGACCCTAGGATCATGACCTGAGCCAAAGGCAGACACCTTAACCAATGGAGTCATCCAGTTGCCCCAAAATGTTTACCTTTAATGAAGTCCAGCTTATTAAAAATCTATTTAAAGATCTTACCTTTGGTATTATATCTAAAAAGTCAATGCCAAACCTAAGAGCATTTAAAGTTTGTCTTATATCATCTTCTAGGAGTTTTATAGTTTACCATTTTCCATTTATGTCTATGATGCATTTTGAGTTAATACTTGTGAAGGGTCTGGATTCCTTTTTGCATATAGATGTCCAGTTGTTCCAGCATCATTTGTTGAAAAGACTATTTCTCCTCCACTGTAATTCCTTTTTTTTTTTTTTTTTGGTGAAAGATCAGTTGACTGTATATATGTGGGTCGACTTCTGAGCTTGTTATTTTGTTCTATTAAACTATTTGTCTATTCTTTCATAAATACCACACTGTCTTGATTACTATAGTTTTATAGTAAGTCTTGAAGAAAAGTAGTGTCATTCTTCCAATATTGTTCTTCTCCTTCAATGTTGTATTTTCTAGTCTGGTCTTTTTTCTTTCCATATCAACTTTAGAATCAGTTTGTTGATATTCACAAAAAAACTGTTGGTATTGTCATTGAGATTGCATTGAATCAATAAACCAAATTAGGAAAAACTGACATCTTGACAATATTCAGTCTTTCTTTTTTTTTTTAATTAATTTTTATTGGTGTTCAATTTACCAACATACAGAAAAACACCCAGTGCTCATCCCGTCAAGTGTCCACCTCAGTGCCCGCCACTCATTCCACTCCAACACCCGCCCTCCTCCCCTTCCACCACCCCTAGTTCGTTTCCCCGAGTTAGGAGTCTTTATGTTCTGTCTCCCTTCCGGATATTTCCCAACATTTCTTTTCCCTTCCTTTATATTCCCTTTCACTATTATTCATATTCCCCAAATGAATGAGAATATACACTGTTTGTCCTACTCCGATTGACTTATTTCACTCAGCATAATACCCTCCAGTTCCATCCACGTTGAAGCAAATGGTGGGTATTTGTCGTTTCTAATGGCTGAGTAATATCCCATTGTATACATAAACCACATCTTCTTTATCCATTCATCTTTCGATGGACACCGAGGCTCCTTCCACAGTTTGGCTATTGTGGCCATGGCTGATAGAAACATCGGGGTGCAGGTGTCCCGACGTTTCATTGCATCTGAATCTTTGGGGTAAATCCCCAACAGTGCAATTGCTGGGTCGCAGGGCAGGTCTATTTTTAACTCTTTGAGGAACCTCCACACAGTTTTCCAGAGTGGCTGCACCAGTTCACATTCCCACCAACAGTGTAAGAGGGTTCCCTTTTCTCCGCATCCTCTCCAACATTTGTTGTTTCCTGCCTTGTTAATTTTCCCCATTCTCACTGGTGTGAGGTGGTATCTCATTGTGGTTTTGATTTGTATTTCCCTGATGGCAAGTGATGCAGAGCATTTTCTCATGTGCGTGTTGGCCATGTCCATGTCTTCCTCTGTGAGATTTCTCTTCATGTCTTTTGCCCATTTCATGATTGGATTGTTTGTTTCTTTGCTGTTGAGTTTAAGAAGTTCTTTATAGATTTTGGAAACTAGCCCTTTATCTGATGTGTCATTTGCAAATATCTTCTCCCATTCTGTAGGTTGTCTTTTAGTTTTGTTGACTGTATCCTTTGCTGTGCAAAAGCTTCTTATCTTGATGAAGTCCCAATAGTTCATTTTTGCTTTTGTTTCTTTTGCCTTTGTGGATGTATCTTGCAAGAAGTTACTGTGGCCGAGTTCAAAGAGGGGGTTGCCTGTGTTCTCTTCTATGATTTTGATGGACTCTTGTCTCACATTTAGATCTCTCATCCATTTTGAGTTTATCTTTGTGTATGGTGAAAGAGAGTGGTCCAGTTTCATTCTTCTGCATGTGGATGTCCAATTTTCCCAGCACCGTTTATTGAAGAGACTGTCTTTCTTCCAATGGATAGTCTTTCCTCCTTTATCGAATATTAGATGACCATACATTTCAGGGTCCACTTCTGGCTTCTCTATTCTGTTCCATTGATCTATGTGTCTGTTTTTGTGCCAGTACCACACTGTCTTGATGACCACAGCTTTGTAGTACAACCTGAAATCTGGCATTGTGATGCCCCCAGCTATGGTTTTCTTTTTTAAAATTCCCCTGGCTCTTCGGGGTCTTTTCTGATTCCACACAAATCTTAAAATAATTTGTTCTAACTCTCTGAAGAAAGTCCATGGTATTTTGATAGGGATTGCATTAAATGTGTAAATTGCCCTGGGTAACATTGACATTTTCACAATATTAATTCTGCCAATCCATGAGCATAGAATATTTTTCCATCTCTTTGTGTCTTCCTCAATTTCTTTCAGAAGTGTTCTATAGTTTTTAGGGTATAGATCTTTTACCTCTTTGGTTAGGTTTATTCCTAGGTATCTTATGCTTTTGGGTGCAATTGTAAATGGGATTGACTCCTTAATTTCTCTTTCTTCAGTCTCATTGTTAGTGTATAGAAATGCCATTGATTTCTGGGCATTGGTTTTGTATCCTGCCATGCTACCAAATTGCTGTATGAGTTCTAGCAATCTTGGAGTGGAGGCTTTTGGGTTTTCTATGTAGAGTATCATGTCATCGGCGAAGAGGGAGAGTTTGACTTCTTCTTTGCCAATTTGAATGCCTTTAATGTCTGTTTGTTGTCTGATTGCTGAGGCGAGGACTTCCAGAACTATGTTGAACAGCAGTGGTGAGAGTGGACATCCCTGTCTTATTCCTGATCTTAGGGGAAAGGCTCCCAGTGCTTCCCCATTGAGAATGATATTTGCTGTGGGCTTTTTGTAAATGGCTTTTAAGATGTCGAGGAAAGTTCCCTCTATCCCAACACTCTGAAGTGTTTTGATCAGGAATGGATGCTGTATTTTGTCAAATGCTTTCTCTGCATCTAATGAGAGTATCATATGGTTCTTGGTTTTTCTCTTGCTGATATGATGAATCACATTGATGGTTTTATGAGTGTTGAACCAGCCTTGTGTCCCAGGGATAAATCCTACTTGGTCATGGTGAATAATTTTCTTAATGTGTTGTTGGATCCTATTGGCTAGTATCTTGTTGAGAATTTTTGCATCCATGTTCATCAGGGATATTGGTCTGTAATTCTCCTTTTTGGTGGGGTCTTTGTCTGGTTTCGGAATTAAGGTGATGCTGGCCTAATAGAACGAATTTGGAAGTACTCCATCTCTTTCTATCTTTCCAAACAGCTTTAGTGGAATAGGTATGATTTCTTCTTTAAACGTTTGGTAGAATTCCCCTGGGAAGCCATCTGGCCCTGGACTCTTGTGTCTTGGGATGTTTTTGATGACTGCTTCAATTTCCTCCCTGGTTATTGGCCTGTTCAGGTTTTCTATTTCTTCCTGCTTCAGTTTTGGTAGTTTGTGGCTTTCCAGGAATGCGTCCATTTCATCTAGATTGCCTAATTTATTGGGGTAGAGCTGTTCACAATATGATTTTAAAATCGTTTGTATTTCCTTGGTGTTGGTAGTGATCTCTCCTTTCTCATTCATGATTTTATTAATTTGAGTCTTCTCTCTCTTCTTTTTAATAAGGTTGGCTAATGGTTTATCTATCTTATTAATTCTTTCAAAGAACCAACTCCTGGTTCTGTTGATCTGTTCCACAGTTCTTTTGGTCTCGATATCATTTAGTTCTGCTCGAATTTTAATTAACTGTCTTCTTCTGCTGGGGGTGGGGTCTATTTGTTGCTTTTTCCCTAGTTCCTTTATGTGTAAGGTGAGCTTTTGAATTTGAGATCTTTCCAGTTTTTGAATGGATGCTTGTATTGCGATGTATTTCCCCCTCAGGACTGCTTTTGCTGCATCCCAAAGATTTTGAACGGTTGTATCTTCATTCTCATTAGTTTCCATGAATCTTTTTAATTCTTCCTTAATTTCCTGGTTGACCTTTTCATCTTTTAGCAGGATGGTCCTTAACCTCCACGTGTTTGTGGTCCTTCCAAACTTCTTGTTGTGATTTAGTTCTAATTTCAAGGCATTATGGTCTGAGAATATACAGGGGACTATCCCGATCTTTTGGTATCGGTTCAGACCCGATTTGTGACCCAGTATGTGGTCTATTCTGGAGACAGTTCCATGTGCACTTGAGAAGAATGTGTATTCAGTTGAGTTTGGATGTAAAGTTCTGTAGATATCTGTGAAATCCATCTGGTCCAGTGTATCATTTAAAGCTCTCGTTTCTTTGGAGATGTTCTGCTTAGAAGACCTATCCAGGGTAGAAAGAGCTAGATTGAAGTCACCAAGTATAAGTGTATTATTATCAAGGTATTTCTTGAGTTTGGTTATTAATTGGTTTAAATATTTGGCAGCTCCCACATTCGGGGCATATATATTGAGGATTGTTAAGTCCTCTTGTTGGATAGATCCTTTGAGTATGAGATAGTGTCCCTCTTCATCTCTCACTATAGTCTTTGGGGTAAATTTTAATTTATCTGATATAAGGATGGCAACCCCTGCTTTCTTTTGAGGACCATTTGAATGGTAAATGGTTCTCCAACCTTTTATTTTCAGGTTGTAGGTGTCCTTCTGTCTAAAATGAGTCTCTTGTAGACAGCAAATAGATGGGTCCTGCTTTTTTATCCAGTCTGAAACCCTGCGCCTTTTGATGGGGTCATTAAGCCCGTTCACATTCAGAGTTACTATTGATAGATATGAGTTTAGTGTCATCATATCTATTCAGTCCTTGTTTTTGTGGATTGTTCCACTGAACTTCTTCTTAAAGGGGAATTTTAAGAGTCCCCCTTAAAATTTCTTGCAGAGCTGGTTTGGAGGTTACATATTCTTTCAGTTCCTGCCTGTCTTGGAAGCTCTTTATCTCTCCTTCCATTTTGAATGAAAGCCTTGCTGGGTAAAGTATTCTTGGTTGCATGTTCTTTTCATTTAGGACCCTGAATATATCCTGCCAGCCCTTTCTGGTCTGCCAGGTCTCTGTGGAGAGGTCTGCTGTTACCCTAATATTCCTCCCCATAAAAGTCAGGGACTTTTTTTCTCTTGCTGCTTTAAGGATCTTCTCCTTATCTTTGGAATTTGCAAGCTTCACTATTAAATGTTGAGGTGTTGAACGGTTTTTGTTGATTTTAGGGGGGGATCTCTCTATTTCCTGGATCTGAATGCCTGTTTCCCTTCCCAGATTAGGAAAGTTTTCAGCTAGGATTTGTTCAAATACATATTCTGGCCCTCTGGCCCTTTCGGCGCCCTCAGGAACCCCAATTAAACGTAGGTTTTTCTTCCTCAGGCTGTCATTTATTTCCCTTAATCTATCCTCATGATCTTTTAATTGCTTGTCTCTTTTTTCCTCAGTTTCCCTCTTTGCCATCAACTTGTCTTCTATGTCACTCACTCGTTCTTCCACCTCGTTAACCCTCGTCGTTAGGACTTCTAGCTTGGATTGCATCTCATTTAATTGATTTTTAATTTCTGCCTGATTGGATCTAAATTCTGCAGTCATGAAGTCTCTTGAGTCCTTTATGGTTTTTTCTAGAGCCACCAGTAGCTGTAAAATAGTGCTTCTGAATTGGCTTTCTGACATTGAATTGTAATCCATATTTTGTAACTCTGTGGGAGAGTGGGCTGTTTCTGATTCTTTTTTTTGAGGTGAGGTTTTCCTTCTAGTCATTTTGCTCAGTGCAGAGTGGCCAAAAACAAGTTGTATTGGGAAAAGGAGAAAAAGAGAGAGAAGGAAAGAAAAGAGAAAAAGAAAAAAGAGAAAGAAGAAAAAAAGGGGGAAAAAGAGAAGAAAAAGAAAGAAAAAGAAAGAAAGGAGAAAAAAGAAAAAAGGGGGGGTGGGGGAAGCAATCAGAAATCAAGAAGAAAGAAAGAAAAAGAAAGCACAAAACAAACAAACAAAAAAAAAAAAACACGGGGGGAGTATCTTCCGATTCTGTATACTTTAAGTCCCTTGTCTTCCCTTGAAACTGGTCTGTCTCCTTGGTCTTCTGGGGGAGGAGCCTGCTGTGCTGATTCTCAGGTGTTAGCACTTGGGGGAGCTGCTCTGCCCCTGCCTGGTGCAGGGCTCAGTGGGGGGTGTTTACCCCGTGAGGCCCCGGGAGGAAGCCCCAGTGGCGGGGGCAGCTCTGGGACCCTGGATTCAGCTCCCGCAGTAGCTCCGGGGCTCTCCGTCTGCAGGGCTGGGGGCTCCGGGGCGGGGCCGCTGATCTGCTCAGCTCGAGGCAGGAGCGTCCTTGCTGTCCTGGGCCCTCCCGGCCTCTGCCTGTCCCGAGGGGAGGCCGGATCCTGGGCTCTGTCCGGGCGCCCTGTGCTCCGGAGCCTGCGCTGTTGGATTCGCGCTCCCGCCCCACAGCCCCCTCCGCGGAGCCGCCGCCCGAGCCCCTCCGAGCTGCTCCGGGTCCCGCTGTGCGCGCTGCAGCCCTTAGGGAGCTCGGCGCATCTCCCGGGGCGCAGGTGCCTGTTAGTGTCCCAGGGAGCCCGAGGGCATCCCCGCCCTCCTGGGTCCTGCTCCAACTCCCTGCGAGCCCCTTTCCCCCCAGGAAGGTTGGTGCAGCTCCTGCTCCTCCGGGCCGGGGCTCTCCTGTCCTGGGGACACTCGCCCCGGCCTCAGCCCGGCTCCTCGCGGGGCCCCTCCCCCTTGGATGCCTTTTGTTTCTTTATTTCTTTTTTCCCGTCTTCCTACCTTGATAGAAGCGCGAACTCTTCTCATTGTAGCATTCCAGCTGGTCTCTCTTTAAATCTCAGGCGGAATTCGTAGATTTTCAGGATGATTGGATGGTTTTCTAGGTAATTTGTTGAGGACAGGTGATTTGGAGACCCTACTCTTCCGCCATCTTGCCCCTCCCCTCCAATATTCAGTCTTTCTATTGACAAACATGGAATATCTCTGTATTTATTCAGTTATTTGATCTATTTCATCATTTTTTTCTGGTTTTTCTCATATAGATCTACATTTTTATTCAGCTAATACTCAAATATTTCATGTTTTAAATGCTATGAAAATGGTATTATATTTTTAATTTCAAATTTCATTTGCTCATTTCTGGTATTTAAGTAAATGATTGACTTTTGATTTTAAATCCTGTAACTTTGCTATAATCATTTATTAGTTCCAGAATTTTTTTGTTGATTCTCTCAGATTTTCTACATAAAGAGCCATGTCATCTGTGAACAAAGACAGTTTTATTTCTTCCTACCAAATCTGCATACCTTTTATTTCCTTTTCTTGTCTTACTATATTAGCTAGGGCTTCCAGTATGAGGTTGAAAATGCGTAGTTAGAAGGAATATTCTTTCTTTGTTCCTGATCTTAGAATTTTGAGTTTTATAACATTCAGTATGATTATAGCTATAGGATTCTATAGATATTTTTTATCAATTTGAGGAAGTTTCTCTCTATTCATAGTTTACTGAGAGTTTCTTTTTTATCATGAATGGATATTGGATTTTGTCAAATGCATTTTCTGCATCTATTGATATAATCATGTAACTTTTCTTAGACTGTTGATGTGATGGATTACATTAATTGATTTTGTAATGCTAAACCAACCTTGCATACATGAGACAAATCCCACTTCGTCATGATGTATAATTTTTTTACACATTGCTGGGTTTGATTTGCTAATATTTTATGATGATTTTTGCATCTATGTTCATGAGAGATACTGGTCTGTAGTATTCTTTCCTTTAAATGTCTTTGGTTGTACTAGGCTAATGCTGCCCTTATAGAATGATTTAAGAAATATCCCCTTGCTTCCATCTTCTGGAAAATACTGTGTAGGATTGGCATAATTTCTTCCCTAACCGTTTGATAGAATTCACCACAGAACTCATCAGGGACTGATGCATTATGCTTTGTAAAGTTATTAATTATTGATTCAACCTCTTTAAAAGATATATGCCTGCTAAGATTGTCTATCTCTTCTTGTGTGTGTTTTGGCAGATTGTATCATTCAAGAAATTGTTCTATTTAATCTAGTTTACCAAATTTGTGGGCATAGACTTCATAATATTTCTTTATTATCCTTTTAATGTCCATGGGAAATGCAGTGATATCCCCTTTCATTTCTGATATTAGTAATTTGTATTTTCTCTTTTTTCTTAGTTAGCTTGGTTAATGGCTTATTGATTAATGATCTTTTCAAAGAACCAGTTTTATATTTCATTGATTTTTCTCTTTTGATTTTCTGTTTTCAATTTCATTGGTTTCTGCTCTAATTTTTATTATTTCTTTTTATCTGCTTTCTTTGAACTTAATTTTCTCTTCTTTTTCTAGTTTTCTAAGCTAGAAATTTTCTAATATATGCAAACAATGTGGTAAATTTCCCTCTTCTTTTCTAATATATGAATTATTGAATGTATACATTTGAATGTTATACATTTCCAAGTATTACTTTCACTGCATCTTACAAATTTGGGTAAGTTCTATTTCCATTTACATTCAGTTCAGCTATTTTTAAAAATTTTCTTGAAATTTCTTCTTTGACTCATGTTATTTAGAAACGTTTTTGTTGAAATCTCCAATTATCTTTCTGTATTGATTTGGTTAAGCAATTGTCTCCCAGCAGACATATGATTTCTACCTTTTTAAAACATATTAAGGTGTGTTTTATGGCCCAGTAATTGGTCTAGGTGAATGTTCCTATGAGTTTAAGAATAACATGTATTCTGCTGTTGTTAAATGAAGTAGTCTATAGATGTCAATTACATCCAGTTGATTGGTGGTGGTGTTGAATTCAGCTATGTCCTTACAGAAATTTTGCCTGCTGCACCTTTCCATCTCTGATAGAGGGGTGTGAAGTTTTCAACTATAAAAGTGGATGTATCTATTTCACATAGTTCTATAAATGTTTGCTTCCAGCATTTTGATGTTCTGTTATTATGTGCATACATATTAAAACTTACTATGTCTTGGAGAAGTGACCCCTTCATCATTATGTAATGTCCTTCTTTATCCAAAATAAATTTCCTTGCTCTGAAGTTTGGCCTGTCTGAAATTAATATAGCTACTCCTATTTTCTGTTAATTATCATTAGCACATTATATCTTTCTCTATTCACTTACCATTAATCTAGGTATACTTATATTTAAAGTGAGTTTCTTATAGACAGCATATAATTAGGTCTTGTTTTTTGTTTTTTTGTTTTTAGATTTGAGAGAATTCTTTTTTTAATAATAAATTTATTTTTTATTGGTGTTCAATTTGTCAACATACAGACAACATACAACAACAACACCCAGTGCTCATCCCATCAAGTGCCCAACTCAGTGTCCATCACCCATTCACCCACACCCCCCGTCCTCCTCCCCTTCCACCACCCCAGTTCATTTCCCAGAGTTAGGAGTCTTTATGTTCTGTCTCCCTTTCTGATATTTCCTACCCATTTCTTCTCCCTTCCCTTCTATTCCCTTTCACTATCATTTATATACCCCAAATGAATGAGACCATATAATGTTTATCATTCTCCGATTGACTTATTTCACTCAGCATAATACACTCCAGTTCCATCCACGTCTAAGCAAATGGTGGGTATTTGTCCTTTCTAATGGCTGAGGAATATTCCATTGTATACATAAACCACATCTTCTTTATCCAGTCATCTTTCGATGGACACCGAGGCTCCTTCCACAGTTTGGCTATTGTGGATATTGCTGCTATAAACATCGGGGTGCAGGTGTCCCGGCGTTTCATTGCATCTGCATCTTTAGGGTAATTCCCCAGCAGTGCAATTGCTGGGTCATAGGGTAGCTCTATTTTTAACTCTTTGAGGAACCTCCACACAGTTTTCCAGAGTGGCTGCACCAGTTCACATTCCCACCAACAGTGCAAGAGGGTTCCCTTTTCTCTGCATCCTCTCCAACATTTGTTGTTTCCTGCCTTGTTAATTTTCCCCATTCTCACTGGTGTGAGGGGGTATCTCATGGTGGTTTTGATTTGTATTTCCCTGATGGCCAGTGATGCAGAGCATTTTCTCATGTGCTTGTTGGCCATGTTTATGTCTTCCTCTGTGAGATTTCTGTTCATGTCTTTAGCCCATTTCATTATTGGATTGTTTGTTTCTTTGGTGTTGAGTTTAATAAGTTCTTTATAGATCTTGGAAACTAACCCTTTATCTGATAGGTCCTTTGCAAATGTCTTCTCCCATTCTGTAGGTTGTCTTTTAGTTTTGTTGACTGTTTCTTTTGCTGTGCAAAAGCTTCTTATCTTAATGAAGACCCAATAGTTCATTTTTGCTTTTGTTTCTTTTGCCTTCATGGATGTATCTTGCAAGAAGTTACTGTGGCTGAGTTCAAAAAGGGTGTTGCCTGTGTTCTCCTCTAGGATTTTGATGGAATCTTGTCTCACATTTAGATCTTTCATCCATTTTGAGTTTATCTTTGTGTATGGTGCAAGAGAGTGGTCCAGTTTCATTCTTCTGCATGTGGATGTCCAATTTTCCCAGCACCATTTATTGAAGAGACTGTCTTTCTTCCAGTGGATAGTCTTTCCTCCTTTATCGAATATTAGTTGACTATAAAGTTGAGGGTCCACTTCTGGATTCTCTATTCTGTTCCATTGATCTGTGTGTCTGTTTTTGTGCTAGTACCACACTGTCTTGATGACCACAGCTTTGTAGTACAACCTGAAATCTGGCGTTGTGATGCCCCCAGCTATGGTTTTCTTTTTTAAAATTCCCCTGGCTATTCAGGGTCTTTTCTGATTCCACACAAATCTTAAAATAATTTGTTCTTACTCTCTGAAGAAAGTCCATGGTATTTTGATAGGGATTGCATTAAACGTGTAAATCGCCCTGGGTAACATTGACATTTTCACAATATTAATTCTGCCAATCCATGAGCATGGACTATTTTCCCATCTCTTTGTGTCTTCCTCAATTTCTTTCAGAAGTGTTCTGTAGTTGTTAGGGTATAGATCCTTTACCTCTTTGGTTAGGTTTATTCCTAGGAATCTTATGCTTTTGGGTGCAATTGTAAATGGGATTGACTCCTTAATTTCTCTTTCTTCAGTCTCATGTTAGTGTATAGAAATGCCACTGACTTCTGGGCATTGGTTTGGTATCCTGCCACACTGCTAAATTGCTGTATGAGTTCTAGCAATCTTGGGGTGGAGTCTTTTGGGTTTTCTATGTAGAGTATCATGTCATTGGCTAAGAGGGAGAGTTTGACTCCTTCTTTGCCAATTTGAATGCCTTTAATGTCTGTTTGTTGTCTGATTGCTGAGGCTAGGACTTCTAGTACTATGTTGAATAGCAGTGGTGAGAGTGGACATCCCTGTCTTGTTCCTGATCTTAGGGGAAAGGCTCCCAGTGCTTCCCCATTGAGAATTATATTTGCTGTGGGTTTTTCGTAGATAGCTTTTAAGATGCTGAGGAATGTTCCCTCTATCCCTACACTCTGAAGAGTTTTGATCAGGAATGGATGCTGTATTTTGTCAAATGCTTTTTCTGCATCTATTGAGAGGATCATATGGTTCTTGTTTTTTCTCTTGCTGACATAATGAATCACATTGATTGTTTTATGAGTGTTGAACCAGCCTTGTGTCCTGGGAATAAATCCTACTTGGTCATGGTGAATAATTTTCTTAATGTATTGTTGGATCCTCTTGGCTAGTGTCTTGTTGAGAATTTTTGCATCCATGTTCATCAGGGATATTGGTCTGTAATTCTCCTTTTTGGTGGGGTCTTTGTCTGGTTTTGGATTAAGGTGATGCTGGCCTCATAGAACGAATTTGGAAGTACTCCATCTCTTTCTATCTTTCGGAACAGCTTTAGTAGAATAGGTATGATTTCTTCTTTAAACGTTTGGTAGAATTCCCCTGGGAAGCCATCTGGCCCTGCACTCTTGTTTCTTGGGAGGTTTTTCATGACTGCTTCAATTTCCTCCCTGGTTATTGGCCTGTTCAGGTTTTCTATTTCTTCCTGTTCCAGTTTTGGTAGTTTGTGGCTTTCCAGGAATGCGTCCATTTCTTCTAGATTGCCTAATTTATTGGCGTATAGCTGTTCATAATATGTTTTTAAAATCGTTTGTATTTCCTTGGTGTTGGTAGTGATCTCTCCTTTAGATTTGAGAGAATTCTTTAGCAGACTTCCCACTGACTGCAGAGCCTGACACATCTCATGATAAGCCAAAACCAAGAGTCAGATTCTTAACTGACTAAGCCACCCAGGTGTCCCTCCCTGGTCTTGTTTTTTATGTTTTCTGACAATCCCTGTCTTCTAACTGGTGCATTTAGACTCTTGATATTCAGAGTGAGGTAGTGTGAGTGCCTTTTAATAACAAATTAATTGTAATTTCTCCTTCCTATTACTTGCATCATTACTGTCATTCATTTAACTTACTCAATATATACCATAAGCATACATAATCTAATACCCTGTTGCTATTACTTTGAACAAACTGTTCTCTGTTAATCAATTATGAGTAGAAAACTAAAAGCTTTATTTTACTTACTTATTTCCTTCTCTCATACTCTTCCTTTCTTAACATAGACCCAAGGTTTTGACCAATATCATTTTTTTTTTCTTCCAAAGAACTTTTAACACATCTTATAAGGAAGAGGTACTGGCAACAAATTCTTTCAATTTTTGTTTCAGAATGACTTGTTTTCCTTTTCCCTTTGAAGGATAATTTCACAGGACAACCAATTTCTTGGTTGGTGTTGTTTCTTTTCTCTCAACACTTTCAATATTTCACTCTAATCTCTTACTTGCACAGTTTCTGAGGAGTCATGTATAATTCTTATTTTTACTCTTTCATAAGTAAAAATTTTTTCTTTAGGCTTCTTTCATATTTCTTTTTTTACTTTTGATTTTCTGAAGTTTGAATATGATTTACCGTGGTATAGTTGTTTTTTTTTTAATCCTGCTTTATGTTCTCTGAGCTTCCTGGATCTATGGTTGGATATCTGACATTAATTTCAGGAAATTCTGTGTCATTATTGTTTCAAATATTTCCTCTGTTCCTTATCTCTCCCCCTCATGATATTCCCATTAAATGTATGTTATATCTTTTCTAGTTGTTCCACAATCCTTAGCTATTCCATTCTTTATCTTGAAACCTTCTTTCATCTTAATTTTCAGTTTGGGAGTTTTCTATTGAGATATCCTCACACACAGAGATTCTTTCTTCAGCTATGTCCAGTCTGCTAATAAGCCCATCAAAATCATTCATTTCTGTTATAGTATTTTTTGTCTCCACCATTTCTTTATTGGTTCTTTTTTTAGAATTTCCATCTTTCTGCTTACATTGTCCATTTTCTCTTGCATATTGTATATTTATCCATTATGAACCTTAGCATAATAATCACAGTTGCTTCAAACCCCTAATCTGATAATTCCAACATCCTTACCATATCTGATTTTAGGTCCATTGCTTGTTATGTCCTTTCAAACTGTGTTTTGTACCTTGCTATCTGGACATGATCATGATATACTGGGTTAAATGAACTGCTGTATATAAACCTTTAGTAATGTGCTGGTAAGGTTTGGGGGGGGGCAGGGAAGTATTGTATAGTCCCATGATTAGGTCTTAGTCTTTTAGTGAGCCTGCTCCTTTAAATTTTGAACTTTGTGCATGCTTCTCAGTTTTCTTTCCTTTCCCTTAGTTGAAACAAGTTGGCTAGAGGGTGCCAGAGTTGAGTATTTTCCTTCCCTCACATGCAAGGATAGAACTGGCTGAAGTTGTATATTACCCTTCTCCTAAGTTATGTTAAAATTCCAGCATGTTAAGTTCTGGTTAAGTGGTTTATCCTGAGGACAAAACCTGTTTGGAATAACAGAATGCTGTGTTGTGATTCCATTCTCCATCTCTCTGAAAATAACATAGGATCTTTCACTGATATTCACTGAGAGAATCCAGTCATGCTCTTGGAAGTATGACTCATGGTGTGCTCCTCTTTGATGTCTTGATATCCCTGGAATTTTCATTATGCAGACTGGTCTACACTGGGTCTCCAGCAATTTTTCAATTACAGCTTAAATATTCTTACTCCAGTGCTGATTCCAACAGAGGTTCCTGCTTGTAGGTTTTGCACTAGTAAGTCATAATTTTCTGGGTCACTTGTCTGTCAATTCAGTTTTGAGTGAGTTGGTTCGTCCCATGACTTAACTTCTCTTGTGGATATAAGAAGAGTTATTGAGCTTTTTACTTGTAAGGAATGAGTGGCTACTTCCATGCTCCTTGCATGTTGAGCTTGAAAGCAGATATCTTACCGATTTTTCTTGTATTTTTATTTCAGTAATGATTAATGAACATAGAAGAGTTCCTTTGCTTACCCCTTTTATTCATTTTACAATCATGGGAAAAAAATTTAAAAGCAAAGAATAAATAAAGGATTACAATAATAAAGTAGCAAGAAAAGAAATATAAAGGATTAATGGATGGATTAATGAACAATATTAATAAAACAATGTGTCCCTTCCATGCATACTCATACTCATGTACATAGGATGTGTGTATGGAGAAAATGCAAGAAATTATTTATTTTCATTAAAGAATAATGCATCATGAAAAGATCTTAAATTCTTTTAATAATTATTTTTGAAAGGATGAATTATGAGTGAAATATCTTTTTAAAACTTAGGTTAATATATTAGGCAACCTTGCACAAGATGGTAACGATATGAAAACTATAGTAAGCTTCTCTTGTTTCAATTCTAGCCTAGTAATATACAGACTAAAATGTAAATGAACTTAATAAAGGAAAGTATAAGAACCATGTGATCTTCTCAATTGATGCAGAAAAAGCATTTGACAAAATACAGCATCCTTTCTTGATTAAAACTCTCCACAGTGTAGGGATAGAGGAAACATTCCTCAATATCATAAAGGCCATATACAAAAAGTCCACAGCGAATATTATCAATGGGAAAAAACTGAGAGCTTTTCCCCTAAGGTCAGGAACACGACAGGGATGTCCATTCTCACCACTGTTGTTCAACATAGTACTAGAAGTCCTATCCTCAGCAATCAGACAACAAAAAGAAATAAAAGGTATCCAAACTGGCAAACAAGTATTCAAACTCTTGTTCTTTGCAGATGACATGATACTTTATGTGGAAAACCCAAAATCTCCACCACAAAATTTCTAGATCTCATACAGGAATTCATCAATGTAGCAGGATATAAAATAAATGCACAAAAATAATTTGCATTTATATACACTAACAATGAAATAGAAGAAAAATTAAGGGATTGATCCCATTTATAATTGCACCCAAAACCATAAGATACCAGTAATAAACTTAACCAAAGAGGTAAAGACCTGTATTCTGAAAACTACAGAACACTTATGAAAGAAATCGAGGAAGACACAAAGAAATAGAAAAATATCCATGCTCATGGATTAGGATAATAAATATTGTTAAAATGTCTATGCTACCCAGAGCAATCTACACATTCAATGCAATCCCTATCAAAATAATCTTAAGATTATTTAAGATTTGTATGGAACCATAAAAGACCCTGAATATAGCCAGAGGAATGTTGAAATAGAAAACCAAAGCTGGTGGCATCACAATGCCTAACTTCAAGCTATGTTACAAAGCTATAAATCATCAGGACTGTATGATACTGGCATAAAAACAGACACATATATTAATGGAACAGAATAGAGAACCCAGAAATGGACTCTCAACTCTATGGTCAACTCATCTTCGACAAAGCAGGAAAGAATATCCAATAGGATAATCTCTTCAACAAATGGTGTTGGGAAAATTCTTCAACATGTAGAAGAATGAAAGTGGACCATTTTCTTATACTATACACAAAGCTAAATGCAGAATGAATGAAAGATCTACATGTGAAGCAAGAATCCATCAAAACCCTAGAGAACACAGGCAGCAACCTCTTTGACCTCAGGTGCAGCAACTTCTTGCTAGACACATCTCCAAAGGCAAGGGAAACAAAAACAAAAATGAGCTAATGGGACTTCATCAAGATAAAAGGTTTTTGCACAGCAAAGGAAAGAGTCAACAAAACCAAAATACAATCTACAGAATGGGAGAAGATATTTGCAAATGACATATCAGATAAAGGGCTAGTATCCAAGATCTATAAAGAAATGATCAAACTCAGCACAAAAAAAAAAACAAAAACTCCAGTCAAGAAATGGGCAAAAGACATGAACAGACATTTCTCCAAAGAAGACATACAAATGGCCAACAAACACATGAAAAAATGTTCAACATCATTTGACATCAGGGAAATACAAATAAAAACCAAAATGAGATACCAACTCATACCAGTCAGAATGGCTAAAATTAATAAGTCAAGAAACAACAAATGTTGGCCATGATGTTGAGAAAGGGGAACCTTCTTACACTGTTAGGGAATGCAAGCTGGTATAGCACTCTGGAAAACAATATGGAGGTCCCTGAAGAAGTTAAAAATAGAGCTATCCTAGGACCCTGCAATTGCTCTACTAGGTATTTACCCAAAGGATATAAACATTGTGATCTGATGGGACATCTGCACTTCAATGTTTATAGCAGCAATGTGCACAATTGCCAAACTATAGAAAGAGCCCAGATGTCCATCGACAGACGAATGGATAAAGAAGAGAATATATATAAGATATATGTATATATAATATGACTGTGTAATATATTACTCAGCTATCAAAAAGGATGGAATCTTACCATTTACATCAATGTGGATGGAACTGGAGGATATTATGCTGAGTGAAATAAGTCAATCAGAGAAAGGCTATTACCATATAATTTCAGTCATATGTGGAATTTAAGAAACAATTACTATAAAGTCTCACTCATATGTGGAATTTAGAGACAAAAAACAGAGGATCATAGGGGAAGGGAGAGAAAAGTAAAATGAGATGAAATCAGAGAGGGGGACAAAGCATAATATACTCTTAAGGAAACTATAGGAAACAAACTGAGGGTTGCTGGAGGGGAAGAGGAGGGGGGTGAGGTATTTGGGTGATGGGCATTAAGGAGAGCACCCTATGTAATGAGCACTGGGTGTTATATACAATTGATGATTTACTGGACTCTACATCTGAAACTAATGATGCATTTTATGTTAACTAATTGAATTTAATGAAAATAAATTTTAAAAAGAAAATAAACAAAATGTAAATGACACCTATGTCAGTCCTATCATAAATGTGAACAATAAGCAGTTCATCTAAATTTAGAAATAAATTTTCTCGAAGTTTTCATACAGGAAAGGGTACTTTGACTCGCTAAATATTTATTGACTGATTGGCCTCCAGCTGGAAGCCTGACCCCTTACTAACTTTGAAACTACAAATAAGTTAGTTTATCTCTCTTGGAATAATTTTCTTCAACTTTAAAGGAAGGGGATTAGTTTTTATCCCTTTCCTTTTAATATTTATTGAGAATCAACCATGTGGCAAGTAGTGCACTAAAAGCTATTGCACAAATCATTTCATTCAATCTTCTCTCTAACCCAATGAGGTAAGAATTATCATCCTCATTTTACAAGTAAGGCAACAGATATTTTGTAGTTAAGTACCCTAACATCTCCAGATTTTTATTTAAAAGGCTATTAGGGAAAAGCTCTACAACTTGCTTTGAGTAAATAAACTTAAAAGGATGTTAGGGTTTGTGTTCAAACCAGTTCTGTCACACTATAAGAGTAGTTGGTTCTTACTCCTGTAACATGCTGCTTTAGAAAGTACTGATTTATCACTTTTATCATTTCTAAAGGGTAAACAATATTGATAAATATGTCACCTAGATTCAATACTCAATGATTTTAACCTCATTGCTGATTAAACTTCCACTTTTCTAGTATGAAGTCTTTCTAGGCAAAGGTCCACTGGAGCAAAGGACAGAATGTCCACCCAGTGAATATATTTAATAATTCATTTTGAAATAAAAAATTGTTGGAAAATCAGGATGCTCATGGAAGGAAACCTTTTGGAGAACTGAGATTTTATTTAATTATTTTTTTCCCACAGGATCGGAGATTAACTAGGTGCTTAAAAAAGAGGGGAAGTCTGAACAAAATGCCTGATACAAGTTCCCCTGTAGCAACACAGTAGTAAGGTATAAGAAGAAAATTGAAACTCAGCTTCAGGTTGGGTGGATGATTAAAAGCAGCCTGAATTATAGAAGCAAGTTAGTCTCATACTTTTACAGGATAATTTCTGCCATAACTATTAAGGTTAGAGTCTTTTGAGTAAAAGACAAAACTGGAAAGAAAGTTTATTGTATCACTAGGATACAAATAATGTATTAATTAGAATAGTAGCTATCATGTCTTAATTAGAAACTGTAGTGTAGGGGTCATGCACACAAAAGTTATTCCTTAGAACATATATTATATGGAGCACCTCGATGGCTCAGTGGTTGAGCATCTGCCTTTGGTTCAGATTGTGATCCCAGGGTCCTGGGATCGAGTTCTGCATCAGACTCCCCATAGGGAATAAAATCTTTTTAAAAAAGAGAGAAAATGAGTGGGAAAAATCAGAGAGGGTGACAGAACATGAGAGACTCCTAACTCTGGGAAATGAACAAGGGGTAGTGGAAGGGAAGGTGGGCGGAGGGATGGGGTGACTGGGTGACAGGCACTGAGGGAGGCACTTGAGCACTGAGTGTTATAATATATGTTGGCAAATCAAACTCCAATAAAAATATATATAATAAAAAAGGAAAATCAGAACTATAAAAAATAAAGAAGAACATATATTATAGAATGTGGAACTCCATTTGTAACATAATTTCTGGTGATTATAGATCTTCGCTATTTTTTTCAAAAATGATTTGAGCTTTCAGTTTTTATTTATGTTGAAATTATATTTTTTAATCAAAGAAAATATATACTTGCAAATTAAAATTTTCCTGAACTAGAGTTTTAGTTATGAGAGAACAACTATAATCACAAAAACAGCAAGTATTCAAGAGCAGGGTAAAGCCCATATTGCTGTAGACCTGATGCTTCTCAACTTTGGCTGCACATTGGAATCACCTAGAACAATTTTTAAAATTCCAGTACTCAGAATGCACATGAGACAAATTAATTCAGAATCTCTGGAGGAGGGAGCCAATCATCAGTACTTTTTAAAGCTCGCTACCTGTTTCCAGTACATAGCCAAGGTCAAGAACAACTGCTATAGATAATTATGATCAGCTTTATTTATTTCCTCTAGGTCTAAGTCTCATCAAGTCTAACACATTAGTCACATTAGAGAGGTGTTTTCACTATGCCTGAGAGTTGTGTTATCTCAGTTGCAAGAATAAGTTTTAATAAATAAATTGAGAGATTTTTTTGAAGGCCTGTAAGTTTCTAATTTCTAGATTCCATGTTGGACATAACAGAATTTGGGAGTATTCCCACCTTGTAGTCTGATTTAAGAAGCAAGACTTATACACACAGTAAAACTGAAGACTAAATTAAGGCAGTTTCTGGGGATTTTCCAATTGGGTAGCACTCACCTATAAGTACACAGTAAAAGCAAGAGTCTCTTGTGGCATCTTGCCACTGGAGCTATCACATACCAGGAGAAATTTGAGTTGGATATTGCTTAGAAGGAAAGTGTGGAATATTTATTAAAGTAATCAGGACAGAAAAAATTTTCCTAGGCAATATGAACATATGAGAGGCTTGTTTGATATACCTCTATTGCTAGAAACATTTATAATGACTGAGATTTTAGAGTTTCCAAAATCACTTCAGTGCCATAAGTAGTATGGACTGCACTTGATGCTTCCAGATGATTGTTGATAGGTATAACGGTGCTGATGTCTAAATTCTATTATTATCATTATATTGGTGATTGAAGAAGCAGCTTGAGGCTACCAAACCTCAAACTAAAACCAGTTGGGTTGGGGCCTCTAAAGGGCATAAATGATTCTAACTTTGCTAAAAACCAGTGGTGACTTTGAGTTTAATAGATTTGCTTCTAGAAAATGAAAATGCTCTGATTCCCAATTTATTCCCTACATTTCAGTAGCTTCTATATGTCTTTCTTCTCTTCTGTAAATCTCAATAAAGTTACCATTTACCAATTATTCACAAAAATGACTTATATTGGAAGAATGTATTGAACATGTAAATACTCTGTGGCTTCTAATTATGAGTATCAATAACTTATACAGTGATATTCTTATGACTCACTTTCTTAAGCTCTAAATAAGAGACCAACTCACAATTCTAACATAAGAGATAATGTTCTGGGAATTAAATTTTGAGAAAAAATCTAATGGGTGGAAATTAATGAATAGGACATGCACTTTTATGTGAGGGACCATCTATCTAAAAACATGATAAGCTTCCCTCTCAGTGTCTGTTCCCACCACTACATATCCAGTATTTGTTCTGATTAAAGATGAGAATTCCAGCATAAACAGGCAGCATATATACCTACAAATTGTTGTTTCAAATGATACTCAAGGGCCCAGAAAGAATTGTGATAGATGATTTATGAGCAGTCAGTAACTGGATATTTGGAAAGAATCAAGCTCATTTTGTACCACCCCTCTGTTTTCTGTGTTCTTCCCTCTTCTATAATGCTGCCTCAAGCTGTGTATACTCAAAAAACAAAGTGATGACAGAATTGAATCACCAGTATCATTAACACTTGTCATCAATCAGCATAGAGAACAAAGTTAGCCTTGGTCTCTTTTGATAACAGCACAATGATTTTGGAAAACATAAAGGCAGAGCATAAGAAGAGAGTTCACATAATTAAGCATAAGGGGAAATGTAGTTATTGTCAACGAGGAAAGGAGAAAAATCTGAAAGTATATATGCATAAGAGTTGCAGAAAAGGAGCAAAAGAACATATAATATTTATGAAGAAGATATATTTATTTTTATTTCCATATACTCCACCTCCAAGATCAATAGAGAGTTAAATGCATCGTAACTGGACAAGAGAATAGCACAAATCAAACGAGGAATAGAAACTATTTTTGAGGAATTGTCAAAAGGATAATTGGAACAAGTCAGAGGTTGTTGTATGAGTATCTTTCAGAATAATCAGAAAAAAATTTTTTCATAGGACTTAGGCATTTAGTTGGCTTCTTTGGAAATCCTAGCCATTTTATGTTAAATTGATTAGTCATTCAAAAAAATGAGGATATCACTGAAATTAGCAGAGTAGAAACTATATTCTCCATCTTCTTCAAAAGTAACTGATAAGCAGGCAAAAATTACCAGAAAAAAACTTTTCAACAACCTTGGAATCTAGTCAAAAACTTATAATAACCAAGGGAAGATATGGTGAAGAACGACACTGTTGACTTGTGGTAAGAGAGTTTTGCAGCATTTTAAATTGTCCATCTACCATCCCCATACTCCAGATCATAAGCAGCCATGCAGATGACAGCTCTCTCATACCACAGGGAGTAAATTGAAACTTAATCTTAAAGAATTGTAATTGTGGGTGTCAGCCTGTCTGTAGACTCAGACAAAGACTAGGGCAAAAGATTCCTGTTACTTCACTTGACTTGGGACAATTATCCAAGTGGCTTTTGTTAGAATACTTTAAAGACATCACTATTGGCTAAAGCAGACTAGAGCAAGAGACAATTGGGACAAGCAATAGAGAGACCAATAGGCCTAGGTTGAAGAAACAGGTTGGGAAAGGAGATACATATAGAAAAACAAAGGCTTTTTAAAAGTCCCCATGTACATAGGGGAGTCTAAAAAGCTACACACATGCTCAGGGCAGATGAATAATCAGAAAAGGCTTGAGAAACCCTAAGCCTTGACCTTTGGCTGACCTTCATATTGCATACAA
The DNA here is from genome assembly GCF_048418805.1 of Vulpes vulpes. Classification (NCBI taxonomy): domain Eukaryota; kingdom Metazoa; phylum Chordata; class Mammalia; order Carnivora; family Canidae; genus Vulpes; species Vulpes vulpes. The sequence goes on along the minus strand of NC_132796.1, from coordinate 90,944,554 downwards.
GTAGGAAGTGAATGGTAAGGCAGAGTTAGACGAAGTGCCTAAGTGTTGCAGAAGTACCCCACCATAAAACAAAGCTTGAAGAATATTTTTTCTTTTCCTTTCATTCTTTGTTCATTTGTTGGCTTCAGATATATAGGTTGACGGTCAAAATACCAGCTTATCACTAAGTTAATAGAAGAAAGACTTTAGTGACCATGTATGACAAAGAATATGTTTAGAAAACTTACTTGACAAGAAAACAACAAAGAAAACCCAGTAGAGGAAAGAATTTGATCCCAGAATTGACACACTATAATAGTCAAAATGTGCATTTTTCATTTGAGGCTGGGAAGATGGCAGAGTAGGAGGACCCTAAGTTTGCCTCACCCCATGGATACAACTAGATTATACTCATATCAGTGTAAGTAACAACAACAACAACAAAAAAAAACCCCACTGGCAGAATGAATTCCACAACTAAAAGTGTAAAGAGGACACATAGAAGAAGATAGGATAGGTGGAGATGTGGTTTGGGAACAAAATGGACCATGATCATCTGTGGTCAAGAGGGGGCCAGAATCACTGAGAAGGTGAGAAACAGATGATCGTACTGGAGAGCCCACACAGAGAAGACGAATCCCCAAAATGTTTGGCTTTGAAAGTGAGAGGGGTTAAATTTTGAGTTCTTTCAGCCAGGAGGACTTAAAGCCTGGAATTTAAAATAATCAGCAGGCTCTGCTTTGAGAGAACTTGGAGTACATTAAGAAGCTGAGTCCCCACCCTTAAATAGATAGCACCACAAACAGCCAGCAGAGATACCGTGTAGAAGCAACAGTTTGAAAAACACCTGGGGCACAGGAGAGGGAGAGATTACTTATCCCTGAATATGTCCTGGAGAGGCAAGGATCACAGGGAGACCCCCCCCCCCCCAGGAACAAAGAAGCTAGCACAAGCCATTTCCATCCCCCATTCCTCAGTGTAAATATATAGCCACCTACAGTAAACAGTGCAGCACCAACACTTGCTACCTAACTTGCTTACATCAAGCCCTGTGTCCCATCTCTATGCTTTGGCAGATCTGCCCTTCCCAGTCACAATTGACTAAGTCCTGGCACTATGGGCTCCTTCCCCAGGAGATAACTGCCAACCTCACCAGCATCTAATCTCCTGACCCATGACTTTTGTAGGGCTTCAGTTCTGACGGTGGTGGTGGCAGGTCTAGTTTTGAAGCAGATCTGTAAATACCTTGTTAAAACGTGCCCAACTCATCCAGGTACCAAACTGCCCACAATAGGCAAAGAGAGTCTCTGCAGACAACTGAAACGATGGAAAAGAAGGCCAGGACTCAACAGCAGAGCACATGCAATACACATAGGAGACACTCCCTGAAGTGCCAGGTCCTGAGGAACATGGCAAATGGCACTATAGAGTATTACAGATCTATTATTCTTCATAGGGAGCAGGAGACATAGCTAACCTCCCTAACACACACAAACAGACACAGAAAGTTAGGCAAAATGAGGATGCAGAGGAATAAGATCCAAATGAAAGAACAGGACAAAGCCACAGCAAAATACCTAAATGAAATGGATATAAGTAATACACCTGATAGAGGATTTAAAGTAATGACCATGAAGATATTTGCTTTATAAAAGTAATGGACAAAAGAATGGAAAACATCAGTGAGATCTTAATAAAGAGATAGAAAACATAAAAAAGAAGCAGAGATGAACAGAATAAATAAAACAAAACATACATTAGATGGAATAAGTAGCAGGGTAGTAGAATGAATTAGTGACTTGGAAGACAGAATAATAGAAAGTAAACTGAGAGAAAAAATTATGCAAATTGAGAATAGTCTTAGGAAACTCAGGGCCATCATCAAGTCTATTAACATTTGCAATATAGGGATCTCAGAAGAAGAGAGAGAAAAGTGGGTAGAAAACGTATTTGAAGAAATAATGGAAAATAATCTTAAGAAGGATACTGATATACAGATATGGGAGGTACAGAGATTACCTCCAAAAATCAAGCCAAGGGGGTCCATACCAAGACACATGGTAATTAAAATGGCAAAAAGTAATGACAGAAAAAAGTTTAAAAGCAACAAAGGAAAAAAGACAGTTGCACACAAGAGAAACCCCATAAGGCTATCAGCACACTTTTCAGCAGAAGCTTTGCAGGCCAGAAGAGAATGGCATGATATATTCAAAGTGCTGAAAGGGAAAAATCTGCAGCGAAGATGATTCGATCCAGCAAGACTATCATTCAGGACAGAAGAAGAAATAAAGAATATCTCAAACAAAAACTGAAGGAGTTAATGATGACTAAATCAGTTCTACAAGAAATATTAGAGGGGACTCTTAAAATGGGAAGGAAAGACCATAAGTGAGAATATGAAAAGTAAAAAAACACAAAAGCAGTAAAAACAAGTATTTCTGTAAAAATCAATGAAGGAATTCATAAAATAAAAGAATGAAAAATAAGATACCATATCCCTAATAAGTAGAGAGGGAAGGAGTAAAGAATGGGTTCATACTTAAGCAACCATCAGTGTAATCTAGACTGCTATATACAAAAGATATTGTATACAAACATCATGGTAACCACAAATCAAAAACCAGTAATAGATATGCAAAGAATAAAGGGAAAGGAGTCTAAGCATAACACTAAAGAAAGCCAACAAATCAGGAAAGAGAGCAAGAGAAGAAATGATCAGGGAAAAACTACAAAAACAACCACAAAACAAGTAATAAAATGGCAATAAACACATGTCTATCAATGATTACTGTGAATATAAAAGGACTAAATAATCTTATCAATGTGCTCGCTTTGGCAGCACATATACTAAACACTCTTATCAAAAGACACAGTGTGACAGAGTAGACAAAAAAATAAGACCCATCTATATGTTGCCTACATGAGCCTCATTTCAGGCCAAAGACACCTGCAGAATGAAAAAGTGGGGATGGAAAACATTTATCATGCAAATGGATGTCAAAAGAAACCCAGGGTAGCAAGACTTATATCAGATAAAATAGACTTTAAAACAAAAAGTGTAACAAGAGACAAAGAAGGGGGCACCTGACTGGCTCAGTCAGTTAAGTGTCTGACTTCAGCTCAGGTCATGATCTCAGGGTCCTGGGATCAAGCTCTGTGTTGGGCTTCCTGCTTAGCAAGGACTCTGCTTATCCCTCTTCCTCTGCTCCCCCCCCCCAACTCATGTTGTCTCTGTCTCCTTCAAATAAATAAATAAAAATATTTTAAAAAGACAAAGAAGGACACAATATAATAATAAAGGACCAGCCAAGAAGATATAATTGTTAATATTTATTTAACATGGGAGCAACCAAATACATAAGATACACAAAATAACAAACATAAAGGAACTAATTAAACAATAATAGTAGGGGACTTTAACAACCCCCTTACATTGACAGATCATCCAAACAGAAAACCATCAAGGAAACAGTGGCTTTGAATGACACTGGATCAGTTGGGTTTAACAGATATAATCAGGGCATTCCACACTAGAACAGCAGAGCACACGTTCCTTTCAAATGCAAATGGAACATTCACCAGAATGGATCATATATTAGGCCACAAAATAAGTCTCAACAAAATCAAGAAGATTGAAATAATACTATTAACCTTTTCTGACCACAACACTATGAAACTAGAATCAACCACAAGGAAGAATCTGGAAAGACCACAAATACAAAGACTCTCCACAAAGTAGGTTTAGAAGGTACATACCTCAACATAATAAAGGCCATATATCCACAGCTAACATCATTCTCAATAGGAAAATACTGAGAGCTTTACCTTAAGGTCAGAAACAAGAGAAGGATATCCACTCTCACTACTGTTATTTAACATCATACTGGAAGTCCTAGCTGCAGGATTCAGACAACAGAAAGGAATAAAGGGCATCCAAATTGGCAAGGAAGAAGTAAAACTTTCACTATTTGAAGATAACACAGTACTCTATATAGAACTAAAGACTCTACTAAAACTAGAACTGATAAATGAATTCAGTAAACTCACAGGATATAAAATTAATATATAGAAATCCATAGCATTTCTATACCACAATAATGAAGCTACAGAAAGAAAAATTAAGAAAAACTTCCATTTAAAATTTCACCAAAAATAATAAGACACCTAGGAATAAACCTACTCAAAGAGGTGAAAGACTGTACTGTGAGAACTATGAAACACTAATGAAAGTCACTGAAGAGGACACAAAGAGATGGAACAACATTCCATGCTCTCGGATTGGAAAAACAAATGTTAAAATGCCTGTTACCCAAAGCAATCTATACATTTAATTTAATCCCTATTAAAATGCTAATAGCATTTTTCACAGAACTAGAACAAACAATCCTAAAATTTGTATGGAACCATAGAAGAGGCTGAAGAGCCAAAGCAATGTTGAAAAAGAAAAGAAAAGCTAGAGGCATCATAATTCTGGACCTCAAGTTACATTACAAAGGTGTAGTAATCAAAACAGTATGGTACTAGCACAAAAAGAGACACATAGATCAATGGAACAGAATAGAAAATCCCAAAAGAAACCCACAATTATATGGTCAATTAATCTTTGACAAAGCAGGCATGAATATCCAAAGGGAAAAAAGATAGTCTCTTAAACAAATGGTTTTGGGAAAATTGGACAACAACATGAAAACAATGAAACTGTATCACTTTCTTACACACAAAAATAAATTCCAGATGGATGAAAGACCGAAATGTGACACCTGAAATCACAAGAATCCTATAAAAGAGCATAAGTGGTAATTTCTCTGACATGGGCTGTAGCAATTTTTATCTAGATAGGTTCCCTGAGGCAAGGGAAACAAAAGCAAAAATAAACTATTGGTACTCTATCACAATAAAAAGCTACTGCACAGTGAAGGAAATAATCAACAAAACTAATGTCAACCTACAGAATGGGAGAGGATATCTGCAATGGTTAGTCTCCAAAACTATAAAGAATTTATACAAACCAACACCCCAAAAACAAAAATAAAATTAAAAAATGGGCAGAAGACATGAACAGACAATTCTTCAAAGAAGACACCCAGATGGCCAACAGACACATGAAAAAATATTCATCATCATTTACCATCAGGGAAAATGCGAATCAAAACTACACCGAGATATCACCTACTGTTAGAATGGCTGAACACAAGAAACAATAGGTATTGGCAAGAGTGTGAAGAAAAAGGAACCGTCTTGCACTGTCGATGGGAATGCAAACTAGTGCAGACACTCTGAAAAAGATATGGAGGGTCCTCAAAAAGTCAAAAATAGAACGACCCTATGATCCAGCAATCACAGTACTGGGCATTTACCCAAAGAATACAAAAAACACTAATCAAAATGATACATGCACACCTATGTTTATAGCAGCATTATTTATAATAGCCAAGATATGTAAACAGCCCAAGCATCTACTGATTAATGAATAAAGAAGAAGAGGTAGAATATTATTCAGCCATAAAAATAATGAAATCTTGCCATTTGCACTGACATGCGTGGATCTAGAGAGTATTATGCTAAGTCCAATATATCACAGAAAGACAATTACCATCTAATTTCACTCATATGCAGAATTTAAGAAACAAAACAAAGAAACAAAAACCAGGAGTTTGTTCTTTGAAAGAATTAATAAGATATATAAACCATTAGCCAACCTTATTAAAAACAAAAAAGACTCAAATTAACAAAATCACAAATGAAAAAGGAGAGATCACAACCAATACCAAGGAAATACAGAGGATTTTAAACATGTATTATGAGCAACTACATGCCAACAAATTGGGCAATCTAGAAGAGATGGACACATTTCTGGAAAACCACAGACTACCACAAATGGAACAGGAAGAAACAGAAAACCTGAACAGGCCTATAACCAGGGAGGAAATTGAAGCAGTCATCAAAAACCTCCCAAGACACAAAAGTCCAAGGCCATATGGCTTCCCTGGGGAATTCTATCAAACTTTTAAGAAGAAACAATACCTATTCTACTAAAGCTGTTCCAAAAGATAGAAAGGGATGGAATACTTCCAAACTCGTTCTATGAGGCCAGCATCACCTTAATTCCAAAAAGAGACAAAGACCCCACCAAAAAGGAGAATTATAGACCAATATCCCTCATGAACACGGATGCAAAAATTCTCAAAAAGACACTAGCCAAAAAGATCCAAAAGTACATTAAAGGATTATTCACCATGACTAAGTGCGATTTATCCCCGGGATGTAAGGCTGGTTCAACACACGTAAAGCAATCAAGGTGATAGATCATATCAACAAGAGAAAGAACAAGGACCATATGATCCTCTCAATAGATGTAGAGAAAGCATTTGACAAAATACAGCATCCATTCTTCATAAAACTCTTCAGAGTGTAGGGATAGAGGGAACATTCCTCAGCATCTTAAAAGCCATCTAGGAAAAGCCCACCGCAAATATAATTCTCAATGGGGAAGCACTGGGAGCCTTTCCCCTAAGATCAGGAACAAGACAGGGATGTCCACTCTCACCACTGCTATTCAACATAGTACTAGAAGTCCTAGCTTCAGCAATCAGGCAACAAAAAGAAATAAAAGGCATTTAAATTGGCAAAGAAGTCTAACTCTCCCTCTTCACAGATGACATGATATGTACATAGAACCCAAAAGACTCCACCCCAAGATTACTAGAACTCATATAGCAATTTAGCAGTGTGGCAGGATACAAAATCAATGACCAGAAGTCAGTGGCATTTCTATACACTAACAATGAGACTGAAGAAAGAGAAACGAAGGAGTAAATCCCATTTAAAATTGCACCAAAAGCATAAGATACCTAGGAATAAACCTAACCAAAGAGGTAAAGCATCTATACCCCAAAACCTACAGAACACTTCTGAAAGAAATTGAGGAAGACACAAAGAGATAGAAAAATATTCCATGCTCATGGATTGGAAGAATTAATATTGTGAAAATGTCAATGTTACCCAGGGCAATTTACACATTTAATGCAATCCTCATCAAAATACCATGGACTTTCTTCAGAGAGTTGGAACAAATTATCTTAAGATTTGTATGGAATCAGAAAAGACCCCAAAGAGTCAGGGGAATATTGAAAAGGAAAACCAGAGCCAGAGGCATCACAATGCCAGATTTCAGGTTGTACTACAAAGCTGTGGTCATCAAGACAGTGTGGTACTGGCACAAAAACAGACACATAGATCAATGGAACACAATAGAAAACCCAGAAATGGGCCCTCAACCCTATGGTCTACTAATCTTCAACAAAGCAGGAAAGACTATCCACTGGAAAAAGGACAGTCTCATCCATAAATGGTGCTGCGAAAATTAGACAGCCACGTGCAGAAGAATGAAACTAGACCATCCTCTTACACCATACACAAAGATAAACTCCAAATGGATGAAAGATCGAAATGTGAGACAAGATTCCATCAAAATCCTAGAGGAGAACACAGGCAACACCCTTTTTGAACTTGGCCACAGAAACCTCTTGCAAGATACAACCACGAAGGCACGAGAAACAAAAGCAAAAATGAACCATTGGGACTTCATCAAGATAAAAACTTCTGCACAGCAAAAGAAACAGTCAACAAAACTAAAAGACAACCTACAGAATGGGAGAAGATATTTGCAAATGACCTATCAGATAAAGGACTAATATCCAAGATCTATAAAGAACTTATTAAACTCAACAGCAAAGAAACAAACAATCCAATCATGAAATGGGCAAAAGACATGAAGAGAAATCTCACAGAGGAAGACATAGACATGGCCAACAAGCACATGAGAAAATGCTCTGCATCACTTGCCATCAGGGAAATACAAATCAAAACCACAATGAGATACCACCTCACACCAGTGAGAATGGGGAAAATTAACAAGGCAGGAAACCACAAATGTTGGAGAGGATGTGGAGAAAGGGGAACCCTCTTGCACTGTTGGTGGGAATGTGAACTGGTGCAGCCACTCTGGAAAACTGTGTGGAGGTTCCTCAAAGAGTTAAAAATAGATCTGCCCTATGACCCAGCAATTGCAATGCTGGGGATTTACCTCAAAGATACAGATGCAGTGAAACACCGGGACACCTGCACCAACAATGTCCACAAGAGCCACACTGTGGAAGGAGCCTCGGTGTCCATCGAAAGATGAATGGATACAGAAGATGTGGTCTATGTATACCATGGAATATTACTCATTCATTAGAAACAACAAATACCCACCATTTGTTTCGATGTGGATGGAACTGGAGGGTATTATGTGAGTGAAGTAAGTCAATCGGAAAAGGACAAACATTATAGGGTCTCATTCATTTGGGGAATATAAAAAATAGTGAAAGGGAATAAAGGGGAAAGGAGAAAAAATGAGTGGGAAATATCAGAAAGGGAGACAGAACATGAAAGACTCCTAACTCTGGGAAACGAACTAGGGGTGGTAGAAAGGGAGGTGGGCGGGGGGTGGTGGTGACTGAGAGCAGGGCACTGATGGGGGCACTTGATGGGATGAGCACTGGGTGTTATGCTATATGTTGGCAGATTGAATACCAATAAAAAATTTATAAAAAGAAAAGAAAGAAACGACAAATACCTACCATTTGCTTCAACTTGGATGGGACTGCAGGGTATTATGCTGAGTGAAGTATGTCAATCAAAGAAGGACAAACATTATATGGTCTCTTTCATTTGGGGAATATAAAAAATGGTGAAAGGGAATAAAGGGGAAAGGAAAGAAAATGAGTAGAAAATATCAGTGAGGGTGACAGATCATGAGAGACACCTAACTCTGGGAAATGAACAAGGGGTAGTGGAAAGGGAGGTGGGCGGGGGTGTTGAGGTGACTTGGTGACAGACACTGAGGGGGGCACTTGACGGGATGAGCACTGGGTGTTATGCTATATGTTTGCAAATCAAACTCCAATAAAAAAATATTTCAACCCCCACCTCAAGTGAACAAAGGCATAAGACAGACCATGAAACAGATTCTTAATAATAACATAAAGACTCCTAACTCTGGGAAACGAACTAGGGGTGATGGAAGGGGAGGAGGGCAGGGGGTGGGGGTGAATGGGTGACGGGCACTGAGGGAGGCACTTGACGGGATGAGCACTGGGTGTTATTCTGTATGTTGGTAAATTGACCACCAATAAAAAATAAATTTATTATTAAAAAAAAAGAACAAATTGATGGTTTCCAGAAGGGAGGTTGGCAGGGGTGAATGGGTTAAATAGGTGATGGGGATTAAGAAATGACTTGTCCTGATGAGTACTGAGTGATTAAAATGAAAACTTAAAAAAACTAAACCACAAAATAATCCAGCAATGTGTATACATGCAAAGGAATTGAAATCAGGATCTTGATGATATATCTGTACTTCTATGTTCATTACAACATTATTTACAATAGCCAAGACATGGAAGCAACCTAAATATCCATTGATGGATGAATAGATAAAGAAAGGCGATATAAATATTATCCAGTCTTATAAAGGAGGAAATCTTACCATTTGTGACAATATGGATAAAACCTGGAGGACATTATGCTAAGTGAAATAAGCCATATACAAAATTATACATACTGTATGATACCACTATCATGAGCAATGTAAAATATTCATACTCATAGAAACAAAGAGTAGAAGGATGTTTGCCAGGTTGTGAGGGGAGCGAGAAATGAATAAGTATTAGTCATGAGTACAGAATTTCAGTTATGTAAAATGACTAAGTTTTAAAGAGCTATCATACAGCATAGTGCCTCTAGTTAATGATATTTTATTGTATACTTAAAAATTTGCTAAGATGATAGATTTTATGTTAGGTGTTCTCATCACAAAAAATAATAATGAATAAGGAGGGTGGGAGGAAACCTTTGGAGGTGATGGATATGTTTATGGCATAGACTGTGATGATGGTTTCACAGATGCATATTTATGTCCAGACTTATCAAGTTTTATACATAAAATATGTATATTTGTGTAAGTCAATCATACCATAATGAAGTGATTTTTGAAAAAAAAAAAAACAGATTAAGTTCCATGAGCATGCAACTGATTTAGGAAAAAACTCAGAATGAAATCGAAAATGTATCCATATTTAAGCAGTTTGGAGGACCTAAGAAAATCAGAAGCTGATGCAAACGTGTAGGAGAAATATTGTCTTTACTTTTCTTTCATACTCAATATTCAGAGAGAAAGCATGGTTAGATGATGTTTTACAGGTAGGGAATTGTTCCAGGAAATCCAGCTTCCAGACAAAGCACTGTCACAAATTAGTTGTGTGACTTGGAGAAAGCAATTTAACCTCTTTATCACTTAGTTTGCCCATTTAGCTAGTGGGTATAATAATGGCTCTTTAATAAAACGTAAGTTTGTTGTAAAAAGAAAGGAGATTATAAGTGTGACTGCCTATCATAACACACTAAAACTTTAAACAAGTGCATAATATCACTTTAATATTGGCATAAGATGACACGATTTTAAGTTCTTTTGCTCTGTGTAATCAGATGTCTATGGTTATTAACAGCCTATAACAATGGTGTTTCCTGTATACTTGAAGGTCATAGATATAATCTAGCAGTCAAGTGGAATAGAAAATTCTTATCTCCTTTATGGCAGTTTATTTTCAGTACAGAACATCTAAAAGCTGGACAGTGTACAGCCCCTGAATTGCAAAGGACTGAGCCAAGTATAAAAGTCCTCCGCTAGCTCAGGAGGAGCTTACTGCTTTTATTTTGTCACTTTACTCATTTACTATCAATCACTTTAATACTTTAGGGAGGGAAACAGGCAGGGATTTTGCAAAGCAGTTCTTCAACTTTGCAGTGTTGGAATCGCTATTCAAGTACGTACGGAACTGACACAATCTCAGCAGGCAACAATATTCAGAAAATCTAGGCTCTGTTCACAGCCATCATTCAGTTTATGTGAATCACATTGAACAACAAAAGGTCTCCCCCCACAAACAGGGTATGTGGCAGTTTCGTTGCATTTTCCCCATCTTTACAACCAGATATATTGGTGTTGTGTGGATATAGACAAACTAATGCCATTGTTTTGCGCACAAATATTGATGGGCTATTTTAATGTCATACCAACAGAGAAAATAAGCACAACAAATGACTTTGAAACTTATATTGAGTTCAACACTTGAGATGCAAAGAAAAATAATAGTTTCTTACCTTTGAGGAAATTCCATTTAGTAAATCCATTTCATTGTCAGTGATGAATATAATGATAAAGCTGTTTTCCTCACTTATAATACAGAAAATCACCTTTAGTGAATTCCAATGCAAGCATTATAACAGACTCTAGTTATTTTTCTTTCCATAAACCTGTTCTGCTACCCAGGCTTGAATCTTGAGTTTCATTCTTGGCAATTTGAATTTTTAGGCACAGGAAAGATTCAAATTCTATCTATTCTTTCTTCATATAAATTTTCATATTTGTACTTTCATTTATCTGTTTTTGAATGGGGCTTTTGAACAGAGAGTTATGTTTTAGTCCAGGGCACACTATCACCATTGTTAGACTCTACTTTGGTTTTATGGCACTTCTCTTTCTTTTCTCTCTTCTTGCCTTCCTTGATTTCACCTTCTATTCTTTCTCCCTATAGGCACTTACTTTAATGTTACCCTTTCTCTGTAACTGGTTCATATTTGCATGCTTTACACTTATATTATTATTTACAATAATTATCACTGTTTCATGTTTCTTAAACCAATAGTATATTTTAAGGATCGATTAGGTTGCTATTTGACCTTTACTTCATTACTTCTGATTGATGCATAGTATTCTATGGTACTTGCTGAATAAATAAATTTTACTTATTGCCTCAAATAATGGAAACCTCAGTTGCCATTCACTCCACTGTGACAAGTAATGCTTTGATGTATATCTTTGTGTGAGCACTTTTATGGCACTGTGTACCTGATAATGTTGGTTATTACGTTTACTGATATGCAAATATTTTCTCCCTGTCTGGGACTTGTTTTTAATCCTCTTATAGGTGTATTTTCCAGAGCAAAAGTTTTTAACTGTGATGAATTCTAATTTATCAATTTCTCCTTTGTGGATTATGATTTAGATCTCATCATCCAGGAAATCTTTACCTAACCTAAGACCACAAAGAGTTTCTTCTATGATTTTTCTAAAAGTCTTATAATTTTAGTTTACATTTGGGTCTATGATCCATTTTTAGTTAATTTTTGTATATGGTATGAGCTATGGATAGAAGCTCATACGTGTATGTTCATGAATGTGAATATATATATTTATACTCATATGAGTCAATTTCTGTCTCTCTATTGTGTTCCACTGTCAATATTTAGTTAAATATCATACTATAATGGTTACCATAGCTTTATAATAAGTCTTTAAATAAGCTAGTATTAGTCCTCAAACTTTGTTCTATTCCTTTTTTTTTTTTTCGAGTGTGAGGGAAAGAGAGTTACTCTAGTTCTTTTACATTTCTGTACACATTTTAGAAACAATTTATCAATTTTTATGATAAAAATCTATTGGTATTTTGTTTGGGATTCTGAGAAATCTATAGAGGAATTTGGAGAGGATTAACATCTTAACAATATTAAGTTTTCCAAACCATAAGTCAGGTGTATTTCCATTTACTTAAGCATTCTTTATCATAATAATGTTTTTGTTTTTTGCTTTCCAGTGTACAAGTATTTCACAACTTTTGTCAGATTCATTGATAAATATTTAATTTTTGATGCAATTGTAAATGTTCTATTTTTATTTCAATAGCCATTTGTTCTTTGCAATTATATAGAAAAACAAATTATTTTTGTAGTTGACCTTTTATCCTTCAACTCTGTTAAGCTCACTTATTGTTCTAATAGCTTTTCTGTAAATTCTATTAGATTTTATACACAGGTGGCCATGTAATCTGCAATTAGACATTTTTATTTTCCTTTCCAAGCTTCATGACTTTTATTTCTTTTTCTTGCTTGATTACACTATCTAGAACCTCCAGTACAATGTTAAATAGAAATGGTAAGAGCAAATATCCTTCTCTTATTCCTGATCTTAGGGTGAAAGCATTCTTCCATCATTAAGATGAAAGTTTTTCATAAAGGGCCTTTGACAAGTTGAGGAAGTTCCCTTCAATTCCTAGGTTGCTGTAAGCATTTTTCTGGAATAGCTGTTTATATTCTGTCCAATGTTTTTTTTTTCTGCATGTGTTTAGAATGATCCTATGGTTTTTCTTTTTGTTTATTAATGTGTTTAATTTCCTTGATTTATACTTGAATGTTAAACCAACCCAACATTTTTGCAATAAACTCCCATTCATTCAGCATGTATTACCCTTTTTATATATTACTGTATAAATATTTTCATTGACAGTCTTATTCCTTTATCCCTTTGGATACATCATTTCACTGCCTTCTGGCATTCATTATTACTGATGAGAAGTCAGGATAAGTCATGAAACCCAGAAATTTTGCTCTCTGAGAGCTTTGCTAGAACTACTGAGCCAACTAATCTGTGGGCAGGGTATAGAAGCTGCATAGACAAAAATGCCGCATAATCCCACTCACAGTTCTTACTCAAGATTTTTTTCTCTTGAATAAACACTTCTAAGTTTGTATTATGCTTTTGTTGATTTACAGAGCCCTGAAATGATTGCTCCTCATGATTTTGTACAGTTTAATTGATGCTTTCTGCGGGAAAAATTTACCAAACTTTTAATTTAATGCAGGGGAAATACTACCTCTCTATTGACCATTTTTTCTTCCTTGCAATAATAACAGGATAGATAATTGTCTTCCTAGGTATATGTGGGAGAGAAAAAAGGCAGATATTAAAAAACAAAGCTAAACAAAAACTCTCTTCCCTACTTTATCTCCTACCTATAGTACTAGCCTCAACCATTAAGGATCCACTTCTCCTTTCCCCATTCCCTCCAGCCTATGACACAATCAACTTCCATCCTGCCACAGAACTTTCACAGGTGGTACTAATTTAACAGGTTCATCAAGCCACCTCTGGTATTTTTAGGTTTTGATTTTTGCTATGGGGTTTCTATTTTGTTTCATGGTAGGAAGCCAGCAACTGATGGTAGTTTACCATTCTGTCACAGATCTGATTCTTCGCTTTTTCCTTAGAAGTCTTATTGTCTCTAGCTGAATACAACCTTCATTATCATCTTCCCAGACTATTATATCTATCTCCTATTCAATTTTCATGCTTTCTATTTCTGCTACTTCAATCTATATTAAATATTGCCAAGAAATTACACTAAAATACTTCCTTGCAGATGTCATTGTTGAGAAAAGTTTTTAAAGGAAGATGCTCAAATTTTTGGTGGACTATTAGATCCATTATGAGGTAGTGATCACTACAGGAATGTACCCTGGCTAATTATTCCCCTCTGTTTTGTTCTATAGTCTAGGAATTATTACAGCCACATAATATGTTAATTTCCATATCAAGGAATACAAGAATCAGTAAGAATTTAGTATTCTATCTTATAAGTTGTTAGATAAGATTTATGTACCTTGTTTCCCAAATTTTGCAAAGGAATGGGATATACATGGCATTACTAAGGGTATGATTAGTAAGACTGTAGATCAAAATATCTTCTCAGAGCTTTTGCCAAACACTAATATGAGACCCCTGAGGATAAATATATCCTAATTAGGAGACAAAACTTGCTCCTAACACCATTCCTGAAAACATTTTTTCCACATTCTTTACACAGTGACTTCTGCTTATTGCATAGAATGCACGTTGTGCTTTTCTAACATAAGGACTTTGCAATACTCTTTTGGCCAGGGATGCACTTCTCTGCACTTTTTAGTGCAGAGTTAATAGTTAATGTTAGTAGGAAGATACCACATTTACAGACTTTGAAAAATAAGCAAACAGAACACTTTATAGTGCAGAGAAGTGACAGTGATACTCTCTCATTTGTCTTCAGTGCTATGCAATTACTGGATTATGACAAAAAAATCCCCCAAAAATGCAGGCTAAAAGATAATATTAATAATGCAAACATAACTGAAACACAGAAAATGACAACTTTCCTATTGCTAGTAGAACCTTTTCATCAGCCAATTATGTGGCAAAAAGTAATGAATATCTAACCAGCTCTTATAAATCTCCCAAATTGTTAGAAATTGTCAACAAGATTTTTAAGAAATGAGTGTGTATCTACTACTGTTAATGATAACATTGTCCTAAATGTAATGATGTAGATGTCCTAAATGTTCAATAGTTCATGTCAGTAGGAAGATACCACATTTACAGACTGAAAAACAAGCAAACAGAACACAAATACATACTTCTATAGTATTTTCAGCTAAACTGAAATTCATGTGATATTTGATCTAGTAATTTGTAATATGTTTCAAGCAAAGTAAGTTATTTAAAATACTAAAGGAAATAGACAAAAGACTGGCAATATTGGCTAAAAAAATTGGCAGACACCACAAATAAATTATATTAACAGTGAAACAATGTTTTAACTAAAATTAGCCCTATTAAAAGAATCAAAGTTCTTTTTTTAAAAGTATATTTAAGTTCCAGTTAGTCAAAATACTAACTATATATATACTATAACTATACTAACTATATATATATATAATACTAGCTTTAGGTGTACAACACAGCTACCCAACACCTTCATACTATACCTGGTGCAAATCACAAGTGCACTCACTAATCCCCATCACCTACTAACCCATCTTTCCTTCCCCACCTCCCTTCTGGTAACCATCAGTTTGCTTTTTATAGTTAAGAATCTGTTTCTTGGTTTGTCTCTCTTTCTCTTTTCGTTCTTTGTTCATGTGTTTTGTTTCTTAAATTCCACATATGAGTGAAATCAGATGGTATTTGTCTTTCTCTCACTTATTTTGCTTGGCATAATACTCTCTAGGTTCATCCATCCTTGCAAATGGCAAGATTTCATTCTTTTTATGGATATATCACCTCTTCTTTTTTTAAAGATTTTATTTATTTATTCATGAGAGACACAGAGATAGAGATAGAGGTAGAGATAGAGACAGAGAGAGGCAGAGAGAGACACAGGGAGAGGGAGAAGCAGGCTCCATGCAAGGAGCCCGACGTGGGACTGGATCCCAGGAATCCAGGATCACACCCTGGGCGGAAGATAGGTGCTAAACCATTGAGCCACCCGGGGATCCCTCACTTCTTCCTTATCCATTCATCAGTCAATGAACACTTGAGCTGTTTCCATAATTTGGCTCTTGTAGATAATGCTGTTATAAACATTGGAGTACATGTATCCCTTTGAAATAGTATTTTTGTACACTTTGGGTAAACACCTAGTAGTCCAATTGCTGGATCATAGGGTAGTTCTATTTTTATCTTTTTGAGGAAACTCCATACTGTTTTCCAGAGTGGCTGCACCAGCTTCCATTCCTACCAACAGCTCAAGAGAGTTCCTTTTTCTGCACATCCTCGCCAACACCTGTTTTTTGTATTGTTGCTTTTAGCCATTTTGACAGCTTATTAAAAGAATCAAAGTTCTTTATGAACCACTATTTGCCAATCAAAGTTCTTTCTGAACCACTATTTGCCAGCATATTGAAAAATATGTTAACTTTTATTGGAAGATATACATGATTAAAATTGATTTAAAATAGAAGTCAGAGGGGCACCTGGGTGGCTCAGTGGTTGAGCATCTGCCTTTGGCTCATGGCATGATCCTGGGGTCCTAGGATCAATCCAGCATCAGCCTCCCCACAGGAATTCTTCTTCTCCCTCTGTCTATGTCTCTGCCTCTCTCTATCTCTCATGAATAAATAGTTAGAATCTTAAAAAATAAAATAAAATAGAAGTTAGAACATGTAATTAAAAATAAAATACCTTTTATAATAGTACCACAGAATATAAAGTATCTGAAAAAATCCAACTAAAAGGTGTGCATGATTTCTAAAGGCAACATTACTAAATAGTCTTGAGATAGAGGACTTGCTCCAGGAAGAGGATTATCATCATAGATAACTACATAATAGTGTGAACTAAGTATGGTAGAGAGGGAGAAACCTAGCAAGGCCCGGTTGATCAAAGTCCTCTATGTCCCATTGTTTCTAAGTGCTCCAGGAAACCAATGATTACCAAACATTCACTCTTTTTCAACTTCCTGTGAATTGCATTCCTCCCCTTTGAAGTCCCAGACCCTTACCCCTTTCTCTTTAGTTTAGAATGACAAGAATATCTTATTTTACCTGTCTTTGGAATTTTCAGGTCTGTGTGGATTCCCCTTACATATGAAATTAAATTTGATTTTCTCCAGTTAATCCATCTCATGTCAAATACGATCCTTAATCCACCTAGAAAGACCTTGAAAAGGACAGATAATTCTTGCTCTTTGACAACTCTAAAATTTATAAGAAAACTATTGTAATTAAGAATATGTGATATGTGGTATAGGTAAGGAACAACAGAATAGTGTAGAGAGCTTGGTAACAGACTCATTCATTTTATATAATTATATAATATAGGTAAAAGGGATAAATTTCACAGAATCTAATACAGCACAACAATATTTTTTTAAAATTTAAAATTGAAATTATATAGTATTCCATATGGGTATCTATAGTACTTTTATGGAACACACACACACACACACACACACACACACAGAGGTAGCCTTTGTTTTGCAAGGATCTGATATGCTTGGATTTTGTTATTCATGGATTTAGTAACACCAGTCCCCAAATGGCACAGTTTAAATTTGTTACCAAGATATATTAACTACAAATAATTACAAAAAGTACAAATTTCCTCCTAGCTCTTCACCCCACAAATCTCTATGTAAGGAACAGAAGCACATTATGATCAATAGTCAATCATGCCACATCTTTCAAAGACTTTTGTTGATTGGTCTCTTTATATATGTTATTCAGTTCATGCACAGCCAGCAAAATGTGCAGTTGTATTGCCTTCTGTCTCCCAATTAAAAATCCATGTAACATTTGCTAAAAATGGATAATCAAAAGAGAAAATCAGCCCAACAAAGGTGAAAGTACAGTGAGGAAACAAAAGCAATAAAAATGGAAGTGAATGTGATTAGAAGATTTGAAAATGGTGACAGCAAAGACAAAAAATACAATATTCTGACAGAAAGAGCAAAAAACAGGCATGCAGTTTGACAGAAACTACTCTTTTACTCCACATAATGGAGAGATATCTCATACAATACTTCACAGAAACTAGAAAAATATGTAATGCATGGTAGATATTTAGCTTTTTAAATAGTTATTAATAAAAAACACTGTAGAGTGTTGCAAAAATTCTCATAGATCCTGTCTACTCAATCACACCATCCTCTAGAATTTCATTCAACTTTCTACAAATATTTATTAAGCTCTTTCTATGCCAGGCACCATTGTAGGGATTATGTTATACCTAAAGATTAAAATAACAAAAACAAAAATCAAAACAAGTAAAAAAGCCTGTGCCCTCCTGAAGCTCATCTTGTAATGGGAATACACAAATAATAAAAGAGTTAAGTAAATAATATAGTATATCATGGGCAATAAGTGTCATGTAGGGGAAAATATAGGAAGGAAGAAAAACAGTGTTGAAGGATGGAATGAAATTTCAAATAGGATAGTTAGAGCTCATATTACTAAAGTGACCTTTGAATGAAGGAGGTGAACAGAAAAATTCATGCAGATATGTGGGGACAGACTCCAGGCAATGGGAACAGCAACTGCAAAGGTATGGAAATGGGAATGTTTGTACCATATTCTAGCAATAGCAAGGAGTCCAATGCATCTAGGGCAGAGAATAGGTTTGGAGGTGGGGAACAGTGATAGTTGCCAATTAGGTCAGGGAACTAAAAGAGACTCAGATTGTTTACAACTTTGCAGTTCATTGTAAGGATTTTGACTTTTACTCTGAGCGAGATAGGAAGTCAGTGGTTAGATTTGAGCAAAGGGTAATATGATCTAAAACAATATTTTAACTCAATTGCTCTGAATTCTATGTTGAGATTAAACCTGGTGGTAGGGTACTAGTGTAAAGTGGAATAAGGGGCACACATTAATAGCCTATTGTAAAAATCTAAGTAATACATGATGGTTACTTGGCAGCAGTGAAGGAGAATGAGAAATGTTCAGATTGTGGATATAATTTTAAGATAGAACTTAGAGGATTTCCTGACAGGATGTGGAGAATTGAGAAAAAGTGATACAAACATAAATTCAAGGGTTGTACCCTGTGTAGATAGAAGGATAGAGTTAACTGAGATAGGAAAAGACTGTAAGGAACAAATTTGGAACAAATAGGGGAAGATAAAGGACTCAGTTTAGGGATCTTTCTAAAACACAAATTTCATCATCTCACTTCAGAGCAAAAACCCTTCTTTGATTCTGGAATAAAATTCAAACACCTCAGAATAGTGTACAAAGTTCCAAATGATGTGAATCTAGTCTACATTTTTAGGCTCCTTCAGTTGCCGTTAGCTTATTAAATCATTTGCAACTTCCCCAGTCGCATAGTGTTGTACAGACTATTTGCTCTCATTGGAGTGGACTTTCTCCCTTTTCTCATTAGCAACCTCCCAAACATTCTTCAGGATGTAGATAAAATATAACACCTTCTGTAAAACTTTTCCCACTTCGCCCAGGCAAAGCTAATATATTTCTTTCCCCTGCCCCCATAGCATTCTGATTCTATGTTTATCATAGCACATATTTCATTATTTGGGTCTCTCATTACACTCTGAGCTCCAGAAGGACAGAACCATGACTTATTCAGATCTGTGTCCTCTAGCTCTTAGCACCAAAAAATGTAAGACAGCTGACAAAAAAATATCTGTTTAATGTTGGATGCAGATATAAATAAATGGTAAAGTACTCATGAAGATTATTAATATGTTTGGCACAACAATGTTTATATGTTATGAAGTCAGGCAGGAGATATAATCTAAATAGAAGATCCTCCAGAATTGAACAATGCATTTTAAAGGTATGTGAAAAAAGATAAAAGTTTGTGATAATATCTCTTTTTTTTTTTGGAAAATTTCTTGTTCTGGGGATATAACTTGTACCTATTGTGGATAATAATATAAGAGAAAGAACAGGTTCCAGATTCTGCTTCAAAGATATATTTTTCCCCCAAGGTCCCCAAATCACAAATCAAAATGTTGATCAACTAAGGAATAAATATAATTTTGCCTTCAGCTTTCCACAAGATGTTTATGAATTAGTCCTCATCTTTTTAAGTGAATGAATTGTTCCATGAAATCTAAAGGTCTGTGTGTTTGGATTCATGCCAGAGACATTCTGCAAGCTGATAGCTCATTGTGACAAAGATGCTAACATTTGTTGATGCCAGATATATTCAAGCTAAGATGTTTAAATATGCCAAGGCTTGAATCTGTGTGTCACATTTAATGGCTCAATATAAATTTCTATATATATTTCTTACTTGTAGCTTATTTAGGAATTTTTATGAGCTAAATTGTGTTCCCTCCAAATTCATATCTTGAAGTCCTAACCCCAAGTACCTTGGACATTGACTATATTTGAAGATAGAGATTTTAAAGAGGTAATTAAGGATAAATTGGGTCAATAGGAAGGGCCCTAATTCAATATGATTGGTCTCCTTATAAGAAGAGGAGATTAGGCCACAGACTCACACAGAGTAAAGACCATGTGAAGGCAGAGGGAAATAAATGGCCATCTACAAACCCAAAAGAGAAATCTCAGGATGAAACTAGCATTGCTGATGCATCAATCTTGGACTTTAGCCTCCAGAACTGTGAGAAAATAAAATTGTATTATTTAAGTACCCAGTCTTGAGTACTCCATTATGACAGTCCTAGCAAACTAATATAAGGAGATTGATTCTAACTAAAGTAAAAATAGGAGATAATGTAGATAGTTGAATATTTTCATTAAATTTTGATTCAGATAGACATTTTGGAGACATGTTGCAATTAATATGTCTACCCTTTGGGAGGATTAGACCTCAGCAGCATTTGGTATTTCCGTTGCCAATTGTATACACTTTTGTGGCAATTAAATGGAAGTAAGCATTTGAAACACTGGAAAAACTTTTGTGTACATCAGAATCACCTGAAAGGACATTAAAATTATAGATTCTAAGGCACAATTCTAAGTTTATGATGGGACACAGACTTCCATATTTTAACCAACTTCCCAGTTAGATCCTGATGGTCCAAGGAGCATGATCACAGTCAGAGAAACACTGACCTAAGATTTTACTGAAGTTAAAGAAATAAACAAGTTGAAAAGCATGAAATAATTTGAGGTTTCAAAGCAACAATGAACTATGGAGTCTGTTCATAGGGAGAGCCAATTAGTATTTCTTCCCAACTTTTAGTGATGTCCCACTGGTAGCTTGCAACTGGCCATAGTAGATATATTTATACAACAGAAATAAGAAAATGCTACAATTCAAGGCTTTTTTTCTTTTCACAGAACTGGCTGCCAGCACTATATTAGAAATTGGAATTGTCTGTCTTTTGAATTCCCTGTTTTTTTCCACAATCCCTATATGCCCAAGGTCATTGAAGTTATTTGGCCTCCTCCCTAAATTAATAGAGAGGATAGAGAATGCAGTGCTTTCTTTGTAAGGGAGTAGTGCATAAATTACTGGTGTTCCTTTTGTGAGGCTATGGAGAAAATTCCTGGGACCACCTGGTTAGTAGCAGCAAAGTAAGTAGCCTGGGATCAACTTAACTAAAAAAAGAGAAAAACAAAAAATAATAGGCCAAAATTCTAAGCTAGTGAAGCCCGTGTAAGCAAGCCTTTAAGACAGTGGAAGCTAGTACTGATTCCATGAAACAAAGCATGTGATGCTGCTAAAGATTTTTATCTAGTCAAATGACCCAAAGAAAGGTAGTTAAACAGTAAGTACCCATGTTACTCATACTTAATAACTGTGGTACCCTACCTTGGGAGGTATCCATAGAAATCTGTAAAAGTCTAGGCATTTCTTCTTAATTGTAGAAGATGGACTCATTAAAGACTTTTTTATCTTCTAAGTGACAATGAATAATGATTTTAATAAAAACAAAATGAAACACCAACAGCAAAAATAAAACAAAAATAGCAGCACTTCTGTATTAATTAAAGAACAGTTTACTTTTTCTAAGGAACATATTTGTGTATAGAAAGTTGTTAAGATGATATGCTACTAATGGAAATTCTAGTCACCATAAGATGATGGGGAAGGAGCATATTTGAATGGTATTGTCTATTTCTAGGATTGGTCAAATAATCTGATTGGACATTTAATAGCTTTAAAGAGAACTTTGCAAAAATATTTGAGAAAAATACTAATCTACTCTGCCCAATAATGGAAAACTAACTGTATTACATGAAGATTGTCAGCTATAAAGGCTCTAAAGTACTTTCTCTTACTTAAATAAAATTTTAATTTTTCCTAATTATAAAAGTTATTTATAATCATTATAGAAAAATTGGAAAATAGAGCAAAGTACATAGAAAGAAACTATCATTCCTTTTAATGTCACAATCTAGACTTAATTGACATGCATTTTGGCATATAGCTTTCTAGTCTTTTTTATTTTCTGTCAATTCTCACAAATATATTTATGTGCATGCATACTCTAGTAATTTTGTGAATGTCACTAAACTAGAATCATACTTTGAAACTGTTACGTAATCTTCTCTACTTACATAAATATTTCCCCATATTGTTGAAGACCATTTTATAAAATAATTATGTATAATATTCCACCATCTCAATATTCCATTCTTTACTTAGACATTTATTTATTAATCAACTTTGAATCTCATGCCATCACACTATACCAAGTCTTCCCTTTAAATGTGTCACCAATTACTACATCACCACCCTCTCCCTCACAGACACATTTCTCAATGATTTTAGAACCAGCCTCATTGTCACTATATTAAAAATAGTGCTTCAATTTTGGTAATTTCAATATTCAAGACATTTTTTTTATCAAGCGGCTCAGTTCCTTGACTATTTATTTATTTATTTATTTATTTATGAGAGGGTGTGCATGTGTGCAATTTGGGGGAGGAGCAGAGGGAGAAAGACAAGCAGACTCCACAGGGAGCCAGACATGGGGCTCGATCTAAGAACCCAGAGATCATGACTTGAGCCAAAATCAAGAGTTGCGTGCTCAACTTACTGAGCCACCCAGGTGCCCTTTGACTTTCTCCAGTGATCTTGTTCTTCACTCTCTATCCAACATTCACTGCCACAATCATATCACAGACTTATCAAGAACTATAACTTTTTCACAACTTTATTTTAATTAATTCCATGCTCTGACTACCATATCCTCTATTTCCAGTTTCCTTTTCCTTACTTCAGGAAGTCTTTAACATTTCAGGAACTCCAACTCTTTTATATCACCTTGATTATCTCTTTTCACTCATTACCCAGATTAAATTCTATATTCACTTATTACAAGCATTCCTTTTTAATACACTTTAAACACTTTTGCTTAGAAAAATCATTACCAACTTATGTGCATACTTTTGCCATTTGAACATGGCTAAAGGAAAACATACAGGCTTTCAAAGGCTGTCCAGCAAGCATACTATACTTCCCAGGCCAATGGTCCTCAAAAATATTGGTGTCAGAAATCCTTTTACATTCTAAAAAATCAAAAGCCCCATAGAGGTTTGGTTTATATGGACTATATCTACCTGAATATTTGAAATTAAAACTGAAAAATACTTAGAATATTAATTTCTTCAGTTATAACATTACATTTTAACATGAATAACATATTTTACTAAAAAGTACTGTGTTTTCCAAAACAAAAAACATAAGTGAGAAAAGAGGCATTGTTTTAAACTTTTGTAACCTCTATAATATCTAGTTTATGGAAAGATAGCTGGACTCCTATCATTTTCTGTCTTAACATGTTGTGACTTATTTTGATTGTTATACCATATGAAGAAAATCTGTCCTTATACAAATATGTTGCTAGAAAAGGGAAGAGAATTTTAGCTTCCTTTTTAGATAATTATAGATATTCTTCCTTGATATCATGTTGAAATTCAACAAGTGATCATTTTTTAAAGCTTAGTTGCAATGTCAAATCAGATTCCATACCAGTGAACTTTTTGTACTATGTTACATTAAAATCCATTGGCCCATGTTACACTTTGAATGGGTCCTTTACTCATGCATGATGCTATAAAATCATTTGCAAAATAATGGTTCATTGAATGTTGCAGATCTTTTGAATGTTGACACATTTTATTATATATCAAATAAGTTATATCGTGAACTTGTGGTTTCCTAATTTATTCTGTTACTACTATTATTTATTTAAATATTCAGATCGTCCCCACCTTGGCCAATGGACACCCATTAAATCTAATTGTTATGTCCTTTGGACATAAACCCATTATTCCTTTGAGTTCTTCCCTACCTTCAAGACCTGGCTCCAGGTCCATCTTATACCTTCTCTTTTCCTGCTATAGAATCAGCTATTTTTCAAATAAGCCATGAATTCTTTTAGCAAAAGATATTATATACAAGGAACGATTTGAGAACTTGATGTGCTCATTATTATTAGGTGGTGCTGATCCCAGCCTCTGAGTTTGCAGAATTGTGGAATATATAGATATACATGTATGAAACACATACACATATACCTATACAAACACAAACATATAATTTATATTTATCTATATGGAAAACTCTAAATTCAAGTTGCTACCTCCAATCCCAACCCAACATTTAAAGAGTTCATTTAAATTCTCTTACTCTCCATATTTGTAAATCTTTCTTCCAATGGTGAGAAGCCTGTTTCCATTATCCTTAAAATATTTGGCCTATTGCACTGTAGGTAACCAATATCTTTTCTTCTTCCACCATGGACCCGACCAGGTATCATCTTCATGCTGTTATGGTTGTCTCGTAAGCCAGGCAGCTCCCTTACTTTCATTATTCCTTACATTTATGGGCTCTGATGTCTTGAAATTAAAACACTTTCTCCATGTAGACACTTTTCTTACCTTGTGTGGCCACTCCCTCTCATAGACACCCTGCTCTTCTACTAGGCTCTTATATACCACATATTGTGCCACCCCAATTAGACACCATCCCTAGCTCTTTCTGATTCTAGAAGCCCACGTTGGGTTCTTCCTCCTTATTGAATTCCTTCTAAACCTCTTAAGACTCTACATGAAGGTATCCCTGTCCAGGCTGTGCCATCTCCTTCATGAATGTCCTCCTTATTTCATTTGGGCTCTCACACTCAATAGGGATGCCTTCTTCAGGGAAGGAAGTGTGGGGAAAAGAAGAGAAGGGAAAGAAAAATAAGAAAAAGGAAAGAAAGGGAAGGAAAAGAGGAAGAAAAAAAAGAACTCCTATTAATACTGAGTTGGTAATTAATTGACTTATTCTTTGATCCAAAAATTATTTATTCATTTTACTGAATAGATTGTGTTATAGACTTGGATTTACATTTTATAGTGTTATTTAGATGGATAGAGACTAGTTTATGCTGTCTGAAATTTATGATCAATAATATATAAATATTCCTTGTGTACTTAAAAAGTGTTTATTCTCTTGAGCAAAAAATTTACATACACAATGTGAGTAATCAAATTATCAACACTTCCATATTTTAAATTCCTAATGCTAAGTTTTAATTTTAAATTGTGTTTTTAAATAATCTATTAATGTTTCTTTTTTGCCACTTCATCTTTGGAATTTTTAAATAGTGCTTCAATTTATGTATTTTGATTCCCCATTATTAAACAATGACCCTCTATCTTATTTAATGCTTCTTATAATAAACTACTTTCTATGGCATTAATATTATGATGCCTAGTTCTGCTTTGTAGTTATTGCAAGTTTTAACAATTCTGAATCACTTCATTTTAGCTTTTGTTCTTGTAAAGTATATTTTTTGAATCCCAATTTAAATATCTATATTTTAACAAAGGTTTAATTGTTTACAGTAACTGTCACAAATTATATTTTCAAATTTATGTTTAGTCATTTTGTTTTTGAATTTAGTTAAATATATTTTCTGCTGTTTCTTTTATTTTCTCTGTTAATATACTGACAAAGGATTTGTTGTTTTACTCATTGCCTTTTACGATTTATATTTTGCTTTAATTGAGCATAAGGTATTTGAATTCAATTATTTTATTTGCTTTTTTAAGAGAAATATAAGTTCAAGTAAGTTTTCAAGTCCTTAATTATCAATATCAAGAGTAAAACTCCTATTTCACTCCTATTTCATAGGAAAAGAAAACTAGCATTTCTCTTCTTTTTCCACTTTTCATCTATTGTTGTTAAATTATTTTTACAATGTCTTTCAAGACTTTTCGTCGTGTAAATTTAGCTTACTAATCATACTTGCATCTATTGTTTTGACACAATTCTTCAGCTTTTCATTTTTCTTACTACCAAAGTTTTCATGATTCTTGTTTCCAGCTTTACTGAGATATAATTGACATATAACATTGCATAAGTTTAAAGTACACAATATGATGATTTGATACATGTATATATTACAAAATGTTTGCCCCAATAAGATTAGTTAACACATTCTTCTTCTTACATAGTTACCATGTGTTGTTGCTATGGTGAAAATATTAAAGCTCTACTGTCATAGAAACTGTCAAGTATACAATACATTATAATTATTATAGTCACCATTTCCGCACACTAAATCCCGGGAAACTACTCATCCTATAACTAAAAATTTGTAGCTTTTGACCAATATCTCCCCATTGCCCCCTACCCTTCAGCTTCTGGAAACCACCATTCTATTTTCTATTCTATGAATGTGATGTTTTTAGATTCTACATATAACAGATCTTACACATTTAGCATTCTGTGTCTGATTTTTTTCACTTGGCATAATATTCCCAAGGTTCATTGACGTTTGTCACAAAACAAGATTTCCTTCTTTTTTGGTGGCTGAATAATAATCCACTGTGTACATGTGTATCTCTCTCTCTCTCTCTCTCCCCCTCTCTCTCTCCACATACACACACATTTTTTTTATTCATCTTTTGGTGGGCACTCAGGTTGTTTCCATGGCTTGGCTATCATAAAAAAATGCTGCAATGAACATGGGAGTGCAGACATCTTTTAAAATAGCAATTTTAACCCAGAAATGGAATGGCTGGAATATACATCAGTTCTATTTTTTAATTTTTTGAAGAACCTCCATACTGTTTTCTATCTATAATAGCTCTACCAATTTACAGTAGACCCTTTAGAAAAGCATTCCCTTTTCTCCACATCCTTGCCAGCATTTGTCATCTCCTGTCATTTTGATAATAGCCATTCTAACAGATATGAGATGATATCTTGTGGTTTTGATTTGCATTTCCCTGTTGATTAGTTATATCATGTACTTTTTCATGTATTTTTTGGCCATTTTTATGCCTTTGTAATATCTATTCAGTTCCTCTCCATTTTTTAGATTTTTAAAATATTTCTTGTTATTGAGTTTTGTGTTCCTTATATATTTTGGATATTAACTATCTGATACAGGGTTTGCAAATATGTTCTTCCATTCCACATATTGCCCTTTCATTTTATTGATTGTTTCTTCTGTGTGCAGGAGCTTTTTAGTTTGATGCAGTTCTACTTGTTGCTTTTTGCTCATGCTTTCGGTGTCATATCTCAAAAAATGGTTGCCAAGACCAAGGCCAAGGAGGTTGTTCTCTATGTTTTCTTCTAGGAGTTTTAGGGTGTCAGACCTTACATTTAAATCCGTGGATTAAGGAGTCATATAAAATAAGTCTCCAATTTCATTATTTTGCATGTGCATAAAAGATAGCCTCTAGCTATGAGTATCTTTAGCTCCCTTGTCAAATATTAATTACCCATCTACATGGGGGGTTATTTCTGGGCTATCGATTCTGTTCCATTGGTCTATGTTTGTTTTTATGCTAGTAACATCCTGTTTTGATTATTATAGCTTTGTAATATAGTTTGAAATCAGGAATTGATCACACAAAGCCTCCAGCTTTGTTCTTCTCAAGATTGCTTTGGCTATTTGAATACTTTTGTGGTTCCACAAGAATTTTAGGATTTTTTTTCCTATTTCTGTGCAAAATGCCATTGGAATTTGATAAAGATTGCACTAAATAGATGACTTTAGGGAGTATGGACATTTTGACAATAGTAACTATTCCAATACATGAATACTGGATATCTTTCCATTTCTATGTGTCTACTTCAATTTATTTTTTCAATGTCTTATAGTTTTCAATATATAGATTTCTCAAATTCTTGGTTAAATTTACTCTTATTTTTATCATTTTTGATGTTATTGCAAATAAGATTGTTTTCTTAATTCTTTTTCAGATAGTTCTTTGTTATTGTATAGAAATGAAACTCATTTTTGTGTGTTGATTTGGTATCCTTTAACTTTACTGAATTAGTTTATTAGGAGTTAGAATTTTTTAGAGTCTTTAGGGTTTTTCATATGCAAGATTATACCATTAGCAAACAAAGACTATTTTACTTCTTAATTTTCAAATTGGATGACTTTTACTTTTTTTCTTATCAAATTGCTATGGCAAGGACTTCCAGTACTATGTTGAAAAAGAGTGGTGAGAATGAGTGCCTTTGTCCTGTTCCTGATCTTAGACAGAAAGATTTCAACCTTTCACCATTGAATTTGATGTTGCTGTTGGTTTGTCATTTATGGCCTTTATTATGTTGAGCTATATTCATTGTATACCCAATTTATTAAGAGTTTTTATCATGAAAGATGCTGAATTTTGTTAAATGCTTTATTTTATATATATCATCTTTGGTCTCTAGGGAATATCATTTTTTTTCAGGGAAGAGTTAAGTTGGAGAATATAGTTCATGTATGAAAGTAATAGAAATACCATCTTTACTTATTTAATGGGGTATATAACCCTTTAGCTATAAACCTGTTTTCTCAAAACTATGCCTCTTACTTCATTGTACTGTTACATTTAATATTTTTAAAAATGTTTGAGATTGACCTAATTTCCTTCGTTATAAATAATTAGATTCTTCCCTTGCCTGGATATTTATTTATTTATTTTTAGAGATTTATTTATTTATTTATTTATTTATGATAGAGAGAGAGAGAGAGAGAGAGGGAGGCAGAGACACAGGAGGAGGGAGAAGCAGGCTCCATGCAGGTAGCCTGACGCGGGACGTGATCGCGCCCTGGGCCAAAGGCAGGTGCTAAACTGCTGAGCCACCCAGGGATCCCCTTGCCTGGATAGTTATAATTTTTTCTTTCATTCAAAAAATTTTTGCAAATTTTTAAGTAATTTTTTTACATAACTGAAGGTTATTAATTTTGCTTGATATTTAATGAGTATAATCAATTTACACAGGTAGATATTTTTCAGTCCAGTATAATTGAAAATTTTCTTATCTTCTATCCTATTAATTTTTCTTCCTTTTTCTTCCTGTGAGTTGTATCTCTTTTACCCATCTTCTATATTTACTGCACTTTTCACATTTTCATTTCTTTTCCTCTTCCTTGAGTTCTGAGAGATGCTCATATTTGTCCTCTATCTCATAGAATCTTCCTTCTGTAATACTGATACTGCTTACTAATTTCAATATTGTTTCAAATTCTGCTATGGCATTTTTGGTTTCTTATCTCTCCTATGACTCTTGCAACCAAATTTTATAACTTTTATATTAGTTTTTATGAGATAATATCATATTTAACCATATAGTATATATGGAGTCCACTTTTTTTCTGACATTTTATTGACGGCAAGAAACTGATATTGTCCAAGGCATTTTTTTAAACATTTTGTTTTTCCCCCTGGGGAATTCTCTTTGTTTGTTGAATGCTATTTCATTTGTCTTGTTTAATGTTCCAGAATCATGTAATTGTCTCCATGCTTTGTCAGTTAACCAGATATGTACACATTCTTCCCTATTAAATGAATAATTTAAAATATTTTTTTCTCCATAATGTCTAATGCTATTTGCCACAATCTTTGCATTAAGAATATTATGATGTTGACCAACACTAATTTCTCTCTCTCTCTCTCTCTTTTTTTTTTTTTTACCTCCCACAGCCTTTATTACTTATACCAGCTTGGTTTTTTTTGGGGGGGGTGAGGGGTTGAGAGAGAGAGCACAAGCAAGGGAGGGACAGAGGGAGAGAAAGAGAGAGTATCTCAAGAAAACTCCTGCTGAGCACAGAGCCCAACACAGTGCTTGATATAACCCTGAGACCATAACCTGAGCCAAAATCAAGAATTGGATGCTTAACCACCTGAGCCTCCTAGGTGCCCCATACCAAGCTTGTTAATACTTGATTATGTTCTGCCTTGTATTCTAATGATTCACATTTGTGAGGTTATTTTCTTTCTGCTTAAAGAAAATATTGATGCTACTTGTATTATCAAGAAGGTTTTGACAGGAATGTGAATGTGGATGCCAATATATATGGAGGTCCTGAGCTCTAATACATTTGGGAAATGAGACTGGCTATACTTCTGTAAGAGTGTTCTGAGAAATCACCTGAGGTTAAGAAGCAGTTCTTTGGAAATCCTGAAGAACACTACGTGAAGAGAAAAGGCAGGAATTTTAATTAAGGTAGCTATCAAGTTTGGCCTTTATCCTCTGTTGCTTTATTTACCTTTATTGATGGAATCTTGAATTATATCAAGGCAATAATATGCTAACCCCCACATAAATGGGTTATAGGTTAAAATCATAGAAGGATATGTGATGATGGGATCTCAGGGATATAAACTTCCCTCTTCCTACTTTTTCTGTGATTTTAGTTTATGTATTGGGGTGTTGCTTTATTTCTTCCCCAATTCCTTAAGCTGCTGTTTTTAATATGTTACCAATTAATCTGTTTCTAAATAGCAAATATTTGTGTTTTTGATGTAGTAGTTCATAAACTTAGAAAGCACACGCTGATACATATTTATTTATCAGCATTGATTGGGAATTGTAATGCAAAGCATGCATACGTATTCATACTGAGATCACCCAAGACTCAATTCATGTTGTGTTAGTGAAAAGAAGATTTAATGGATATTTATCTGAAAGCAGAATGGTAAGACAGATTTGACTTTTGCCTCTGATCTCTGTTCCTACCCAACATGGGCTCATGGGTATCTAATAGAAACTTCAAACTGTCTGAAATTGTCCCTCTGTTATTCACCCTCAATCCCAAACCAGCTACTTCTGCAGTCTTTCCAATCACTAGGTAACAAATATTTGTGCTTTTGATATAACAGTCCAGAAATTTAGGTTGAATATATTAATGGTAATTCCACTGTTACATGTTGGTTTTCTTTTTTCAGACCAAAATGCTACTGTCCTTTTCTCTTTCCCTCACGCTGAACTCCAGACTACCACCAGCAAATTCTGTCAGTCTCATCTTCAAAATAGATCTAGAATTAAATAACTTCTTGCCATTGACACAGTCATCAGCTTGATTCTAGCAACCATTGTTATTTGCTTTTGTTAGTAAAATAGCCTTCAAACTGGTTTTCCAGCTTCTGATCTTGACTTCCTGCCATCTATTCTCAACCCAACAACCAAACTAATCTTGTTAAAACACAAGCAAAATCATGTTATGTCTCTGTTCAAAACTGTGCAAAGGATTTCCATTTCGCTCTTGTCACCAAGTAAAAGCCAAAGTCCTTACTAAGATTTATAAAGCTGTACATAATCTGGCTCTATTAGTGCTCTGGTTGTGTTTTTCACTATTTTATTCTTACTCATTTTCAGTCACATAGGGATCCTTGCTGTGCCACAAATACACAGGAACACTTTCACCTCACAGCCTTTGCACTTGCTAGTTTCTGTATTAGAATGTCCCTCTCTCAAATACATGCATGACTAGTACTCATATTTCCTCTAGACTTTTACTTGCAAATCATTTTCTCAATGAAGATTACTGTGGTTAGTCTATCTAAAATTTGAAAACCCTTTGACAATTCAATTACCCTTATCAGAAAATAGGCTTAATTTTTTCTGCCCAGTACTTCCCACTATCTAAAATACTACTTTTTACTTGTTATCATGTGAATTGTCTTTCTCCCCCTACTAAAATGTAAGTTCCCCAAAGGCATAATTTTTTTTCAACACTATCCCCATTACCTAGAATTTTGCCTGATTTTTAACATATGACACTCAAATATTTGCTAAATGAATAAGGAAAAGGACAGTAATGAAAACACTCATGTTTGATATGAGGAGACTCTTGATCTGGGAGAGAAGTGATTTCAGCGTAGGGTTCAATTAAGTCTCCCACTTCCCAGCAGTTAAGATAAAACACATTGAGTCTTTGCATTTAAGAATTCAGGTAGAAATCAGAAGAGACAGAAAATTGAGGCAATCTGGCTTTTAATATCTCTTTAGGGATCCCTGGGTGGCGCAGCGGTTTAGCGCCTGCCTTTGGCCCAGAGCGCGATCCTGGAGACCCGGGATCAAATCCCACGTCGGGCTCCTGGTGCATGGAGCCTGCTTCTCCCTCTGCCTATGTCTCTGCCTCTCTCTCTCTCTGTGACTATCATAAATAAATAAAAATTGAAAAAAATCTCTTTACTGGTAATGAAAAATCTTAACTAAGTTTGTAGAAAGGTAAAAGAAAAAATTGTGTGGGAGAGTGCTTGGGTAGTTCAGTTGGTTAAGCGTAGAACTCTTGATTTTGACTCAGGTCATGATCTCAGGGTTGTGAGATGGAGTTCTGTGCTGGGCTTTGCTCTCAGCAGGGAGTCTACTTGGGATTCTCTCTCTCTCCCTTTTCCTCTGCCCCTCCCCCCTCACACTCTCTCTCTAAAATAAATAAATACATAAATAAATAAAATATTTTTTTAAAGTTTTTTTTTATTGTGTTGGAAAACAGATCCCTTCATTACTATGGCAAGATCTTTAATTGATCATGCTATTCTTTTCTGCTGAACTCAAATAAGGTTTTAGAATCCTTAACACAGTACTACAGTCAGCTCTCAATCATTTTAAGATGGCATGCTAATTGAAACTTATTTTCACTCCTGAATGTTCTTAGAGTGTATTAGGGGTATCTTACCTGGTCTTAGGCTCCCTTATATATTACATAATTCCAAAGTAACAGAAGAATTAACTAACAAATATTTTGATGACTTCCTCTTTGGCCAGCATTGTGGGAGGTTGCAAAACAATATAAAAGACAACTTTAGCACTCAAAAATTGTATTCTAAAAAATGTGTAGTAAGAAGAAAGGATAATGATATACCTTTAAACAGATCCACATATCAAAATGGTGATCTCTGTCTTCCAAGATCTGTATTTAGCAACACAAATATAGAAGTGAAAACCGAAATGCTGCCACTTTTTTTCCTATGGAGCTTAGTCCTGCTGATTTTCCTTTTTCCTTTCATTTCTTACTTTTTCCTTCATTTCCTTTCTCTTTTTTGACTACCTCAAAAATATGTTAAATTAAATCGGGTAAAGTTAAGTTTTGCAAATGATTTTTATTATGTTAAAATTAAAACTTAACTTCATCAAATAACTCCATTACAAGATGAAAGAGAAAGCCCCAGAGTGAAAGAAAAGATCTGAAATACATATATTAATATCAAACATGTAGAAATAACTCAGGAATTAATATGAAAAATACAAATAAGCTGCCAGAAAAATGAGCAAAAGAATTGATCAAGCACTTCACAATAAGGAAAGGACTCTCACTGAGTGAAAGTAGAAAATATGGATAAGAAACAAACTATTTGTTTGAAAAGCTAGAGAGTTCCTGGGGCAAAAAAGACTTGAGGAGACAGATATGAAGAAGGGAATTTTAATGTGTTGAACAAAACTTGTACACACTGCTTTTCCTTTCTTGTCATTTACCAGATCATTGCATGAGGAAGGAGACTGAGTAGCATGGTAGAGGTAGCAGCTAATAGGCAGAGAAGGCCAGATCTCATACATAGTTCTAGGAAGAAAAAATATTAGAAACCAAGACTGACAAAGGAATCCAGGACCTGAGAAGCCAAGATCCTTGAGATCATAATGAGACCAATAATCAGCAGCAGTTTTCCCTTAAGCATTTGCTAATTAAGGTGTTAGAGTAGGAGCAGAAGATAAGCAAAAAACTATGAGAAAGCCATGCAAAGATTTTGCAGTCTTCCTGTACTAGAAAGAAGAAAATTGAAAGTCAAGACATAATAAGGAGAAAGAACCCTAGGGAGGAAGAAAGAGTTGTCAGTTGGGATGCCTGGAAGGCTAAACCTGAGGAATAGGACTAAACTGTGGATAGACTAAGCCTTATAAATACTACAAACCAGCACTGAATCAGTTCAGTTTCAGATTATATTGAAGCAATGTGTCCCTGCACCTCCTGCTAGGGCAGCAGTTACCATACATTTTGGTTTCAGGAACACTTTGCACTCTTAAAAGTATTGAGGACTCTCAAAAGCTTTTGTTTATGTGAGTTATATCTATTGCTATTTGTGATATTTGACTAAAACAGACATTTTAAAAATGTTTACTTATTAACCCAAAAAATAATGAATTGATTATATGTGATATAATTAACATATTATAAGAAATAACTTTTCCAAAAAGAGCAAAAAATAACAAGAAGTGTGGCGATGCTTTACATTTTTGCAAGTCTCTTATGTCTGGATTCGATAGAAGAGAGCTGAATTCTCTTATCTGCTTCTTCATTTGATCTATTGATATTTTTTGTCATGGTTGAAATATTTGAAGAAAATGTGGTTTTTTTTTAGAGAATGTGTTCTTATGCAGATATATCGTTGAAAAAAGGGAAAAGTAATTTATTAAACTTTTCAATAATTATATTATTTGATACTATACTAAAATTCAACAAATGATATTTTCTTAAACATTAGTTGAAATGAGAACACCTGAGTGGCTCAGTGGTTGAGCATCTGCCTTTGGTTCAGGTTGTGATCCAGGGTCCTGGGATTGGGTCCTGAGATCGAGTTCTGCATCAGGATCCCTGCATGGAGCCTGCTTCTCCTTCTACCTGTGTCTCTGCCTCTCTCTGTGTGTCTCTCATGAATAAATAAATACAATCTTTAAAAAATGTATCTTTTATTCATTTATAATTTTGCAATATCATGAAATATTTATGGAAAATACAGATTAACTAAGGTTCACAAATCATCTCCTTAGGACAACCTCACATTTATCTTTGCTGTGAAAGTGATATGATAAAAATTGAAGTATGTAGAGTCTATTGTAAAATAACCTAACACCTGAAAAATTTTCAGAGCAAATTCTAGAAGCATTCCATTTTGAGTTACCTTTTACCACAATACTATTTGAAAGTAGTAATTCCAGGGTAGCCATGTCAAACTAAAATCCATCAGAGCTTCTCAAAGACATGGTAAGTTTCTGTCCTGATGTGACCCATATTAACACCATGTATATAGAATAAAGACTAGACCAAAGAAAAAGCCTAAGTGTGTAAATTTGGCCCTTAGAGAGGTTACTTCAATTATAGAAAAATAGCACAAAGAAGTGTGCAGAGTTACTCTGCATATTCAGTCATGGCTACTTCAGTCCCCTGAGATCATTTTGATGTTGGGATGAACTTATATCACAAGTCCTTTGGAGTAAGATCTGAGATAAGGATTAAAATAGCATTAGGC
Organism: Vulpes vulpes; assembly: GCF_048418805.1. Taxonomy (NCBI): domain Eukaryota; kingdom Metazoa; phylum Chordata; class Mammalia; order Carnivora; family Canidae; genus Vulpes; species Vulpes vulpes. Next base: position 90,908,977 of record NC_132796.1, on the reverse strand, counting down.
AGGCATTATGAAGAATCAAAATATTTTAAATGTTCATTTAATAAGGAAGAATGTGTACATGTGTGGTTAACTGACAAAGTATGGAGACAATTACATGATTGTGGAACATAAGACAAGGCAAATAATCAGGATCTCCATATATATTGGCATCCACATTCACATTCCTGTCAAAGTCCTCTTGATAATACAAGTAGCATCAATATTTTCTTTAAGCAGAAGGAGAATAATCTCATAAATATGAATCATTAGAACAATACAAGGCAGAACGTAATCAAGTGCTAACAAGCTTGGTACAGGGGCACCTAGGTGGCTCAGGTGGTTAAGCATCCAATTCTTGGTTTGGGCTCGGGTCATGATCTCAGGATTGCAAGATGGAGCCCTATGTTGGGCTCTGTGCTCAACAGGAGTTTGCTTGAGATGCCCTCTCTCTCCCTGCCTCTGTCCCTCCTCCACTCGTGCTATCTCTCTCTCAAACGAATAAATAAATCTTAAAAAAAAAGAAAACAAGCTTAGTACAAGTAATAAAGGCTGTGGGAAGTAAAAAAAAAAAGAGGAGAAATTAGTATGGATCAACACCATAATATTCTTGGGCAATGCAAAAGTTGTGGCTGATGCTATGGAAATAGGTATTGATAGATGGGATAGATAATTTTATAAAGTTTTATGCTGATTTGAACAGCCTGGAACCAGAAACTGGATTAATGCTCAACTACTTTCCATTTGGTATGGAGAGGAAAGGTGACAAATTTAGGTTGCCCTTATTTGAAATATTTCCTAACTTTCATTACCTTTCATTCTGTGTGTGTCCAAATGTGAAATCCTGTTTTATGTTCTTTGAAATTTATTTTTGTTATTTGAAAGTTATATTCAAACAAAATTCAACAATTCAACTGCTCAGCCTAAACTGTGAGATGCCAGACCAAACCAGCTCAGATCATAAGTTTTTTCTCACCATTATAATCTATTCTTTTTGATTCAAACTGTTGCTTGACATAATTTACAAGATCAAGAACTTTAATTGTGAAAAATTATATTAAAGCCATATCCCCCAAATCATTAGATTCTAGGTTCAAATCACTTCAAATGAGTTTTTTTTCCTATATGACTAAGTGAATAGAGTTGGAAATCATGCAGAATATAAAGCAATTCTTTGCATGTGCACGCATTGCCTAACTTCTAGATCTCCTAACTTCCACTCCCTAAATACGCATGGAATCTCTATCATTATAACCACCAAAATGCACCCCCTACACATTTCCCAAATGTCCACTAAGTGGTGATACGGACCTCATTAAGAACTACTATTGGAGGACTGCTTTCTGTTCTTGACCTATACCTGCAGTCACACAACCTGTAGGAAAACAGGCTTGTTGCACTATTTTGAAAGCGAGCTAGACCTCTTTTGTAATCATTATCAGATGTGTAGAACCATCATGTTCAAAAACATTTTAAAGGCTTGGTACCATATGGCCCTACGTGTCAATTAACATTTAATTTCTGATTTTAGAATTCTTTATTCTTTTATATTCTAGCATAATTACCTTTAGAATTCTTTATTCTTTTATATTAAGCAGAGTTGTCTTTCTAGGGAATTAATAGACCCTCCACCAATAGTTGTGATCTCGTGTTTGTCATTTCCTATTCTGTGAGGTGACTTAGAAATAGCAACTGATAATGATGTGTAATTAAGTGGCATAAATGTTTGGGGGTTTTTATGTAAGGAGTAACTTGTTGAACTAACAACTAAAAAGGCAAAAGAAACAAAAGAGAATAACTTCCATTTTCCCATTTCCACACAAATAAGAAATATTTCTGAAATACTGGAAAACATGTGAAAACAAGCTGTAAATAGAGTGTCAGGGACCTTCTTATTGGTAAAGTCTAAGGCTAACCCCCTAGCCAAAAGCAAAGTAACAATACCAAGATTGCTGTGATTTTTCTTTGTAAACTGTGCAGAGAAGAAATAAGCAATGCCTTCGTATGGGAGCTCAGAGTATGGCCTGGGACACAATTATTAGCAATGATGAAAGCTTTCAGGAGTTCTAGGTTCTCTGTCATAGATAGATTAATCACAGTTAAAACAAATGGCTGTAGATGTTAAATTTAAACTAAAAGAATTTAAGTAGAAAAAAATATATACTATCTGTCCTGATAGTATTAACTGTTGTCATGACAGTTTAGACATATATATTTAGATGTGCTAAATTAGACTCAGATGAGCACTCTTACTACCATCTATCAGTATCCAGTTTATTTGTCAAAGATATAGTGAATGATAAATATACATCATACAGTGGCTGGGTGCTAATTATACCCTGAAAGGGCTCCTAATGGCAAAAAATGCATCCAGGCAAAAGTATGACAAGAAATCCCATCAATTTCTTGATTAGATATGATGTAAAGGAAAGGTTTTATTTCATGCAGTACTTGAACCCTCATAGACACTTAGAGAAAATATTCAATTTAACTGGAATACCTAGACTATGAAAATCACTCCAAGTTTTTCATTTTAATACATTAATTTATTCAGCAAATATTTACTAAGTATGTACTATATATTAAACACTATCTCAATTTGGGCTTTTTCAGTAAAGAAAACAAAGATCTCTCTCCATGTAGAGTTTCAATTAAATGGAAGGAGAGAAACAACTTTTAGAAAATAGTGAATAAGCCATATAATTATGGCTTTATTGTAAGGTTATAAGTAATGTTGAAAAGGGAAAAGTTTTAAAGGGAAGAGAATTCTAGGGTTTTTTGTGGAGTCTTGGGTTTTCTATCATGCCATTTGCAAATAGTAAAATTTTTACTTCTTCCTTACCAATTTGGATACCTTTTATTGCTTTTTGTTGTCTGATTGCTATGGCTAGGACTTCCAGTACTATGTTGAATAAAAGTGGTGAGAGTGGACATCTTGGTCTTGTACCTGACCTTAGGGGAGAGAGGCTCTCATTTTTTTCTCCATTGAGGATGATGTTAGCTGTGGGTTTTTCATATATGGTCTTTATCATGTTGAAGTATGTTCTCTAAGCCTACTTTGTTGAGGGTTTTTATCATGAATGGATGCTGTACTTTCTCAAGTGCTTTTTCTGCCTCCATTGAAAGGATCATTTGGTCCTTATCCTTTCTTTTATTAACAATGGTATATCATGTTGATTGATTTGCAATTATTAAACCAATGTTTGCAACCCAGGAATAAATCCCACTTGATCATGGAAGATCAGAAGTGGTGGGAAGGAAGAAGTATATTTCAATATTAAATATTTGTAAGGAGTACAAATGAGGATGAGAGAAGGATACATTTTGGTTTGAGATTCCTAGCATGCTTTGAGATGGGATTCATGTGAAAAAGTCTTTTGTCCCAAATTTTTGGGTTTAGACATTTTTCCATTGAAGTATAGCACAGATATACAAATAGTCATACCGTTTAATCTCTTCTCTAAGGCAATTATTCTATCATGTGCATATCAAGACAGAACTACTTCTGAGCAGAGTAACCAAAGTCAAACTTTTCCAGTGCTTTATTGGTTCCTATTACTGGGGATGCCATGATCAAACTCAGGAATTCACAAGTTAGTATTTACTTTTATTATTTATCAGATACACTCCCATGTAAAACAAAGAGTCACACATGTGATCAGACTGAAAACTCAAAAGTGTGTGGGGGAGATACCAATATAATAAGGTTAAGCAAATTTCTATCATTGTAACTATAAAATTTCATGATGGAAGGAATGACATTTTCTTTTCACAAATGGGCTGTATAAATATGAGTCTTAAGAGACTTGGGATACATATCATTCTATTCAAAATTACCTGAGCTTATCCTTATATGGAAATGAAACTAGAAAATGTAGCCATCAAAGTGATTATCTGAGGAAAAGAATTCATTAAAAAGCACTTCTAGAATGGCAGAGTAAAGACCTTCAAAAACTTCTCCTCTATAAGAATAAGGAGAATACTGGCCAAAATTATCCAAATCAACTTTTCCAGAACCCTATAAATTAAGCAAAGGCTTGCAACAATCCAAGGAGCTTTTATTCAAGAAAATTGGCTAAATCTCAGTAAGATAATCTTTGGGGCATTTGAACTTGCCTATTCTCACTCCCACCTCTGTCTTTAACAGCTCTGGAAACCAATAGCCTTGCAACTCTAAAAGCTGTGAAAATCATAGTTATAGGAGCCACAGAAGAGGGCAGAATGGATTTAGAACTCCCCAAAAAGCTCATTCTCAGAACTGTCACAATTTGATCTCTTTAGAAGATCCCTGAAAAGTTCCATTTTCAAGGCTTGAATTTATTTAATGTTACTCAGATGTGACAGTGTGAATAGCCTTAATGCATTTGTTGAAAACAATCAATGGCAATTGTTTGACAACATAGGTGCTGGTGGTGTGATACCAGTTGGTCTAATGAAAAGCTGACCACAAACTTAAAAGGCAACTAGGGAATTAGATTTATAATGGAGACTTTGAAAAGCTTTAACAGATTTCAGAGACTTTAGAAGGACATGCATATGAGAAGAGCTATGCAAGAGCCCAGAAAAATCTGAGAAGGTCTTAATCTCTCACTTCTGGCTGACCTTGAGGCTCTACACAAGTAGGAAGTAAAGGTTGCAGCAGTGTTATAAAATATCTGCCAGAGCAGGCCATTTAAGGTGTGCTCCAGCACATTCACAGAGCCCAACAGCAAAGATTGGGAAATCTATTGATTCAAGACACTTAAGAGAATCTCTGTCTGGTCATTAGCTAACCTCCTAAGAAATTTCAGTGGCTACACATCAGAAAGAATGAAGTCTGTGCAGAATTAGTCAAGTAAAATCACTAAATGATCAATAATGGTGACAACAAAAATTAGTAACAATGAACCATACAGGGAATTTAATTTCCATAGCTGCTCTATGATAGTATTTGAAATTTTCATTTAAAAAAATGTGAGATGCAGGGACACCTGGGTGGCTCAGTGGTTGAGCATCTGCCTTCAGCTCAGGATGTGATCCTGGAGTCCCAGGATCGAGTCCCACATCAGGCTCCCTGCATGGAGCCTGCTTCTCCCTCTGCCTGTGTCTCTGCCTCTCTCTGTGTGTGGGTGTCTCTCATGAATAAATAAATAAAATCTTTAAAAAAATTGTGAGATGCACAAAGAAACAGGAATGTGTGGTTCATATGCAGAAAAAAAGGCAATAAATAGAAACTATCCCTGAGGAAGCCCAATAGGCAAAAACATTAAATCAACTTTTACATGCTTTCAAATAACTAAACAGAACCAAGTTTAAAGAATTACAAGAAATTATGAAAATTATGTATCACCTAACAGACAATATCAATAAAGAGGTATACATTATAAGAATCAAATAGAAATTCTGAAATTGTAAAACAAAAAACTAACTAAAATTCATGAGAGGGTCTCCATAACAGACTTATGTAGGCAGAAGAATTAGTGAATTTAAACATATGTCAACTGAGTTTATCCAGTCTGAGGAGCAGAAAAAAAATGAAAAAAAAACCCACAAAGTTTTAGAAATTTGTGGGATGCAAACAAGCAATCCAACACACATATAATGAGAATTTCTGAGATGATAGAGAAAGGGGCATGTTTATTACCACAAAAAGATATGTTGAAGTCCTAATTCCCAGTACCTCAGAATGTGACCTTATATAATCTTTATAGATGTAATCAAATTAAAATGAGGTCATTAGTCTGGACCTTAATAGTATATGCTGGTATCCTTATAAAATGGGAAAATTTGGACACAAAGGCATAGGGAAGATGATGCAAATAGACACAGAGGGAATATCATGTGAAGACAGAGGTGGAAATTGGAATTATGGTACCACAAGTTATGAGATGTCTGTGGCTATCAGAAGCTGAAAAAGGTATGGAAGGCTCCTTCTCCCATATGGTGAGTGAAAAGAAAGGAAACTAAAAATAACTTAAATCCACTCAAAGAAATAAAGACCACTGGCAAAGGTAACCAACTACATAAGTGAATGTAAATGTGTTATTACTTATAATTCTTTTTTTCCTGTTTTAAAAACCAACTACATAAAGCAAAAATTATACAACTGTTCTGATGGACTTATAAAAAGATGTCATTGGTATTATTGCTACAGTGCAGCAAATGTTTTATATACAATGAAACAAAATTGGTATTCATGTTAAAATGTTATTAATATTATGTTAATTGTAATTCTTAGGGAAACCACTAAAAAATGTATTCGAACACAATACAGTGAAAGAAACAAGAAGGGAGTGAAAATGGTATAGAAGAAAATACCTTTATCTTTAGAGTTTGCAAACTTCACTATTAAATGTCAAGGTGTTGAGCGGTTTTTATTGATTTTAGGGGGGATCTCTCTATTTCCTGGATCTGAATGCCTGTTTCCCTTCCCAGATTAGGAAAGTTTTCAGCTATGATTTGTTCAAATACATATTCTGGCCCTCTGTCCCTTTCGGCACCCTCGGGAACCCCAATTAAAGGTAGATATTTCTTCCTCAGGCTGTCACTTATTTCCCTTAATCTATCCTCATGATCTTTTAATTGTTTTTCTCATTTTTCCTTAGTTTCCCTCTTTGCCATCAACTTGTCTTCTATGTCACTCACTCGTTCTTCCACCTCGTTAACCCTTGTCGTTAGGACCTCTAGTTTGGATTGCATCTCATTTAATTGATTTTTAATTTCGGCCTGATTAGATCTAAATTCTGCAGTCATGAAGTCTCTTGAGTCCTTTATGGTTTTTTCTAGAGCCACCAGTAGCTGTATAATAGTGCTTCTGAATTGGCTTTCTGACATTGAATTGCAATCCAGATTTTGTAACTCTGTGGGAGAGAGGACTGTTTCTGATTCTTTCTTTTGAGGTGAGGTTTTCCTTCCAGTCATTTTGCTCCGTGCAGAGTGGCCAAAAACAAGTTGTATTGGGAAAAGGAGAAAAAGAGAGAGAGAGAGGAAAGAAAAGAGAAAAAGAAAAAAGGAAGAAAAAAAGGAAAAAAGAGAAGAAAAAGAGAAAGAAAAAGAAAGAAAGGGGGAAAAAGGGTGGGGGAAGCAATCAGAAATCAAAAAGAAAACAACAAAAAAACCTAAAAACACGGGGAGTATCTTCCGATTCTGTATACTTTAAGTCCCTTGACTTCCCCTGGACCTGGTCCGTCTCGCTGGTCTTCTGGGGTTGGGGCCTGCTGTGCTGATTCTCAGGTGTTAGTGTTCTGATATTCTTTTTCATTTTCTGGTCTCTGAACTCATCAGAGTTATCTAGGGTGGAATTTACATAGGTCGTGATTGATATTTTTGACTCAGCCTACATATACAGCCACTCTGCACTGAACAAAATGACTAGAAGGAAAAAAATTCAGCATAAAAAAAAATAAGAAACAGTACTCTCTGCCCCAGAGTTACAGAATATGGACTTCAGTTCGATGTCAGAAGCCAATTCAGAAGCACAATTATAAAGCTACTGGTGGCTCTGGAAAAAAAGCATAAAGGATGCTAGAGACTTTGTACTGCAGAATTTAGAACTAATCAGGCTGTAATTAAAATAAATTAAATGAGATGTAATCCAAACTGGATGCTCTAACTGCTAGGGATAATGAGGTGGAAGAAAGAGTGAGTGACATAGAAGACAAGGTGATGGTAAGGAAGAAAACTGAGGAAAAAATAGAAAAACAATTAAAAGACCATGAAGAAAGGCTAAGGGAAATAAATTATAGCCTGAGAAGGAAGAATCTACATATAATTGGGGTTACAGAGGACGCCAAGACGGAGAGAGGGCCACAGAGTATATTTGAACAACTCATAGCTGAGAACTTCCATAACATGGGGAGGGAAACAAGCATTCAGATCCAGTAGATAGAGAGGTCTTGCCATAAAATCAATAAAAACTGTTCAACACTTTGAGATTTAATAGTGAAACTTGCAATTCCAAAGATAAAAAATAAGATCCTCTAAGAAACAAGAGACAAGAGATTTTTAACTTATATGGGTAAAAATATCAGATTAAGAGCAGACCTCTCCACAGAGATCTGGCAGGCCAGAAAGGGCTGGCAGGATATATTCAGGGTCCTAAATGAGAATAAAATGCAGCCAAGAATACTTTATCCAACAAGACTCTCATTCAGAGTAGAAGGAGAAATAAAGAGTTTCCAGGATAGGCAGAAACTGAAAAATATGTGACCACCAAACTAGCTCTGCAAGAAATATTAAAGGGTCTTGCCAAAGAAAGATGAAGCCCAAAGAAATAATACAGAAAAACAGGGACAGAATAGGTATTGTGATGACACTAAATTCATATCTTTCAATAGTAACTGTAAACATGAACGGACTTAATGAACCCATCAAAAGGCACAGGGTTTCAGACTGAATAAAAAGAAAGAACCATCTATTTGCTGTCTACAAGAGACTCATTTCAGATAAAAGGAAACCTACAGCCTTAAAGTAAAAGGTTGGAGAACCATTTACCATTCAAATGGTCCTCAAAAGAAAACAGGGGTAGCCATCCTTATATCAGATAAACTAAAATGTATCCCAAAGACTGTAGTAAGAGTTGAAGAGGGACAGTATATCATACTTAAAGGATCTATCCAAGAAGAAGACTTAACAATCATCAATATATATGCCCCGAATGTGGGAGCTGCCAAATACATCAATCAATTAATAACCAAAGTTAAGACACACTTAGATAAGAATACACTTATACTAGGTGACTTCAATCTAGTGCTTTCTACACTCGATAGGTCTTCTAAGCACAACATCTAAAAGAAACAAGAGCTTTAAATGATACACTAGACCAGATGATTTCACAGATATCTACAGAACTTTACACCCAAACGCAACTGAATACACATTCTTCTCAACTGCACATGGAACTTTCTCCAGAATAGACCACAAATCGGGTCTGAACCGATACCAAAAGACTGGGATCATCCCCTGCGTATTCTCAGACCATGATGCCTTGAAATTAGAACAAAATCACAAGAAGAAGTTTGGAAGGATTTCAAACATGTGGAGGATAAGAACCATCCTGCTAAAAGATGAAAGGATCAACCAGGAAATTAAAGAAGAATTAAAAAGATTTATGGACACTAATGAGAATGAAGATCCAACCGTTCAAAATCTTTGGGATACAGCAAAAGCAGTCTTAAGGGGGAAATACATCGCAATACAAGCATCCATCCAAAAACAGGAAAGAACTCAAATAAAAAAGCTAACCTCACATCTAAAGGAACTGGAGAAAAAACATCAAATAGATCCTACCCAAAAGACTCCATCCCAGGATTGCTAGAACTCATACAGCAATTCATCAGTGTGGCAGGATACAAAATCAATGCCCAGAAATCAGTGGCATTTCTATACACTAACAATGAGACTGAAGAAAGAGAAATTAAGGAATCAATTCCATTTCTAATGGCACCCAAAACCATAAGATATCTAGGAATAAACCTAACCCAAAAGTTAAGAATCTATACACTAAGAACTATAGAACATTTCTGAAAGGAACTGAGGAAGACACAAAGAGATGGAAACACATTCCATGCTCATGGATTGGAAGAATTAATATTGTGAAAATGTCAATGTTACCCAGGACAATTTACATGTTTAATGCAATCCCTATCAAAATACCATGGACTTTCTTCAGAGAGCTGGAACAAATTATTTTAAGATTTGGGTGGAATCAGAAAAGACCCCAAATAGCCAGGGGAATTTCAAAAATGAAAACCATAGCTGGGGGCATCACAATGAAAGATTTCAGGTTGTATTACAAAGCTGTGGTCATCAAGACAGTGTGGTACTGGCACACAAACAGACACCTAGATCAATGGAACAGAATAGAGAACCCAGAAGTGGACCCTGAACTTTATGGTCAACTAATATTTGATAAAGGAGGAAAGACTATCCATTGGAAGAAAAACAGTCTCTTCAATAAATGGTGCTGCGAAAATTGGACATCCACATGCAGAAGAATAAAACTAGACCACTCTCTTTCACCATACTCAAAGATAAACTCAAAATGGATGAAAGATCTAAATGTGAGACAAGATTCCATCAAAATCCTAGAGGAGAACACAGGCTACACCCTTTTTGAACTCGGCCACAGTAACTTCTTGCAAGATACATCCAGGAAGGCAAAAGAAACAAAAGCAAAAATGAACTATTGGCACTTCATCAAGATAAGAAGCTTTTGCACAGCAAAGGATACAGTCAACAAAACTAAAAGCCAACCTACAGAATGGGAGAAGATATTTGCAAATGACCTATCAGATAAAGGGCTAGTTTCCAAGATCTATAAAGAACTTACTAAAGTCAACAGCAAAGAAACAAACAATCCAATCATGAAATGGGCAAAAGACATGAAGAGAAATCTCACAGAGAAAGACATAGACATGGCCAACATGCACATGAGAAAATGCTCTACATCACTTGCCATCAGGGAAATACAAATCAAAACCACAATGAGATACCCCCTCACACCAGTGAGAATGGGGAAAATTAACAAGGCAGGAAACTGCAAATGTTGGAGAGGATGCGGAGAAAAGGGAACCCTCTTGCACTGTTGGTGGGAATGTGAACTGGTGCAGCCAATCTGGAAAACTGTGTGGAGGTTCCTCAAAGAGTTAAAAATAGACCTGCCCTACGACCCAGCAATTGCACTGTTGGGGATTTACCCCAAAGATACAGATGCAATGAAACGCCGGGATACCTGCACCCCGATGTTTCTAGCAGCAATGTCCACAATAGCCAAACTGTGGAAGGAGCCTCGGTGTCCATTAAAAGATGAATGGATAAAGCAGATGTGGTTTATGTATACAATGCTATATTACTCAGCCATTAGAAATGACAAATACCCACCATTAGCTGCAACGTGGATGGAACTGGAGGGTATTATGCTGAGTGAAATAAGTCAATCAGAGAAGGACAAACATTATATGTTCTCATTCATTTGGGGAATATAAATAATAGTGAAAGGGAATAGAAGGGAAGGGAGAAGAAATGGGTAAGAAATATCAGAAAGGGAGACAGAACATAAAGACTCCTAACTCTGGGAAATGAACTAGGGGTGGTGGAAGGGGAGGAGGGCAGGGGGGGTGAATGGGTGACAGGCACTGAGGGGGGCACTTGCCGGGATGAGCACTGGGTGTTATTCTGTATGTTGGCAAATTGAATACCAATAAAAAATAAATTTATTATTTAAAAAAAACACAATGAGATACCACCTCACACCAGTGAGAATGGAGAAAATTAACGAGGCAGGAAACAACAAATGTTGGAGAGGATGTGGAGATAGGGGAACCCTCTTGCACTGTCGGTGGGAATGTGAACTGGTTTGGCCACTCTGGAAAATTGTGTGGAGGTTTCTCAAAGAGTTAAAAATAGATCTGCCCTATGACCCAGCATTTGCACTGCTGGGGATTTACCCTAAAGATACAGATGCAATGAAACGCTGGGACACCTGCACCCCAATATTTATAGCAGCAATGTCCACAATAGCCAAACTGTGGAAGGAGCCTTGGTGTCCATCAAAAGATGAATGGATAAAGAAGATGTGGTGTATGTATACAATGGAGTGTATTACTCAGCCATTAGAAACGACAAATACCCACCATTTGCTTCGACGTGGATGGAACTGGAGGGTATTATGCTGAGTGAAATAAGTCAATTGGAGAAGGACAAACATTATATGGTCTCATTCATTTGGGGTATATGAAAATTACTGAAAGGGAATAAAGGGGAAAGGAAAAAAAATAAGTGGGAAATATCAGAAAAGGAGACAGAACATGAAAGACTCCTAACTCTGGGAAACGAACTAGGGGTGGTGGAAGGGGTGGTGGAGGGGGGTGGGATGACTGGGTGACAGGCACTGAGGTGGACATTGATGGGATGAGCACTGGGTATTATTCTATATGTTGACAAATTGAATATCAATAAATAGAAATTTATTTAAAAAAAAAGAAATATTAAGAGGTCTTGTCAAAGAAAGAGGAAGCCCAAAGAAATAATACAGAAAAACAGGGACGGAATAGGTATTATGATGACACTAAATTCATATCTTTCAATAGTAACTGTAAACATGAACAGGCTTAATGACCCCATCAAAAGGCACAGGGTTTCAGACTGGATAAAAAAGCAAGAACTATCTATTTTCTGTCTACAAGAGACTCATTTCAGACATAAGGACACCTACAGCCTGAAAAAAAAAGGTTAGGGTACCATTTACCGTTCAAATGGTCCTCAAAAGGAAGCTGGGGTAGCCATCCTTATATCAGATAAATTAAAGTTTATCCCAAAGACTGTAGTAAGAGATGAAGAGGGACACTATGTCATACGTAAAGTGTCTATCCAACATGAAGACCTAACAATCGTGAATATTTATGCTCTATTGTGGGAGCTGCCAAGTGTATCAACCAATTAATAACCAAAGTAAAGACATACTTAGATAATAATACACTCATAGTAGGAGCCTTCAACACAGCACTTTCTCCAAATGACAGATCTTCTAAACACAACACCACCAAAGAAACAAGGGCTTTAAATGATACACTGGACCGGGTGGATTTCACGGATATATTCAGAACTTTCAAAAAAAAAAAAAAGAACTTTCCTTCGGCCCGCAACTGAATACACATTCTTCTCAAGTGCACATGGAACTTTCTCCAGAACAGACCACATACTGGGTCATAAATCAGGTCTCAACTGATGCCAAAATATTGGGATTGTCCCCTGCATATTTTCAGACCACAAGGCTTTGAAACTAGAACTCAATCACAAGAATAAATTTGGAAGAAACTCAAACACGTGGAGGTTAAAGAGCATCCTACTAGAAGATGAATGGGTCAAACAGGAAATTAGAGAAGAATTAAAAAGATTCATGAAAACTAATGAAAATGAAGATACTACCATTCAAAATCATAGGGATACGGCAAAAGCAGTCCTAAGAGGGAAATACATTGCAATACAAGCATCCCTCAGAAAATTGGAAAAAACTCAAATACACAAGCTATCCTTGCACCTAAAGTAACTGGAGGAAGAACAGCAAATAAAATCTACACCAAGCAAAAGATGAGATAATAAAGATTCGAGGAGAACTCAATGAAATAGACACCAGAATTACTGTAGAACAGATCAACAAAACCTGGAGTTGGTTCTCCGAAAGAATTAATAATATATATAAACCATTAGCCAGCCCTATTAAAAAGAAAAAAGACTCAAATTAATAAAATCATGAATGAAAGAGGAGAGATTACAACCAATACCAAGGAAATACAATCGATTTTAAAAACGTATTATGAGTGGCTATGTGCCAACAAATTAGACAATTTAGAAGAAAAGGATGCATTTCTGGAAAACCACGAATTACCAAAACTGGAACAGGAAGAAACAGAAATCCTGAACAGGCCGATAACCAGGGAGGAAATTGAAGCAGTCATCAAAAACCTCCCAAGACACAAAAGTCCAGGGCCAGATGGCTTCCCAGGGAAATTCTATCAAACGTTTAAATAAGAAACAATACCTATTCTACTAAAGCTGTTCCGAAAGATAGAAAGGGATGTAATACTTCCAGATTCTTTTTATGAGGCCAGCATCACCTTAATTCCAAAAAGAGACAAAGACCCCACCAAAAAGGAGAATTATAGAACAATATCCCTGATGAACATGGATGCAAAAATTCTCAACAGGATAATAACCAATAGGATCCAGTAATACATTAAGTAGATTATTCACCCTGACCAAGTCGGATTTATCCCCGGGATGCAAGGTTGGTTCAACACTCATAAAACAATCAACGTGATAGATCACATCAATAAGAGAAGAAACAAGAACCATATGATCCTCTCAATAGATGCATAGAAAGCATTTGACAAAATACAGCATCCATTCCTGGTCAAAACTCTTCAGAGTGCAGGGATAGAGGGAACATTCCTCAGCATCTTAAAAGCCATCTACAAAAACCCACAGCAAATATCATTCTCAATGGGGAAACACTGGGAGCCTTTCCCCTAAGACCGGGTACATGACAGAGATATCTACTCTCACTACTGCTATTCAACATAGTACTAGAAGTCCTAGCCTCAGCAGTCAGACAACAAAAAGAAACAAAAAGTATTTAAATTGGCAAAGAAGAAGTCAAACTCTCCCTCTTCACAGATGACATGATACTGTATACAGAAAACCCAAAGACTCCACCCCAAGATTACTAGAACTCAGATGGCAATTCAGCACCGTGACAGGATACAAAATTAATGCCCAGAAATCAGTGGCATTCCTATACACTAATAATTAGACTGAAGAAAGAGAAATTAAGAATCATTCCCATTTACAATTGTACCCAAAAGCATAAGACCTAGGAATAAACCCAACCAAAGAGGTAAAGGATCTATACCCTAGTAACTACAGAATACTCCTGAAAGAAATGGAGGAAGACACAAAGAGATGGAAAAAACATTCCATGCTCTTGGATTGGAAAAATAAATATTGTGTCAATGCTACCCAGGGCAATTTACACATTAAATGCAATCCCTATCAAAATACCAGGGACTTTCTTCAGAGAGTTGGAACAAATCATCTTAAGATCTGTGTGGAATCAGAAAAGGCCCTGAATAGTGAAATAAGTCAATTGGAGATGGGCAAACATTATATGGTCTCATTCATTTGGGGAATATAAAAAATAGTGAAAGGGAATAAAGGGGAAGGGAGAAAAAATGAGTGGGAAATATCAGAAAGGGAGACGGAACATGTGAGCCTCCTAACTCTGGGAAACGAACTAGGGTTGGTGGAAGGGGAGGTGGGCAGGGGGTGGGGGTGACTGGGTGACGGGCACTGAGGGGGGCACTTGATGGGATGAGCACTGGGTGTTACTCTATATGTTGGCAAATTGAACACCAATAAAAAATGAATTTAAAAAAAAAAAGAAAGAAAACAACCCGAATAGCCAGGAAAATATTGAGAAAGAAAACCAGAGCTGGGGGCATCCCAATGCCGGATTTCAAGTTGTAGTACAAAGCTGTGATCATCAAGATAGTGCGGTACTGACACAAAAACAGACACATAGATCAATGGAACAGAATACAGAAACCAGAAATGGGCCCTCAACTCTATGGTCAACTAATATTTGACAAAGCAGCAAAGAATATCCATTGGAAAAAGGACAGTCAACAAAACTAAAAGACAACCTACCGAATGGGAGAAGATATTTGCAAATGATGTATCCGATAAACGCCTAGTATCCAAGATCTGTAAAGAACTTATTAAACTCAACAGCAAAGAAATCAACAATCCAATCATTAAATGGGCAGAATTCATGAACAGAAATTTCACAGAGAAAGATATAGGCATGGCCAACAAGCACATGAGAAAATGCTCTGCATCACTTGCCATCAGGGAAATACAAATCAAAACCACAATGAGATACCACCTCACACCAGTGAGAATGGGGAAAATTAACGACAGGAAACAACAAATGTTGGAGAAGATGTGGAGAAGGGGGAACCCCTTGCACTGTTTGTGGTGATATGAACTGGTACAGCCACTGTGGAAAACAGTGTGAAGGTTTATCAAAGAGTTACAAATAGAGTTACCCTATGACCCAGCTATTGCACTAATGGGTATTTACCCCAAATATACTAATGTAGTGAAATGTCAAGACACCTGCACCACAATGTTTATAGCAGCAATGTCCACAATAGCCAAATTGTGGAAGGAGCCTCAATGTCCCTTGAAATATGAATGGATAAAGAAGATGTGGTCTATATATACAATGGAATATTACTCAGCCATTAGAAACGACGAATACCCACCATTTGATTCGACGTGGATGGAACTGGAGGGTATTATGCTGAGTGAAGTAAGTCAATTGGAGAATAATCATCATGTGGTTTCACTCATATGGGGAATATAAGAAGTAGTGAAAGGTATTTTAGGGTAAAGGAGAGAAAATGACTCGGAAATATCAAAGAGGGTGACAAAACATAAGAGACTCCTAAGTCTGGGAAACAAACAAGGGGTAGTGGAATGGGAGGTGGGTGGGGGGGTGGGGTGACTGGGTGACAGGCACTGAGGAGGGCACTTGATGGGATGAGCCTGGGTGTTATACTATATGTTGGCAAATTGAACTTCTATTAACAAATATAAAATAATAAAAAATTTAAAAATATAGGACATATATAAGAGAAATAACAAAGCAGATAAATGCTAGCATAGTAGTCACTAAATCTTTCTTCCCTCTTGTTGTCACACAAACACATTTACATATATATACTGAAAGTGTCATTATTTGATTTATTAAAAAAGAAAGATATAAGAACAATGCATAAAGCTAAGTTACAAGGTTAAAAATCAACATTATATTCTGATAGCTGATTGATGATAATAGTAAATAGAAATTTCATTTAGAGCTGTGTTGCATTTTTCCTTAATCGGATATAATTTTAATTTACTTTGACCTGATTTGAGCCACATTAAATTATCAGATCATTGTCATCTCTTTAAAGGAGGCACCACAGGAATAGCTTCTGAGTTGTAGAGAATTTGCAATTTATTAAAAATGCACTTTATATCTAAAAATTCAGCTGCAAGGTATAGTTAGAGCACACTCAGTTTAATTTGGGGTGTGGATAAATTTTCTGTAGAGCCATTATGGATTCTCAGATTACTACCCATTCTAATGGATCTTCCATTTCATTGCAAAGCATTGTCCTTCATGGCTAATGAAGTGGAAAGCTGAGAACTATCTGTGGCAGAATAGCATTTCCCAATTTGTTATCTCAAGGGGAAAAGTCATTATTTTTCTTATCCTGAGAGTGTTTCCTCATGAAGTGACAGCAATCAAAGATATTTTTGGCCAATGCAATAAGCAAGCAAACTAATCCATAAAACTAAGCTATAGTGTAAGCATGTAGGTCAATCTTTCCACTTGATTTTGATTAACACTGTCATCAAAGACATGAAATCATATTTGCCATCAAAGTCATGGTTATTCTGTGCCACTCAAATTCCACTGCGTGAAAGAAACCTTTTGTGTGATTTAATTGTGGATTTAGAGGAAACTGAAAGGGATACCTGTGAAATATTAAGGCAATTAACTAGATTTTATTCTAGAATAGAACATTCTGAGTCATTATAAGAATCAACTGACAGAAAAAAAAAAGAATCAACTGACAGGACTTGAAGGTTTTCAGAACCCTAACTTTCTTTGTATGGCTTAGAACAACTGATTTACTATTCCTGAACCAGTTGGCTTTCAGATCCTGCCCTGTCTTCTCTAGGAACCTTAGTAACCTTAAACAAGCAGATCACTTGACTAGTGTTCCCAGGCTCTGCTACAAGCTAATTCCTATGTATAGACATCAAGTTGAATGTTACATGTTTCTAGGACATAGGCAAAAGTTGCATTTTTTTGCTTAAGGTTAATGGTGCTAGTACCATGAGAATAATTCAGATTATTTGATCTTCAGGTCTAAACACCTTATGGACTCATTGATAAAGTTCTATGTGACCAGACTGTGATTTACACCACAACTGAGAGAAAATGCTTGTGTGATATAAAGTTCTGAGGTGACATACATGTTCTATTCTAGAACAAAATCTAGTTAGTTGTGGTAATATTCTTGTCATTCACAAGAATGAGATGGATCCCTAACCCCAAAATTTGGTTCAGACGTCAAAACAGATGATGGCACAAATACACTAAAAGGATTTGAAAAACTATTTCATAGAGAATAAGGCTTTCTGGGAAGAAGAGAGCATGTTTCTCAAAAAGAAGCAAATATTGCTTGACAGGCAGATAAAGAGACTGGCTTGAGGTTTTTTGTAGTTAGAGGGTGGGGCCGGTGTGAGGGTCCCTGCACAGGGACAGAGGTGTGTGTAGTTTGAATCTCCCACTGGCACAAAAAGAGGGGATACCTATGCTTTTTTTTTTTAATCAGCTTGACCAGATATGAAACAGAAAAGGAGAGGGATGAGTATAGGCTAAAAGCTGTGTGGGTTACATATTCTACGGAAGGGTCTTTTCTACTCTGGTCATATTTACAGTTATGAGTTTCTCCCTTCAAAGAGTTTCAAATGAGTATTATCAGAGTTAGGGTCTTCTCCAAAACCCCTCCTCAATCACAACAGTTGCTTTAAATTATCTACTTATTATTTTAATAGATTTTATTTTTAAATAAATTTTAGATTTACAACAAAATTGAGGAGAAGGCACAGAGAATTCCCATATATCTCCTTCTTCCACGTATGCATAATCTCTCTCATTATCAACATACCCCATCAGAGTAGTAAATGTGTTAGAATTGATGAACCTATGCTGATATATCATTATCACCCAGAATCCATATTTAACATTAGGGTTCACTCTTGGTGTGCATTCTATGGGTTGGACAAAAGTGTAATGGCATGTATTCTCCACTATAATAACAGAACAAATTTACTGCCCTAAAAATCTGCTAACTATTCTTCACTCCCTGCCTTACCACTGGCAACCACTGATCTTTTTACTGTTTCCATAGTTTTGCCTTTTCCAGATTGTCATATAGATTGAATCATATGTGAATGGATAAAGAAGATGTGATCTATGTATACAATGGAATATTACTCAGCCATTAGAAACGACAAATACCCACCATTTGCTTCGACGTGGATGGAACTGGAGGGTATTATGCTGAGTGAAATAAGTCAATCGGAGAAGGACAAACATTATACGGTCTCATTCATTTGGGGAATATAAAAAATAGTGAAAGGGAATAAAGGATAAAGGAGAAAAAATGAGTAGGAAATATCAGAAAGGGAGACAGAACATGAAAGACTCCTAACTCTGGGAAACGAACTAGGGGTGGTAGAAAGGGAGGTGGGCAGGGGGTGGGGGTGACTGGGTGATGGGCACTGAGGAGGGCACTTGATGGGATGAGCACTGGGTGCTATTCTATATGTTGGCAAATTGAACACCAATAAAAAATAAATTTATAAAAAAAGATTGAATCATATAGTGTGTAGATTTTTTACACAGATTTTTTCACTTATCAGTATGTATTTAAGATTCCTCCCCCTTTTTTATGGCTGAATAGCTCATTTACTTGTAGTGCTGAATAGTATTCAATTGTCTAGATATATCACATTTTATTTAGCCATTAACCTACTAAAGGACATACAGGTTGCTTCCAAGTTTTCACAATTATGAATAAAGGTGCTATAAATATCCCTGTGTATGGACATATTTTCAAGTCCTTTGGTTAAACACAAAGGAGTATAAGTGCTAGATCATATGGTAAGAATATGTTTAATTTTCTAAGAAACTACCAAACTACCTTCCAAAGTGTGTACCATTTTTAATTCCTGTCAATGATTAATGAGAGTTCTTATTGCTTCTAATGTTCACAAGCATTTGGTGTTGTCAGTTTTCTGACATATTAGCCATTCTGATAGGTGTGTAGTGACATCTCATTGGTTTAATTTCCATTTCCCCTATGGCATATGATGTAGGGCATCTTTTCATATGATTATTTCCCACTCGTGTATCTTCTTTGATGAGGTATCTGTTAAGGCCTTTGGACAATTAATTAGGTTGTTTTGTTTTCTTACTGTTGAGTTTTAAGACTTTCTATGTTTTTGATAATATTCTTAAAAAAATATTCTTTTACATATATGTCTTTGCAAGTATTTCCCCCAGTCTGTGTACTAACTTTTCATTCTCTTGATATTATCTTTTGTAGAGCATAATTTTTTAGCTTTAATGAAGTGCAATTTTCAATTATTTCTTTCATGGATCATTCCTTTAATATTATATCTAAAAACTCATCAAAAAATCCAAGATCATCTAGGTTTATTTTCTAAGAATTAATTTTAGGTTTTATATCTCTCCATATAACCCATTTTTAATTCATTTTTGTGAAAACTTTAAGATCTGTGTCAGATTCTTTTTTCTTTTTTCCTTTATTTACTTATTTATTTATTTATCTATTGTATGTGGATGACCATTGCTCCAACAACATGTGTTGAAACTGTTTTCTTTGCTACACTGTATTGCTTTTGCTTCTTTGTCAAAGATCACTTGACTATACTAATGTGAGTCTATGTCTGGGCTCTCTATTCTGTTCCACTGGTCTATTTGTCTATTCTGTCACCAATACTACTTTGTTTTGTATATTGTAGCTTTATAATAAGTCTTGATAGATTATTTGTTCGCATTCTGTGAAAAATGCTGTTTGTATTTTGATAAAGATTGTGTTAAATATGCGGATTTCTTTAGATAATATAGACATTTTATAATATCTGTTCTTCTAATCCACGAGCATGGGATATCTTTCATTTGTTTGTGTCATCTTTAATTTCTTTCATCAGTGTTTTATACTTTTCATAGTATAGGTCTTTAACCTCTTTGGTTAAGTTTATTCTCAGGTATTTTATTATTTTTGGTGCAATTGTAAATGGGATTTTTTCTTAATTTCTCTTTCTGCTGATTCATTCTTGGTGTGTAGAAATGCAACAGATTTCTATACATTGATTTTGTATCCTACAACTTTACTGAATTCCTTTATCAGCTCTGGTAGTTTTTGGGTGGAATCTTAAGGGTTTTCTATATAGAGTATCATGTCATCTTCAAATAATGAAAGTTTGACTTCTTCCTTACTAATTTGGATGCCTTTTATTCCTTTTTCTTATCTGATTGCTGTCTTTAGGACTTTCAATACTGTGTCGAATAAAAATGGTGAGAATGGACACTTTTGTCTTGTTCCTGACCATACAGGAAAAGTTCACAGTGTTTCCCCATTGAGGATGATGTGGGTTTTCCATATACAGCCCTTGTTATGTTGAGGTGTATTCCTTCTAAGTTTAATTTGTTAAGGGTTTTTATCCTCCCTTTTGCTGATGTGATGTATCACATAATTGATTTGTGAAATTTGAACCAACTTTGCATCCTGGGAATAATTCCACTTGATCATGGTGAATTAATTTTTTAAATATATTGTTGGATTCGGTTTGCTAATATTTTGTTAGGATTTTTGCATCTATGTCCATCAGATATATTAGTGTGTATTTCTCTTTTTTTTTGTAGTGTTTTTATCTGCTTTTGGTATCAAGTTAATGCTGACCTCACAGAATGGATTTGGAAGCCTTACTTCCTCTTCTATTTCTTAGAAGAGTTAGAGAAGAATAGTTATTAACTCTTGTTTTTTTAAACTATCAATAAGTTTTTATTTATTCAGTGCATTTTCCCAGGGTAGAAGGGAAAAATGGTCAGCATGTGTGTTACAAAACAATAGCAAGTGGGAAAGGAAGTATCCAGCACAGAAAAATCAACCATCACACAAACACTCCTCAGAGATGGAGTCACTAAAGCCCAAGGGGGTTCAGTCTCCTGGAGTTCAGAAATGAGAGGAAGGCATCAGAGATAGGTACAAGCTTTTCTCCTCCATAAATTCAAGATTTCATAAAAAATTTGGTTTCTAGAAGTAAACATGGAGTTGCATTCGTCTATCTCCTCTTAAACAATTGTATGGCCACTTTGACAGAAGTTTCTTGCACCTGCATAAAAGCTCCTGAGTTACATGGATATATTCATTTTCCCTTTTGTGGTCATCCAACTTTACTTTCTACATGGAAGCCTCCCCCCCCCTTACTTCTGCTTCTCTCTACCTTACGATTAGAGATTAAAATAGGTTTGGTCTATCCAAACACAAGTATATTAGTATAAATCACATCTAGGAACGGTCCTAACAGGATATGGAAACAAGAGATGGAGTGTTCTTAGCATCTTTAGAATTTTTGCACAAATCACTTAGGAGTCGTGGATACACCCCACAGATTAAATGTGTATTTGTGATGGCTTTTGAGGTAGGGGTGATAGAAGGGGGGAAAGAGTAGGAGTCAAGTTTTTAGGACAGAAGATCTAGCTCAAAATAGGAAATAGGGGGAGGATAAACAATAAAAGACAGTTCAAGGCCCCCACACTTCAAGAGAGCTCACCAAGCTGTGTCTCAGATTCTTTTCCTGGTGTAGAACATGTTGTCAAAGATTTGGGGGCTATTTTTCTCAACACAAAAATTTTTTGAAAAATAAAACACTGAGAGAACATGGAGAAGACAACTGGATTATATTTACACAAAGCAGGCCACCTAGCAATCATACAATCACTTATTTGTGAAGTCCAGACAAATACAATAAATAGAGGGCGCTGGTGACTGGGGGAGAAAAGAACCCAGGATCAGACACACATTACCCAATATGTTCTATTGCATTTACCCTGTTTCAATACAGTGAGTTAAGTCTGTGGTGATCTCACAGCATGTAAATAAAATCTTCATTTCTCTGATAGCTTCTATGACACAAATCACTGCTGCAGCAGGCAGGACACTGACTCTGGGCACCACAAAGGAGCCATGGCTTATGGCCTCTCTGGAAGCCAACAAGGAAAGACAATAATTTATAAAGGTTAAGAAATTGAGCCCTTGGATCATATATCCATCCCAGGGCAGCTCAAGATGGGTACAGAGGTATTGTTCTTAAACCTATCTTTACCAACATATTTTTAAAACACACACACACACACACACACACACACACACACACAGCCTGTTGTGTATGGATGGCCTAACCTAATCCAGTGAAGGATGGATCTGGGATTTAAAGTGAGTCCTGTGCCCCGTGATTAGAAGTCCAGAACGGGGATCCTTTATTACACATGTAGATAACCTTCAGCTAACCTTGGTTTCCTCTCTGCACCTTTAACTTAGTGCAGCCTCTCCTAACCTTCCTGCACCACCTTTTTCTATTCAGACCAATTTCAATCTTCTGGTAGATCAAGTTATGGGGCAACTGAGTTAAAACCTAGTTTCCCATGGACATTGAAGGTGAAGTTTCAAGAGAACAGTATGGCAGAAAAGCCAGATTTAACTGGCAAAAATGAGGTAGTTCAATAGGCTATGTACTCCAAATACTTGTTCTCCCTGGTGACAAAAAAAAGAAAAAAAGTTTTCTTGCTGTGCAGACCTAGAGCTGTTACTGACTTACCCCTGAGATTGCTCATGTACTTGAGAACACAGTGCAGGAAAGAGGGCCTTAAGATTTAAATACACAAAAATACAAAACTAGAATATATATATTACAAAAAAAAGTTACAATGCACAAGACACGTCATTCACACACAGCTAGTGCAGTTGGCATCCTGGAGAAAGTAGGGCCCAAGGCACAATTTTCCAAGGAAGCAAATAAATAAAATTCTATCTGCTCAGAATGGAGTAGGAGTAAACTTAGGAGCAGCAGGTCTGCAGCTATGCCCCAACAGCTCCTCTGCCGACTGAACAACCCATTGCTTGGCACAGTCCTCAGCACCCTATCCCAAGAGTGGGTTATGAGACAAGATGTAGAAAAACCTTGCCTGGCCCTTGGCGATTCCCTCCCACAGAATGTGGTGGTTCATGAGTTGAGCCCATCAATCTGGCCTCATGCTTAATCTTTACACTCTGGCATGGAAAAAAAATTATTGCATATCCTTCTTTGAAAGACAGACAACTTTCTTGTGCCTTTCAAAAGCTAGAGATTCTGGGGACAGAGACTCAGATAAAGCACGTAGAGAGGGATCTTCCTCAAAACTCTCATGAGCATTCGGATAAAACATGGCTGTAGTCCATTAGTTTCACCCGGCCCCCAACCCGGGTATTCACTCTTTAAACATCTGGTAGAATCCACCTGTGAAGCCATTGGTCCTGGACTTTCATCGGTTGGCAGTTGGATCACTGATTCAATTTCATTGCTAGTCTGCTCAAATTTTCTTTTTCTTCTTGATTCAGTTTTGGGAGAATATATGTTTCTAGGAATTTATCCATTTCTTCTAGGTTGTTCAATTCATTGCCAAATTTTTCATAATATTCCTTATAATCCTTTGAATTTCTGTGGTGTCAGTTGTTATTACTCCTCTTTCATTTCTGCCTTTGTATTTGAGTCCAATTTCTCTCTCTTTTTCTGTTAGATGAGTCTGGCTAAGGCTTTATCAATTATATTGATTTTTTTTTCAAAGAACCAGCTCTTGGTTTCATTGATCTGTCCTATTATTTTCCCATTTTGTATATCATCTATTTTTCTCTAATCTTTATTATTTCCTTTCTTTTTTTTTAAATTTTTTATTTATTTATGATAGTCACAGAGAGAGAGAGAGAGGCAGAGACACAGGCGGAGGGAGAAGCAGGCTCCATGCGCCGGGAGCCTGATGTGGGATTCGATCCCGGGTCTCCAGGATCGCGCCCTGGGCCAAAGGCAGGCACCAAACCGCTGCGCCACCCAGGGATCCCTATTATTTCCTTTCTTATATTGGTTTGGGGTTTTGCTTATTGTTCTTTTTCTAGCTCTTTTAGGTGTAATATTAGGTCTCTTACTTGAAAGTTTTCTTGCTTCTTGAGGTAGGCCCATATGGCTATAAACTTTCCCTTTAGCACTGTTTTTGCGGCATCTCAAAAGTCTTAGACCATTGTCTTTTCATTTTCACTTGTTTCTGTGTACTTTTTATTTTCTTCTTTTATTTCCTGATTGATCCACTCATTGTTTAGTAGTATGTAATTTAACATCCATGTATTTGTGGTCCTTCCAGAATTTTTGTGATTGGTTTCTAGTTTCATAGAGCTGTGTTTGGAAAAGATGCATGGTATGACTGAAATTTTTTTCAATTTGTTGAGACTTGTTTTGTGGCCTAATATATGATGTATTCTGGAGAATGTTCCATGTGTACTTGAAAAGACTGTGTATTCTATTGTTCTATAATAGAATATTCTGAATATATCTGTTAAATCCATGTGGTCCAATGTGTCATTCAAAGTCACTGTTTCCTTGCTGATTTTCTGGTTGGATGATCTGTTCATTGATATAAGTGGGGTGTTAAAATCCTCTACTATTATTGTACTAATATTGATTACTTCCTTTATGTTTGTTATTAACTTTTTATGCATTTGGCTGCTCCCATGTAATTATAGAGTGTTATTATTTGTCTCTTGTTATAGTGTTTTTTAAGTCTATTTTGTCCAATATAAGTATTGCAACCCCAGCTTCTCACTTCTACTTGCATGATAGATGCTTTTCCATCCCTTCACTTTCAATCTGCATGTGTCTTTAGATCTGAAATGAGTCCCTTGAGGGTTTTTTAAAAAAAAAAGATATAATTTATTTTAGAGGGGGAGAGAAGGAAGGAGAGGGACAAGTAGACTCTGCACTCACTGCAGAGCCCAATGTGGAGCTTATCCCATGACCTTGAGAGCACCACCTGAGTGGAAGCCAAGAATTGGACATTCAAACAACTGAGCCACCCAGGCACCTCTGAAATGAGTCCCTTGTAAGCAGAATTTAGATGGATCTTGCTTTTTATCCATTCTATCACTCTATTTCTTTGGATTGGAGGATTTGGTCCATTTACATTCAAAGTAATTATGGATAGGTATGTACCTATTGCCATTTTGTTACTTATTTTATGGTTGTTTTTGTACTATTGCTTTCTTCCCTTGTTCTTTTCTTTCATGACTAATTTCTCTATCAAACATATAACTTAATCTTCATTTGTTTGGCTCTCTTATTGATTTTTTCTTGTTCTTTAATTTGGGGCATATTCCTCAGTTTCCTCATTTTTGTCTCTTTTCGTGTCTGTTTCTATGTATTAGGAAAGTCAGATAGGTCTTCTTTTCTTGAAAGTTAGTGATCTTACGAAGAAGAGGTCCTGTAGTGTGCCTTGCAGTATGATGTCCCCTCTTCAGAACCTGGAACTTCAGGGGTGTCTCCTATCTGTGTTGTGTGCAAACTACCATTGTGGCTGAGTCACATTTGTTTTCAGTCTGGCTGTCTATAATGGCTCTATTTGCCTGTTGTGGGCAGGATTTGGTCCCTGTGTTGTTAGTAAGAGAGTCAAGGGCCAATGTGGGCTTGAGTTGAGTCATATCAGGAATACATTATCACCAAACAGCAGGGCACTTACTCTGTTGCCCCCTGAGAAACTTTTGTTGGTGGTTAGGGCCTGAGGTCACACAAGATGTCTGCCTTCAACCCTCTGCTGGGAATGCAGTCAAACTGATCCGTATGGTTATCTTCCTCTCTACCTGTAGCAAGAATCACTTTGGGGTGGTACTGGCTACTGTCAAGGCTGCTTGAACATTGCCAGGCTTGTGTCACCACTTTGGATGGACTCTGGCCAAGAGTGTACTGAAGAGGGGAGGACCACGGGAGAACATGAGGGCAGGATAGGGAGTGTTACCAAGTTTTAGTAGGTCTGCTGTGGAAAGAGATCTGGAACTGAGGACTGTTGGAGGTGGTGTGTCTATAGAAGAATGTGTGAGTGGGGTGCACTGTTAGCAAATTAGGTAGTAAGTGTTTATGCAGTGTTGGTTCCCATAGGTGTCTTTGTGTCTAGGATGGGGGACAGGGGAAGGAAAAGGCACCTGTCATCTCCTTTGCTCCTGGAAAAGTTTCTCAAGAATCCTTGCCCCTCTAGCACATGCTTTGGGTCTAATAAACAACTCCTGTACCATATACCCCAAGTGTTTTTGCAAATTGCTACTTCTATGTTGTATCTCCACAGAACTGTTTGATATGTTGTTTCTTTAAAGGAAAGGACTCTTTATCCATTCATCTTTCAAAGGACATCGAGGCTCCTTCCACAGTTTGGCTATTGTGGACATTGCTGCTATAAACATCGGGGTGCAGGTGTCCCGGCGATGTGGTTTATGTATACAATTGAATATTAGCCATTAGAAACGACAAATACCCACCATTTGCTTCAACGTGGATGGAACTGGAGGGTATTATGCTGAGTGAAGTAAGTCAATCGGAGAAGGACAAACATTATATGGTTTCATTCATTTGGGGAATATAAATAATAGTGAAAGGTAATATAAGGGAAGGGAGAAGAAATGTGTGGGAAATATCAGAAAGGGAGACAGAACATAAAGACTCCTAACTCTGGGAAATGAACTGGGGGTGGTGGAAGGGGAGGAGGGTGGGGGGTGGGGGTGAATGGGTGATGGGCACTGACGGGGGCACTTGACGGGATGAGCACTGGGTGTTATTCTGTATGTTGGTAAATTGAACACCAATAAAAAATAAATTTATTATAAAAAAATAAAATAAATAAAGGAAAGGACTCAGTTGCCTTTCTCCCTCCAGGTCCCAGAGCACAGTCCCCTGATTTTTAAGGTGCCAGGTTTTAAGCCCCACTGATCACAAGAATTTGCAAAATCCAGCCCCTCTAGGTTTCAAAGCCAAATGTTATGGGAATTCGTCTTTCCTGTGTGGGATCCTAGTGTGAGAGCCTGTTTCATTCTCATATTTGGACCCATAGCATCCTTCTCTCCCATAGACTATCTTGGAAGTCCATTATCTCCCTACTATGTGGATAACATGAACTAACATGTCCTATGTCTCTGCTCTTCCTACCCTCTTTGATATGGCCTCTTCTCTACATTTAGCTGTGGTTTAAGTTTCCTCTGGAACTCTTCAGGTCATTTTTGGGTTATTTACACTGATGTGGGTGTCATCTAGTATTCATGGGGAGAGGTGACCTTAGGGACCTCCTACTCCACCATCTTCCCTGGAAGTTCCTTTTTTCTTTTTAGATCTAGGTGGTAATCCATACATTGATGCATCAGTTATTCATCCTTTCTTCATGCATCTTCTATAGAAGAATGAATTGCCCTTCCTAGCTGAGCCCAGGACTTTACCTCTCAGCCTAAAATTTTCATCTTCTAATGATTTTTCTGGGATATATAAAACAATTATTTTCAAATATTGATTTTAAATCAAGCAATCTTGCTAAATCTTCTTAACATTAATAATTTATCTCTATATTCTTTTATAGTTTCTCTATATATAATTATTAGCTACAAATAATCAGTTTTATTTATTTCTTTAAAACAATCCCTACCATTTTATTTATCTTGCCTTAATATACCCGTTAGGACTAACACTGAAGGCAGAATAGAAAAGGTGATTATTTGGACTTTATAGAAATATATCTAAAATAAAAGAGCTTTTGTTATCTGATTGCTGAGGCTAGGACTTCTAATACTATGTTGAATAGTTGTGGTGAGAGTGGACATCCCTGTCTTGTTCCTGATCTTAGGGGAAAGGCTCTCAGTTTTTCCCCATTGAGAATGATATTCACTGTGGGCTTTTTGTAGATGGCTTTTAAGATATTGAGGAATGTTCCCTCTATCCCTACACTCTGAAGAGTTTTGATCAGTAATGGATGCTGTATTTTGTAAAATGCTTTCTCTGGATCTATTGAGACGATCATATGGTTTGTGTTTTTCTCTTATTTTCTAAAAAAAAAAATTATTCATTCATGAGAGACGCAGAGAGAGAGAGGCAGAGACATAGGCAGAGGGAGAAGCAGGCTCCATGCAGAGAGCCCAATGCAGGACTCAATCCCAGGATTCCAGGACCATGTCTGGAGCCAAAGGCAGACACCCAACCGCTGAGCCACCCCGGCATCCCTGTTTTTTCTCTTATTAATGTGATCTGTCACGTTGATTGTTTTGAAATGTTGAACCAACCTTGCATCCCGGGGATAAACCCCACTTGGTCATGGTGAATAATCCTCTTAATGTACTGTTGGATCCTACTGGCTAGTATCTTGTTGAGAATTTTTGCATCAGTGTTCATCAGGGATATTGGTCTATAATTCTTTTTGGTGAAGTCCTTGGTTTTGGAATCAAGGTGATGCTGGCCTCATGAAACGAGTTTGGAAGTATTCCATCCCTTTTTATCCTTCGGAACAGCTTTAGTAGAATAAGTATTATTTCTTTTTTAAATGTTTGATAGAATTCCCCTAAGAAGACATCTGGCCTTCGACTTTTGTATCTTGGGAGGTTTTTGATGACGGCTTCAATTTCCACCCTGGTTATTGGCCTATTCAGGTTTTCTATTCTTCCTGTTCCAGTTTTGGTAATTTGTGGTTTTCCAGAAATCCATCCTTTTCTTCTAGATTAATTTGTTGGCATATAGCCACTCATAATACATTTTTAAAACTGTTTGTATTTCCTTGGTATTGGTTGTGATCTCTCCTCTTTCATTCATGATTTTATTAATTTGCATCTTTTTCTTTTTATAAGGCTGGCTAATGGTTTACCTATCTTATTAATTCTTTCAGAGAACCAACTCCAGGTTTTGTTGATCTGTTCTACAGTTCTTCTGGTATCTATTTCATTGAGCTCTGCTTGAATCTTTATTATCTCATCTTCTGCTTGGTGTAGGTTTTATTTGCTGTTCTTCTTCCAGTTCCTTTTGGTGCAAGGTTAGCTTGTATATTTGAGTTTTTTCCAATTTTCTGAGAGAGGCTTGTATTGGGACATATTTCCCTCTTAGGACCACTTTTGCTGTATCCCAAAGACAACAACAAGAAGTAAAAGGCATTCAGATTGGCAAAGAAGTCAACCTCTCCCTCTTCACAGATGACATGATACTGTATGTCGAAAACCCAAAAGACTCCACTCCAGGATTGCTAGAACTCATACAGGAATTCAGCAATATGGCAGGATACCAAATCAATGCCCAGAAATCAGTGGCATTTCTATATACTAACAATGAGACTGAAGAAAGAGAAATTAAGGAGTCATTCCCATTTACAGTTGCACCCAAAATCATAAGATACCTAGGAATAAACCCAACCAAAGAGGTAAAGGATCTATACCCTAAAAACTACAGAACACTTCTGAAACAAATTGAAGAAGACACAAAAAGATGGAAAAAAATTCCATGCTCATGTATTGGAAGAATAAATATTGTGAAAATGTCTATGCTACCCAAGGCAATTTACATGTTCAATGCAATCCCTATCAAAATACTAGGGACTTTCTTCAGAGAGTTGGAACAAATCATCTTAAGCTTTGAGGGGAATCAGAAAAGACCTCAAAAAGCCAGGGGAATATTGAAAAAGAAAACCATAGCTGGGAGCACCACAATGCCCAATTTCAAACTGTATTACAAAGCTGTGATCATCAAGACAGTATGGTACTGGCACAAAAACAGACACATAGATCAATGGAACAGAATAGAGAACCCAGAAGTGGGCCCTCAACTCTATGGTCAACTAATGTTTGACAAAGCAGGAAAGACTATCCACTGGAAAAAGGACAGTCTATTCAACAACTCATGTTGGGAAAATTGGACAGCCACGTGCAGAAGAATGAAACTAGACAATTCTCTAACACCATACACAAAGATAAACACAAAATGGTTGAAAGATCTAAATGTGAGACAGGAATCTACCAAAATCCTAGAGGAGCACACAGGCAACACCCTTTTTGAACTTGGCCACAGTAACTTCTTGCAAGATCCATGTATAAAGGCAAGGGAAACCAAAGCAAAAATGAACTATTGGGAGTTAACCGAGATAAAAAGCTTCTGTACAGCAAAAGAAACAGTCAACAAAACTACAAAACAACCTACAGAATGGGAGAAGATATTTGCAAATGACGTATCAGATAAAGGGCTAGTATCCAAGATCTATAAAGAACGTATTCAACTCCACATCAAAGAAACAAACAGTCCAATCATGAAATGGGCAAAACACATGAACAGAAACTTCACAGAGGAAGACATTGACATGGTCAACAAGTACATGGGAAAATGCTCCGCATCACTTGCCATCAGGGAAATACAAATCAAAAGCACAATGAGATACCACCTCACACCAGTGAGAATGGTGAAAATTAACAAGACAGGAAACAACGAATGTTGGAGAGGATGTAGAGAAAGGGGAACTTCCTTGCACTGTTGGTGGGAATGTGAACTGGTGCAGCCCCTCTGGAAAACTGTGTGGAGGTTCCTCAAAGAGTTAAAAATAAATCTGCCCTACGACCCAGCAGTTGCATTGCTGGGGATTTACCTCAAAGATACAGATGCAGTTAAACTCCGGGACGCCTGCACCCCAATGTTTCTAGCAGCAATGTCCACAATAGCCAAACTGTGGAAGGAGCCTCTGTGTCCATCGAAAGATGAATGGATAAAGAAGATGTGGTTTATGTATACAATGGAATATTACTCTGTCATTAGAAACGACAAATACCCACCATTTGCTTCGACGTGGATGAAACTGGAAGGTATTATGCTAAGTGAAACAAGTCAATTGGAGAAGGACAAACATTATATGGTCTCATTCATTTGGGGAATATAAATAATATTGAAAGGGAATAAAGGGGAAAGGAGAAAAAATGAGTGGGAAATATCAGTGAGGGTGACAGAACATGAGAGACTCCTAACTCTGGGAAACGAACAAGGGGTGGTGGAAAGGGAGGTGGGCAGGGGGTGGGGGTAACTGGGTGACGGGCACTGTGGGGGGCACTCGATGGGATGAGCACTGGGTGTTATGCTATATGTTGGCAAATTGAACTGCAATTAAAAAAAAAGAGATAAAGATAGAACTGCCTTAAGACCCAGCAATTTCACTGCTGGGGATTTACCCCAAAGATACAGATGCAGTGAAAAACCAAGACACCTGCACCCCAATGTTTATAGCAGCAATGTCCACAATAGCCAAACTGTGGAAGGAGCCTCGGTGTCCATCGAAAGATGAATGGATAAAGAAGATGTGGTTTATGTATACAATGGAATATTACTCAGCCATCACAATTGACAATACTCACCATTTGCTTCAATGTGGATAGAACTGGAGTGTGTTATGCTGAGTGAAGTAAGTCAATCGGAGAAGGACAATCATCATATGATTTCACTCATACAGTGAATAGAAGAAATAGTGAAAAGGAATATCGGGGAAAGGAGAGAACTGAGTGGGAAAAATTAGAAAGAGTGACAAACCATGAGAGACTCCTTAACTCTGGGAAACAAAGGTTTACAGAAGGGGAGGCAGGCAGATGGTTTGGGTAACTTGGTGACGGGCACTGAGGAGGGTACTTGATGAGATGAGCACTGGGTGGTAGATTTTGGCAATCAAACCAATAAAAAAAATAAACGGGTTTTGTGTGTGTGTGTGCTCACGTGTGTGTGTGCGTGTGTGTAGAAATCATGTATCATCTTAAGTCACAGAAAAAACCTTGAAAATTTATATATATATATTTTTTTCTTGGCAAACCTAGCTTCATGTGACAGCTGTTACTGTCTGATCAGTGATAATAAAATCTGTTGTACATCCCTTCTTCCGACATCTATTTTTATGCTCCTTCAGATATGTTAGGGAAGGAGAAACCAGCTTTACAGGGGACATATGTTCACTAAACTGTGGCCAATCAATTTGGATAATCTCTAGTGTAAATTTTCACCTAGGCAGACAAGTTTTCCATCACTAAGCAAGCTCTGCTTTCTGTAGAAATAACCCAGTATGCTCAAAGTTCACAGAAGTCTGGTAGACATTTCTAAACAACACAAAATTAGTTTTTTCTATATGGGGGATACTATACATAAGTAAAACTAAATGTTATTAAGAGATTATTGATTAGCTACTTGTAGATATATGCACAAATGCATATATATACATAAATACATATACATATCTATAGCTAATGAATATATATTATATATATTATATATATTATATATATCCTGACAATTAACTGCTTGAATAAAATGCAAAATGCATCCAACTGCTAAGCTTTTGATTCTCCTGCATGATGAAACATAATTTTGTTTTCCCTAACTCGTTTAACTTTTAAAACTATTTTCTTTAAAGTATGGTAAATCTCATCAGATAATGTAGTTGGGAATAAGTACTCAAGTTTTGTGGGGAGTATGGGAATAAGTTTTATGTTTTAAAACTACCTGTTTTATTACTTCTCTTTGCCCTCCTTTTTTGACTCTTACCTTGTTTATCTTAATGGCAATCCTTCTTCAACAAGGGAACCTTCAAGGGGGAACATGTTTACTATTGCAAAGATGGCAAATTACTCTCCAGGAAAGTTTGTTATCCACTCCTGTGCCTTTGTCAGATATGAAGTGATCATAATAGCCTTTCCTGATTAATAGTGACATAGCTGGATATTATTTTTAAACTGGCATTCTAAGTGGCCAATTGAGATTGGTATTGGAGATGGAACCTGTGATATGATAGCATAAAACAGAACATAATTCTTGGAGTCAAAGTAACTTTTTGCCCATAAGATAAGAACTTGCTGTTTCTCCCATACAGGTCTGGCCTGCTGCCTCTAGAGCATTATGCCTAAAAAGCACAGACTATTAATTTTGAACCACTAGAATCCTGAGATCAGTAAATTCGAGTTGTGTTAATGATCATATACACTCAACTGCATTACTATATGTGTTTTGGAAAGGGTGAAATATAGAAGGTTTTTAAATTTTGAGGGAGAGGTTAATGTAGTTCTGTTGTATATTGGTTTTTATTACCCTGCTGTTCTAGATTGTTCAACAATTCTCAGTGAAAGATTTCCAGGGGATATTACAATAATAAGTCAACAGAATTTTCTATGTGTTCATCTTCCATGCAGCTGGAAGCAGGTGTCTCACTGTCTGATTCAGTGCTAAGTGGGACAGAAGGAGGGATTGGAAAAATCTTTAGTCTTGGACCCCAAAGACATTTCTAATGGCTGCAATGAGAAATATAGAAAGCCATAATTATTTCTGAATACTTTGCCTTTAAGATGATGTTTGGGTAAATAATTAGCTTGTAATGGCCTTGATAATTTCTGACATCTGTTACCTCAAATCTGCTGATTTTACTTTTAAAAATAGCAAAGAATATTCTTGAAACATTGCAAAATTGAAAGCAGAGATATTCCAAGTACTGACTTAGAAGGAAACTTGTATATCTTTCCCTGAATTTTAA
Source organism: Vulpes vulpes (assembly GCF_048418805.1). Lineage (NCBI taxonomy): Eukaryota > Metazoa > Chordata > Mammalia > Carnivora > Canidae > Vulpes > Vulpes vulpes. Next base: position 90,875,241 of record NC_132796.1, on the reverse strand, counting down.
AATGCAATGATTTATCATAATCAGAAAAAGGAGCTAAAACAGAATATGCAGTGGTTAGCAATTGCCTATAAAATGCATTTTTCATTATATTTCATATTTGAGAGGAAAAAAACATAACATGGTGCTTGCCAAGGTTTATGGAAAGAAAAGTTATGACATCAGAGAGTTTTTCTATTGTAAGAATTTGGCTACCAAGATAATTAATTAATAATTAAAACTTTGCTTTTCATCCATAGAAAGGAAATGTGAATTTTTTTATTTTTTTAAATTGAGAGTTTTAAAAGTTAATTTTAAATGCATTCTAAGGAACCAAGATATACTTATTATTATCTCTGATCAGTGAAGAAGAAGTCAGAGTATGGCACATCCAAGCAAAATACAACTGATCCTTGCCTGTGGAACACAGACTGACATTTACTTTGTCTAAAGTCTTTTTAAATTAACCATACTTCACTGAGTAAAGCTTCAGGGTAAAACCCACATAGGTAATATCATGAAGTTTAGAGGCTGGTTACCTAAAGTTCTGAAAGCAATCAAAAGATCAACTGCTATGTATTTTAATGTGAACAAGTTGATTGCACACAACATGGGTTTAACATTAACTTAATGCATTTTATATTTGTCATTTAATGCACACATCTTGAGATAACTAAATGGAATGACTGTCATTCCTTGAGAATGTTGCAGGAAAGCCTTTATAAATCATAGCTTTGGAATATTCTTTGTTTATAGCATATGTACCCATCAAAAATCATAAAGTAAAATACAGTATTACTTGGATTAGATGTGCAATTTATGCTAGTTAATGCTTTCAAAGTATTCCTTTTTGTCCCTTCAGGGTTATGCTTATATTGACAAACTAAGCTTGTTCTGAATCAAACATATAAGAATAGATTATCCTAAAACCAATACATTTTAAAACATTATAATCGCCCACTACAATTGCATTCCAAATACAAAAGGGCAATTTCATCAATGTTTGGAATGCTAAATGAATTGCATCAATCAGATATATTAAGTTTTATGGAAAGCTTTCAATAAAGGGCAATGTTGCAATAGCATAAAAAGAGTGCAAAAAGAAAAGCACAGTGTGTCCATCACATATATTTTTATTTTGAGAGTTTTTGTCTGGCAAAAACAATGGCTACTATTTAGTTAAATTAAATTAAAACAACATTTAAGACTCTTAAAATAACCATATATGTGTCTTTCAAGATTGTTTTTGCTCCCAGATTCATACAAGTATTCTTATGCACTGTTTTGTGACATTTGTTATCATACAAATACTGAAACATTTTCAGGGGACTCATTTTGGGAAGCTGTTTGACTGCTCTTCCACAGGGTATCCACCAGGTAAACTGGATGCATGTTACAGAATGCAAGTCAGATGATTAGACTGTTCTGTAGAACTAATGGTTGACATTTAAATATGTCTTTTCCTTGAAAATTAGTACAAACGGTGATGACAATGATGATAATAATGTAATTAAGTCAAATGACATCCCTGATATTTTTACTATTTTTTCTATAAACTTAACATTTGAAGAAGCAATTTCTAAAAAATCTGTACATGTTTGCCCTCTTACTATTTCATGGTTTAATTTTTTATTACTAGTACCTCAATCCTATGTATACACTCAATTTTTTCATTTGTGGTGTGCTTGACCTATTTTCCAGTTCTGCTGTTTCTAACACTTCCTTAGAATATGAAATCCTCTAGTTCCAGCCACTTCCAAAACATAGTAGTCTTTATCTCTGTTTTATCAGAGAAGAGCATTGACCTTCAGTCGTTAAGTTGAATTTCTTATCCACCTCATTAAAAGGAAAGAATCCCAGGGGTGCCTGGGTGGCTCAGTTGGTAAAGCATCCCACTCTTGATTTCCACTCAGGTCATGATCTCAGGGTTTTGAGCCCACATTGAGGCTGCTTAAGATTCTCTCTCTTTCTCTCCCTCTGTCCCTTCTCTCTCTCTCTCTCTCTCTCTCTGTCTCAATCTCTCTCTCTCTCTCTCTCTCTCTCTCTCCTGCCTCTAAAAAAAACTGTAAAGAAACTCAGTTACAGCTTCCTACAAAGTGACTTAACTTATAAAAAATTTTTCCTTAAAAAAATCTTTCCTTATTTGCAATATTTTTAATTTTTAAATGTGTGATATTTTGTTTTTCCCAGCTTTACTAAGGGACATTACAGAACCATGACTTCTGTGTTCCTGGTATAAACTGCTTCTATGCAGCTGTTCTTATAGGAACCAAACTCTTTTGCATTCCAATAGAAAATTTTAAAATAATTTTTTATCTGACAGAATAAAGTACTTTAGTGTAAATATATGGTGTGGTTTTTCATACTTTTCCCTGTACTGTGGTACTCATACTCTAAATTTGTTTTAAAGTATCATTCATTTAGTTGGAGTTAGATCCACAAGATTCTAGGTATTTATGTTTTCCTATCCTACTTTCAGAAAGCTTACCTGCCAGGGCATTTACACATTTAGGAATATACTAAATGTTTATCAAAAATATCTAAAAATTTCACAGCCATATTTGCAACATGCTATTAGAGTTTTACATTTTAATCACATAATAATATGAATAATACCTTGGCCAGAAAAATATTATCCAGGTTTAGGAAAAGTTCCCAAATTGGTTAAATAGCAGCCAGGCATGTTAGAAGGAGCATAAGATTTGGAGTTAGATAGGCTTATATCTTGGCTTTACCTCCTATAGCTAAGTACCAAACACCAGCAAATCAAAGAATTTTCTGAATCCTAATTTTATTGTTTATAAAATAGGAATAAAAGTGCTGACAGAAATATTGTGATGATTCAACTCTAGAAAAATAATTCATGGCAAGTGCCTGGTATACTGTTGACACTAAATAAATGTTTCTTTCCATTTGTATCTTTCCATTCAATTAAATAAATATTTACTAATCCCCATTACATTCCAGACATTATGTTAGTAGCTAAGAATGTATTACATTTATATTGCCCAGAACAAATTTTAGTACAAAACACATCATTAACTACATTGAACAGGGTTGAGATGCTATGTGCCAAGCATTTGAAATTTCCTGGAGTTTAAGTTTCCAAGCGATCCTAATAAGTATTATCATCCCCACTTTATAGATGAAGAAATGGAGGTTCAAGTGAGATAAGAAATTTGTCAATAGTCACAACTATTGGTAAGGGCAGAGTAAGGATTTGAACTTATGCTGTTTCTTTTATTCTTAAAATCCATGCTTTTTCATCCAAGAAATTTCACTCTCAAATATTGGGAAGAAATAGAAACCTATTTCAGATTTTTAGAATACTTTTGAGTCTCTGAACTTTTAAAATATTACTGAATGTGTTAGTTAGGAATTGGTACTACTATGGGGATAAATCCTGCTGTAAAATTATGTTAGTTTTCAGAATGATCTCCTTATATCTTAGCTGACAATTTCAACAGTTTCCTTTATTCGACAATGGGGTTCGAGACTAAGTAATCACTGTATGTCCTTGGTACCTCACATTTGGAAATCTGATTGGCATTTTTAAGTTTTTCCATAAATCCTTTCTGGAAGTGAACATTTAGCAACACTCTGAGCTACTCCAGATGTTCATATCTACCCTGGATAAATAGAATTAGGTAATCACGTGGTTTATAGAAAATGCCATAGTTTCCACATTAAACTGTCAACTAGGCATTGTAAAGAGCCTGGTGAATTTCTTGGTTTATAAAGTAATATAAAAAAATAAATAAATAAAGGGTAATATATTAAATTGATGTTTTCCCAAGAGTATTTATTCTCAATATCACATGTTTTAAGCAATGTTCAATAAAAATAAATTAAAAAGTAAACAAACAAAACCACAAACAGAACAAAATGTTAACTGGTCACATAAATTTTGGGCAACACACATACTGCAACATCCTCCTGGAGACTCAGAATTGCACATTAGAAAATTAAGGCTTTGACAAACTGTGGAAGGAGCCTCGGTGTCCATCGACAGATGAATGGATAAAGATGTGGTTTATGTATACAATGGAATATTACTCAGCCATTAGAAACGACAAATACCCACCATTTGCTTCAACGTGGATGGAACTGGAGGGTATTATGCTGAGTGAAGTAAGTCAATGGGAGAAGGACAAACAGTGTATGTTCTCATTCATTTGGGGAATATAAATAATAGTGAAAGGGAATATAAGGGAAGGGAGAAGAAATGTGTGGGAAATATCAGGAAGGGAGACAGAACATAAAGACTCCTAACTCTGGGAAATGAACTAGGGGTGGTGGAAGGGGAGGAGGGCAGGGGGTGGGGGTGAATGGGTGACGGGCACTGAGGGGGACACTAGACGGGATGAGCACTGGGTGTTATTCTGTGTGTTGGTAAATTGAACACCAATAAAAATTAATTTATAAAAAAATAAAATAAAATTAAGGCTTTGAGGCAATCTATAGTTTAAAAATATATATATTTAAAGAAAACCTCTAGATTTTTTAAAACCCAGATTTTCCAAGACTGATTTGACCATGGAACCTAGCGTGTGTGTTAAAAAATCTATATCAAGTTATTCTTGTGCTCTTCATCTGTTTTTATTTTCAAAGCTATAAACTGACTTCTGGAATGGTGTCAGTGCTAGGGGCCCAGCAAAACTTCTCTCCCAGAGAGACATCTATTAGACTGATCAAAATCAGCAAAGACAACCTTTCAAAATCTCTGGAGTTGATCAAAGGGCTTACAACCAATTGAGAAGTGTTTCTTCAAAAAAATCTACAGAAACTTGGTAAGAGTAGGAGGCTGTGGCATTCAAGACAGGGACTACACCCTTGCCCACAAAACTCTGCATCATGGAACAACTGTTTCAGCAAGCTTGTCAGCTGAATGTCAGTTCCCCTCTCTCTTAGATCCCTGGAGTGCAAGAGCTATTCTCAGTTATTTCAGCAGCTGGTGAACATCAGCAGATCCCATTTTCTACAGCTTTGCGCAATAGAAGGCACCTATCTAGTGGATGGCAGAAGCCAAGCAGCAATTATTACCCCAACTCCAACTGCTGCTCCAAAGGGGTGTCTTGACAAGGCAGCTGGTCCCTCTTTCCCACACAGCACAGCATTGTGGAAGACCTACTCTAGTGGTCTTGGCATTAGGGTGGAAGTTCTTATCTCTCCCAGGTTCCTGGAATGTAGATTTAATCTGGGGAGATTCATTAGCCAGTAAACATTTTTCCCTAGAATTGAGCTGAAGATGATCTATCTAGGTAGTGGCCAGAGCTAGCTGGGGGCACCAGTTCCTCTTCCCATCCACCAGAACTCCTGCTCTACAACACAGAGTTCTGCCTGGAGGAGGATAGAGTCATGTTTCAAAAAACTGGAACACCTCACCCCTGCCAAGCATCCAACTTTAATTAGATCAGACTATGGACTGATATATGCCATGCCACAGGGTACTGTTGAAAACAATAAATAAATCAACTTGCAACTAGTGGAAATTAACAGCTGGGTGTGATACCAACATATATAGGCCAACCATAACCTTGACAAGGATATCAGGGAAGGACACACTCAAAGAGGGTCTCCCTAAAACCATAGTCATCAATGGTGGTCTGGAAGACTTCACTGATTTTTTTTCTATCCAGTAAAAGTCATTACAAAATAAATAAGTGAAAGAACAAAGAGCAAAAACAAGTCTCAGGAAAGAACAGTTATCATCCAAGTTACTTTAATATTATTAACTAAAATGTTCCATTTTCAAAAAAAATATGATGAACCATACAGAGAAGCAGAAATGTGTGATACATATATAGCTTAAAAAGCAGGCAACAGGGCAGCCCTGAGCCGGGTTGCTCAGTGGTTTAGCACCGCCTTCGGCCCAGGGCCCAGGGCCTGATCCTGGAGACCTGGGATCGAGTCCCACATCAGGCTCCCTGCATGGAGTCTGCTTCTCCCTCTGCTTCTCTCTCTCCCTCTCTTTCTCTCTCTCTCTCTCTCTCTCTCTCTCTCTCTCTGTGTGTGTCTCTCTCATGAATAAATAAACAAAATCTTAAAAAAAAAAGCAGGCAACAAAAATATGCCTTTCATGGGAGAGATGTTAAAAGCAGAGAAGGACTTCAAAGCAGCTATTATAAATATCTTCAAATATCTAGATGAAATCTTATTTAAAGAATTAAAGGAAGACATGATGACAGTGTAACTTGAAAAAAAAAAAGACTGTAGGGATCCCTGGGTCGCTGAGCATTTTAGCACCTGCCTTCGGCCCAGGGCATGACCTGGAGATCTGTGATCGAGTCCCACATTGGGCTCCCTGCATGGAGCCTGCTTCTCCCTCTGCCTGTGTCTCTGCCTCTCTCTATATATCTCATGAATGAATAAATAAATAAATAAACTAAAAATAAATAAATAAAAATTAAAAAGACCATAAAGATATAGAAATTAAAAAAAAAAGAAAGATGGACATTCTAGAGTTGAAAAGTATAATAAAAAATTTAAAAATCACTAAGGGTGTTCAATAGATTAGAGCTTATAGAGATAGGATCAGTTAATTTGAGGATAAAATCTTAGATATTAGGCAATCTGAAAAACAGAGGGAAATGCAAATCAAAACCTCTGCACACCAGTCAGAATAACCAGTACCAAAAAGCAAGAAATAACAAATGTTGGTAAGGATGTGGAGAAAAAGGAACCTTCCTGCAATATTGGTGGGAATGTAAATTGGTGCAGTCACTATGGAAAACAGTATGGGGTTTCCTTAAAAAAATTAATAAGATAAATACCATATAATCCAGTAATTCAATTGCTGGATTTACTCAAAGAAAACAAAAACATCTACTGATTTTAAAAATTTTATTTATTTCATTCTTCCAGGAAGCTCCCAACTGTCTTAATGCTTTACTAGAGGGAAAAAGAACCTTAACTTGACAATGGCAAGACCTCCAGTATCTTGTAGGTCCTCTCTAGCATGTGAAAGTTCTTTAGAAAACTTTCCTTTTTCCTTACCTCCCTCAACCCCATAGTATATAAGCACTTGCTGCTCACAACCCCAGTGCAGCTCTTTCTGCCCACAGGTCCTATCCTCATGATTTAACAAAACCACCTATTTGCACCAAAGACATCTCAAGAATTCTTTCTTGGCTGTTGGCTCTGGACCTCACCCCAGCAAACCTAAACTATATTCCAAAACTACATCACTGTTTTTATTGCACGTTATTAAATAATAGCCAAGATATGAAAGCAACCCAAATGTCTCTTGATAGATGAATGAATAATGAAGATTGTATACACACACACACACACACACACACTTACAATGGAATATTATTCAGCCATAAGAATGAAATCTTGCCATTTGCAACAACATGGACAGACCTACAGGGTATTATGTTAAGTGAAATAAGTCAGGGAAAGAAAGACAAATACCATAGCATTTCACTTATATGTGGAATCAAAAACAAAACAAACAACAACAACAATGAAAATAGAAAGAGATACATAAATATAGAGGACAATCTGGTGGTTGACAGGGTAGGGATGGGGAAATGGGTGAAATTCAGGAAACAGATTCAGAGGTACAAATTTTCAGTTATAAAATAATAAACCATGGGGATGGAAAGTGCAGCATAGGGAATATGGTAAAAATTATTGTAATAACTTTGAGTGGTGACAAATGGTAACTACCCCTATTGTGGTGAATATTTATAATGTTTATAATTGTTGAATCACCATGTTGTACATCTGAAACTAATATAACATTCATATATGTACATATATTCTAATATAATATATTTCAGTTTAAAAAAAAAGAGTTTTACATTGAAAATCTAAACTTTCACCTTAAGAAACTAAAACAAAGGAGAGCAACATAGGCTGAAAGAAGAGAAGACTAAAAACTAAAACTGAGATTAATACCATATGGATTCCAAAAACAATAGGGAAATAAAAAACCCAAAAGTTTGTCCTTTCAAAAGATGAATAAAATTGACAAATTTTAGCTGGACTCATCAACAACAAACAAGAATGAAAGGATGAATGAAGAGACATTACTATGGACATTACAGAAGTGAAAAGATTATAAAGACTATATACAATTGTATTCCAACAAATTAGATAATTTAGATAAAATAGAAAAATTCCTGGAAAGACACAAACTACTAATACTGACCCAGGAAAAAGTAGAAAACCTTATGAGATGTGGAATAACAACAAAGAAGGAATTTAATGACTAAATAATCTAGTATAAAGAAAAGCCCAATCCTAGGAACATTTTTATTCTAAAACCAAATTTTAAAAAATTAAAACTAATCATTCATAAACTCTTCCAAAAATAGAGGAAGAAATAATTCGCAGCTCATTTTATGAGGCTATAAATTACTCTGAAAGCAAAACCAGGCATTACAAGCAAACACAAGAAAACATCAGAAGAAAACGGCCAACCAATATTCTTATAAATATTGATGCAAAAATTATCAACAATGTAACTAGAAAACCCAACCAAGCAAAAAGTTAAAAAGGATTATGCACCATGACTAAGTAGAATTTATCCCAGGGATAAAAAATTGGTTAACATCTGAAAACATTAATGTAATATGTCATTAGGACAAAGGACAAACATCACATGATTATCTCAATAGAGAGATAAAGCATTTGACAAAATCCAACACCATTTCATGATAAAAACTAATCACTCAACTAGATATAAAAGGGAACTTACTTTGGTAATGGTCATCTACAAAAACTCTTCAGTTAATGTCACATTTAATTGTGAAAGACTGAATTCTTACCCCTATATCAGGACAAGGTTAAATACATGCTTGCCTTTACCAAATATATTAAATCTGTGCTGGAGGTTTCAGCCCCTGCAGTTAGGCAATATATATAAATAAAAGGTATTCTGGTTGGAAAGTAAGGAATAAAACAATATTTATTTGGAGATTACATAATCTAGTATGTGGAACATCCAAAGGAATCCACTAAAACAAACAAATAAACAAACATTAGAACTAATGTGAATTCAGTAAATTTGCATAGTACAAGATCAATATATGAAAAATCAACTGTATTTCTATACATTACCAAGGAACAATCTGACAACAAAATTAAGAACATAATTCTATTTACAATAGCATAATAAGTAACTAATACTAACTTTAACAAAGTACAAGACTGATAACCACAAAAATCTGCAGAAGAAATAAAAGACACTAATAAATGGAAGGATATTCCATGCTCATAGTTTGGAAGACAATATTGTTAAGACGGTGGTACTTCCCTAAATTAATCTACATATTTAACACAATTCTTATCAAAATACCTGCTCTATATTTTTTGGCAGAAATTGACACACCAATTTTAAAATACACATTGAAATGCAAAGGACCCAGATTAATCAAAACATCTTAAGAGATTAAAAAGAAAAAAAATTGAAAATTTTGGAGACTCACACTTCCAATTTTAAAACTTATTACAAATATACAGTCATCAACAAAGTGGGCTATTGGTATAAATATTCATATGTAAGTCAATGCCACAGAATTGAGGGACCAGATATTAACCCTTACATTTAATAACGTTAATTATTTCCAACAGGATGTCATGACATTTCAAAGAAAAAATAATATTCTTTTTAACAAATAGTACTGGGAAAACGGTATATCCATGTGCAAAAGAATGAAATTGGAGTCTTTCCTCATATAACAAGAAAATAACTCAAAATAATTATAAAATTAGATGTTAAGTGCTAAACCTATAAAACTCACAGAAGAAAAATACAGGAGTAAGTCTTCATAATCTTGGCTTAGGCAGTAATTTCTTATTTATGACACAGAAAGCACAAGCCACAAAACAAAGATAGATTTCACTACGTTAAATGAGAATCACGGGCAGCCCAGGTGGCTCAGCGGTTTAGCGCTGCCTTCAGCCCAGGGTGTGATCCTGGAGACCTGGGATCGAGTCCCATGTCGGGCTCCCTGTGTGGAGCCTGCTTCTCCCTCTACCTGTGTCTCTGCCTCTCTCTCTGTGTGTGTGTGTGTGTGTGTGTGTCTCTCATGAATAAATAAATAATTTTTTTAAAAAAAGGAAATTGTGCTATAAACAATATCACTAAGAAGATAAAAATACAAGTCACTGAATGGGAAAAGAATTTCAAAGCACATATCTAATAAAGGATTTCAACCCAGAATATATACGAAATGCTTATAATTCAATAATGAAAAGATAGCCTGATTTAATTAATTAATTAATTAATTAATTAATTATAAGTAGAAAGCCCCAACGTGGGGCTTGAGATCAAGACCTGAGCCAAAATCAAGAGTCGGACACTTAACTGACTCAGCCACCCAGGTGCCCTACAAATAGTCTAATTTTAAAAAGGGCAAATGATCTGATAAATATTTCTCCAAAGAAGAGTAATGAGCGGTCAATATGAACATGAAAAAAATACTTAATATTTTTAGTCATTATAGAAATGCAAATCAAAAACAAAATGAATATCAATTCACATTCACTAGCATGACTGTAATAAAACAGAAATTAACAAGTGTTGATTGGGATGTGGAGAAATTGGAACCCTCATGAATTGTTAGTGGGACTGTAAAATGGTACAACCACCTGGGAATACAGTCTGATAGTTCCTCAGAATGTTAAACATGGAATTACCATAGTAACCCAGCAATTTAATTCCTTGATAGATAAAAACATGTCTACACAAAAACTTCTATGCCAATATTCATGGCATTATTATTCATAATAGCCAAAATGTGAAAACCACCTAAAATGTGATATAACCATATGATGGGATATTAATTGGCAATAAAAAGTCCTGAAGTACTGATACATGTTACAATGTGTATGAACCTTGAAAACAATTTACTGTATGAAAGAAATGAGTCGCAATAGACCAGTATTGTATGATTTCATTTATATGAAATAGAATAAATGGATAATTCCATGGAGACACTAGGTATATCACTGCTTCAGGATGAGAGGGATATGGGAGTAGGATGGGGAATAGATGCTAACGTACATCTACAAATAGATGCTTCTTTTTGGGGTGATGAGAATATTCTAAAGTTAGATGGTTAGATGATTAGATGATAATGGTTGTACAACTGTATATACTTAAAACTGTTGAATTGTACAATTTAAATGAGTGCATTTTATGATATATAAATTATTCCTCGATAGAGCTATTTTAAAAAATAGCCATTATTATAAACTATAGCTAAAATAATTTTACTAGTCCCCAAATGACCAAATAGGGCATTAATTTTGGGCATATGATACACATCAAGTATTGTTATGGAATTCAATTAGCTATGATACATAAAGATTTAATGTGCTTTCTATTTAGAAAAAAGATCAAGGGAGAAAATTAGAAATTATGAGACATTTGGTTAATCCTTTATTTTACTTTCTCACCATTATTGTGATTTAATCTAAAACATTTCAATTCATTTAAGAAGTTGGCATCATAATTGGATTATCATCCCCTCTACATAGATAGCCAAGTGGCCTCTACATGGTTTTCAGTAAAGAACATCTATGATCTCTCTTAGCACAGACATACTCTTTCTTACATGTTATGAAAAATAGGTAAATTGAACTACATCAAAATGAAAAATATCTGTGCTCTCAGACTATCTTCTTTATTTCAGGAGTTATCCTCCTAGGGGACATGCAAGAATGTCATAATTTCTTTGTTCTTCTATTTAGGGTTTCTCTAGCTATCTGATCTTCTTCTGAATTTAAAACTAGACTTTCTGAGGTTTCTAATGTGTCTGAAATTTTGTAGTTGGATTTCCTCTATCACTATGACCACTTTTATTAAAAAATATTCTCTTCATAAGAATCTGTAGTGGTAGAGCTCAATAATTATATATTTTTAAGTCCCTATGTAATCATATTTATTAGTATTTAAGAAGAATAGATTTAGCCTACATATGTCATTTAGGGTTTCTCCGGTGACTTATTCAAGAAAAATCACGTAAGATGTTTCATCTAGTTTGGAATCATAGGTAGACCTCTCCAGTAATTTATAATTTATCTTTATGTAGGGGAAGAATATCATCCTTCCCTCTTTCAACAATTCTAATATGTGTTGTTTTATAAATTTATGACCTCTAGTTTCCTAATATATTTCCATATTTTTGGTTTACTACAAAGACACATTTTTCATTGGTTTACAATGTTTAATATATTATTGGCACATTATATTCTGAAAGTTTCCCTTTCTTCTAGTAAAGTGCAGTCTTTTTGCATGTTTCTCATCTTCAACTTACTCATTTTATCAGCCATTTTCAGTATATAAGAATATGCTCTAATTGTTTTTAAACTTTTGGTTTTGTTTTCATTTGTCTAATAGTGAGAAGTCTCCTTAAATTCTAGTATCTGGAAACAAGTTGGCATTTGGTAGCAATATGAGTATAATATAATAGTATAGTATATGTAAACCATGTACATATAAATAGTGCTATATATACAATTGTACATCTTTTATAGATATATAGTGTCACTTTTCAGTTAATATGTGTTAAATTTTTAAAAATTAATCTTTGTGTATAAATTACAGAGGATAGTTTGAATAATAAAACATAAATAGTAAGTCATGTCTGATGTCTCTAGGAGGTTATATCAATCATATGAGACTATAATAAGCTCTACATTATTATCAAGTTGATATTTAAATAATTTACCTTAAAAATGATGTCACATATGTTTATCTGACCCTACAATTTAATATACTGTTCTAGTATGAATAACCTAGTTATGGAGTTAAGATGACTCCCATATTTCCTTCCTTGTATAATTCTGAATTATTAAAAAAAAATAATTCCTATGAGACCTCTCTATATGTAAATGACAGAAGTGATAAAAAGTTCTGATCTAAAGTATTAGCATGATTATCCACACACTTCCTAATTATTCCCTTCAGGGTTGCATTAAATTTTCCCAGTAGCTTATTGTGGGAATTCAGCTATAGTCTTGAATTGCTTAATCTCAACTGCATCATACTTGAAAGAAAAGTTGTGTTCTTGTTAAGATTACTGGTAAAGTTCTCAGTAAGATTATAGCCAGCAAATCTAATCTAATCTATGCCTAATGCTGAACTGTCAACAGAGTCATAGAAAGGAACCAATGGATGCTACTTATCCATGAGTAAAGAGTTTTACAAGTTCTTTTTTTTTTTGGTATCTGCTCTTTCCTTTGTTATGATATTTCTAGAACCATAATAGTTATTAATTGCTATCATTTCCATAGAGGCTAAAGCTTATTAGTAGTCTTTCTCTGATCATGTCCATAGAAGACTTAGGTTAGCCAGTGACCATCTTTAACCTTGGTGAATGTCACCAAGAACCCAGGTCTGGTGACTTCTAGACAATATCACTATTGTCTCAAAGTGGGCCCTCTTCTAGATAAAGTCATGGTAGTTGCTCCTTGTGTGCATGACTTCTGGCACTCCTCATGACATTTTTCCAGTAGTAGCTTAAAGTTTTTATGTGTCCATGTTTCTCTGGAGCTTTTATAACTATGTAACAACAGGCTTTTGGGAGGGCTTCTCTAGGTGGTTGTTCTCTACTCTCTCAAACTAACTGGTAATCCTGGTGATAGCTATTAATTTGTAGCTCCTGCCATAAAATCAATCAGAGTCCCCTAGGGAAGCAAGGTTGTGTAACAGTGCAGCATCATATCCTTGGCTTCTCTGAACCAATCCAAGCCTTGGAGAGAATGTTCTCCCACTCCCTTCCCACATCTTTTTTCAAGTTATAGTCATCAGGGTTCTTGGGATTATTTCCTGAAGTAGATCATAAAGAGCTCCCTCACTGTAGTTCTTACAGCCAGGTAGCTTGGTAAGGTACCCAACTTTTTCTCAGAAATAATATTGTCTTCCATAGTATACATTAACACAAAGGCAAATTTTAATCCAGAAAAAAATGTTAATTTTACAAAAAATTTTAATTTAATTTAACAGTTCCATTGAGTAAAATAAGCAATGACACTGCTGAGGGTCATTCATTATCTCTTGAAGAATTTTTCATATACACTAAAGTATATTTTTGGTTTTCAAGTTCAGGCAACAGTAACTAACAGTAACCCCTAATATGCTAAACCTCAATGATCTGGGATCAAACCAACAGGAATATTAATTTATGTGTGAATTGCTTTTGGATATTTAATTTAGTAGAGAAAAAAAATATCTCTGATATAAACTTGTTTTCTTATTATTTGGTTGAGTTAAAAACAAAGAAAAGAAAGAACAACAAAAACTACTTTCACATTGTACTCTGAGGTCAGTATTTATTTTGGGAATTCATATCTTCAAATCAAATCCTATAAAATTACTGTTGATATTAATGATTGCCTCAATTATCAAGGCAACATTAAATGTGTTAATTAGAATCCTCTTAAATATAGGAAACAAACTGAGGGTTGCTGGAGGGGAGGTGGGTAGGGAGTGGTAATTGGGTGATGGGCATTAAGGAGGGCATTTGATGCAATGAGTCCTGGATGTTATATGCACCTCATGTTTTACCAAATTCTACCTCTGAAACTAAAATTACACTATATGTGAACTAACTTCAATTTAAATAAAATTTTGAGAAAAAACCCACATTAAAATAAAATTATACTATTATATTATATCATTATATCAATAAATAAGTAAATAAATGTATTTATTGGCATCTACTCACTAAGAGGAATATTTGTTTAAGTAATTTAGAAACAAAGGGTGAAATATAAATAATTGTGGTTAAATCCACAAATTCTGTTAGATAAAACAATCCAGTTGTTAACACTTGGATATCTTGGAATGTGACTCCCTTAAAAATCAGATGTTTCATCAGTCTTATTAGAGGGAAGCACTGGACTTTATATTTTATTGAGGTATCATATTTCTACAATAATAAATTGGGAGAGGTATGCCTTGAGTGAAGGGGGGGCAGTGAAAAAGAAGGTACAGGTCGGAATAGTTTGTGAAGAACATCTGTCTCTGTCTAAGAGCCCAGACATCTACCTAGGTCAGTCGAAAATTTTCTTAAATTGAAGTAGCAAAATTTGATGATACCAGCTTTGTTTTATAGAGAGTGTACTTCCCCTTTCTTTAGATTCCCCTGAAAAAAGTGAATATATTTTAGGAGAGTAGACAGTTGAAATGCTCTATTTCTTTGACCTTTAAAATATTTTCAACAGTGAACAGCTGGCCACTCTGCCCCTTTCCCAGAGGCTGCTTAGGCTGTAAACAGGAGGCAAAGTAGAACTGCAGCCAATCTAATTATGGAATATTGAAAAGGTCAAAGCATTGCCCTAGGCTACAAAATAGTAAGATCTTCATTTAAAAGAATGCCAAATGTCCTAGTCGGTAAATGGAAGAGTAACAGCTTGTATTTCTTATAGAATTAGTATTTGGAAGCTATTTCCCAAAATAAATTTCTGACCTACCAAACATGTTAAAATGCTATTAAAAATTGTCCAGAAAAGCAGAAGTAATACGGATTGTGGAAGTATCTTCTCACATTAAAGATAATGTAACTTATGTATAACATAGTGTGTCAGTCAGCAGAGATACAGAATCACTGAGTGTTACGAAATAGGAGATTTATTATAGAGGTTAGTTCTTTTTTTTTTTTTTTAATTTTTTTTTAATTTTTATTTATTTATGATAGTCACAGAGAGAGAGAGAGAGGCAGAGACATAGGCAGAGGGAGAAGCAGGCTCCATGCACCGGGAGCCTGATGCGGGATTCGATCCCGGGTCTCCAGGATCGCGCCCTGGGCCAAAGGCAAGCGCCAAACCACTGCGCCACCCAGGGATCCCCTAGAGGTTAGTTCTTATGCAAGTGTAGAAACATAAAAATGTATATGGAAGGCTGTTGCCTCTGTATCTGGTGGTATTCCTGAAGTTGCTGTAATTAGTAGAGCTGACACTTGGGAGGAAAGACTGAATGTTAAAAAGGAAAGAATATAAACAAGCTGGAGTCCATGAGATCAAATTGGAATCCATGAAAACAAATTAGAATTTATAAGGTCAAACTGCAGTCCATGTTTGTCCCTATCACTTTGCCCTCAACAACACAGATGACCTGAAGAATGAGTTGATGTCCTTGTCATGGAGCTATATATATGCCTGGATTGGGAGTTGGAGAAGTTAGAAGTGGAGATCTAGTGGACATTGGGGAGCTATTTGACTACCCACAGCTCTGTGGTGACCCACTCCTACTTTTTAAATTTTGTGCAAATTGCTCTTGTGGTAAATAAAATCTAAAACTATACAGCGTTCAAGTTTAACTATGTTGACACAATAACAAAACCACCATGGCCCATCAACAGAAGCATCTTGTAAGAGGGCTGAGAAGTGTATGAGAACTAAGTACTATATTTTGTAATATGAGATGTTTGAGCCTTCATATGGATGTCTCTGGTATTATCTAGATTCTGTCCTCTCATATGTAAAACAATCAAGAACAACAAATGCATCCTATTTGGAAAGCGAATTTCAGAGGTTTTCCATAGGGAATAGGGAAATTACACAATTGAGCTTATGTGAAAAGGTATCTCAATGCTGAAGATAGCTGAAAAAAATAAGTTGCAAAGTCAAGTTAAATCTACTCATTTTGCCTTCTGCATCCTGTAAGAACCCCTATGATGAATTTTATGCTAATAGATAACCATGGAGTTTGCATGTGATGAGAAATACACTTACTGGAGGAAACAGAGATTTTGGAACAGATTCCCTGAGGGGAGAATCTGAGCTAGCTGATTGGAAATCCCCAGTGACCAATCAACTTATCATTTAGTTGAATTTCTGAACAGATTTTTTGGATTGAACCTGAAGTAGTCTTTCTAAATCCTTTTTAAAAAATAATGTTTTAATTTCAAGCAAATTGTTCACATTCCTATCCAACTAAGGATATTTTTTCCTTAGGATTGACTCAGTTATCTTACTTTATAAATGGTATTTGTGTCCAATTTAGTCATTAGAATGCATTTCTAATGAGATCAGAGATGTCACACAAAGCCCACATGACCTTAACCCACTGTGTCAGATAATTCCAGCAATAATATGTTCCCTTTGTGATAAGTACCATGGGAATGGGTTAGAAATGAATGGTCTAGATTGTTTCCCTTGAGTCATTTTCATGTGAATTTAAACTTTCCAGCCATGTTCATAAAAAATAGATCATTGCCCATAGCAACCCAGTGGGTGATCAGTTCATTAAAATTAATTTCATTGGACTGCATAGGAATGCTTGAGGAAAGTAGGATACAGTTGCTTTGATTTCAATGCCCACAGAAACCTTCTGACAACTATTGTTGTAACTATAGCATAGATTTCTTCAGCAAACTCCAAAAAGCCCTTCCCTGTTGCATTAATTCTTCAGCCCCAGACTGACATTACCTAGACTTACTTCTGTTTGAGAAATTAATCCTCTTTGTCTGTTACTTGCCCTCTTTATTTCAAATATTTGACCCAGATAAATAGACATGTCACAGACTTGTCCTTCATGCTTAGCATTTCATGACCAGGTTATATAACTTTTAGTCTGTACCATATTATTATCATATAAAATAAGTGAAATCACTTTACCCTGATACAGGTCCTAGAATTGTTCATGGCTTAAGCAGGTAGACATGCATTCTATAAACACATATGAGTAAACTTAACCATAATCTATAATAAGAGGTAATAACAAATAGAACTCAGACATGGGTTATTTTTAGAATGTGTGTATGTGATATATATATATATATATATATATATATATATATATATATAGAGAGAGAGAGAGAGAGAGAGAGAGAGATTTTCTCAAGACAACCAGTTGTGATAACTTGCCTGAGAACATTGACAATTTTGATGAACTTTTGAGAAGAATGAGCATTTTCTCTGAAAACTTCTACTTGTTTGTCACCAAATAGAGACTATCCAATCAAATTCAACACCTCAGTCTTAGAACCATGAGGCCATGGTTAGGGAAGACTATTCATTTTATCCAAGAACTATCTTGATACATAAATGAAATTCTTAGGTTTTTAACTCCCCACACTAAAATTGTGTGTGTACCTGCATTTTTTACATTCTGTGAATATACTTTAAAGGTCATTTATTTATTTTTATAGTTTTAACTAAGTAATTCTTGGATCAATTATACTTTTCCTCATGTTGTGCAAAGCATTTTAATAAGTTCTCTTGCCAGATATGAATGGCATTCCTTGAATCAGGCTATATTTAGTATCATATTTATTGTCTGAAAACAAAAATGGCATAAGAAATTAAGAAAACAGCAATGAAACAAGCATTAAAAAATATAAGCTGACACCAATCTTTGTTGGTCTTATATTTTCAAACATCCCTTTCAGTGATTTTTCTCTTTCTTTTTTTTTTCATAGGTTCAATATCTCTTTGCTTTTCTAGGATTTACATTTCATTACATGGACTCACTTGCCAGTAGCTCTTTGGTATTTATACTTCCATTTACTAATTGAAAAGTATTTACTTTTGGGGGTTTTGAAAAATAATTTATTAGAAATGACCTTTATTTCATAACTCAAAAGAGTAGTTATAATTTCGGGAATAGAAGTAGAAGTTCTTTGGAGACTATCTATTGCAAGTTAATCTTTTTATTTAAGCCTAAGAAGATAGACCCAAAAGAATTCTACTTGGTCATTTAGGCTTACAGCAAGAAAGTGATATAGTAGTTGCATAAATCATTTGAATATGTTTTAAGGAAGCTTAGAAAAAAAATGGCAGACTAGGAAGTTCCAAGTCCATTTCCTCCATGGAAATATCAAAAAATAATCACAAACCAGCTGACTGAATCTTACAGCAGCTCTGGAAAACAGTCAAAGGTCTATAGCAACCTAAGTAAATGCGCAGTTAAGATAAAGTCACATTCAAAATAGCAGGAAATTTTATGGCATCTTTAATTGATCTTGCCCCAACTCTTTCCTGGCATAGGTGGTCTTGGTCTAAAGGAGGTGGCAGACCAGTTCCAGATTTCTCCTGTGAGCCAAAGAGACATTATTCATAATGTTCTAAGCTGCCTGGAAGGTGCTTAAAGGACTGGTTTCCATCTTGCCTAACTCAGATCTCAGGAAAAGTGGTAGCAACTGTTTGTAAAAGTTACAAGGGAACTAAAGAACCACAGATGTCTGGGCCAAGATTTTACTATGTAGACATAAAATAGATCATCAAAGACCAGGGGGTCTCCTTCTCCATCTCCCTCTGCTGTTGCCCCATTTTGTGCTTTCTCTTAAATAAATAAATAAATAAATAAATAAATAAATAAATAAAATCTTTTTTTAAAGAAAGACATTTGAAATTATCATCTGAAGAGCAGAGTGATAGAGTGAAGAAAAATGACAGAGCCTAAGGAACATTTGGGATACTATCATAAGGACCAATACATACATTAAGGAAGTCCCAGAAGGAGGTAGGAAAGAAAAAGGGACAGAGAGATTATTTGAAAAAATATTGACCAAAAAACTTACCAAATTTAAGGAAAGATAAATGTACAAATCCAAGAAGCTCAATGAACTATAAACAGAATAAATCCAGAGACTCACACTGAGACATATTATAATGAAACTGTCAAAAGCCAAAAACAGAATTTTGAAAGCAGAAGAAAAAAAGTCATGATATACAAAGTATCCTCAATAAGACTATCAGGTGATTTACCAGCAAAAACCTTGGAGGCCAGAAGGCAGTAGGAAGATATATTGAAACTATTGAAAGAAAACAAACAAACTGGAAACATGGAATTCTGTATCTGACAAAACTGTTCTTCAGAGCTGAGAGAGAAATTAAGACATTCCCGGATAATCAAAAGCCAAGGGAATCCATTGCCACTAGACTTGCCCTACAAGAAGTGCTTAAAGGAGTTCTTCAAATTGACACGAATGGCCTCTAGAGAGGAACTCAGAGCCATCTGAAAATATAAATATCTCTAGTAAAGCTAAATACATGGGCAAATATACAAACTACTATTCTTTTTTATTTTTTATTTTTTTATTTTTTTAATAAATTAATTTTTTATTGGTGTTCAATTTACCAACATACAGAATAACACCCAGTGCTCATCCCATCAAGTGTCCCCCTCAGTGCCCGCCAACCATTCACCCCCATCCCCCGCCCTCCTCCCCTTTCACCACCCCCAGTTCATTTCCCAGAGTTAGGAGTCTTTATGTTCTGTCTCCCTTCCTGATATTTCCCACACATTTCTTCTCCCTTCCCTGATATTCCCTTTCACTATTATTTATATTCCCCAAATGAATGAGAACATACACTGTTTGTCCTTCTCCCATTGACTTACTTCACTCAGCATAATACCCTCCAGTTCCATCCAGGTTGAAGCAAATGGTGGATATTTGTCGTTTCTAATGGCTGAGTAATATCCCATTGTATACATAAACCACATCTTCTTTATCCATTCATCTGTCGATGGACACCGAGGCTCCTTCCACAGTTTGGCTATTGTGGACCTTGCTGCTAGAAATATCGGGGTGCAGGTGTCCCGGCGTTTCACTGCATCTGAATCTTTGGGGTAAATCCCCAACAGTGCAATGGCTGGGTCGTAGGGCAGGTCTATTTTTAACTCTTTGAGGAACCTCCACACAGTTTTCCAGAGTGGCTGCACCAGTTCACATTCCCACCAACAGTGTAAGAGGGTTCCCTTTTCTCCACATCCTCTCCAACATTTGTTGTTTCTTGCCTGGTTAATTTTCCCCATTCTCACTGGTGTGAGGGGGTATCTCATTGTGGTTTTGATTTGTATTTCCCTCACGGCAAGTGATGCGGAGCATTTTCTCATGTGCATGTTGGCCATGTCTATGTCTTCCTCTGTGAGATTTCTCTTCATGTCTTTTGCCCATTGCATGATTGGATTGTTTGTTTCTTTGGTGTTGAGATTAATAAGTTCTTTATAGATTTTGGAAACTAGCCCTTTATCTGATAGGTCATTTGCAAATATCTTCTCCCATTCTGTAGGTTGTCTTTTAGTTTTGTTGACTGTATCTTTTGCTGTGCAAAAGCTTCTTATCTTGATGAAGTCCCAATAGTTCATTTTTGCTTTTGTTTCTTTTGCCTTTGTGGATGTATCTTGCAAGAAGTTACTGTGGCTGAGTTCAAAAAGGGTGTTGCCTGTGTTCTCCTCTAGGATTTTGATGGAATCTTGTCTCACATTTAGATCTCTCATCCACCTTGAGTTTATCTTTGTGTATGGTGAAAGAGAGTGGTCCAGTTTCATTCTTCTGCATGTGGATGTCCAATTTTCCCAGTACCATTTATTGAAGAGACTGTCTTCCAATGGATAGTCTTTCCTCCTTTATCGATATTAGATGACCATAAAGGTCAGGGTCCACTTCTGGGTTCTCTATTCTGTTCCATTGATCTATGTGTCTGTTTTTGTGCTAGTACCACACTGTCTTTATGACCACAGCTTTGTAGTACAACCTGAAATCTGGCATTGTGATGCCCCCAGCTATGCTTTTCTGTCTTAAAATTCCCCTGGCTATTTGGGGTCTATTCTGATTCCACACAAATCTTAAAATAATTTGTTCTAACTCTCTGAAGAAAGTCCATGGTATTTTGATAGGGATTGCATTAAACGTGTAAATTACCCTGGGTAACATTGACATTTTCACAATATTAATTCTGCCAATCCATGAGCATGGACTATTTTTCCATCTCTTTGTGTCTTCCTCAATTTCTTTCAAAAGTGTTCTATAGTTTTTAAGGTATAGATCCTTTACCTCTTTGGTTAGGTTTATTCCTAGGTATCTTATGCTTTTGGGTGCAATTGTAAATGGGATTGACTCCTTAATTTCTCTTTCTTCAGTCTCATTGTTAGTGTATAGAAATGCCATTGATTTCTGGGCATTGATTTTGTATCCTGCCACGCTACCAAATTGCTGTATGAGTTCTAGCAATCTTGGGGTGGAGGCTTTTGGGTTTTCTATGTAGAGTATCATGTCATCGGCGAAGAGGGAGAGTTTGACTTCTTCTTTGCCAATTTGAATGCCTTTAATGTCTTTTTGTTGTCTGATTGCTGAGGCGAGGACTTCCAGAACTATGTTGAACAGCAGTGGTGAGAGTGGACATCCCTGTCTTATTCCTGATCTTAGGGGAAAGGCTCCCAGTGCTTCCCCATTGAGAATGACATTTGCTGTGGGCTTTTCGTAGATGGCTTTTAAGATGTCTAGGAAAGTTCCCTCTATCCCTACACTCTGAAGGGTTTTGATCAGGAATGGATGCTGTATTTTGTCAAATGCTTTCTCTGCATCTAATGAGAGGATCATATATGGTTCTTGGGTTTTCTCTTGCTGGTATGATGAATCACATTGATGGTTTTACGAGTGTTTAACCAACCTTGTGTCCCAGGGATAAATCCTACTGGGTCATGGTGAATAATTTTCTTAATGTGTTGTTGGATCCTCTTGGCTAGTATCTTGTTGAGAATTTTTGCATCCATGTTCATCAGGGATATTGGTCTCTAATTCTCCTTTTTGGTGGGGTCTTTGTCTGGTTTTGGAATTCAGGTGATGCTGGCCTCATAGAACGAATTTGGAAGTACTCCATCTCTTTCTATCTTTCCAAACAGCTTTAGTAGAAGAGGTATGATTTCTTCTTTAAACGTTTGATAGAATTCCCCTGGGAAGCCATCTGGCCCTGGACTCTTGTGTCTTGGGAGGTTTTTGATGACTGCTTCAATTTCCTCCCTGGTTATTGGCCTGTTCAGGTTTTCTATTTCTTCCTGTTCCAGTTTTGGTAGTTTGTGGCTTTCCAGGAATGCGTCCATTTCTTCTAGATTGCCTAATTTATTGGCGTATAGCTGTTCATAATATGTTTTTAAAATCATTTGTATTTCCTTGGTGTTGGCAGTGATCTCTCCTTTCTCATTCATGATTTTATTAATTTGAGTCTTCTCTGTCTTCTTTTTAATAAGGTTGGGAATGGTTTATCTATCTTATTAATTCTTTCAAAGAACCACTCCTGGTTCTGTTGATCTGTTCCACAGTTCTTTTGGTCTCGATTTCATTGAGTTCTGCTCGAATTTTAATTAACTCTCTTCTTCTGCTGGGTGTGGGGTCCATTTGATGTTTTTTCTCTAGCTCCTTTATGTGTAAGGTGAGCTTTTGTATTTTAGTTCTTTCCAGTTTTTGAATGGATGCTTGTATTGCGATGTATTTCCCCCTTAGGACTGCTTTTGCTGCATCCCAAAGATTCTGAACGGTTGTATCTTCATTCTCATTAGTTTCCATGAATCTTTTTAATTCTTCCTTAATTTCCTGGTTGACGCTTTCATCTTTTAGCAGGATGGTCCTTAACCTCCACGTGTTTGAGGTCCTTCCAAACTTCTTGTTGTGATTTAGTTCTAATTTCAAGGCATTATGGTCTGAGAATATACAGGGGACTATCCTGATATTTTGCTATCGGTTCAGACCCGATTTGTGACCCAGTATGTGGTCTATTCTGGAGAAAGTTCCATGTGCACTTGAGAAGAATGTCTATTCAGTTGAGTTTGGATGTAAAGTTCTGTAGATTTCTGTGAAATCCATCTGGTCCAGTGTATCATTTAAAGCTCTCGTTTCTTTGGAGATGTTGTGCTTAGAAGACCTATCGAGGGTAGAAAGAGCAAGATTGAAGTCACCAAGTATATGTGCATTATTATCTAAGTATTTCTTCAGTTTGGTTATTAATTGGTTTAAATATTTGGCAGCTCCCACATTCGGGGCATATATATTGAGGATTGTTACGTCCTCTTGTTGGATAGATCCTTTGAGTATGATATAGTGTCCCTCTTCATCTCTCACTATAGTCTTCGGGGTAAATTTTAGTTTTTCTGATATAAGGATGGCTACCTCTGCTTTCTTTTGAGGACCATTTGAATGGTAAATGGTTCTCTAACCTTTTATTTTCAGGTTGTAGGCGTCCTTCTGTCTAAAATGAGTCTCTTGTAGACAGCAAATAGATGGGTCCTGCTTTTTTATCCAGTCTGAAACCCTGCGCCTTTTGATGGGGTCATTAAGCCCGTTCACGTTCAGAGTAACTATTGACAGATATGAGTTTAGTGTCATCATGATATCTATTCAGTCCTTGTTTTTGTGGATTGTTCCACTGAACTTCTTCTTAAAGGGGAGTTTTAAGAGTCCCCCTTAAAATTTCTTGCAGAGCTGGTTTGGAGGTCACATATTCTTTCAGTTCCTGCCTGTCTTGGAAGCTCTTTATCTCTCCTTCCATTCTGAATGAGAGCCTTGCTGGATAAAGTATTCTTGGTTGCATGTTCTTCTCATTTAGGACCCTGAATATATCCTGCCAGCCCTTTCTGGCCTGCCAGGTCTCTGTGGAGATGTCTGCTGTTACCCTAATATTCCTCCCCATAAAAGTCAGGGACTTTTTTTCTCTTGCTGCTTTAAGGATCTTCTCTTTATCTTTGGAATTTGCAAGCTTCACTATTAAATGTCGAGGTGTTGAACGGTTTTTATTGATTTTAGGGGGGGATCTCTCTATTTCCTGGATCTGAATGCCTGTTTCCCTTCCAAGATTAGGAAAGTTTTCAGCTAGGATTTGTTCAAATACATATTCTGGCCCTCTGTCCCTTTCAGCACCCTCCGGAACCCCAATTAAACGTAGGTTTTTCTTCCTCAGGCTGTCGTTTATTTACCTTAATCTGTCTTCATGGTCTTTTAATTGTCTGTCTCTTTTTTCCTCAGTTTCCCTCTTTGCCATCAACTTGTCTTCTATGTCAGTCACTCATTCTTCCACCTCGTTAACCCTCGTCTTAGGACTTCTAGTTTGGATTGCACCTCATTCAATTGATTTTTAATTTCTGCCTGATTGGATCTAAATTCTGCAGTCATGAAGTCTCTTGAGTCCTTTATGCTTTTTTCTAGAGCCACCAGTAGCTGTATAATAGTGCTTCTGAATTGGCTTTCTGACATTGAATTGTAATCCAGATTTTGTAACTCTGTGGGAGAGAGGACTGTTTCTGATTCTTTCTTTTGAGGTGAGGTTTTCCTTCTAGTCATTTTGCTCAGTGCAGAGTGGCCAAAACCAAGTTGTATTGGGAAAAGGAGAAAAAGAGAGAGAAGGAAAGAAAAGAGAAAAAGAAAAAAGAAAAAAGGAAGAAAAAAAGGAAAAAAGCGAAGAAAAAGAGAAAGAAAAAGAAAGAAAGGTGAAAAGAAGGGTGGGGGAAGCAATCAGAAATCAAAGAGAAAAAAAAAAAACATGGGGGAGCATCTTCTGATTCTGTATACTGTAAGTCCCTTGACTTCCCCTGGAACTGGTCCGTCTAGCTGGTCTTCTGGGGTAGGGGCCTGTGCTGATTCTCAGGTGTTAGCACTTGGGGGAGCTGCTCTGCCCCCTGCCTGGTGCAGGGCTCAGTGGGGGGTGTTTACCCCGTGAGGCCCCAGGAGGAATAGCCACAGTGGCGGCAGCAGCTCTGGAGCCCTGGATTCAGCCCCGGCAGTAACTCTGGAGCTCTCAGTCTGCAGGGCCTGGAGGCTCCGGGGCGGGGCCGCTGATCTGCTCAGCTCCGGGCGGGAGCGTCCTTGCGGTCCTGGGCCCTCCTGGCCTCTGCCTGTCCCGAGGGGAGGCCGGATCCTGGGCTGTGTCCCGGCGCCCTGTGCTCCGGGGCCTGAGCTTTCGGATTCGAGCTGTTCCCGGAGCCCCGCAGCCCCCTCCGCGGAGTCGCCGCCCGAGCCCCTCCGAGCTGTTCCCGGAGCCGCGCAGCCCCCTCCGCGGAGCCGCCGCCCGAGCCCCTCCGAGCTGTTCCCGGAGCCGCGCAGCCCCCTCCGCGGAGCCGCCGCCCGAGCCCCTCCGAGCTGCTCCGGGTCCCGCCGAGCGCTGCGGCCCTTAGGGAGCTCGGCGCACTCTCCCGGGGCGCAGTTCCTCTGTTACTGTCCCAGGGAGCCCGAGGGCATCCCCGCCTTTCTGGGGATCCTGCTCCAATTCCCCGGGAGGCCTTTCCGTGGGGAAGGTTGGTGCAGCTCCTGCTCCTCCGGGACGGGGCTCTCCTGTCCTGGGGACACTCGCCCCGGCCTCAGCCCGGCTCCTCGCGGGGCCCCTCCCCCTTGGAGGTCTTTTGTGTCTTTATTTCTTTTTCCCGTCTTCCTACCTGAGCGCGAACTCTTCTCACTGTAGCGTTCCAGCTGGTCTCTCTTTAAATCTCAGGCCGAATTCGTAGATTTTCAGGATGATTTGAAGGTTATCTAGGTAATTTGGTGGGGACAGGTGACTTGGGGACCCTGCTCTTCCGCCGTCTTGCCCCTCCCACAAACTAGTATTATTATACTTTTAGTTTGTAAGTTTGCTTTTGAGTTTCTACAAATAAAAGACAAAGGTATAAAACCAGTTACAAATCTATGATAATAAATACACAACGTATAAAGATGAGATTTGTGACATCAATAATATAAAATGAGAGAGCTGTAATCATGTAGAGATTTTTCATGCAATTAAGTTAGTATCAATTCAAATTAGGTTGTTAAAACTTTGTCATATGTAATCCCCATAGTTACCATAAGGAAATTATCTATAGAATGCATATGAAAGAAAATGAGAAATGAATCTATATGTCTCACTAGAAAATCAATAAACACACAAAAGGGGGTAATAGAAGAAATTGGAGGCATAAAAAACCCCAGAAACTTGTAAGACATATAGAAAACAAATAGCCAAATGGCAAAAGTAAGTCCTTCCTTATCAGTATGTATGTATGTACGTATGTATGTATTTATATTTTTTAAATATTTAATTTGCTTATGAGAAAGAGAGAGAGCGAGCGAGCGAGAGCATGAGCATGAGGGAGGGGCAGAGGGAGGAGAAGCAATCTCCCCACTGAGCAGGGAGCCCAATGTGGAGCTCAATTCCAGGAACCTAGGATCGTGACCTGCACTGAAGGCAGACATCTCACTGATTGAGCCCCTCAGGTGTCTGTATTTATTTATTTTAAAGTAATTTCTATACCCAACATGGAACTCAAACTCAAAACCCCGAGACTGAGAGTCTCCTGTTCCACTGACTGAGCCAGCCAGGTATCTCATTAGTATTTACTTTAAATGTTAAGTATATTAGGTGTACCCCCATCAAAAGATAAAGATTGGGAAAATGGTTAAAAAACAAAAACAAAAACTATGATCCAATGGTTTCTGGTCTAGATGAGAATTACTTTAATACAAAGACACAAATAGGTTGAAAGTGAAAGGATGGGAAAAGATATTCCACGTAAATAGTAGCCAAAAGAGGGTGGAAAAGGATATACTAATATTGAACAAACTAGAATGCAAGTCAAAAATTGTTACAAGAGACAAAAAAGAGATGTAATATATTGATAAAAGGGTCAATTAGGCAAGAAGATATAACAATTATGAACATATATACACTGAACATCAGCACTCCAAAATATATGACTCACACACTGACAGAATTAAAGGAAGAAAAAGACATTCCTACAATAATAGTTGCAGACTTTAATACCCCATTTTCAATAATGGATAAAACATCAAGGAAGATAATTAATAAGGCAATAGAAGACTTGAAACATACCATGAATCTCTTGGACTTAAAAGACATCTATAAAACACTCCACATAGCAACAGCAGAATACACATTTTTCTCAGTAAACATGGAACATTCTCCAGGATAGACCATATGTTAGAACAGAAAACAAGTCTTAATAAAAGTGAAAAGATTGGAATCATAAAATGTATCTTTTCCAGTCACAATGGAATGAAACTAGAAATCAATGACAGAAGGAAAACTGAAAAATTCAGAAACGTGCAAATTAGACATACTTAATCACACTTAGACAACCCATGAGTCAAGAAAGGAATCACAAGGAAATTATAAAACACCTTGAGGCGAATGAAAACAAAAATACAACATACTAAAAGTCACGTAATGCAGCATAAAAGATATTAAGAGGGAAATTTGTAAATACTTATATTAAAAAAGAAGAGAGATCTCGGGTACCTGGGTGGCTCAAGTGGTTGAGCATCTGCCTTTGGCTCATGTCATGACCCCAGGGTCCTGGGATCGAGTCCCATATCAGGCTCCTCGCAGGGAGCCTGCTTCTCCCTCTGCCTATGTCTCTGCCTCTCTCTCCCTGTCTGTGTCTCTCATGAATAAATAAATAAAATCTTTAAAAATAAGAAGAGATATCGCAAATAAATAATCTAACTTTATATCTTAAGAAACTAGAAAAAGAAAAACAAACTAACCTTAAAGCTAGAAGAAAGGAAATAATAATGATTTCAGTGAAGATCAAGAATAAAAAAATGATAGGGAAAAAACAATGGAACCAAAAGTTGTTCCTTTATAAAAATCAAGAAAATCAACTAATATTTAGTTAGATTAACTAAGAAAAAATCAAATTGTTATAATCAGAAATGGAACTGGGAACATTATGACCTGTTTTGAAGAAATCAAAAGAAATGTAAAAGAATGGTATGTATACTTATGTACCAACAAATCAAATAATCTATATGAAATAGATGAATTCTTAGAAATGCACAGCCTACCAGGGCGGAATCATGAAGAAATAGAAATTCTGAATAGACTTATAATCAGTAATAATCCCCCTCCACAGACACATAAGAAAGATAAAACTTAATCTGCATTGCTTCATTGGTGAATTCTATCAAATATTCAAAGAAGATATAACACCAATTCCTCTTCAACTCTTCCAAAATTAATGAGGGAATCCTTCTGAACTTAGTATTTGAGACCAACATCACTCTCATACCAATGCCAGGCAAATATACTACAAGAAAATTACAGACCAATATCCTTTATGAATATCAATGCAAAAATTCTCAAGAAAATACTAGCAAACCAAATTCAGCAGCATATTAAAATGATTATACAATTATACATTATAATCAAGAGGGATTATATTTCTGAAATATAGCCACATGAAGAGTTTCTTGGGTAACTATTAATATGTTTATATTAACAAAAGTTGTCTCACTACTCAGTGGATGATGGTCCATTACAAGAAAACAAATCACAAAACTTCTAAACAGAGAGAAAATAGTGCCTCTCATAAAACAGAAATTAATTCTCTAAAATGATTGTCAACTTGGAACATAGAACATGGGTCTATGGTGACTTCCTAAATGTGAAATCAGTGTACAGAATCTTATTGATGACCATTTTAACATTTATATTAAATGTTACATTAAATATTCAGCCCTAGCTATATACTCAAAGAACGAGTTCATTTATTTTTAGGTTCATTTAATAGTTTTAAATACCAATACTATACTACATCTTATTTTTCATAAATGAAAATGTCTCATGAGGAATAGCTCTTTTCCCAATGAGTACCCTGAATTTTGTAATACTTACAACTTATTTCTCATTATTTCTCATCACTCATTACTAAACATCACGTTTCAAGCACAGTGTGCTTACTATCGCCATATTATTATTCACAAAGCAAAATAATAGAGAATATTACTGACTCTAACCTTGGCCTCACAGAAATAAAGGAGAAAATGAAATAGAATGAAACAATAACTATTGGTTTTTTATGTATCTATATTTTCTGAATAAATGTATTATCCAAATGATGTGTTAATTCTTGGTGCTATCCTTTAGAGACTATCCTTTCCCCACTTGATGTTCCTGACTCCCTTATCAAATATTAGTTGACTATGTAAATATTAACGTTAGTTTTGGGGGGCTCAACTTGTATTGAAAACACATTTATTCCACAGTACACAGGTATCAGATTAGTGGTTAATCAAATGTCATAATGAATATGTTGGTTTATTTATTATATACATTTATTATAAACATATTTTAGTTTAGTAGGTCTTTTTTTAATTTTTATTTATTTATTTTTTTATTTTATGATAGAGAGAGAGAGAGAGAGAGAGAGGCAGAGACATAGGCAGAGGGAGAAGCAGGCTCCATGCACCGGGAGCCCGACGTGGGATTCGATCCCGGGTCTCCAGGATCCCGCCCTGGGCCAAAGGCAGGCGCCAAACCGCTGCGCCACCCAGGGATCCCTAGTAGGTCCTTTTGATCAAATATTTTATTATTTTCCAGAGATAAAATATCTCCAAGTGTTTTTCGCCTTTCCAATGTGTATTGAGATGATATATACATTTCATATAATTTTGTTGACATTTGGTATTCTTAATTGATCTCTGATCAATTGAATCTCTTATTTCCCATAACATCACATCATCCATTTAAGCAATGGATAGAATATCTATTGAAAGGGGATTCTTTCGGGTATTTTCTTTGGAAACCGACATTATATCCTGCAAATATTATTATTATATGTGGAGGTAAGAAAAGAAAAGTTACATTGTCTGTCATAATTTACTTGTCCTCACTTGGGTTTTCATCCATCACAAAGATACATTTATTGAGCTCCTGCTACAAAAAGAACATGTCAGCAATGACAAGGGTTAACAAAACATGGAAAAGACATAACCTTGTGTCTCCGGGTTGTTTCAATGCTATGATGCAGATTCTGTGGATACCACTCATGTAGAGCTAATGACAGACATGTACAAAAAAGGTTGGCAATGTTAACACAAGTAGGTCACTTCTTTCCATTCCACAATAAAAATGGTAAATGGATTATTAGGAAGAATTAATTATGGGTTGACTGGCAAATTAAATTAATTTAAATAGCTGCTCTAGTAATCCTGTGTACACAGAATCATAGATAAACGTACATAAACAGCACAAATGGGGACAGGAGAATGACCAGAAATGAGAATACACAGGTTCTCTGACTAACCACTTATTTTCTATAACTCTGATTCCTCCTTATTTAAATGAAGATAATATGTCCTATGTATACTACTCAAGATTGTTAGATTCATGGGGAAAAAATAAATGTGAAACAACTTGCTGTACTTCTGTCATAAAGCACTTTATAAAAAGTGCTGGCTTTCATTTTTAGTTTGTTTTGCTTTACACAGCAATATATATATATATATATACCAATGATTTTAAATGAAATCTTTTCCCTGAAATTATTTATATAAAGAGTGTTGAAATCCTAGAGGAGGTGATATTTTGTTGATGTTCTGTTCAGTCATGTGTTAAATAAAAGGTAGAATATTCATGCATTTATTTGATAAATATTTGTTGAGCACCTACTAAGTACCAGCCATTGTTCCAGGTGCAGGGGATACAGAAATGAATAAAGATAAATCTCTGTTCTTGTGGTCCTCACATTCTAGTAGAGAAAGACAATAAGCACAATAAATAAGTAAATTATACAGTCTGTTGGCGGTTAGTGTTATAAAGAAAAATAAATCAGGTAAGGAAATAATGAGTGTTGATGTGAGTTTGTTCAGTTTTGAGTAGGATGGTCAGGGAAGATTTCATTGAGAGCATTTGATATTTGTGCAAATACGTGGAGAAGATAAAGAAGCAAGCCATGCAAACAACTGGAGAAATAAAGGTGTATTGGAAACAGAGTGTGCAAAGGTCCTAGAGTAGGAGGATTTTCCAGGATCAGCTCTAAGACCAGGGTAATTGGAGGAAGAGATCAAGGGGTAAAATAGCTAACAGTAAGGTTGGAGAAGTAACAGGAAGCCATATTGTTTAGGAATTTGTAGGCTTTGGCATTTACACTGAGCAACACGTGGTGCCACTGAAATGTTTATGTTTCAAAAGGATCAGTCTGGCTATTATGTTGTGTGAATGCAGCGGGGATGAGGGGCCCAGGTGAAAGAAGGGAGAACAGAGTGGTATTGTAATCATCCAGATCTGAGATGATGGTGATTTAGACGAGGGTGGCAACAGTGGAGGTGGTAAGAAATGGGGCACCTGGTTGCTCAGTCAGTTGAGCATCCTGACTCTTGGTTTTGGCTCAGGTGGTCAGATCAAACCTCTGTGGAGCTCTGCACTCAGCAGGGAGTCTGCATGGACTTTTTAGACATCTTCATGTCAGATGCACATTAGGTACACAATTAGAGATTGCAACTTGGCTGTTGTGTATATGAGGCAGGAAAGAGTTCCTCGCTGGACACATGGATTCAGGATTCAGCAGTATATAGATGTTATTTAAAGCCATGGGGCAGGATGAGACCACCAACAGAGTGATTGTGCATAGAGAGACAAGATGGCCGCGTCCTAAACCCTACCAGAAATAAGAGGTAATGAGGATGAGGTGAATGAGAAAAGGAGAATGAGAAGGATCAGATCATGATATAAGAGAAAATTCAAGAGTTTTCGGGATCCACAGCCAAATAAAGGTGTTTATGGAGGATAGGCATTAAACCAGGTCAAATGGAATATATCTTCTATACCATGTATATTCTAAGAACATGGCCTAGATGATCAGAGATGATAAATAGTACTTTCTACGTAATAGCATAATTACTACTCTACACGCATGATCTACATACATGTAATCCTTACAACATCACGATGGGCTAGAATGATTATTATTTCAATTCCACAGTTAGTTAAAATGATCCGTAACAAAAAACATATTCTCATGCTTCAATCTTTATTGTAAAACACTTCTACTGACTTTCAGATAAAATGAACTTATTTTTAATAAGAAATATGTCATTTCTTTTACTAAGCTAAAATTAAGTTCATGTTTGATATAACCTATGCATACACATAAAAATTCAATATGAAATATATAACTTAAGGAGGGATTTTTAAAAGTATATTATAATAAAGTGGTTTTTCAGTATGTAGCTACTTGGACACAACTACAAAAGATGCCACAATAAAGTAGTTTGATGCTTGTACCTGTATAGACTATGGCCACAAATGTGAAAGCTAAAAATGCAAATCAATTTAAGAATTTTCTTTTGTTTTTTATTAATTTTTTATTGGAGTTCAATTTGCCAACATATAGCATAACACCAGTACTTATCCCACCAAGTCCCCCCTCAGTACCCATCACCCAGTCACCCAAACCCTTCAACCACCTCCCTTCCACCACCCCTTGTGCGTTTCCCAGAGTTAGGTGTCTCTCATGTTTTGTTACTCTCACTGATATTTTCACTAATTTTCTCTCCTTTCCCTTTATTCCCTTTCACTAATTTTTATATTCCCCAAATTAATGAGACCATATAATGTTTGTCCTTTTCTGATTGACTTATTTCACTCAGCATAATACCCTCCAGGTCCCTCCATGTCGAAACAAATAGTGGGTATTCATCGTTTCTAATGGCTGAGTAATATTCCATTGTATACATAGACCACATCTTCTTTATCCATTCATCTTTCGATGGGCACTCAGGCTCCTTCCACAGTTTGGCTATTGTGGACATTGCTGCTAGAAACATCGGGGTGCAGGTGTTCTGCCATTTCACTGCATCTGTATCTTTGGGGTAAATCCCCAGCAGTGCAATTGCTGGGTCGTAGGGTAGATCTATTTTTAACTCTTTGAGGAACCTCCACACAGTTTTCCAGAGGGGCTGCACCAGTTCACATTCCCACCAACAGTGCAAGACGGTTCCCCTTTCTCCACATCCTCTCCAACATTTATTGTTTCCTGTCTTGTTAATTTTCGCCATTCTCACTGATGTGAGGTGGTATCTCATTGTGGTTCTGATTTGCATTTCCCTTATGGCCAGTGATGCGGAGCATTTTCTCATGTGGTTATTGGCCACGTCTATGTCTTCCTCTATGAGATTTTTGTTCATGTGTTTTGCCCATTTCATGATTGGATTGTTTGTTTCTTTGCTGTGGAGTTGAATACATTCTTTATAGATCTTAGATACTAGCCCTTTATCTGATAGGTCATTTGCAAATACCTTCTCCCATTCTGTAGGTTGTCTTGTAGTTTTGCTGACTGTTTCTTTTGCTGTGCAGAAGCTTTTTATCTTGATGAAGTCCCAATAATTCATTTTTGCTTTTGTTTCTCTTGCCTTCATGGATGTATGTTGCAAGAAGTTGCTGTGGCCAAGTTCAAAAAAGTTGTTCCCTGTGTTCTCCTCTAGGATTTTGATGGAATCTTGTCTCACATATAGATCTTTCATCCATTATGACTTTATCTTTGTGTATGGTGCAAGAGAATGGTCTAGTTTCATTCTACTGCATGCAGATGTCCAATGTTCCCAGCACCATTTATTGAAGAGACTGTCTTTCTTCCAGTGGATAGTCTTTCCTGCTTTGTCGAATATTAGTTGATCATAGAGTTCAGGGTCCATTCCTGGATTCTATATTCTGTTCCATTGATCTAGGTGTCCGTTTTTGTGCCAGTACCACGCTGTCTTGATGACCACAGCTTTGTAGTACAACTGAAATCTGGCATTGTGATGCCCCCGGCTATGGTTTTCTTTTTTAATATTCCCCCTGGCTATTCGGGGTCTTTTCTGATTCCACACAAATCTTAAGATGATTTGTTCCAACTCTCTGAAGAAAGTCCATGGTACTTTGATAGGGATTGCATTAAACGTGTAAATTGCCCTAGGTAGCACTGACATTTTCACAATATTAATTCTTCCAATCCATGAGCATGGAATATTTTTCCATCTCTTTGTGTCTTCCTCAATTTCTTTCAGAAGTGTTCTGTAGTTTTTAGGGTATAGATCCTTTACTTCTTTGGTTAGGTTTATTCCTAAGTATCTTATGCTTTTGGGTGCAATTGTAAATGGGATTGACTCCTTCATTTCTCTTTCTTCAGTCTCATTGTTAGTGTATAGAAATGCCACTGGCTTCTGGGCATTGATTTTGTATCCTGCCACAGTGCTGAATTGCTGTATGAGTTCTAGCAATCTTGGGGTGGAGTCTTTTGGGTTTTCTATGTAGAGTATCATGTCATCGGCGAAGAGGGAGAGTTTGACTTCTTCTTTGCCAATTCGAATGCCTTTAATGTCTTTTTGTTGTCTGATTGCTGAGGCGAGGACTTCCAGTACTATGTTGAATAGCAGTGGTGAGAGTGGACATCCCTGTCTTGTTCCTGATCTTAGGGGAAAGGCTCCCAGTGTTTCTCCATTGAGAATGATATTGGCTGTGGGTGTTTCCTAGATGGCTTTTGGGATGCTGAGGAATGTTCCCTCTTTCCCTACACTGTGAAGAGTTTTGATCAGGAATGGATACTGTAGTTTGTCAAATGCCTTCTCTGCATCTATTGAGATGATCATGTGATTCTTGTTTTTTTCTCTTGTTGATATGATTAATCACATTGATTGTTTTATGAGTGTTGAACCAGCCTTGCACCCCGGGGATAAGTCCCATTCGTTCATGGTGAATAATCTTAATGTACTGTTGGATCCTGTTGGCTAGTATTTTGTTGAGAAGTTTTGCAACTGTGTTTATCAGGGATATTGTTCTATAATTCTCCTTTTTTGGGGTCTTTGGTTTTGGAATTAAGGTGATGCTGGCCTCATATAATGAGTTTGGAAGTACTCCATCTCTTTCTATCTTTCTGAAAAGCTTTAGTAAAATAGGTATTTAAGAATTTTGAATAGCCAGTTCAAATACCATGTAACTTTCTGAATGGTGGACAAGGCTTGGTAAGTTTTAAACAAATCAATGTACAATGTACAGTATTTCCTCAATTAGTATCTCATTTTATATGCTAGTTATGTTGTGAACAATTGTGTTTATTAAAATTAATAGTGTTTATATGTATCCTGGAGTTTGCTTTTGGCTCATATAGTCTTCCAGATATTCATTTAGCTCAGATAATATGATTTATATGAATGTCTAACAGGACATTCAAAAGTTGTTCAAGACTCAAGACCATTTTCTGTGGCTCCTAAGCATTGCATCCCTAGCTCCTACACACCAAATGCCAGTAGAGCCCACTCCCCCACAATTATCATGATGCAAACTGTCCCCTCAAATTTCCAAAATGATCTCTAGGGGTTAGTGTCAGTTATTTTGAGAATTACTGGTTTGAAATATGCTCTTTATACTCTCCCCTGCAAATGAGTCAGAGGGTATTACAGCTAAAAAGACATTAACTCTTAGCTAATTAAAAAGTGTTACAATAATAAATTCCATTAGAGTAGAAATAAAATAAATTCAAAATAAAGTTCTTAAACAAATATTTCATGGCTTATAGGTCAGAATGTGAGGAGCACACCTTTCTTCTGAGCTGAAAGCACCAAAACACTTGTCTCATCAGGGCATTCCACTAAAATATTTGCCATCACAAAGACCCATCCTAGGCTGAAAGCCAAAACACTATTAATGCTGAGCAAAATAACTTGCATTTTTCCTAGAGATTCATAAAACTTTCTAAGTACAAACAGTAAGAGAAACACCATATGGGACTGGTACTAATAATACTTTTGATTGGCTAATATACCAGAACTAGGCAAATTAAACTTACTTTTAAAATTCTGACTTGGAGATAGGGATGGTGGATGGAATGCTCTAACCCTCTAGCCTGAATATCAGAGAAAGAATTCTAACATTACAAAGATTCAAAACTTGAAAGTCCATGCTAAATTAAGATCTTTTAAGTTTGGTTTTACTTCTAGGTGTGTGTGCGTGTGTGTGTGTGTGTGTGTGTGTGTTAATGAATTAGTAATGATATGGATTTTTTTTAATACGGACAGTTCTGCAAAGTACCCATCTAAAATGCTGATTATGCCAAGATCCGTGATTATCTAAAGAAAATAGGTATTCCAAATGAAGGCTTTCTTTTTAAGCAATCATTATCTCTTTTTTGATGTTACACTCTAGGATCAACCCAATCAAATGTTCTACCTTATACAATTGTCAGGATTTAGATGTTTTGAAATTTGAGACATATTTATAAAAGGTCTCCCTTTCAGTGTACCAAATACTAACATCATCAATAGCAAAGCACAGGCGATCTGGCCAACTTAGCTGTTATTTTTATGGCTCAAGCTAGAAACTGCATGGCCCCCATCCTAACCCCAGTCCTTATATCTGGACCTTGTTCCCTGAAATTGTGGAAGTGTGCTAAGTCATTATCTGTATTCCAGGATAGCTCTGGATGACTGAGAGAATGAAATTTCATTAATGGAACTATGGAAATGATAAAAGGGGGGCTTATCTGGGTAAAAGAGAAGGCATTTTATTTGAGATATGATGAAGAACACTGGAATATTAGAATATTCAAGTAATAACACTGAAATATCCAAGCAATGATATCCAGTACACAAACAAAACTAATGCTTGTGAGAAAAATCACACCTAGAAGCCAAAAGTCAGATATGATAGTTGAGATCATAGTCATAATGAGGATGCTGAAAAGAGTAGAATATGGTGACAAGAATAGTTGGTACAGAGGAGGGCGGGGCAAGCTGGCGGAGGAGTGGGGTCCTCAAGTCACCCGGCCCCACCAACTCATCTAGATAACTTCCAGATCATCCTGGACACCTACGAATTCCACCTGAGATTTAAAGAGAGAACAGCAGGAACGCTACAGAGAGAAGGGTTTTCGCTTCTAACAAGGTAGGAAGACAGAAAAAAGAATTAAAAAGCACCCAGTGGGGGAGGGGCCCCGAGGAGCCGGGCTAAGCCCGGGCGGGCAGAGCCCCAGGACAGGAGAGCCCAGCCCCGGAGAGGCGGGAACTTTAACTTCTTCCCGGACAGAAAGGCGCTCGCGGGGAACTCGGGCAGGATCTTAGGAGGGGCAGTGGAGCCCCCAGGTTCCCGGGGTCACTAACAGGAGGGGGGCCGGAGGAGAGCGCCCCGCACCCCACGGGCCGAGCGCAATAAACAGCTGGAGCACCCGGCGGGGCCCCGGAGCAGCTCAGGCGGCAGCTCCGCGCGGAGGGGGCTGTGCAGCCCGGGAGCCCAGGGTGCCAGGGGACACAGCCCCGGGACAGGTGGAGGCCGGGAAGGCCCAGGACAACGAGGAGGATCCTGCCACCGGGCGCCCCCAAGCTCTGCAGATCAGCGCCCCCCACCCCCGGAGCACCCAGGCCCCTGCGGACAGGGAGCTGCGGAAGTTACTATGGGAGCTGACTCTAGGGCTGGAGAGCTGGCCGCCGCCAGTGGGGTTGTCCCTCCTGGTGTCACCCTGTGCCTCGGCCAGGGAGCAGGGGCCTCATAGGATAAACAGCTCCCACTGAGCCTTACACCTGGCAGGGGGTGGGGCAGCTCCCCCAGGTGCACACACCTGAGAATCAGCACAGCAGCCCCTCCCCCAGAGAACAGCTGGAAGGACAGGGGAAGAGCAAGTTCTTGACCAAGCAGTGCTGGAAACGCCAGAGGAAGTCGAGGGACTTACAGTATATAGAATCAGAGGGTAACCCTCCTTGTCTTTCTTCCTTTTTCCAGTACAACTTGTTTTTATATCAGACTATAAATATCCTTTTTTTTCTCTTTTCCCACCTTAACTACAATATTTTACCACCTCTTCATTTTTAAGATTCTTCCTTTTTGACTTTCATATTTCTACAATTATAGATCTTAAATATATTTTCCACTTCTAGAATCCCTTCAACATACTCAACTTAATTTGGGGAGATATACGACATGTTTTTTTGTTTTGTTTTGTGTTTTTTGTTTTCTCCGCCTCATTTTGTTCTACAATGGCAGAAGGTAATACCTTCTAAAACATGACCAGTATGCACCCAGAACCAAGTGGTATACCGTTCTGGTTTATTCTGTGAGATTCCTCATTCCCATTCTGCCCCCCTCTTTTATCTCATTTATGTTTTGGTGGTCAATGTTGGGGCTCTCTACAAGTATTTCTGGTTTATATAAATTTGGGACTGAGCATCTGCCAACATACATATCTTAATATACTCAGAAACAGGAGGGTCAGCCTCTAGAACCCCTCAGGTAGACTATATTCTCCCTTCACTACAACTTCATCACCACCACCATCTCCCAGTCCCGCATTTTTTTTCTTTTTCTTTTTTTGTTTTTTCTGTTTCTTTTCTTTTTTTCCCTCTTCTTTAGGATTCTGAGCCTTCTATTTTTTTACTACTTTGTTTTAAAATTTATTTTTCACTTTAGTGGTCCTTTTGTTTTATTGCATTCTGATCTTTGTTTTCAAAGTCTGGTCTCTGACCTCGTAGGAATCATCTAGGGTGAAATTTACTTAGGTCATGGTTGATATTCTTGACTCAGCCCGCTCATACAACCACTCTGCACTGAGAAAAATGACTAGAAAGAACTCACCACAAAAGAAAGAATCAGAAACAGTACTCTCTGCCATGGAGTTACAGAACTTGGATTACAATTCAATGTCAGAAAGCCATTTCAGAAGCACAATTATAAAGCTACTGGTGGCTCTGGAAAAAAGCATAAAGGATTCAAGACACTTCATGACTGCAGAATTTAGATCTAATCAGGCAGAAATTAAAAATAAATTAAATGAGATGCAATCCAAACTGGAGGTCCTAACGACAAGGGTTAATGAGGTAGCAGAATGAGTGAGTGACATAGAAGACAAGCTGATGGCAAGGAAGGAAGCTGATGAAAAAAGAGAAAAACAATTAAAAGACCATGAGGAGGGCAGCCTGGGTGGCTCAGCTGTTTAGTGCCACCTTCAGCCCAGGGCCTGATCCTGGAAACCCAGGATCAAGTCCCAAGTCAGCTCCCTGGGTGAAGCTTGCTTCTTCCTCAGCCTGTGTCTCTGCCTCTCTCTCTCTCTCTCTCTCTCTCTCGAATAAATAAATAAAATCTTAAAAAAAGACCACGAGGAAAGGTTAAAGGAAATAAATGACAGTGTCAGAAGGAAAATTCTACGTATAATTGGGGTTCCAAAGGGCGCCCAGAGGGACAAAGGACCAGAAAGCATATTTGAACAAATCATAGCTGAGAGCTTCCCTAATTTGGGGAGGGAAACAGGTATTCAGATCCAGGAGGTAAAGAGGTCCCCCCTAAAATCAATAAAAACCATTCAACACCTCAACATTTAATTGTGAAACTTGCAAATTCCAAAGATAAAGAGAAAATACTTAAAGCAGCATGACATAAGATATCCCTAACTTATATCGGGAGAACTATTAGGTTAACAGCAGATCCCTCCACAGAGACCTGGAAGGCCAGAAAGGTCTGGCAGGATATATTCAGGGTCCTAAATGAGAAGAACATGCAACCAAGAATACTTTATCCAGCAAGGTTCTCATTTGGAATCGAAGGAGAGATAAAGGGCTTCCAAGATAGGCAGAAACTGAAAGAATATGTGACCACCAAACCAGCTCTGCAAGAAATATTAAGGGGGAACCTGTAAAAGAAAGAGGATGCAACAAAGAAATAAGCCACAAAAACAGGGAGTGAATAGGTATTATGATGACACTAAATTCATATATTTCAATAGTAACTCTGAATGTGAATGGGCTTAATGATCCCATCGAAGGACACTGGGTCAGACTGGATAAAAAGCAAGTTCCATCTATTTGCTGTCTACAAGAGACTCCTTTTAGACCTAAGGACACCTACAGCCTGAAAATAAAAGGTTGGAGAAACACTTACCATTCCAATCGTCCTCAAAAAAGCAGGGATAGCAATCCTCATATCAGATAAATTAAAGTTTATCCCAAAGACTGTAGTAAAATATGAAGAGGGGCACCGTATCATACTTAAAGAATCTGTCCAACAAGAGCACCTAACAATCATGAATATTTATTCCCCTAATGTGGGAGCTGCCAAATATATCAATCAATTAATAACCAAAGTAAGGACATACTTAGATAATAATACACTAATACAGGGAGACTTCAAAGCGGCACTTTCTGCAAATGACAGGTCTTCTAGCACAACATCTCCAAAGAAACAAGAGCTTTACATGATACACTGGACCAGATGGATTTCACAGATATTTACAGAACTTTACATGCAAACGCAACTGACTATACATTCTTCTCAAGTGCACATGGAACTTTCTCCAGAATAGACCACATACTGGGTCATAAATCAGGTCTCAACCGATACCAAAAGATTGTGATTGTCCCCTGCATATTTTCAGACCATAATGCTTTGAAACTTGAATTCAATCACAAGAAGAAATTTGGAAGAAACTCAAACACGTGGAGGTTAAAGAGCATCTGGCTAAAATATGAAAGAGTCAATCCGGAAATTAGAGAAGAATTAAAAAGATTCAAGGAAACAAATGAAAATGAAGATACAACTGTTCCAAATCTTTGGGTACAGCAAAAGCAGTCCTAAGAGGGAAATACATTGCTATA
This sequence comes from Vulpes vulpes, assembly GCF_048418805.1. Lineage (NCBI taxonomy): Eukaryota > Metazoa > Chordata > Mammalia > Carnivora > Canidae > Vulpes > Vulpes vulpes. Next base: position 90,834,211 of record NC_132796.1, on the reverse strand, counting down.
CAAGCATCCCTCAGAAAATTGGAAAAAAAACCTCAAAAACACAAGCTAACCTTGCACCTAAAGGAACTAGAGAAAGAACAGCAAATAAAACCTACACCCAGAAGAAGAGATGTAATAAAGATTCAAGCAGAATTCAATGAAATAGAGACCAGAAGAACTGTGGACAGAACAAAACCAGGAGTTGGTTCTTTGAAAGAATTAATAAGAGAAAAACCATTAGCCAGCCTTATTAAAAAGAAAAGAGATTCTAATTAATAAAATCATGAATGAAAAAGGAGAACTCACAACCAATACCAAGGAAATACAAACGATTTTAAAAACATATTATGGGGATCCCTGGGTGGCGCAGTGGTTTGGCGCCTGCCTTTGGCCCAGGGCGCGATCCTGGAGATCCGGGATCGAATCCCACATCAGGCTCCCGGTGCATGGAGCCTGCTTCTTCCTCTGCCTGTGTCTCTGCCTCTCTCTCTCTCTCTGTGACTATCATAAATAAATAAAAATTTTAAAAAAAAACATATTATGAGCAGCTATGCGCCAATAAATTAGGCAATCTAAAAGAAATGGACGTGTTTCTGGAAAACCACAAACTACCAAAACTGGAACAGGAAGAAATAGAAAACCTGAACAGGCTGATAACCAGGGAGGAAATTGAAGCAGTCATCAAAAACCTCCCAAGACACAAAAGTCCAGCGCCAGATGGCTTCCCAGGGGAATTCTATCAAACATTTAACAAAGAAACAATACCTATTCTACTAAAACTGTTCCAAAAGATAGGAAGGGATGGAATACGTCCAAATTCATTTTATGTGGCCAGAATCACCTTAATTCCAAAACCAAAGACCCCACCAAAAAGGAGGATTATAGACGAATATCCCTGATGAAAACAGATGCAAAAATTCTCAACAAGATACTAACCAATAGGGCAGCCCAGGTGGCTCAGGGGTTAGCACTGCCTTCAGCCCAGGGTGTGGTCCTGGAGACCCAGGATCCAGTCCCACGTCAGGCTCCCTGCATGGAATGGATCCTGCTTCTCCCTCTGCCTGTGTCTGTGCCTCTCTCTCTCTCTTTCAGGAATAAATTAGTTAAATATTTTAAAAAAATACTAGCAGATAGGATCCTACAGTACACTAAGAAGATTAGTCACCATGACCCAGTGGGATTTATCCCTGGGATGCCAGGATGGTTCAGCACTCATAACACAATCAACATGATAGATCATATCAACAAGAGAAAAAACAAGAACCACATGATCCTCTCAATAGATGCAGAGAAAGCATTTGACAAAATACAGCATCCATTCCTGATCAGAACGCTTCAGAGTGTACGGATAGAGGGAACATTCTTCAGCATCTTAAAAGGCATCTAGGAAAAGCCCACAGCAAATATCATTCTCAATGGAGAAACACTGGGAGCCTTTCCCCTAAGATCAGGAACAAGACAGGGATGTCCACTCTCACCACTGCTCTCACCACTGCTGTAAACATAGTACTAGAAATCCTAGCCTCAGCAATCAGACAACAAAAGGAAAAAAAAGGCATTCAAATGGGCAAAGAAGCCAAACTCTCCCTCTTCACAGATGACATGATACTGTACGTCCAAAACCCAAAAGACTCCACCCCAAGATTGCTAGAACTCATACAGCAATTTGGCAGTGTGGCAGGATACAAAATCAATGCCCAGAAATCAGTGGCATTTCTACACACTAACAATGAGACTGAAGAAAGAGAAATGAAGGAGTCAATCCCATTTACAATTGCACCCAAAAGCATAAGATACCTAGGAATACACCTAACCAAAGAAGTAAAGGATCTATACCCTAAAAACTACAGAACAGTTCTGAAAGAAATGGAGGAAGACACAAAGAGATGGAAAAACATTCCATGCTCTTGGATTGGAAGAAGAAATATTGTGTCAATGCTACCTAGGGCAATTTACATATTAAATGCAACCCCTATCAAAATACCAGGGACTTTCTTCAGAGAGTTGGAACAAATCATCTAAGATTTGTGTGGAATCAGAAAAGACCCCAAATAGCAAGGGGAATATTAAAAAAGAAAACCATAGCCAGGGGCATCACAATACCAGATTTCAGGTTGTACTACAAAGCTGCAATCATCAAGGCAGTGTGGTACTGGCACAAATACAGACACCTAGATCAATGGAACAAAATAGCAAATCCAGAAATGGGCCATCAACTCTATGGTCAACTAATATTCGACAAAGCAGGAAAGACTATGCATTGGAAGAAAGTCTCTTCAATAAATGGTACTGGGAAAATTGGACAGCCACGTATAGAAGAATGAAACTAGACCATGCTCTTACAGCATACACAAAGTAAATTCAAAATGGATGAAAGTTCAAATGTGAGAAAAGAATCTATCAAAATCCTGGAGGAGAACACAGGCAACACCCTTTTTCAACTTGGCCACAGCAACTTCTTGCAAGATACATCTCTGAAGGCAAGGGAAACAAAAGTAAATATGAACTTAATCAAGATAAAAAGCTTCTGCACAGCAAAAGAAACAGTCGACAAAACTATAAGACAACCTACAGAATGGGAGAAGATATTTGCAAATGACATATCAGATAAAGGGCTAATATCCAAGATCTATAAAGAACTTATTAAACTCAACAGCAAAGAGATAAACAGTCCAATCATGAAATGGGCTAAAGACATGAACAGAAATCTCATAGAGGAAGACGTAGACATGGCAAAGAAGCACATGAGAAAATGCTCTGCATCACTTGCCATCAGGGATTTGCAGATCAAAACCACAATGAGATACCACCTCACATCAGTGAGAATGGTGAAATTTAACAAGACAGGAAACAATAAATGTTGGAGAGGATGTGGAGAAAGGGGAACCGCCTTGCACTGTTGGTGGGAATGTGAACCGGTGCAGCCACTCTGGAAAACTGTGTGGAGGTTCCTCAAAGAGTTAAAAATAGATCTACCCTATGACCCAGCAATTGCACTGCTGGGGATTTACCCCAAAGATACAGATGCAGTGAAACGGCAGGACACCTGCACCCCAATGTTTACAGCAGCAATGTCCACAATAGCCAAACTGTGGAAGGAGCCTCGGTACCCATCGAAAGATGAATGGATAAAGAAGAGGTGGTTTATGTATACAATGGAATATTACTCAGCCATTAGAAATGATGAATACCACCATTTGCGCCAATGTGGATGGAACTGGAGGGTATTATGCTAAGTGAAGTAAGTCAATCGGAGAATGACAAGCATTATATGGTCTCATATATTTGGGGAATATAAAAATTAGTGAAAGGGAATAAAGGGGAAAGGTGTGAAAATGAGTGGGAAATATCAGGGAGGGTGATGGAACATGAGAGACTCCTAACTCTGGGAAACGAACAAGGGGTGGTAGAAAGGGAGGTGGGCAGGGGGATGGGGTGACTTGGTGACAGGCACTGACGGGGGCACTTGATAGGATGAGCACTGAGTGTTATGCTATATGTCGGCTAATCAAACTCCAATAAAATATATACAAAAAAAAAAGAATAGTTGGTACAGTTTTGTTCTATCACATCTTTAAGAAGATACAAATTGTCTGGAAATTATTTGGGAATAGTTAAAGCTAATATTTAAATAATATAGTAAAATCCTAGGTAATTTAATATGGAAATTGATTTGTTTTAGTTTGAAGAAGGGTTACATTCCATTATAGTTAAATTGAGGAGCTATTATGAATTACAATGATAAAACATGGAAAATGAATAACAGAATCCATGAAATCTGTTTCTTAGAAGGCATCATAAAGGAAACAGATATGTTCTGTGTGGGTGGAATCAGGTCCCCGTAACCAATTAGGGTCTATTCTATCTCTAAGTTTTCAGCATTCTTTCTCCTTCTCCCCTGTCTAATTACCCCCTCCATTATTTCTATTTATCTATCTATCTATCTATCTATACATCCACCTATTACAAAGGTGGAGGTGGAGGAAGGGGTGGAGGGAGAGGGAGAGGGAGAATTTTTTTTTTTGAAAGAGAGAGAGAGCTCAGAGTAATAGGCAGGCAGGGGAAGAAGGAGAAGGAGAGAGAGAATCCTAGGCAGACTTCATGCCCAGCACAGAGCCAGACCGGGGGCTTGATCTCACAACTCAGATCATGATCTGAGCTGAAATCAAGAGTCAGATGCTTAAGTGATTGAGCCACCCAGGTGCCTCTCCCTTTCATTATTTTTTGACAATGAGGTTACTTCCTTTTTGCACTATTTGGCACAGGAAAATACTTATGTCTTCACATAAGTTTTTATCTAGCATACATATTATACTTCTATAGAATTCTGATAGAGAACCCAAAATCATGATACCCGGAAACACAAAAGATGGACTGACAAGAAAATTGTGACTTTTTCATCTACTAGTCTGCATTATCAGACTTTATGTCACTGGGATGCATATGTTCAGTTAAAGAAGAAGGGTAATTTTTAAAAATTAACATGTTTGAACGTAAAAAAATTTACTTTTTGAGGGGTCAGAAGTGTTTTTCAGGATGGCTTATCAAAGTCTTCTTATGCTTTGCCCCAATACATTCAAATACATTTCCTGAATACTTTGAATATTCAGTTTAGATTAGTTGGTTGATTATCACATGTGATAAGAGAAAAGAAATGTGTGCTAACAACTTAGCAAAAATACAACTGGAGAAACCATTTCCATATAGAGTTGCTAGATTTAAACAAAAAGCATAATAAAGCTGTAGACATTGCCCAGTTCCACTTGGCCAGTGTATAACCTTTCAGCTACCTTTAAGTTACCTGTAAGGCAACACTAGTCCTGATTTGCTGCACAGATTTAATGGCAGGTAATGTGGCAAAGTCAAATTTTCATTTTCAAATATGCAAGAGAAATTTTGCTTGTGCCTTCTGCAATGCTTTAATAAAGATTTAACATTAATTTGCTGCTTTTTCTTTGCAATAAGGGAGACAAGACCACTTTCTTGGCTCCCTTGTTTGTTTTTTTTTATCATGAATTTCCAGCAATTAACATGAATTAGTAAACAATTCTTGAGCTTACTAAAATATGTTCTTACCTCAATGAGATAATTAAATTCCAAGCTAGTGCAAATCCTTATTGAAAAGTTAACTTGAACCATGAAATACACTTCTTTTAAAAATGTCTTAAAACTGTCTTTGCATACTGGGAATGCATGCAAAAGCTTTCTAACATTTTTTCTTTTTTTCTAGATGAACCAACATCTAGTCAATTTGAATGAAAAAGTTGCCTTTATCCTTGAAATGAAGTTTACATATGGATATTCTAAGCTGCATTTTATGACACATTGAGAATACTATTTTCTTTCAGAAAAAAAAGATCTCTCTCAATACCCAACCAAGAATCATTAGAGCAGGGCTTTTGTGATCTAGCCATAAACACAACGTATCCCAGAATGCTTAACAATGTATAAATGAATAATAGATGGTTTATAAAGTATTTAATTGTACTATTCAGAGTACTTTAAAGAAAAATAAATCCAATTGAATATGTCATTCCCTAAATGTAGACCTGCCTACAGTCTGCAAAGGAATTACTGAGATTTTGGGGAGGTGACACTTTATGGAAAGGGTGCTTTGGCAATATATTTGTGCTAAAGAATCCAGGGTTTAGTCCTATTGAATTGATATATTTCAGTTAAATCAATGACATTGGATCTAGTTAAAAAGGCTTATTAGATTACTCCCTCCAAACACTAAGGCTAAACTCAACATAAATGACGTCATTTAATACCTCCCAGTGACATAAAGTCTGATAATGCAGGTATCAACAGTCTCATTTGATTGAGACAGCATTTTTTTTTAGTGAATCCCAAATATGCTGTAAAAAATAATCTATGGTAAAACAACAGTGATATCATTTATGTTTTGGTCCATATATCCAGGGAGGCACAATCAAATGAATTCATTGTTTGACAGTTCCAGTTGTTCTATTTCTCAATATAGGTTGACTCCATAGCTGGTTAAGAATATCTTAAAATTTTACTCAATGTAAGGATTATATAACTAACATGCATTTAAAGTCCATGTCACAGCATGCAAGATATTTGGGTGATAAAACAGTAATTGTACTATATTATTTCTGCTTTAGGATAAAGTACAAACTCTATAGATGAAAATTTATATTGGTGTTAATATCTTAAAATTTTGGAGGGAAAAAGTAGTAGGACTTTTACTTTTGAAAATATTAGAGTGTGCAAGGATTTGAAAAGAGAGAATAGAAGAAAATAGCTTTAACCTGCAAAAAAGGTGCAATGCAAAATTTAGTGGGAAAATTGATATGACAGGGGCTCTTAACGTGAGGTGCTTGGACCTCTACAGAGACCATGGATGATAAATGTATTTTCTCAAAGTATTCCCATGCTGTGTATATATACATTCATACATATATATTTCAAGTATTTTTAACCAAAACAATGGGATTATACTATATACATTGTTACATAAACTGAACTTCTCACATATGTTTTTCACATTGTTCTATATTAATTATACAAGTAGACATCATAGTTTTTAATGGTCCCATAGCATTCAATTAAATGGATGCATCATAATTTAACTCCCTAATGATGAGAATAAAGGTTGTTTCTGATTGTTTCACAATATAGACAACAGTACACTAAATATCTATATCTACACCTATATTCATAATTCCAATAGGAAAATCTCCTAGATGAGGATTGTCTGTGTTAAAAGATAAGCTCATTTTTAAAACTTTTAACAATCATTGCTGAACTAACCTCCAGACATATTGTACCAATGTAAACTCTCACCACTAATCTGTTATGTATCTTATTTCTCTACATCCTCTTCTCCTCTAGGTATTATCATTCTTTTTAGGTTTTTTCAAACCTGATATATAAAATAAATATTTTAATTTGGAGTCTGTTGATTATTGATGAATTGGAACTCACTAGTGAATATGAACCCTGGAAATTTAGGCTAAGCTCAATCCAACTCTGTTACTTTGCAAACTACCCTTAATGTTTTGCTCTTGCTTTTCTGGAAAAAATTAGGATTGGTGGCTGAAGACATTTTGATTCTTAAAAAAAAAGACATTTTGATTCTTTAGATTGGCCCCCATGCATGTGTTTATCCTGCTTATAGGAGATTCACAGCCTCTATCTTTAAGTATTAGTCCTGCCATATGTTTAGTGATAAGCCAGCTTTTGGCCTCAGCATTGATTTCTAGCAAAATCTGAATACAGTATTGGTCTCTATATATGTTGAGTTGCCATGAAGTCTTGTGTATAGTTACAATTTGCCCCTCCAAATTAATTTTATTGGAAAAAAATATTTACTATCAGAGTCTGGGTAAGGCAGAGGATAATTGTAATTCTCCTATGGAAATATATTTCCTAGGGTGATAGGCTTCAAGAGATGAACTACTCACAGAAAAGACCAGTGCAGTATTCATGGGAAATTTCATGTCATTGAGTCTATGGAATGAAGCAGAGTTTAATGGAGAGAATTTCAAGAAGGAAGCAACTTTCTTCATTCTCACCTTGATTCTTCAAAGTTACTGTGTCGATGCATTCCTCCTTCTCTTCCCTACCTGGAATCTTGGACTGACTAATGGTAACTAAACCTGTTTCACAACATATTAGCTTGGTATTTTGGTCTAGATTGTTAATACATTCATTTGCTTAAAGATGTAGGGATACTTGGCATCTATTAGATTGTCCTAAGTTTGTGATCCTCTAAAGAAATACTGAGATGAAATCATTTCATTTTAATATGTTACATGGAATTGGGGAAAAATGTATTTTCAGCATGATCAAGGAAATGTGAGCCCTGTGATTCAGTTACTGGTAAGTTTCCTAGGCATGGTGTTAAAATCTCATTTACCTCCTGTTATAGAAGGGGACGGGGATACAAATAAAATACAATCTCTGCTCCGTATGAGTTTGTAATTCACTTGGAGAGATAGGCCATGCATAGAGGATACAATTGGAGGGCAATTCTGTGGGATTTGGCTAAGTTTCTGTCACGATTGATTCTGACAGATGCAATCCTGCTAAAACCCCTATTCCTGGGACTTGTTTTTGGCTTTCTCCCCTCACTTGGGGCAGCCAAACATGGTAGTAGGTTCTAAACAAGGCCAAATAAACCTCAGAGATCTTCGACGGCTATACTAATTAGATTGAGAAAAATATTATTTTCTAGAAGACATCGAATGTGAAATCTGATTCTTACCCATCTTTCCAGAAATCCCGTAATTTTCAACACGAAGTCACCTTCAGTAGTCTACTAAAATGTACATCTTTCCAAAAAGGTCATCTCATAATCATTCCACCAATTTGCGATGTAGTCCCAACTGCTATCAAAAGAGAATGATTCTTCAAAATGTACAAGCACAATGCCTTTGAAGTCATCCTTGTGTAGTAGAAAATGGTTGCCTTTAGAATAAGACAGACTTGATTTTATGCTTCCTGTCTACCTCTTACTAATTGGGCAAGCTTGCATAGGGGTTAAGAGAAAAGAGCCTAGAGGCAAGCAGCCTGATTTCAAACTTTAGCTTTGACATTATTTTATTTTATTTTATTTTTAATTTTATTTATCTATGATAGGCACACAGTGAGAGAGAGAGAAGCAGAGACATAGGCAGAGGGAGAAGCAGGCTCCATGCACCGGGAGCCCGACGTGGGATTCGATCCCGGGTCTCCAGGATCGCGCCCCGGGCCAAAGGCAGGCGCCAAACCGCTGCGCCACCCAGGGATCCCTAGCTTTGACATTATTTAGATGACCTTGAGCAAATTACAAAACTATTCTGTGCCTCAATTACTTTATCTGTGAAGTGTGAATAACAGTAGCTCCTACTTCATAAGGTAGTTATTAGAAGTAAATGGGTTTGCATACATAAAATCCTTAGGAGAATGTCTAGCACAAAATAAGAGCTATGTTACTATGATGATGGTGGTAGTGGTAGTGGTGGTGGTGGTGGTGGTGGGACCAGAGATAATTTATATGTCAGAGCTATAGGTTCTTAATCTGTAAAACTAGAGACAATGCAACTTATTTCCCATGATTACTGCAGTATTTAAGAGATAAGTATGTGAAGGATTTGATGTATAGTATCAATTAAATAAATATGTTGCCCACCACCCTACCCTGGCCATTCTTTCCTTTGTCTGTAGAAGAATGGAAATGGCAGACTCAGGAATCGAGAGCCTGGCTTATTTGCTTTTCTTTCAACATCACTGAGCCCACAGGTATAAATACGGTCTTTTGGCACCTGTACTAGGCTAACTTGATTCTTGACATATCCAGTAAATTTTTAAAAAGATTTTATTTATTCATTTTGAGAGAGAGAGAGAGAGAGAGAGAGAGAGAGAGCTGGGTGAGGGGCAGGAGGAGAGGGAGAGAGGGAGAGAGAATCTCAAGCAGACTCCTGGAGCTTGACATGGGGCCCAATCCCATGGCCATGTGATCATGACCTGAGCCAAAAATCAAGAGTACACTTAACCAACTGAGCCAATCAGGGACTCCAATCCAGCAAAATTTTTATGTTACCTCAGTCTTAAGTTCTGTTTGATAATGTAACATTCATTGAATCTATTTTGAAACCATTATAATTGATGGAGCAATTTGGTGTGTATCACAAATACCAAGTCACTCTTCTTATCTAGGAAAGGGTGTGTTCCTTAGAAAAACCATCTGGCCTACACAACCAAATTGATAGACAAAAACTTACTCTGATTCATTATCCTGCAGGTTAGCACCATTGCAAAATTTATTAGTATTCTATAAAAATTCACTGAACTCCTATATGTCTATCACTTTGGAAACCTATTATCTAGATTCCCACTTCAAAGAAGGATTTGTTTGTTGACCTAGCTGCTAGAAGTACACCCAGTCTTCTCAGGAACTACCCAAGGTTAGGGAAAGCCCATATAATGACCTTTTTGAGGTGGTGTTATGAAAGTCTAGTAATTTTGGCCCAGTGAGGGCCATTCTAGTTATAGAGCTCCTCGTGGGGCTGGCTGAGGCTATGGGGCTCAGCCAATAGCCTCTGGCTTTTCCTCTGATCAGTTCAGATTTTGGAGGGGTTTGAAAGCTGAGCAATATTCTTTAGATTGGATAAAGTATACATTTCTATAACCTTTTACAATGTACCATTAGCAAGACATGTCTTTTTTTCCCTAAGTTGTTCAAGTTGGTTTTCTCTGAACCATCTACTCTTTTATTTCTGCCTTCTGCTTACCTTTGGGAGAGGTTCAAGAATATCTGATTTCCAAAGACAGGAAAGCTAGTCAATGCAATCTAGGTTCAAAATCATTATCCTGAGTATCATCAGATACTGAAAAGTTACCAAACCATATTGGTCTTCTTATCTAACTATCCAAGATACACACATGGACAGTGAAAAAGAGGACTGATATTTAGGGCTTAGAGTTTGAGGACCTTTGCTTTGTGTATCATCCATTTTGAGTCTGAAGAACTTTGATTAGAAGCATTCGTTAGATCTCTGGTTGTCAACCAGGAGTGACATTTCCCCAACATACTCACCCCCCTCCCCAGGGGACATTTAGCATATTCTGGGGGCATGATTTTACAAATGGAGGGATTCCTACTGACACCTAGTTGGTAGAGGCCAGGGACAATGCTAAACATCCTATAATGCACAAGACAGCCCCCCACAACAATTATCTGGCCAAAAATGTCAAAAGTGCCAAAATTGAGAAACTCTGCTTTAGTCCACTTCTCATCTTACATGAATGCTCATATCTAGAGGCATGGAATTGTACTTGCATTCATTTCAAAATGATAGCCATTCAGTATGTCCATGAATATACCTGGAACAGTTTTCAGTATAAGTTCCAGGCTTTTCTGCCCAATATAGCAGACATTGGTCATATATGATATACTTGAAATATGGCTGATCCAAAATGATATGTGCTGTAAGTGTAAAATAATACCAGATGTCAAAAATGTACTATTAAAAAGTGTAAGATATAGCATTCATAACTTTTAAATGATTATTACATATTAAAATTAAAAATATTTGAGCATCTTAGGTTAAACAAAATATCTTATTAAATCCATCTTATCAAGGTGCCTGGATAGCTCAGTTGTTTGAATGCCTCACTCTTGGTTTGGGCTCAGGTTGTGAATTTACGGATCATGAGATCAATCCCTGCATTGGGCTTCATGCTTAGCAGGGATTCTCTCCCTCTGCTCCCCCCCAAAATAAATAAATAAATCTTGAAAAAAAATCATATCTGTTTTCACTTTTTAAATGTGTCTACTCAAAAAATGTAAAATTACATATATAGCTTGTACTATATTTCTATTGGACAAAGTTGATCTATATGACTGCTCATCTTTATCAATTTCCATATAGTCTCCTAAGAAATCCAGATCCTCTTGCCAATCAATCAGTACACCTAGGTTCTACTGGGAATCCTATTCTGTTCAATCCCCTGCAGCAGCAGTTTAAAACACTCAGCATATTGATTACCTGAAGAATATGACACAGTCACATAACTTTTCTTTTCTATCCAGAATTGTCCACATCCTATGCTAGTCATCAGAACAGACTCCCAGTGTCTCAATGATGAACTGCTGTTTCCAAAGTATTCTTCTTACAAACACCATAAAAAATAGCCTGTAGGAGTTTCTCAGTGAAGAAAGCTATGATTCTACCTTGGCAAGAGAAGCATAAAACTTGGGATGTTGTTGATAGTGACAGAAGACCATGATTGAAGAGACATAAGGAAATACGAAGATTAATGAGGAAAAGAGCAAAAAATTAAAGTCTTTCTAAAGAAAGGGCTTCAAGATGACTTTCTCACTTTTCTCTGAGAAAAGAGATGCTTGGTTTGGTGAAATGGAAGCAATACTGTACTGAGAATTAGATGCTTGACTTCTAGTAATGTGGCTACTATGTACTGTGGGACCTTTTCTTTTGCTTTTTTTAAAAAAGATTTTATTTATTTATTTATTCATGAGAGACACAGATTGAGAGAGGCAGGGACACAGGCAGAGAGAGAAGCAGGCTCCATGTAGGGAGCCCGATGCAGGACTTGATTCCCGGGACTCCAGGATCACGTCCTGGGTGGAAGGCAGGTGCTCAACCGCTGAGCCACCTAGGCATCCCACTAACTGTGGGACTTTGAGTGAACTACTTCACTTCCCTGGGGATCAAATTAATGTATCTGTAAAATAAGGAGGAAAAGCCCCAAAGACTGTTGTTCAGATCATATGAGAAAGTGTATGTGAAATACTTTTGAAATGTACTTATACGTATATGAACAAGTAAGGGTTACTATTAGACTATCTCTTCTAAATGCCTTGAATAGGGACGTCTGAGTGGCTCAGCAGTTAAGCATCTGCTTTCGGCTCAGGGTGTGATCCTGGGGTCCTGGGATTGAGTCCTGCATTGGGCTCCCTACAAGGAGCCTACTTCTCCCTCTGCCTATGCCTCTGACTCTCTCTGTGTGTTTCTCATGAATAAATAAATGAAATCTTAAAAAAATAAATGCCGTGAATATACAGAGTATATTTTAAACATGTATGTCAAAGGTAATAAAATATAAAAGTAGTTCCAAAAATTTATGACTGACATCATTCTGAGGTTGTATATCCATAAATGAACTGACTTAAAAGCAGTTCTCTGTTTTAAACCAAACAATGGTTATAAACTTGTTTTCAAAATAGGTAGTTGTTTGCTTTTAATGGTATTTTAAAATGATGGAAAAACACCATTTGTGCTGAAATATTTGGCTCCCAACTGCCATCAGCTTTAACCATGTTGACAGTGTCACAATAGTAGCATTGTATTTGAAATAACTATGCTCCATGGTTGTGTTTAAAGGAGCCATGCTTTTACACTCAAAATATTTCAAGGCAAAAAGGAATCTTTGTTCAAGAGTCGAGTGTATTTATTTGTTAGAACATATCATTACATAGAAAACAAATTATAGCAGTTTAAAGACATTTAAGGATTTGTACATTTCAGTTACCCTTTGAGAAGAGTTAAAGATACATCGCCATTTAACCTATCCTCAGAGTTAAAAGTAAGCTCATTTTCAGTATTTAAACTCAATGTAAAATTTCTCTATTTATGAAACAGTGATGATAACTGGATATTAAGTCATCACATTGGACCTTTACATTTTTTTGGTGGTGGCTTACCTCTTTCATAAACAAAAGACTTATCTTTTTTGGTTATCTACTTAATTGAGACGACATAACCTTATCTGTAAGCTCTCTGCTATTGCCTCTTTAAAAAGGATTTATTTACTTATTTGAGAGAGAAAGAGAGAGGAAGCATGAGCAGCAAAAGGGGCAGAGAGAGAGGAAGAGAATCTTAAGCAGACTCCTTGATGAGCACAGAACCCTATGCAGAGCTTGATCTCCCGACCCAGATATCATGACTCAGAGATCATGACCTGAGCTGAAACCAAGAATCAGTCATTCACTATGCCTGAGCCATCCAGACACCCCTGCTATTACCTTTTTGACTCACTCAAGATTGCCTACAGTTTCCCTTGAAGGTAAAAGCAGACTTTACCAAGTAGAACTTATAAGTGAATGACAAGTATATGTGCAATGAATGAATGAATCTGCAACTACTTTGTTATTATTTCTCTCCCTTTGCTTTGCTTCTAAAATTTTTTTCATAGGTTTTGAGTTCTTTTTCTTGGGACTCTACTTTTTCCCATTCCTGTGTCTTGGTGGTATAAAGAAGAGATTGGTGGGGCACTTGGATGGCTCAGTTGGTGTAGTGTCTTGGACTCAGGTTATGATCTCAGGGTCCTGGGATTGAGTCCCAAATTACAGGGCTTCCTGATCAGTGAGGGTCTGCTTCTCCCTCTCTCCTTGCCCCTCCTCCCACTTGTGCTCTCTCTGTCTTTCTCTCTCAAATAAATAAGTAAAATCTTAAAGAAAAAGGAGATTGGTGATCATGGTCACCTGGTATATCTGCATATCAGAAGCATGAATACTTGAGAAAAATTTCTGCTCTGAAAGCAGTAATTTTCCTTGTTTGTCAGTATTCTTCTGATAGATGTTTATTGATTACATTGTATCTAATTGTTCTTAACATCTATCACTCAGAGAGCAAAGGTACTTGATACCTTGAAATCCACTGATAATTATTAAATAATTTGCAGCTACAAATTCACTCTGTATCAGAACATAATTTAAGAACACATTTAAAAAATAAGTGATTTCAAATAGCTACTTTTCAGTGATTGGTATTTTAAATTGCCTTGGACTGTCATAACAAAATATCGTAGCCTCGGTAGTTTAAACAACAGAAATCAATTTTCTTGCAGTTCTGGAGGCTGGAGGTCCAAGATCAGAGCACCAGTGTGGTTGTTTTCTAGTGAGGGATCACTTCCTGCACTGTAGACCAGTGTTTTCTCACTATGTCCTCACATGGCAGGAAGATAGTCCTGATGACTCTTTCCCCTTTTATAAGGGCACTAATCCCATCATGAGAGTCCCACCCTTAAACTTCATCCAAACCTAATCATGTCCTAAACACCTCCTCTCCAAATACTTTCAAATGGGTTGAGGGGGGAGGGTTAGGGTTTCAACATATGAACTGGGAAGGAGGAAGTCACAATTCAATCCATAGCAGTTGGTAGAAACTAAAGCTTCCCCTGATATTTTGATACTATCACAGAACATATACTGCAAACCTGTTGCTGTTTAGAAGACTAGTTACTTCAATGACTCCCTTTTGCTTAGAGTTTCAGTTTCTTATCCTCAACACACATATCTACAATCTGGTCTCCTTCATAAACTGTCAAAAAGGTATGGACTTCTCCCTGACCCCTAAATATACTTCATACCTAAACATACTTCATACACTTTGGGTAGTCCTAGTTCTATGCATTTGTTAATTCAATTCCTTTGCTTAAAATGGTCTCCCTAATCCTTCCTCCTTATGTAATCATTATCAAGAGTTCTGATACTAAATAACTGCATTGAGCAAATAGTAAGCACACAGTTGATTTTAGTTACTTAACATGGATTATCTCCTTTAACCCTTGCAACAACCCAGTGAGGCAGATACTATTATGATGCCTTTCACAGGTAAGAAACTCTAGACCAAAAAAGGTCACGTAACTTGTTCAAAGTCCTACCACTACATACTACATAATGGCAAAGCTTGAATTCACACCCAGTTTCATCCAGCTAAAAGAGCTGGGTTTTAATCCTTGTGTTACATTTCCTGGAATCAGCATTCTGAAAATTATTTTGTTTTTATAATGTAATTTATTATAGATAGTTGTGCTCGCTTCAGCAGCACATATATTATTATAGATAGTGAATAGTTTCAAACAACAATTTCCACTTATGATGACTCAGTGACCATTATTTCTTAAGAATTGGAAAATGTTAGTTATTAACTCCATGAAGAAACATATATAAAGGGAAACATCTACCAAATACAAAAATCATCCAAAAAACATTTCATGATCAAATAGGCTTCTTTTTTTAAAAAAATAGGATATCCTTGGAAATTAATGGAAGTGGTTTCTCAGACCTTCTTAAGGAAAACTGAAAGTAGTTAATATTAGCTGATTTGGAAAAAAAGAAAAGAAAAAAAAACTACATTTTCCATGATCAATTTGGTATCATTTATTCTTAGGCAATACCATATAGATGGAAGTAAAATGTCTGCATTGTCACTAACTGCTCAGGAGTCATATCTCTCATTCTCAATCAGGACCCTGAATGTACAGCAAGGAACCAAGTGCAGAGAGGATACAATGTGCATAGATTGTTTCAAGCATGATGCTATTTAAAGCCATAATACAACCCCAAATGGAATGTTTTGCACCACAATACTCATTTTTACATCGGACAGACAGACTCTTCACCAAATAATACACTTACTTAATGAATGAACATTGTGAATGCCTACCACATGCCAGTCACCACTGGGGACAAGGCAGTAAACAAGAGATGCTTATCTAGTTCAGTCTAGAGGGCTAGACAAAATGTTAAGTATATAATTAAAATTATATACATGCACCCAATTCTGTGGGTGTCTTGAATAAGAGGACCTGACAGTATGGAGGTTCATGGTTTCCTTCTCTAAGAAATGATACTTGAGGGGCACATGGAGGCATAGTCAGCTAAGTGTCCAACTCTTGGTTTTGGCTCAGATCATGATCTCATGGTGGTGAGATTGAGCCCCACATCAGCCTCCATGCTCAGCACATAGTCTGCTTGAGATTTTCTTCCTCTTCTCCCTCTGCTCTCCCTCCCAAAGTGCTCTCTCTCTCTCATAAATAATCAAATATTTAAAAAAAAAGAAGTGATACTTGAGCTGATACCTGAAGGATGAGGATTTGGTCAGATATAAGGATGAAGGGGACTCACAGAGGAAGGGAACAGTCCAAGCAGAGGAAAGAACTGGTGTTAAAGGCCCAGGAGAGGGATTTGCACATTTTAAGAACTGGCAGAAGCCCAGTATGGCTAGAGCATAAACAGCACACAGCTGAGTCAAACATGAGTGGAACTTGTTAAGTTCTATTAGTGACAGTTCCTTCAAGGATCTGTAGACCAGGTTTTGTATTTTATGCTAAGACAAAGGGGAAGCCACTGAATTATTTGTTAAGGCATGAGAGAAAACTATTATATCCATTCTTTCTTATATTTCATTCCATACATGTTCATTGAAAATTATTTAGGTCCTATATGCTTTATTGCAAATAAATATTTATGATGTGGTTGTTGTCCTCAAAATGCATGTAGTCCAGTTTTCAGGAAGAAAACAAGATCTTTGCCAAGTTTTTTTTTAAAAAACACTTTAAATCTCAGTTTATTCATCTGTAAAATAGAAATGATATGGCCTATTTCACAATAAACAGGAAAAGTGCAAGTGTTGTTATACACCAAAGATTAAGCAGTTTCTTAATAACTTGGTGTACACTATTCTTTTTGATATTGGAAGAATGAATTCACCAAGATGATATGGTAGGGGTGGGAGGGTGTGGGGTGGAATTCTAAAATGTAAGTTACCCTCTAAAGATCTTTTGACCTTTTTAAAGTTTATTTATTTATTTTAAAGAAAGAGACAATGCAAGAGCATGCATGTGGAGGGGGGCAGAGGGAGAGAGACAGTCCCCAAGCAGACTCCCCCACTGAGCGTGGAGCCCAACATGGGTCTCACTCTCACAACCCTGATATCATGTCCTGAGCTGAAATCAAGAGCCAGCTGCTCAACCAACTGAACCACCCAGGCACCCCCTGAAAGGTTTTTCTTAACACTCAGAACTGCCTTTCTGCCATCACTATACTTCTCTTATAACACAAATCACACTGCATCATTATTATATATCTGCATTTGCTACTACTGTGAAAAACTTAAGGGTAGAGTTATATCTTACTCATCTGTCTTCTAAGTCTCTCACGTGGTCTCGCATCTAGGAACAATTCAATATTAATTTATTCACTGAATGAAGATCCACGCACATGAATCCATTACTAAAGGATAGTGAATTAATACCTAAAGTGCTACACTGTATATTTTAGACTATAAGTAATAGAGGATTAGAAAAAGGAAAGTGATCATGATAAGCTACGGTAGCTAATGAAGGCCTTGTTGAGATGTTGGGATTTGAAATAATCGTTTAAATCATGTTGGGCTTTGGAGAAATTTTCATAGGCAGAGAAGGAGAAGCATGATACCTATATAAAGGCTTTTCAGAAGTTCATATAGATAAGCAACAAAAATTTGGAAAGGTCAGGTCAAGCTATATTAGGAAGAATGGGGGAATATCACTTTTAGGCATCCCATAGACTGTAACTGATATTTACATACATTTGTATCACATAATTTTGGCTGTATAACAATCTATATAAAAACCTGGAGATTTAAAAAAAAAACCTGGTGACTTAAAAATGAAAAGCATGTGTTTAGTTCATGATTTTGCAGGTTGGGAATTTGGGCCAGGCTCATCTGGACAGTTATTTTGATTATCTTGGCTAGGCTCATTCATACATCTGTAGTTAGCTTCTGGGAGTTGGCTGCTTGTCCAACCGCAGCAATATGGGTGGATTGGTTAGGTAGGCATTTCTCATCATCCAGAAGGCTAGCTCAGGCTTCTTTTACTTGGTGGCTAGGATCCAAAAGGGGAAGGAGAGGGCAAGATTCAATGTGCCAAGCACTTTACAAGCCTCCACTTGCAATATGTTTGCTAATGTTTAATTGACCAGTTTATCACATGGTTGATTTCAGATTTAAAAGTAGAGAAATTGGGTAATGGGCATTATGGAGGGTGCTTATTATAATGAGCACTGGGTATTATACGTAAGTGATGAATCACTAAATTCTACTCCTGAAACCATTATTACACTATATGTTAACTAACTAGAATTTAAATAAAAATTTAGAAGAAGAAAATAAAAAGTGGAAAAATAGACTCTACCTTTTGGTGAAAGGAGCTGCAAAGTCACATTGAAAAGTGACACACATGCAGAAATGGGAAGAACTGTTGAGGTTCTTTTAAGACAATCTACATCAAACTTATCTCTAATATTCAAAATAACCACGTAGATACTCATATTCTCACTTTAGAGAAGCAAAAAATGAAATTCAGAAAGTTTGAATGACTTGCAAATATCACACACTGACAGCATGGATTAGAACCCAGCTTTGCTCAAAAAAAAAAAAAAAGAAAAGAAAAGAAAAGAAAAAAGAACCCAGCTTTGTCTGCCTCCAAATCCTGTTATTTCTACTACATGAGGCATCTTCCTGGAGAATCCTTAGTTGCCAGTTGTTGGGAGCTATGAAGATCTTTGATTTTGATGAACACTTGGTGAAAGCTGTGTTCCACAAAGACGGCTTCATGTGGTGGAGGAGATGGAGTGAGACAAGACTACAGGGAGACTTCTCTGCATGGTAGAAACCAGAACTATGCATATGATTTCAGGCCAGACCACAAGCATCTTCTAGTAACGAGGGAATATAGCTAAATGTTCAGAACACTACATGCAGCTGTTTTCTACCTTCATAGCAGAAAAAGACTTAGTATATTTCCACAGCAAATAATTTTCTTTTGACAGCTGCTTGATGGGGTCAGGTTCAGGCAATTAAGTTCATATAATTATCAAATCCTTGTGTTGCCATAAAATAAAAACCACCATAAATAATAAAACTAGCTCTTCATTAAAAACAGTTTTTTTTTTAATTTTCAATCATCAAACCTACTCCAACATATGCTGAAGAAGAAATGTTTACTGAACCTCCTGTTTGAAATTGAACAAAATGCCAATTTCCTTCAGTGAAAAAAGGTGTCCTATCACAGAATACACTTTTATAGGAAGAATTAAGTTTATTATCTGATTGGCCCCTGATGACCCTTTTTCATTAATGAGCACACACTGCTTATTGCATCAGTACTTGGTTCTGAACAAATCATGAAGTGTAAATATCTCATAATTCCATAAAATGAATAGTAACTTCCCATGTGTATTGTTTTCAAAAAGATTTGTGGAAACTAGCCATCGATCTTCATTTCCTGCTTCTTCTGTGTAGCCAACATATTCTATTTCAGGAAATATTTTTGTTCCGAAGCATAGAACGTTTTGTTGTCAGTTTCTTTCCCACCCTGGTTCTTTGAGGTAATGGTTCAGCTCCTATCACTGTCTACCACACAGACTCTAATTATGAAACACATGCATAAGTCATAGAGGTTCCAGTTCATTTTATTTTCAGAAGAGCTAATCTCAGACTCCATCCAATGTATCTCAAAGAGTTATTCAGCCAAGGGTAGAAAATGCAAAGCACTGTAAGAGTTGGATCTGAAGTTTTGCTCCCTATTCCACAGTTTCTTAACTAGGTGGCCTTGAGGAAGATGTCACTTTTTAGGGCCCTATGTATCTATTTGTAAAGTGGGAATAATAATAAAAACAACAAGAATTAAAAATAATAATACCTGAAAAGGCTAGCCTGGATATCTCAGACACAGAGACAGAGAGATACTCTGAGTTCTTTGAATCCATTAAGACTATTAAAAAAACAAAACAAAACAAAACACCAGTGCAGTTTCCCAAGAAACAATATTGCCAGTAATATCAAACTTGGCTTTAGGAGGGAGTATTTCCGGAGTAGCAAGTAACTGAGACACATAATTTCAGAGGTGAATACACTGTAACCAGCAAATGCACCTTCAATTCTCCCTGGGATCAGGACAGCCCAGGACTTGGAACAAACACATTTTAAGGGGGGAGGTAATCGCCTTTTGGCACTTGATTTCATATTCCACTAACTGCAGAAACAGTGAATGATAGGAAGATGCTCATGTCTGGGATTCCTAAGACCTGGCTTCTAGTCCTATTTCTCTCCTTTCTGCCTAGATGATCTTGGGTGAATTTCTTCCTTCTCTGAGGCTCAGTTTTATTTATCATCTGTAAAGTTAGAAGGCAAAACTGTACGGTATAAGTGTAATATATTAAGCAGGACATTGCCTGCCATTGCAAAGCAATTGGTAGCCTAACTGCACCTGTTCAGGCTAAATTAGTTCCTAGCTTTCCTTTCTGGGGTGTTACATGATCCATATGCAGTTCAGGTTATTATAGTGTCAGCTCTCAGTGGAACTGTGAAATGGGGGTATGTCTAAGTATTGTCATTTTCACCCCCTCTTTAAGTGTCCTCCACAAACTACATAGCTCCACTCATGGTTTACTTCAGCTGTCATTTCCTCAGATGGCATTTCCTCAACATGCAGGAATAGATAAGTGAACTGGTGGTAGTGATGACTCTACCCTGGATGAAAAAAAATAACTGCAATAAGCCCATTCCCTAATCCCAAATGTGGATGACAAATTGTTGGGTAGAAAATAGATAAGAAAATGCTAACAAATGAGTAATTTAGCATGCATCTTTATTACGGTCTTGAGAGCAATAAACTATTATCACTTTTATAATCAATAATTAACCAAAATGACAAATAACTATGGTTATGAAGATGATGATGATGAGTATAATGAATTGTTATATTTAGAAAGCAAGTCCACTTAAAGTACTGGGTGTTTCAGATGTTCTGAAACTCAAATGATTTATTTCACTATAGAAAGGTTACTAAATCCATAAAATTTTGTTAAACAGATTTGACTGATAAAACTTGACACAGCAAGATGATGATGTGTGCCTTGGTTTAAAATGCTCATTTTTATTCTTCCTTTTTACTCGTCAGCAACCAAACTGAATCTCCTGCCTTCAGAGCATAAGACTTCTGGTAAGCTCTGAGTCTTCTAGAAAATTGATTTTCCTGGACACATTGCTGCTAGTGTCTCATGCTGATGAATGACCCTGCTAGTGAAACACAATTTCTACTAAATCAACAAATAGTTGTTATAAAGGCTCTAAGTCTTACTCTATTCCTATAACAAAAGCTTCTACCTCCTGCTCATTAATCCTTGTATGTGAACGTCAAACGATGGGGAAAATTCCAATAAACCCTCTTCTTTTCTTAATTCCTTTCCAGTTATTTCCTAAAATTCTGATGAGGAGACTTGATTCCAAGGAAAGAATGGTGAGAGTCAATGCTGGTAATCATATCCTGAAGGGGACAGGCTCATTCAAGTGTCAATGGAAATGTCCTTCTGTTAGGTTTATGTCATCCCTAAGCTTGTTCAATTTTATTTGATGAAGGAAGGGAAGGAAAAAATGCAGAAGGGAAGGAGCAAGGAAGAAAAGGGGGGAAGATTAATACTCAGGGAGCACACCTTGTCATTGTTGGATTTGGAGCTGTGTAATGATGAGTCATTCTTGTAGGATCCAGAGGAGAAAAGCGTTTCTTTGTAATGTATTTTTCTCTTGGTTGTGATCATACCAGTGTTTCACTGATTTGAGGTTATATTAAAGGAGAATTATCATGATCATCATCATAATTATTATATTATTATAATCAGTCCTAAGAATTAAGCTTAAGTGTGTCTACTCAACATTTACTCCCAGTACTTTTTCAGCAGTCAACCTGGTATTTCCCACTCCTGCAGTAATACTTTTGTGTAGGCAAGAAATTCTAAGTAATCTAAGGTGTCTGCTGACAGCCTTCTGTTAACAATGATGTAACACTATACTGGCAGGCTTCAGGTCTCAATTAGCAGTATATTTAGCATCTTTCTCCAAGGGGTGCTAGCTACAATAGCATTATTATCTCCATTCATTAGGATAATGAGCTTTTAAATTCTTTCTTTAAAGTAAGCTCTATGCCCAATGTGGGCCTGAAACTTATGATCCCAAGATTTAGAGTCACATGCTCTACCCAATGAGCCAGCCAGGCGCCCTCATTTTTTAATTATTATTTTTTTAGAACCATGAACTTTTAAATAGTAAAGGAGTATTGTTACCTGCCTAATGGTCTTTTTAATGAACCAATAAAACTATCTTTCTTCCTAAAATATCGGAAATTTGTTGATGGAGGCCCCACATTTACTGAACTATGATTTTTTACTTTTTTCCCAGAAGTTGTTTAACAAATAGGTAGACCCAATTTCTCTACACTTTTCTGTGCCCCCACAGTGTGTCAAAATTTAGAAGTGACTGGTGGCAGGATCCACTGCTTCTCTGTCTCCATCTTTCCCAAAGGAAAATCTTAGACCTCATTACAGAAAATCCCAAATCCCACAATATTGTTTCTTTTCTCTAGGATCTGGGATGCAAAGCTTTCATTCACGATGTACAACTCTGATATATCCAAACAAGAGATCCACCCAGGGATCTTCCCATTGGGCCCATCACCCAAGGAGAAGGATGCCTGAAGGCTCCTCAGGTGAGCAGTTGCTATTGGAATTATAATAATAAGAATAATATGCTGGAGGATAGGGAATAATCAAGAGGACACAGTGTCTACAGCTCTCCACTCTAATACTGCCTTCCTGCAGTCTTAGGACAGAAGAGGAAACAGAAGCCTAGTAAATCGTTAAGGTATGTGTTCTGTGGTGCTCCTGCTTTGGAGGGGATGCATTATCAGAAAATAGTCCAGAAACTAGTAACTCGAATCTCCCTTTCTAGAGATGGTTGATCAGAGTTAGTACTTTAGTCTGAGGTTCTATAACACAGAAAACTAATTATGTTTAGTGAATATGAATCTTGCTTCTCTTGTGCTCTTATCCACAAAAATAACCAGGCAAAGATTGGGGACAATGGATATCATTATCTGAAACAGGAACTTCTGAACAATCTTTCTCTGAAATGGCTACAGTACAATGAGAATGCCTCAGCATTTAATGACCAACATCAACCATCAGATGATGACTAAATTTCTTCTGAAACATCAAATATCAAGAAAAGAAATGCATACTCATCAAAAGTATACACACAGTATAATCTGTAGGAACACTTGGAATTTCATGCATAGTATGTTTTGCTCAAGGAACCTTTTTTTTTTTTTAAACTCATTTAAAAATCTACCTTTCACTTAGTACAGGGACAAATATTTTTTCTTCTGGCACTAAACTCACAAAATTATAGGTCCCAATGGAAATACGTGAAACAGATACACGCACACACACACACATATACACACAGACATACACGTACACACAAAGGTGGGGGGGAGACACACAAAGAGAAACACTGGAAAACAATAAAATATTTTATCAGTAGACTAGAACCCAAGGAATCATTGAAAACTGGAAAGTAGACATTAAGTCTCAGCGTGGAGACAGGATCTCAGAAGAAAGCTGTGGTCAAAATTAAGTTTGAGAAGTTTGTGCTACTAGTAGCGGAAGATGAGCACTAAAGGTGTTCCACATCTGGAAACAGAAGAACCCAGAAGCAGGCAGACACTTAAGCAAAACTAACAAAGTATTTAGATGGCTATCCCTGCACACTTTTCCAGATAGTCCAAGTCCTGTATTATAGGCATCTACTTCCCCTTTTTAGCTGAATGACAGTCGCAGTTAGAGAGAATGGGGAAATTATTGAAGTCAGAAACACAAAGAGCAAGTGTTTTAGTCTATTCAGTCTGTTGTAACAGAGTACTATAAGAGCAAGTGGCTTCTAAACAACAGAAACATATTTCCACGTAGTTCTGGAGGCCAGAAGTCTGAGATTCAGTGGCCAGCATAATCGATTTCTGGTGAGGGTGCTCTTCCACGTTGCAGACTGCTAAACCCTCACTGAATATTCACATGACTCAGAGCCAGCAGGGGGTGGGGGGGAGTGGGGTTGGTGAGTGGTGGTGGGGGTAGGCGGTCTGGTCTTCAACTCTTAAAAGAACAATAACCCCAGTCATAAAGGATCCACTCTTGTGGCCTCATCTAATGATAATTGCCTCACAAAGGCACTACCTCCTATTATCATCATAATGAGGGGTTAGGGTGATAAGGTCTCACCAGGTGAACCTTGGGGGTATAGAAACATTCAGTCCATAATAGCACACCACCATCATTTCCTGCTGGAGTTAACCTAATTGTCTCCTAATTAGGTTAGACCAATTAGACCAATTGGTCTCCTTGCTCCCATACTCTTCCCCCCAAAACTTAATCTTCACAGAGTACCATGAGAGATCCATTTATAATTCAAATCAGATTGTGCCTCTCCCCTGTTCAAAATATCCCACTGGCTGATTGTTACACATGAATAAAATCAAAAGTCCTCCTGATGACCTCAAGTACTCTATAATCTGTCCAAGTGCAAGTCCTGCACCTGCTTTTTCAGTCTCTTCTTCCTCAACAGGCTCCAGCCAACAGCGACTTCCTTATTGTTGCACATTTCTCCACAGTGCCTTTGCATCTAATCTTCCCTCAAGTACACTGTATCCACACTCTCACTTGATGGAAGCCTCTGTTTAGCTGTCACCTCCTCCAAGAGGCCTTTCTTATCTATCTAAAGTAGTACCTCCCTCACTTTCCATTCTGTAAGTATCCTTTTGTTTTTCTTTTAGCACTCATTAATAGATGATAGGCACATAGGACATAATCACATAACAATATGCATGCAATACATAGTTATTGAATATTGATCAAATGAATGGATAGTACAAAAATGAGTACAAAAAACAAAGCAGAAGAGTGAATTAGTGAAGTGGAGGGCCAACCTGCAATATCTGACCAGAATAGACTAAAAGAGTATAAATAGATAAACAGATACAATGTCAAAGACATATTAACATATAAAATAAATTTATAAGTTTCAACATCCTTAAAATCAAAGTTTCAAAGAGCATGAATAGAGGGAGTGAAGTGAGGTAATATTTTAGGGGAAATTATGAGGTAACTAGAATTCTCCACAAATGAAGAAAGACTTAAAATATGAAAATCATAAAAAAATAATAAACCCACATACAGATACATTGCCATGCTATTTCAGAAATGTTAAATACCTAGAAATAAATCTAAGCAGAAGAATGACAAACCTTTATAGAAAAAACTATAGAAATTTACTAAGTAATATCAATCTATACCTGCATAAATTGAGAGCTATACTAGTCTTGAAAAGGTATATTGGAAATTGAACTCCAATAAAAAAATAAATAAAAAAGAAAAAAAGAAAAGGTATATTCACATTTTATTTCTTTTCCTCTGCTTAATGTGGATTTGATTTTCTCTTCTTTTTCAGTTTCCTAAAGGTACAAGCTTAGATTATTGATTTTAGATTTTTCTTCCAATCTGATAGCATTCAATGGTATAAATTTCCCTCTCAGCACTGCTTTGCTGCACCCCACACATTTTGAAAAGTTATATCTTCAATCTTGTTTACTTCAAAATACTTGTTAATTTCTGGGGGCTTCTTCTTTGATCCAAGTACTATTTAGAAGCTTGTTGTTTTATTTGCAAGTGATTTGGGATTTCACATATTTCATTTTAATTTCTGGTTATTAGAGCATTTGTTATATGGTTTCTACACTTTTAACTTTGTTAAGGTGTGTTTTATGTCCCAGAATGTGTTATGTAAATGGTAATATGTTCCAGGAGAGCTGGAGAAGAATGTGTTTTCTGCTTTTGTTAGATGAAGTAGTCTATAGATATCATTTAGGTCCAATTGATTAATGGGGCTATTCAGTTTAACTATGTCCTATTTTTCTCCTTGTAGGATCTGTAAATTATTGATAGAGGGGTGTTGAAGTATCCAAATAGAATAGTGAATTCTCCTATTTCTCCATGTGGATCTCTTAGTTCTTGTCCAGCATAGTTTGCCACTATGTTGTTCGGTGTATATGCATTAAGGATTGTTATCTTCTTGAAGGAATGAGTCCTTTATCATTATCCAATGACCATCTTTATCCTTCATCATTTTCTTCCCAGCTTATTGGGGCATAATTGACACATAACATTATGTAGGTTTGAGGTATACAACTCATTGATTTCATACACTTATATATATATAATAGGATTACAACCTTAACACCTCAATCACATCACATAATTATCATTTCTTGTTTGTGGTGAGAACATTTATGATCTACTCTGTTGGCAACTTTCAACTATATAATAGAATATTGTTAACAAGAATCACAATGCTAGGCATTAGAGCCCTAGAACTTATTCATCTTCTGACTGTAAGATTGTATCCTTTGTCCAACATCTCACCCCTCAGCCCCTGACAACCATCATTCTCATCTCTGTTTCTACAAGTTTGGCTTTTATAAATTTCTCACATAAAGGATATCACACAGTATTTGTCTTTCTCTGACTTATTTCACCTAGTATATATATAGTATAGAGTATACCCTCAAGGTCCATCCATGTTGTCACAAATGGCAGGCTTTCTTTCTTTTTGTGGCTGAATAATATTCCACTCTGTATGTGCATGTGTGTACGTGTATGTGTGTGTATGACATCTTCTTTTATTTTTCTCTTTTTAAAAATTGTATTTAAATTCAAGTTTGTTAACATATAGTGTATTATTAGTTTCAGGAGTAGGATTTAGTGATTCATCAGTTGCATATAACACTCAGTACTCATTACATTAAGTGCCCTCCTTAATGTCCAACACCCACCACCCACCACCCCTCCAGCAACCGTCACTTTGTTCCCTATAGTTAAGAGTCTCTTATGCCTTACCTCCCTCTATGTTTTTATTTTATTTACCCATTCATCCACTAATAGGCAATTAGATTGTTTTCATAACTTACTTGGTTCTTGTGAATAAAGCTGTAATAAACATGAGAGTGCAGCTATTGCCTCGAAATCCTGATCTCATTTCCTTTGGATATATAACCAGAAGTGAGACTGATGGACAACATGCTAGTTCTATTTTTAATTTTTTGAGGAACTTTCATACTGTTAATAGTTGTAACAGTTTACATCACTACTAACGGTGCACAAAGTTTTCCTTTTCTCTATATCCTAACCAACACTTATTATCTCTTGTCTCTGATCATGGCCATTCTAACAAGTGTGAGATCATAGCTCATGGTAGTTTCAATTTGCATTTCCTTGATGACTAGTGAGGTGAAACATCTTTTCATGTACTTCTTGGCCATTTGTATGTATTTGGAAAAAAAAGATTATTCAGTTCTTCTGTCCATTTTTAATTGGATTTTTCTTTATTTGCTATCTTGTTATATGAGTTCTTTACATATTTTGGATTAATTTCTTATCATACGTATGCTTTGAAGTTATTTTCTCCCATCCCCTAGGTTGCTTCTCATTTTGTTAATTGTTTCTTTTGCTGTGCAGAGGCTTTTTAGTTTGATGTAGTCCCACTTATTTAGTTTTGCCTTTGTTGCTTGTGCTTTTGGTGTCCTATCCAAAAAATCATTTCCAAGACAA
Organism: Vulpes vulpes; assembly: GCF_048418805.1. NCBI lineage: Eukaryota > Metazoa > Chordata > Mammalia > Carnivora > Canidae > Vulpes > Vulpes vulpes. The sequence continues at coordinate 90,806,502 of NC_132796.1, read as the reverse complement.
GGAGCATTTTCCTTATGTTTTCTTGTTGAAGTCTTACAGTTTTAGGTCTTAGGTTTGTGTTTTGATTCCATTTCAAATTAATTTTTGTGAGTGGTGTAAGATAGTTAAGGGTCTAATTTCATTTTTCTAAATGTGATTGTACAGTTTTCCAATAGCAATTATTGAAAAAACTATCCTTTCCTCATGGAGTGTTCTTAGCTCCTTGTCAAATATTAGTGGACTGTATATGCAGGGTTTATTTCTGGGCTCTTACTTTTGTTCTGTTGATCTATGTGTCTGTTTTTATGCCAGTACCATACTATTTTTATTATGATAGCTTTGTAGCATAGTTGAAAATCAGGAAGTATAATGCCTACAGGTTTGTTCTTTTTCAGGACTGCTTTGGTTATTCAGGGTCCTAGGTGGTTCCATGTAAATTTTAGGTTGCTTTTTCTTTCTGCGAAAAATGCCAGTGGAATTTTGATAGAGAGTGCATTGAATCTATAGATGGTAGAATGCGTGGATGGCTCAGTAGTTGAGTGTCTGCCTTCGGCAGGGCATGATCCCAGAGTCCTTTTCACATCGGGTTCCCTGCAAAAAGCCTGCCTCTCTCTACCTATGTCTCTTCCTCTTTCTCTCTGTGTCTCTCATGAATAATCAATTAATCAATCAATCAATCTATGGATGGCTTCGGGTAGTATGGACATGTTAACAATATTAATGCCTCTAATGGGATATTTTCCGGTGTGTGTGTGTTTTCTTCAATTTCTTTACCAGAGCCATTACGAGGTTACAGCCAAGTTGCAACTGGGCATGTAGCCGTGTGGGGAAGGAGAACCGGCTTCCAAATTCATTGACATAGTTGTTAGAAGCCCTCAGTTCCTCACTTTATAGATCTCTCCATAGGTTTCTCGGATGTTCTTATAACATGGCAACTGGCTTCCCTCAGAACATTCTTTAGTACAGATTACTTTTTAAGACTACATATTTTTTCTATAATAATATATGTGGCATGTATAAATTCCTTTGGGGAATGAATAATGGTAAAAATATATAAATAGTAAAAGAGTCGACCTCATTGAAATCAGTACAGCTCATCTCGCTAAGGCTAACATGACATATTGTGGGGGAAATATAGTTTGTTGCCTCCCCAATCCCTTTTTCCTGCTCTCCTAGCTGTGTAGCTACCATGCAGTTTGGGTAAAATTTACTTTAGGCAGGATCCATGTGTGAGCTGTAAGTGGCCAAAGCCAACCAGCATAGGCTTATTTTAGTCATAGAGATTGATTCAGAGGAAGGCACAGAATATCGTGGAAATTTGTTCAATTTTTGAGGAATAATTCTTCCACTCTCTGGAAATGGAGGAGAAAGTATATAGCCCTGGTTAATAATGGCAGTGATCTTGCAAGCATAAGGGGACCATCTAAAGAATTAATTGGATATCTCATAAGCAGAGTGTGAACTGCCTAAAAGAAATCAGGTGCTAGGTGACATCCTTCAGTTACTAGCTGAAACCAATTCTGGAGCCATCTTACCTCTGGCAATAAATTTCTTATTATTTAAGCAGGCTTGAATTGAATCTTCTTTTATTTGTCATATAAATTGTACTAAATGATAGATGTGGCAATAAGAAAAATCTCACTGGAGGATATTGGGGATTGAGAATGCACCTTCCTAAAGGACCTAGAGTTGCATATGTGGGATATAAGAAACTATTTGACTTAATGGGTTATAGTGAGAGATCCAAATCCAGGTTCTATTACTCTTTTACTCCTTTGTATATTACTCTATTCATTTAAAGGGGGTGCATTTTGAGGTGCCAAGTACATATGGGCTGTGATGAAAGAGGGGCACATGTCACACTGTGAAATTTCATCCATTCAGGCACATATTTAATTCCCTTTCTGGAGTTTTGTAGTGCAGTCTGGAGTCTGATATATACCAGTGTTTTTCAATCCTGTAAGACTGAATGTTCCTTTTTTTTCTTTACATTAAATATACAATATTTCCCTCCCTTACTATACTGAAATTAAATTCCCAGAAAATCTAAACCTCCCTACGTCTTTATTTTTTAAAATAAACATATTGCCTCAACTGTAATAAAAATAATAAATACAACATAAGTAATTTACAATGAGATAGTACATACATCAGTATACATATACTTGGACAAAAGTATGCCAGAAGCTAAGGCAAAGTTATCAGAGGCTTGTACTTAATATCTTGCATCACTATGAATATGACAGCTCTAAATACAGCCTGATTCAAGTGTGTTGTACTATCGACTCAAATAACACAAATGACATTATTATTGGTGATATCATTTTCCAGAGTGGTGATCAAGATTTGTAACTTTTTAAGCAAAACAAAGTGCACTCTTCCTTTCATTTACTTGGTAGTTTTGTTCCTCAAAAAATCAGTGTTTATTAAATGTGTGGAAAAAATGTTTTCTGTCTGTAAACAAAATAATTAAATTCCAGATTCAGATTATCTTTTTTTAAAGATTTTATTTTAAGTAATCTCTACACTCAACATGGGTCTCAAACTCAACCTTGAGACCAAGAGTCACACACTCCACTGACTGAGCCAGCCAGGTGCCCCAGATTCAGATTATTATTATTATTATTATTATTATTATTATTATGTTTTTTTCTTTTATGTTACATGAGTATGTAGGGGAAAATTGGAAAGTCATGGGACACAAGATTTATTGGTTGGGATTGTCCCACATTTTTTATAGAATATCCAGTATTCCTGATTTTTGTTCCTGAGTCACCACGAAAAAGCTGGTGATGAGACTCAGAGAAATTGAGAAGGTAACAGTTGTTTAGAAGAGACTAGAGGAACCACTCTTGAACTCTCCTACACCTAGAAACTCAGTATGAGTTGAATGATAAAAAACGTATAGAGTAAGGGGCAGTTTTCAGTTAATTTCCCCTGGACTCTGAGAGATAATAAGCATAATGTATTGTTCTCTTTCCACTCTTCAGGGTTTGGGAAAGTTTTACACATCTCCCCATTGGTTTTATATAATACATATTAATTGAGTTAATTAATTTTTCTGCTTGTACATTGTCTTGCTAAACTCCCTAAAATATGATCATAGAATACTAACTGTAACTGAACCAAGGAGGAGGAGGGCTCTATGATATGTATGAAATAAGCTTTTAAGGACTGATGTGGATAGATTTGTGATAGGAAGGTGAGGAGCCAATATTTGAATTTCATGTTTACATGAAACTTACTGGGAAAGTAACAACTTTCAGCTGTTTATTGGTGTCTTTGTACATCTACCCTGCTCATTCAGTATGAAATTAGGAAACTCATCCTCCAAAACCATAGAAAAGCAAATACTGATGGCCCTCACAGTAGGCTAAAGGAGGAAGCTAAAAATTGAGAGATCAGCCACCTACCCAAGTAATGCGTTCATATCACACTGGAGGCCTTTCTAATTTGGACATTCAGGAACATGTGCATCCTACTTCCAGATTGAAGTTACAATTTTTATAGTCAAATATTTTCCTGTTACTGTTGAGTAACTAAGAACTAACTGGCATCTAACCATCTGTTTGGCATTATTCTATCAGTATTATTCTTCTCATATCATGATTTATTAATATTTCTACTGAATTATGAAAGCATATTTGGCAAGTTATTACAGCAATAATTATGAACACTCTATCCCCTCCAAACAAAGACTCATAAGGATGAGGAAAATGTTGATTTCAAACAAACAAAAGCTTAATTTTCTAAGGATACAATGATGTTCTTTCCATTGACCAGATATAGCAATGACACCTGCCTTAAAATGATGGTTTCATAAGTACCTACACCAAGCTAGTAAGCTATCAAAAAGAGGTTGATACAAATTCCATGGGGGCAAAAGATATTTTACTGTGCTTAGTTTTGCTGTATTGAGATCTGAAGGATGTCATAGAAAACACCCCTGGACTATGATTAATTTGGTAATAGTGGAACAGTCACTGCACTGAACTACGCATTATTTTAGTATTGTTTCTTTCAACAATTCTGACTTTTAGACTCAATCTTAACCTAGGAAATACAGGTGTCTATGCCTAAATAGCATCATCTACTCTGATTTCTTACCTTACGTCATATAGAAATAGCTGCCATATAGTACAGCAGTGGGGAAGTACTAAGGATGACCATGTTACCATAAATACTTATAGAAACAGTTGGGTTACCCCCAAAGTATTCTATGAAGTAGTAAACATTTTTAAGAAGCTGTCTTAATAACTTCAGATAAACTTTTTCCACCCAGCTATTAATTACCCTAGGATGAATACCTAAAGTGATCTGCAGGGTTTAAAACCAAGAGTGAGCTGGAAACAAGAGCAAGATTTCAGCTTCAGGGTGAAAATCTGGTTAGTTCAGCTAATTAGCACTATGGTATGAACCATTTCTTTGTGTCATTCATTTCACAAACTGAACCATATAACTCTAGAGGGGTCAGTGCAACCTATTATCCCTATAAAAAAATTCCATTCGGTCATGAGAGAGACACACACTCAACAATGGTTTGTACTGGGAGAAAACTATCCAGACAGAAACACATGAAGTCTTTATTTTTCTTTCACTCCTTAACACAGAAGAATTTGTCTGATCAAAGAAAAAAATACATTGTGGTAATGGGAGAGAAAGCAGGTAAGTCTAGATAAAAGGAAAGTAGGAACATCATTTCAAATCAAGGAAGGGTATAAAACTATAATTTGTAGCATTTGCTGCTTTCCACCTTCAAGCAATGAACATGACATAACTGAGGGAGGAGTTGGGAAAAAATACACAGCAGCACACCATTATAGGTATTTCTACCACACAGATGCAAGAGATGTACATAACCTCAACAGCGTAGATAACAGTAAAATTTTTGTAGAATAATTAGGAATTTATGAGTTTTGAGTACTTGTTTTCTTTGTTTCTTTTTAAATTATTATTTTTGTTTTTTTTTTAGATAAGATCCACACCCAATGTGAGGCTTGAACTCACGACCCCGAGATCAAGAGTCGCATGCTCTATTGACTGAGCCAGCCAGGCACCCCTATTTTCTTTGCTTTTAATATAATTTATTTAGTTGTAAATTTACATAGCTTATATTTAAAAATAATGGCTATTTCATACTTGGCTTATAAAATTATTGACAGTTTAGTAGTAGCCTCTCCCAAACCTACACAAGAGAGTTCTAGCACACCACTGGTTACAGTAAATAGAGAAGTATTAAATTTGAGTATTGAAGAGATAGTAATCTTCCTTAGCAAGACCATTTCCTTCATTCACAATACTGCACAGCCCATTCACAATTACAGAAGGAAAGCTTCAGGGGAAAAAGTAAAATATAAGCTAGACTATCCAAATATGAAGTTTGTTTTGATATATCATTTGGGAATTAGTAACTCAATGTATTCTTAGAGATTAATATTTAAAATAGTGATCATGGGGTGCCTGAGTGGCTCAACCAGTTAAGCATACAACTCTTGATTTTAGTTCAGGTTGTGATTTCAGGGTTGTGAGATGGAGCCCATGGTTGGGCTCTGTGCTCAGTAGGCAGTCAGTTTCTCTTCCTCTCCCTTTGCCCCTCCCCCTGCTTGAACTCTTTCTCACATACTCTCTCTCAAATAAATAAATAAATGAATAAATAAATAAATAAATAAATAAATCTTTTTTAAAAAAGTATATTTAAACCACTGATTTAGACTCTAGTTTGTTTTCTGGTTATGTTTTGTGAATTATGCCCCAGAACCTTTCATGAGATTACTGTTTTATTTATTTATTTATGCGTTTGTTTTAAGTAAGATTTACACCCAACATGGGGCTTGAAATCCCAACCCTGAGATTGAGTCATATGCTCTACTGACTGAACCAGCCAGGCACTCCATTAGATCACTATTTTATTTTATTTTTTTTTTAAGATTTTATTTTAGAAAAAGAGAGAGTGAGTTGGGGAGGGACAAAGGGACAGGAAGAGGGAGAATCTCCAGCAGGCTCCCCACTGAGCAAGGGGCCCCATGCGGGGCTCAATCTCATAATCCTGAGATCATGACCTAAGCCAAAAATCAAGAATTGGACGCTTGACCAACTGAGCCACCCAGGTGTCTCTTGTTTTTAAACAAGTTCTGCTGCTAGAAGAACAATAATGCACTTAAAGGTTTTTCATTTAAGTTTCAAAGCACACATATTGGCATGGGTGAGGAGTTTGGAATCATACCTATTAGCCCCTGCAGTAGCCCTAGAGACACTTTCATAGAATCCCAGGGCTCCACAGAATTACTTGAATAGATGAGTAAGAAAGTTTGAAAAGTTCTATGTAAGGAGGCCTCTTGAACCTTGCTTAGCATAGCCTGTGGCTGATGTCCTGCATATCAAGTATTAATGACACAGTTATAGTTTATAATTTATTATCCACATGCACATGAACATATTGCTTTTGTAGCAAAACATTTACTTGCAGCAAGTCTAAAAGTTTAAGAGATAATGCTTAATCAGTAAGTTGATGTTGTTTTGGAAACATAAACTGCTCCCAAATTCTGACAAGTTTCACCCTTACATGTGATCCACTGCATATATCTTTCCCATATGAAGTACTTGCTATAACTAGAAGATTATAGATTTGGAATCATCAGGCTAGCGATCCCCCCACAATAGGCACTTTAATCAAGGCAGTCGTCCCCATTTACCTTGAGACACGCTAGGATCTTGCTTAACACACTTTCTCAGGCAGTTACAAACAATCAGAATAGGCACCCCAGTTAAAGTCATGTATCCTTTATGGGCCAGGAAGTCTTCAAGGTCACATTCAGCTATAATGTCTTGGGCACAGCACAACATCAATCTCATCTTCTCAATTCTTACTATTATTTTACTCTCTTTCTCTTAGCTTGCTTCACTTAAAGAAACAGGCAGATAGACACAAATATCTGAATCTTTGAATTCTTTCAGAGGAGAACTAAATTCACTAACTTCACGAACAGAACATAGAGACCACTTTACATGGTACAAAGATCTGCTCAAGATTAACAGTTGGAGGGGGCACCTGGGTGGCTCAGTGGTTGAGTGTCTGCTTTTGGCTGAAGTCGTGATCCTGGGGTCCTGGGATTGAGTCCCATATCAGGTTCCCTGCGGGAAGCCTGCTTCTCCCTCTGCTATGTCTTTGCCTCTCTCTCTGTGTCTCTCATGAATAAATAAACAAAATCTTAAAAAAAAAAAAAAGATTAATAGTTGGAGAAAAAAGTAAGAATTTCTTCCTTTACCTGCTTCCCCCAATCTGCCCAAAAGAGTACAGGACACTCAGTTCACTCATGGTGGTAGTTCCTAAACTGAATCATCATAGGACAGATGCCAAGGACGTACTGCATGCTTATAGCAAAAATTATTAGGAATGCCCTCTGCATGGGTGATTATAAATTGGCTATGGGGTTTAATTAAGGGGTTTTCATTTCATGATCTAAACAACTGGGCTTTGGGATTAGCAGTTGCTGTCTGTTCACATCAGTAACTGGCAATGATTCTTCTAATCATATGAGGACATATTAGCATATTGTGCATTGCAAGATGGTGCTCCCAATAAAAAGTGACAAAAGGTTTCTGAACTCAGCATCTGTCATGCAGAATGCATGGATATCCAGAATGCATATCCATTTTATTTATAAAATATCTTCATTCCCAAGAGATCTTATTTATTTTTGTTTGAGAAGCTACTAAAATCTAAAACAACCAACCAAACTTGATTTCTCAATATCCCAAAGGAACTTCGAAAAAAAATCATTCTTTAATTATTATATAGTATTTTTAAATACATAGCTTATGTCCAGTTAGCAACCAAAAAATGGTTTAGAAGCATAATAAAAATCACAGTCAGTATTCAGCTGAAGTAGTCTGTTAATGCAAGATTCTCATCTATTAACTTTTCTTTGAAAATTTCCCATCATCTCCAAGATTATATATAAATATATATATATATATATCTTGATACTTTGTCATTCTGTAGATGCTACAAATATGCATTTTACCAAAATGCTTTACAGATTGGATAAAAAGTATAAATATGATAGAATTAGCTAGCTGGCATTTCAATGAAAGATTTGCTTAATATATTTGATAAATGTTTTTCATGGAACATAAGCCTTTAAAATTGTTATTCATTCATTTTACAAATATTTGAAGTGTCTAATAGGTGCCAGATAAGGCACTGGATATGGGGATATAGCAATGAACAATAGATATAATCTCTGCTCTTACAGAAATTTCAAAGTCACATGGAAAACAAAAGATGTATAATATAGATCTCTTTTGTAGATCCATAATTCACATTAGCATAAGAAGCAGGCAAACTGAGGCACCCAGGTGGCTCAATCAGTTAAACTTCTGACTTTGGCTTAGGTCATGACCTCATGGTCCTGGGATGGAGTCCTGCTTCAGGCTCTACGCTCAGTGAGGAGTCGGCTTGTCCCTCTCCTTCTTCCTCTGCCCCTCCTCACACTCATGTTCTCTCTGTTTATCTCTCAAATAAATAAATAAAATCTTCCAAAAAAAAGAAGCAAGTGAATAACAACAATGACAACAACAACAAAGCCAGTTCCTTAACTGGGTATTTCCCAAGCCAATTTGAATGAAACAAATGTTCTGAAGAACTCACACTGGGGCAACTGAGTGAAAAAAAATGGAGCTAGGTAAATAGACCAAGAAATTTAATCTTGTTTTCGTGCCAAGTATAGCATTATTCTTTGAAACTTGTAATATGAGACACCTAATTCTCTAATAATCAGAATGTTTGAAATTATGGATCAGAGTTTATTCCATGTGTGTATGGACAGAAGCTAGAAAGGAAGTTACTATCAGCTATCAGCTGTGAGATCCAAGAATCCCTAGGGCCCAACTATATTATATAGCAATACAAATTCTGTGCAAAGGTCTTTAGTGGGACTGTCCTTGCTGGAGGCCTTGATAGATCCCCTCTCCCAACTGGTAGCCACACTCTTGGTATCCCTGTTTCTCAGGAGTTAATTTTATTTTTAATCCTCAAAAATAAATAGGAAGGGGTAGTAAGGGATATTTTTGTAACCCACAAATGCCCTAATGCTCTGGCTAGAAATCAACCTTATGTAAACTGGATGGCCCCAGGCCTCATGAGCATAATGGCACAAATGAAGTCACATTGACATTTATGCCCAAATTAGACTGAGTCATTGCTTCCACTTGGCTAGGTGGTAGAGCCTGTGGAGGATTTCATGAGGTTTCTAGGATGGCAGTGGGACTCTTTTTTTTTTTTTTTTTTGGCAAATCAGTCAGGGTCAATGTTCAGTCCACAACTGTTGACATTTCTGGCTCCCCTTGCTCACACACTACTTCAGCTCGCTCATGCCTCACTGCTGTCTGCAGCCACTGTTGTCTTTCTGTAGCCAAATTGAACTTCTTTCATTTCCGAGAATATGCCATGCTTCCATCAATCTTAGGCCATGTCAACTTGCTACACTTTCAATCTGAAACATATTTTGTTTAAATCTCATGTCAAGTATGACATTCTAGGAAGCATTACTTGACTATAAACTAGAGGCACCCCTCCAATGTGTCCATGTAGCACACCATAGTCATTTCCTACTGTAGTACTTATCACATTGTTTTATTTTTTATATGTTTTAAATAGATTTTATTTATTCATTCATGAGAGACAGAGAGAGAGAGAGAGAGAGAGAGAGAGAGAGAGGCAGAGACCCAGGCAGAGGGAGAAGCAGGCTCCATGAAGGGATCCCGATGTGGGACTTGATCCCGGGACTCTGGAGTCATGCCCTGGGCCGAAGGCAGGTGCTAAACCGCTAAGCCACCCAGGCATCCCCAACTTATCACATTGTTTTTATAGTCTGTCAGGAAAGAAAGAGGTAAACAGCAAAATCCTTATGGAAGGAGAGTATGTCTTTTATTAATCTGTGTGTCTTGGGCACTTCCCATGGGGCCCAGCACATAATAGAACATTTTTATAGGAGGGTTTGCAACTGTCCTTCTACAATTAAACTGATATTCTAGTTACAAGTAGGTTATAAACGAGCCAATCTTGATTAGCAGTTTTCAAACTGAAGTCACACATACCAACTATCTTTCCTTATTTCTCATATTTAAAACATCACTGTATAGCCTACCCCAGGCAATTTTGTGATAGAGAATTATCTATTGACTTATTCTGTTCCTTCAGGCACTCAGAGTCCTCATTCTCAGCTTTGACTGCCTGAAGCTTCCCAGAGTTTTACCAGGCCATCCTAGACATTGTATGCTCTGGATTCTCCTTCCTTATCAATTTTTTTTCCTGTCCTAGGTCTTATTTCCTTAGAGCTCTGCTCTCTGCTAAGTTGCTACCGACTCAATCAAAGTTCTAATAAAAGCACATTTTAATTAAATTGTGGGAGGAGGAAATTTTCAAGATTCATAATTAAGGGGGGTATCTGTTCAGCCACCCCCCCTCCCATTTTTTACAGCTAACGATAAGAAGTGAGCAGACTAGTATCATAGTCTGTAACGGGCCTTTGCTGGTCAACATATCACACCACACAGTAGCCAGCCAACTAAATAAATAGCATGTCATAGCACATGAGAAAGATCGAGCACCAGACAGGCAGAAAGTGAGGGAAGAAAGAGGAAGAGAGAGAGAGAGTGAGACAAAAAGAGAGAAAGACTGAAAACCTTGTAGTGATTAATTATATATATAGGAAACCTAAGGGCTAGCATTAAGTCAAGATCACTAACTCTGTTAAGAATTGGCAAGAAGGGGGATCCCTGGGTGGCGCAGCGGTTTGGCGCCTGCCTTTGGCCCAGGGCACGATCCTGGAGACCCGGGATCGAATCCCACGTCGGGCTCCCGGTGCATGGAGCCTGCTTCTCTGCCTCTCTCTCTCTCTCTCTCTCTCTCTAAAAAAAAAAAAAAAAGAATTGCCAAGAGGTCTTCAAATCAGAGCCTGTGAACCAAATCTGGCCACCTAAATGCTTTTTCAAATGACATTCTATTAGAACAGAGACACACTTACTTGTTTACGTATTGTTTATGGCTGATTTGGTGCTACGACAGTAAAGTTGAATAGTAGAGACAGTGGTCTTACAATCCATAGAGCTTAAAGTATTTACTGCTGCTTTAAGAAAAAGTTGGCTGAACTCAGAAATGGACAATTAGAAAGATAATATATTTTCTCCAGTGATGGGGATTGAGTCCCAGAGGCAGGCGCATGGTCTCCAGTTTGTGTATTTCACAACCTAGAAGTGAGGAATGTGGCTCCAAAAGTAGGGAAGGAGTCCCACAGCTTGAAGAAGTGCTGTGTATTAAGCCCTTGTATGCTACTTAGCAGTCTCACCTAAGTAACTATTCTGCAAATCTGTGCTAAAAAGTTTCTGGTGACAGCTCAGATACTAGTGAGTCCTCTGTTGATGAAGCCCCAGCGTGTATACTTTTTAGAAGGGAAACTCCAATTCAACCTTTCTAGAAAAGTTATGGCATATATTCTGAACTCTTCCCACTGACAAGGCCTCTTTCATTTCTGATTAACTTGAAGAGACAGACCATGGGTTGCTGAAAAAAAAGAGTTTATGGACATTTGAATTTATGTAGATGATAAAAATATCATTAACTATATCTGAGTTATACAAACGTCTGAATTCACATCATTTTAAGTATTTGCCTCCTAGTAGATACAATAGGGTTATTTGTATGTGTGTGTCCATAGACCCACAGCAGCATACTTTTATATAAAATGAAACATATAGAGTGCTGTTCTTATATGTGGCTGCTTCTATTAGACTTACTTAATAGTTAAGAGAACAAAATACGATCTAGATTTTGATAATCGAGACCAAATTAGGGAAACATTACAGTCAGGTTAGAAGAGCTAGTTGCTTGCTTCCTCTCTTTTCTTTCTTTCTTTCTTTCTTTCTTTCTTTCTTTCTTTCTTTCTTCTTTCTTTCTTTCTTCTTTCTTTCTTTCTTTCTTCTTTCTTTCTTTCTTTTTCTTTTTCTTTCTTCCTTTTTCTTCTTTTTCTTCTTCTTCTTTTTGTGGTCAGGGACGGGGTTGGTGGTTGAGATACGATTAGCTGATATACTCTGGAGAAATAGTGAACTCATTTATATCAGTTCTTTTTCAAAAAATTATTTGAGAGCTCATGGAGTGGAAGAATTAATATTGTGAAAATGTCAACGCTACCCAGAGCAATTTATACATTTAATGCAATCCCTATCAAAATACCATGGACTTACTTCAGAGAGTTGGAACAAATCATCTTAAGATTTGTGTGGAGTCAGAAAAGACCCTGAATAGACAGGGGAACATTAAAAAAGAACCAGAGCTGGGGGCATCACATTGCCAGATTTCAGGTTGTACTACAAAGCTGTGGTCATCAAGACAGTGTGGTACTGGCACAAAAACAGACATATAGATCAATGGAACAGAATAGAGAATCCAGAAGTGGACCCTCAACTTTATTGTCAACTAATATTCGATAAAGGAGGAAAGAGTGTCCTCTGGAAGAAAGACAGTCTCTTCAATAAATGGCGCTGGGCTGTTGGGGATGTACCCCAAAGATACAGATGCAATGAAATGCCGGGACACCTGCACCCCGATGTTTATAGCAGCAATGTCCACAATAGCCAAACTGTGGAAGGAGCCTCGGTGTCCACCGAAAGATGAATGGATAAAGAAGATGTGGTTTATGTATACAATGGAATATTACTCAGCCATTAGAAATTACAAATACCCACCATTTGCTTCAACATGGAAAATACTGGAGGGTATTATTCTGAGTGAAATAAGTCAATCAGAGAAGGACAAACATTATATGGTCTCATTCATTTGGGGAATATAAATAATAGTGAAAGGGAATAGAAGGGAAGGGAGAAGAAATGGGTAGGAAATATCAGAAAGGGAGACAGAACATAAAGACTCCTAACTCTGGGAAACAAACTAAGGGTGGAGGAAGGGGAGGAGGGCGGGGCATGGGGATGACTGGGTGATGGGCACTGAGGGGGGCACTTGACAGGATGAGCACTGGGTGTTATTCTGTATGTTGGCAAATTGAACACCAATAAAAAATAAATTTATTATAAAAAATAATAAAAATAAATGGTACTGGGAAAATTGGACAGCCACATTCGGAAGAATGAAACTAGATCATTCTCTTACACCATACACAAAGGTAAACTCAAAATGGATGAAAGATCTAAATGTGAGACAAGAATCCATCAAAGCCTAGAGGAGAACACAGGCAACACCTTTTTTGAACTTGGTCGCAACAACTTCTTGCAAGATACATCCATAAAGGCAAGGGAAACAAAAGCAAAAATGAACTATTGGGACTTAATCAAGATTAAAAGCTTCTGCACAGCAAAAGAAACAGTCAACAAAACTACAAGACAACCTACAGAATGGGAGAAGATATTTGCAAATGACCTATCAGATAAAGGGCTAGTATCCAAGATCTATAAAGAACTTATTCAACTCAACAGCAAAGAAACAAGAAATCCAATCATGAAATAGGAAAAAGACATGAACGGAAATCTCACAGAGGAAGACATAGGCATGGCCAACAAGCACATGAGAAAATGCTCCACATCACTGGCCATCAGGGAAATACAAATCAAAACCACAATGAGATACCACCTCACGCCTTGAGAATGGAGAAAATTAGCAAGACAGGAAACAACCAATGTTGGAGAGGATGTGGAGAAAGGGGAACCCTCTTGCACTGTTGGTGGGAATGTGAACTGGTGCAGCCCTTCTGGAAAACTGTGTGGAGGTTCCTCAAAGAGTTAAAAATAGACTTGCCCTACGACCCAGCAATTACACCACTGGGGATTTACCCCGAAGATACACATGTAATGAAACGCCAGAACACCTGCCCCTCAATGTTTATAGCAGCAATGTCCACAATAGCCAAACTGTGGAAGGAGCCTCGGTGTCCATTGAAAGATGAATGGATAAAGAAGATGTGGTTTATTTATACAATGGAATATTACTCTGCCATTAGAAATGACAAATACCCACCATTTGCTTCGACGTGGAGGGACATGGAGGGTATTATGCTGAGTGAAATAGGGTAATCGGAAAAGGACAAACATTATATGGTCTCATTCATTTGGGGACTATAAAAACTAGAGAAAGGGAATTAAGGGAAATGAGGGAAAATGAGTGAAAATATCAGTGAGGGTGACAAAACATGAGACACCTCACTGTGAGAAATGAACAAGGGGTAGTGTAGTGGAAGGGGAGGTGGATGGGGGGTTGGGGTGACTGGGTGATGGGCACTGAGGGGGGCACTTGATGTTTTGCGATATTTTGGCAAATTGAACTCCAATAAAAAATAAATTTAAAAAATTATTTGAGAGAGTGAGAGAGAGAGAGTGATAGGGAGAGAGAGCACAAGAAAGGGGAAGAGGGAGAAGCAGGCGGCGCCCCGCTGAGCAGAGAGCCCAACGTGGGGCTCAATCCCAGGACTCCTGTATCATGATCTGAGCTGAAGGGAGATGCTTAACCAGCTGAACCACCCAGGCACCCTCATTTGTATCAGTTCTAACCAACAGCTAAGAAAGAAATTGGGAGTTTATTCCCCATTTATACCTGTTTGGAGGTCACTGATGGGTTTGGATGTTTTCAGTACTTTTTGTCTTCCTTGCCAGTTTAGAATTTTTCCTCCTTGTCTATTCAGTCTTATTCTTTTAGCCAAAACTAAATTCAAGCATACTTAGAATTCAAAGATGCCACAAATGGGGGTGCCTGGCTGGCTCAGTCTGTAGAGTATCTGACTCTTGATCTTAAAGTTGTAACTTTTGAGTCCCACATTGTCTGTAGAGATCACTTAAAAAGAAAACCTTTAGGGGAAAAAAAGCCACAAATGTACAAATGAATGAAGAGAAATTTAGAAAATCAAGAAAAATCTTTACATTTAGATATCTTTTATTAGTCAACTTACCATAAAAAATTACTTTAATGATATAGCAACAACACTGTCAGTAGCCAGTCAGGGCAGGGCAGTCAGCCTTGTGCTCAGATATAAAAAGCAGAACTTCACAGAAAAACAGAAACTCAACAGAAAATTTAATTAGAATTAGCCATCTTCACAGGCTATTTGGAGCTATTCTCTCTCTCTCTCTCTCTCTCTCTCTCTCTCTTTACCATTTATGATAATTGGTAAGGATTGTGAAGTTCATGATAATAGACAGGAAACCGTTCACAGGTTTATGACCTTTCGTGAGTACCGGAGCCAAACTGCATTACCCCTGTTTTGGATCATTCCTCAATTGGGTAACCATAGCAATTCACTCTGATAGATACTTGAGAATTTTACAATGTGAGACAGTACATGCAGAATCCAAAGCTAGGTAACTTCACCAGGACTGAAAGTGGATTTAAATCCATTGAATTTTTACCTGACAAAATTAGGGAGTGGATATTCTGGTATTTTATTATCCACACCAGTGATGTTCATGCTTTTTGGTCATGGAACTATTTTGCAGAAGTTCAAAATATAAATCAGCAAAAGCAAGCCTGATCTTGTTACAACAATGGCAGATATACAACTTTTTGTCCTTATGATCCAACTTTCTCTAATCATCCCCTTGGGCTCGGGCAGAGGAAGAGGCTCCGTGCAGAGGGGGCTACACGGCTCTGGGAGCAACTTGGAGGGGCTCGGGCGGTGGCTCCGTGGAGGGGGCTGCGGGGACCTGAAGCGCGAATCCACCAGCGCAGGCATTGACATTTTCACAATATTAATTCTTCCAAAACATGAACATGAAATATTTTTCCATCACTTTGTGTCTTCCTCAATTTCTTTCAGAAGTGTTCTGTAGTTGTTAGGGTATAGATCCTTTACCTCTTTGGTTAGGTTTATTCCTAGGAATCTTATGCTTTTGGGTGCAATTGTAAATGGGATTGACTCCTTCATTTCTCTTTCTTCAGTCTCATTGTTAGTGTATAGGAATGCAACTGACTTCTGGGCATTGGTTTTGTATCCTGCCACACTGCCGAATTGCTGTATGAGTTCTAGCAATCTTGGGGTGGAGTCTTTTCGGTTTTTTACGTACAGTATCTGTCATCTGTGAAGAGGGAGAGTTTGGCTTCTTCTTTGCCAATTTGAATGCCTTTTATTTCTTTTTGTTGCCTGATTGCTGAGGCTAGGACTTCCAGTACTATGTTGAATAGCAGAGGTGAGAGTGGACATCCCTGTCTTGTTCCTGATCTTAGGGGAAAGGCTCCCAGTGCTTCCCCATTGAGAATGATATTTGCTGTGGGCTTTTGATAGATGGCTTTTAAGATGTTGAGGAATGTTCCCTCTATTCCTACACTCTGAGGAGTTTTGATCAGGAATGGATGCTGTAGTTTGTCAAATGCTTTCTCTGCATCTATTGAGAGGATCATGTGGTTGTTTTTTTTTCTCTTGCTGATATGATCAATCACATTGATTGCTTTGCGAGTGTTGAACCAGCCTTGTGTCCCGGGGATAAATCCCACTTGGTCATGGTGAATAATCTTCTTAATGTATTGTTTGATCCTATTGGCTAGTATCTTGTTGAGAATTTTTGCATCCATCTTCAGGGATATTGGTCTATAATTCTCCTTTTTGGTGGGGTCTTTGTCTGGTTTTCGAATTAAGGTGATGCTGGCCTCATAGAATGAGTTTGGAAGTACTCCATCACTTTCTATCTTTCTGAATGGCTTTAGTAGAATAGGTATGATTTCTTCTTTAAACGTTTGATAGAATTCCCCTGGGAAGCAATCTGGCCCTGAAATTTTGTGTCTTGGAGGTTTTTGATGACTGCTTCAATTTCCTCCCTGGTTATCAGCCTATTCAGGTTTTCTATTTCTTCCTGTTCCAGTTTTGGTAATTTGTGATTTTCCAGAAATGTGTCCATTTCTTCTAGATTGCCTAATTTATTGGTGTATAGCTGCTCATAATAAATTTTTAAAAACATTTGTATTTCCTTGGTATTGGTGGTGATTTCTCCTTTCTCATTCATGATTTTATTAATTTGAGTCTTTTCTTGCTTCTTTTTAATAAGGTTGGGTAATGGTTTATCTATCTTATTAATTCTTTCAAAGAACCAACTCCTGGTTTTGTTTATCTGTTCCTCAGTTCTTCTGGTCTCTATGTCATTGAGTTCTGCTCAAATCTTTATTAATTCTTTTCTTCTGCTGGGTGTAGGATCTATTTGCTGTTTTTTCTCCAGCTCCTTTAGGTGCAAGGTTAGCTTTTGTATTTTAGTTCTTTCCAGTTTTTGGATGGATGCTTGTATTGCGATGTATTTCCCCCTCAGGACTGCTTTTGCTGTATCCCAAAGATTCTGAATGGTTGTATCTTCATTCTCATTAGTTTCTATGACTCTTTTTAATTCTTATTTAATTTCCTGGTTGACCCTTTCATCTTTTAGCAGGATGGTCCTTTACCTCCACTTGTTTCAAATCCTTCCAAACTTATTCTTGTGATTTAGTTCTAGTTTCAAAGCGTTGTGGTCTGAAAATATGCAGGGGACAATCCCAATCTTTTGGTGTCAGTTAAGACCTGATTTGTGACCCAGTATGTGGTCTATTCTGGAGAAGGTTCCATGTGCACTTGAGAAGAATGTATGTTCAGTTGCGTAAAGTTCTGTAAATATCTGTGAAATCCATCTGGTCCAGTGTATCATTTAAAGCTCTTGTTTCTTTGGAGATGTTGTGCTTAGAAAATCTGTTGATTGTAGAAAGCTCTACATTGAAGTCACCAAGTATAAGTGTATTATTATCTATGTATGTCTTAACTTTGGTTATTAATTGATTGGTATACTTGGCAGCTCCCACATTCGGGGCATAAATATTCATGATTGTTAGGTCCTCTTGTTGGATCATCCTTTAAGTATGATTTAGTGTCCCTCTTCATCTCTTACTACAGTCTTTGGGATAAACTTTAATTTATCTGATATAAGGATGGCTACCCCAGCTTTCTTTTGAGGACCATTTGAATGGTAAATGGTTCTCCTACCTTTTATTTTCAGGCTGTAGGTTTCCTCACATCTAAAATGAGTCTCTTGTAGACAGCAATTAGATGGGTCTTGCTTTTTCATCCAGTCTGAAATCCTGCACCTTTTGATGGGGTCATTAAGCCCATTCACGTTCAGAGTTACTATTGAAAGATATGAATTTAGTGTCATCATAATACCTATTCAGTCCATTTTTGTGGATTGTTTCCTTGGACTTCATCTTTGTTTTACAGAGTTCCCCTTAATATTTCTTGCAGAGCTGGTTTGGTGGTCACATATTCTTTCAGTTTCTGCCTATCTTGGAAGCTCTTCACCTCTCCTTCTATTCTGAATGAGAGCCTTGATGGATAAAGTATTCTTGACTGCATGTTCTCATTTAGGACCCAGAGTATATCTTGCCAGCCCTTTCTGGCCTGCCAGGTCTCTGTGGAGAGGTCTGCTGTTAATCTAATAGTTCTCCCCATATAAGTTAGGGATTTCTTGTCTCTTGCAGCTTTAAGGATCTTCTCTTTATCTTTGGAATTTGCAAGTTTCATTATTAAATATCAAGGTGTTGAGCGTTTTTTATTGATTTTAGGGGCGGGGGGAATCTCTCTATCTCCTGGATCTGAATGCCTGTTTCCCTTCCCAAGTTAGGGAAGTTCTCAGCTATGATTTGTTCAAATATACTTTCTGGACCTCTGTCCCTTTCAGCGCCCTCTGGAACCCCAGTTAAATGTTGATTTTTCCTTTTGAGGCTGTCATTTATTTCCCTTAACCTATCCTCATGATCTTTTAATTGTTTTTCTCTTTTTTCCTCAGTTTCCTTCCTTGCCATCAACTTGTCTTCTATGTCACTCACTGGTTCTTTCATCTCATTAATCCTCATCATTAGGACCTCCAGTTTGGATTGCATCTCATTTAATTGATTTTTAATTTCGTCCTGATTAGATGTAAATTCTGCAGTCATAAAGTGTCTTGAATCCTTTATGCTTTTTTTGTAGAGCCACCAGTAGCTTTATAGTTGTGCTTCTGAATTGGCTTTCTGAGATTGAATTGTAATCCAAAGTTTGTAGCTCTGTGGGAGAGAGGACTGTTTCTGATTCTTTTGTCATGAGTTTTTCCTTCTAGTCATTTTGCTCAGTGCAGAGTGGCCAAAAACAAGTTGTACTGGTAAAAGGAGAAAAAGAAAGAATAGAAAAAAGAAAGAAAAAAAAGAAGAAGAAAAGAAAAAAAGGGGGGGGGGGAGAAGCAAACAGAAAACAAAAAACAGGGGGGAGTATCCTCTGATTCTATATATTGTAAATCTCTTGACTTCCCTGGAACTTTCCAGTGCTGCTTGGTCAATAACTTGTTCTTCCCCTGCCCTTCCAGCTGGTTTTCTGGGGGAGATGCTGCTGTGCTGATTCTCAGGTGTGTGCACCTGGGGGAGCTGCCCCGCCCCCTGCCAGGTGCACGGCTCAGTGGGAGCTGTTTTTCCTGTGAGGCCCCTGCTCCCTGGCTGAGGCACAGGGTGACACCAGGAGGGACAACCCCACTGGCGGCGGCCAGCTCTCCAGCGCTAGAGTCAGCTCCCGCAGTAACTCCCACAGCTCCCAGTATGCAGGGGCCTGGGTGCTCCGGGGGCGGGGGGCGCCGATCTGCACAGCTCGGGGGGTGCCCAGCGGCAGGAGCGTCCTCACTGTACTGGGCCCTCTTGGCTTCTGCCTGTTCCAGGGGGAGCGCAGGATCCTGGGCTATGTCCCCTGGCGCCCTGGGATCTGGAGCCTGCACCGCTGGAATCGCTCCGGGGGCCGCGCAGCCCCCTCCGGGCAGAGCCGCCCCCTGAACCTCCCCTTGAGCTCCTCCTGAGGCCCCGCGGGGCATGCGCTGCAGCCCTTTAGGGAGCTTGGCCGCAGGGTGTGGCAGCTCTTCCCCCTGGCACAGTTCCTCTGTTAGTGACCCTGGAAGCCTGAGGGCATCCCCATCCCTTCTGGGATCCTGCCCGAGCTCCCTTGGAGTGCCTTTCTGTCTGGGAAGATTGGTGAAGCTCCTGCTTCTCTGGGCCTGGGCTTTCCTGTCCTGGGGGCATTTGCGGGCAGCCCTAGTCTGCTCCTCTCGGGGCCCCTCCCCCTTGGATGCTTTTTTATCTCTTTCTTTTTTTTTCCCGTCTTCCTACCTTGATAGAAGCGCGAACTCTTCTCACTGTAGCATTCTAGCTGTTTTCTCTTTAAATCTCAGACCGAATTTGTAGGCTTTCAGGATGATTTGAAAGTTATCTAGGTAAGTTGGTGGGGACAGTTGACTTGGGGACCCTACTCTTCTGCCATCTTGCCCCGCCTCCTCTGTGATTGCTCTTCTCTGTAAACCAAAATTTATGGTGGGAAATGCAACCACTGAATTGGGAAACCTAAATACAATGGGAATAATTGGATCCTATTTGTCAGGGGTAAGGTGGTAGCACTCAATCACCACAGGCAAGGAGGGTATGATTACCATAATGAACAGCAGAGTCAAAACAGCAATCAGAATAGCCTGACTCTCTTGGACCTATGAAGTTGGCTAATTGATCCCAGTATTCCTAGAAGTGGAACAGATAGGAAGCTGAGTAATTTTTTACTTGAGCTATGTAAACAGAAAAGTTCTAGGCCCAGTGAAAGAAGTCTAAACTGAATCAGAAAAATGGAGAATTACAGATCTTCAATCAAGTCCTAGACTTGGACCATGTGATCCAGCCAATCTACTGATGCTTCAAGTATCAGTGGCAGATGAAGATGCTGTTTGGAGCTTTTAGAAGGCTCCTATAGTTGAAGTACAGGACCAGCCCTTAGGATTTTGAAGCAAAGCCCTGCCATCTTCTGCAGATAACTGCTCTCTTTTTATGAAATAGCTTTTGGCCTGCTACTGGGCCTTAGTAGAAACCAAATGCTTAATCATGGGTCATCAAGTTACCATGCAACCTGAGATATCCATTATGAACTTTGTGTGTTATCTGATCCACTAAGACACAAAGTTGGGTTTGCACAGCAGCACTCCACATTCAAGTAGAAGGGCTACATACATGTTTGAGCCCAAGTAGGCCATGGAGGCACAAGTAAGTTACATGAAGTATCCTGAATGCCCATTCCAGCTATATTGCCTTTTTTTCTCCCAGCCTGCACCAGTGGTCTCAAGGGAGTTCCCTATGATCTGTTGACAGAGGAAAATAAGTCTTTGGTTTACAGATAGTTCTATAGGATAGCAGGCACCATCCAAAAGTGGGAGCTATAGCACTACAGCTCCTTTCTGAGACATCCCTAAAGGACCACGGTAAAAGTAAATCCTCCCAAGTAGGCAGAACTTTAAACAATGTACCTTGCTTTACACTTTGCTTGTGAGGAGAAGTGGTCAAATATGGAGTTATATATCAACTCATGGGCTATGGTCAATGGTTTTGCTGGATATTCAGGAACTTAGAAGGAACATGATTGGAAAACTGATGACAAAGAAATCTGGGGAAGAGGTGTGTGGATAGACTTCTCTAAATGGGCAAAAAAAACCAAGATGATATTTGTGTCCATTGAGAATGCTCACCAAAGGGTGACCTCAGCACAGGAGAATTTTCAGCATCATGGATAGGATGACCTATTCTGTATATGCCAGTCAGTCTCTTTTCCCAATCACCCTTGTTATGTCCAATGGCCTCATGGACAAAGTCCCCATGGTGGCAGAGATGAGGGTTATACGGGGATGAAGGTTAAGATGATGAAGCTCATTAATATGCACTTTCATTCACCAAGACTAAGCTGGTTATGGTTACCACGGAGTGCCCAATCTGCCTGCAGAAGGGACTAACACTGAATTCCTGATATGGTATCATCTGCCAGAGAGATCAGCAGCTCTCTGGTGGCAGCTTGATTATATTGCACTGCTTCCATCCTGGAAGTGGCAGCCTTTTGTTCTTACTGGAATAGACACTCTAGATGTAGATTTGCCTTTCTTGCATGTCAAAACTACCATCCATGAACTTACAGAATGTCTTATGCATTATCATGGTATCCTGCGCAGCATTGCTTCTAATGAAAATATTTCATAGCAAAACTGGCAATGAGCCCATACTCACAAAATTCACTGGTCTTACCCTGTTTTCCACAATCAGCTGGCTTAACAGAATTGTAGAATAACCTTCTAAAGACTCAGTTACAGTGCCAGCCAGGTGGCAATACCTGGGAGGCCTAGGGCAAAGTTTTCCAGATGGCTGTATATGCTCTGAATGCAAGGCCGATATGTGGTACTGTTTCTCTGATAGGATTCATGAGTCCAGTAATAAAGGAGTAGAACTGGGAGTGGCACAAGTCACTATTACCCCTTGTGACCTACTGGCAACATTTTTGCTTCCTGTTTTTGCAACTATAAAGTCCAAGGGCAGGCCTCCCCAAAATGTGCCACTTTGGCATATTGATTATTTTAAATAAAAGTTCCTTATGAGACAACCTGTTTAAGAAGGAAACTTAGGCCCTCCTCTGTCCTCGTGAAAGGAAGAAATAAATCTCCCATGTGAAACTGTTGGTGGGAATGTGAACTGGTGCAGCCACTCGGGAAAACTATGTGGAGGTTCCTCAAAGAGTTAAAAATAGATCTGCCCTACGACCCAGCAATTGCACTGCGGGGGATTTACCCCAAAGATACAGATGCAATGAAACGCCGGGACACCTGCCCCCCGATGTTTATAGCAGCAATGTCCACAATAGCCAAACTGTGGAAGGAGCCTCGGTGCCATCGAAAGATGAATGGATAAAGAATATGTGGTCTATATACACAACGGAATATTACTCAGCCATTAGAAATGACAAATACCCACCATTTGCTTCAACGTGGATGGAACTGGAGGGTATTATGCTGAGTGAAATAAGTCAATCGGAGAAGGAGAAACATTATATGGTCTCATTCATTTGGGGACTATAAAAAATAGTGAAAGGGAATAAAGGGGAAAGGAGAAAAAATGAGTGGGAAATATCAGAAAGGGAGACAGAATATGAGAGACTCCTAACTCTGGGAAACGAACAAGGGGTGGTGGAAGGGGAGGTGGGTGGGGGGTGGGGGTGACTGGGTGATGGGCACTGAGGGGGGCACTTGATGGGATGAGCACTGGGTGTTATTCTATATGTTGGCAAATTGAACACCAATAAAAAATAAATTTATATAAAAAAAATCTCCCATATGAAAGATGTCTTACATGTACCGAGAAGTAGAGGCATCATCACTGGAGATAGGAAACTTAAAGCCAAGAAGGCCGTATAAGCAACCCTTGTGATTTTTATTAATTTACCACTTTAGCCCAAATTCTGTTTGAAATTCATTACTAACTGAAGCTCCCAAAGTTAAGTTTTCTTTGTCCTGTCAAGTCCTCACAGATATAGGGTCTCTTTGTCTAAAATTATAGAAACTGCCTGCCTCAGTCATTTCTTCATTTCTCAATTTCATTATTGGGACATTGTGTACACATAATAAAACCTGTTTTTTTTTTCTCCTGTTAATCTGTCTCCTGTAAATTTAATTCTTAGTTCAGCTGGAAAATCTTGAAGGGTAGAGGAAGAATTTTTCCTTACTGTCATGATCTTATATTCTGCTAGCCTAGAGGTCTTGGTTCCCAGGGAGAAATAGTTCCACCAGGAAACATAACAATGATTCTATTAAACCAGAAGTTAAGTCTACTGCCCAACTACTTGGGCTCCTCCTGCCTCTGAATCAACATGTGAGAAGAGAGTTACTGTGCTGGCTGGGGTAATTGATCCTGACTACCACGGGGAAATTAGATTACTACCACACAACGGAGGTAAGAAAGAGTGTGTCTGGAATACAGAAGATCCCTTAGACACCTTAGGGTGTCTCTTAATATCATCATGCCCAGTGGTTAAAATCAATGGAAAACTACAACAACTCAATCCAAGTAGGATCACTAATATCCTGGATCCCTCAGGAATGGTTTGGATTACACCACCAAGTAAAGAACCACAATGAGATGAGGAACTTCCTGAAGGCAAGGGAAACACAGAATGGGTAGTAGAAAAATGTTGTTACAAATACCAGCTATAACCATGTGACCAGTTATAGAAACAAGGACTACAGATGTAATGAGTATTTTGTCCTTGATTTTATTATAAATATATTTTTATGTTTAAAAATATTTTATGTGTGTATCAAATATCTTTGTTTTCTTTCCTCTTATTCCGTCTTCCTGTAACATAAGATGTATTATTGACTTTCTAGCACAATATTCAAGTATTGTTAATTTTACATCATAATATTTAAGTTATGGGACATAAAAGAGAAGAGTAATCATCTTTCAAGGACCTCACCTCATTTTAGAAGGGGTGAGTGTATTTTTGGTTGTATACCAGATAGTTGTATCACATTAGAATAATAACCTTGTTATTATCTTTCTTTGGAGATTAAGTATGGTGTAAGGAGGTGTGCATTAGTGTCAAGTTGACAGGGGAGCAATTGTGATGGTGAATTTATTGTGCCAATTTGACTAGGCCAAAAAATACTCACATAACTGATTAAAAATATTTTGGGTGTGCCTCTAGGGTGTTTTTGAAAGCAATGACTATATTTGAATTGGTAGACTGAGTAAAGCACATTGCCCCAATGTGGACGGGCATTATCTAATCCATTGAAGGAATGAATAGAACATAAAGGCAGAGGAAGGTTGAGTTATCTCTCTGCCTGACTGCAGAGCTGAGATGTAGGTCTTCTGCTCTTGTACTAGAATTTAAATATCATTGGTCCTTCTGGGCCTCAGGCCTTAGGACTCACACTGGAATCTACTTTCCTGGGTCCCTGGCTTTCAGACAGCAGATTTTGGGACTTTTTTCAGCCTCTACAATCTCATGAGCCAAATCTTTCTAATAAATCACATTGCACACACACATCACACAAATCTTTCTCAGTTTATGATAGAATTATGTCCTGATAATAATAATACACCTAACCTAGCAAACATCATAGCTTATCCTAGCCTACCTAAATGTGCTCAGAATACTTACATTAGACTACAGTTGGGCAAAATCATCTAACACAACACAAAGTATATTTTACAATAAAGTACTGAATATCTTATGTAATTTATTTAATATTGTACTGAAAGTGAAAAGCAATGGTTATATGGGTACAGAATGGTTATAAGTGTATCAGTTACATACTCAGTGCCATAAGAGAGTATCATACCATATACTGCTAACCCAAGAAAAGATTAAAAGTCAGAATTTGAAGTATGGTTTCTAATGAATTCATATTGCTTTCACACCATTGTAAAGTCACAAGATAATGAGTCGGGGACTGTCTGTATATATATATAGCAAATTATAACATATAAATATGTAATATATACAATCATATGTATATTTTACACATAGTATATAGTGTATGTAAATTATTATACTATTGTATATAAGTGTATATATAAATATCATTGATTCTATTTCTCTGGAGAACCATGACAAATATAATGTCTGCTTCTACATTTTTCTTGCATTTGAGCAAAAAGACGAGACATATACAGAATGAGAGGAGCTAAAACAATTTCAAGTTGGAAAATCATTTAAAGATTATTCAGATTACCTTCTACATTGGACAGATGAGAAAACTAAAGTCTATGTAGCTCAAAGAAGACAAGACTGGGTGTAGAACTTACATATTCTAACACAGTTCAATGGTCTTTTGCATTATATCATTTGACAAGAAAAATACTAATGCTAATGATAAGTTAGCATAAACCTGTAGTTTATTTCAAATAACATTTTTACTTGTTATCTTTTTTAAAGAAACAGAAGAAAATTGGATCCAAATTGTACATTTTGCCAATTATCTCTAAGGTGTCTAACTTTACAGAGGCTGAATATGTTATACAATTAGGGTGACTAATAGGACTTAAGAATGTATGATTCCAACACATGTTGAAGCCATGGGATCTGAATGAGTTTTAATTATAGTTGGATGGGTTTCTTATTTCCAAATCAATTGGTGAAAAATTGGATTTTAACTTCAGTCAATCTAATGTGTTGCTTTATACTACATGGCTACATGAATGACAGGAAAGAGCAGTGCCCTGGAGTCTCAGTAAATTGGACTAACTTGAGAAAAAAGCCTCTGGTTTAGTGAAAGTGTATGTTCTTCAAAATAAATGTAATTTAGGGTATATATAATACTTCAAACTACACTAATAAAGTAATGTCATGCCCCCAACTTCTAACCTAATTCTGTTTTAAAGAAGTATGTTTATATATTCAACTTTTTCTTGATAAGGTTATCTATCCATTTTTCTTTATTCCTTTTTAACTTAACTGGAACCAGGTACTCCTTCATGGACACTGATTCCCCTATAGCACCATCAATTGACATTTCCTTATCCTCCCACAGTGGACATATATTAGGTCCAGGGAAATGGGTTGGAATACCTCTGATTCTCCTTCACTATTTTTCAGATATGGTTTCATCACCTTTGTTCAATATCTCATACTCATTTGAAGCTTATAAAATTACATTCTTCCTAATCTGATTTCAATTTTAAGTCACTCTTCCACAGTCCTTGAAGATGTTGGCATCCGTTTTACAGCTAAAAAATAGATGGCACATCCATGATGACTTCCTTATGCTTCCTTGATCATCTTCCACATTCTATTTCTGACATGGGGAAACTGAAGGACTCCATAAAAATCCGCTTTTGCTCGTTTTCCTGTTTCTATTTTTGCTAGGACCTGTGCCCCCACTTTATGCATGCCTCATAATGCAGATAGTGTATGTCTTCCTTGTAAGGGACAAGGAGCTAATGATTGCCTTAGAATAAATAATATCTAAGGAAGTACCAAGTGAGAATGATCTGGCCAAGCTATCCTATGTGTATTCTAGACCACCTGCATTAGACATCTCAATGCCAAGATCCCTGGCTCCAACGAATAACACCTGGATCCTTGTCATTCTTCTATCTGCTCCCTAGATGCCTAAGAAGACACATACACCAGATCACAATCCTCAATAAAACCCCCAGGCTATGAGCAAAGATGAAGCCCTCTGTTTGTACCTGGCACTCTTTCTCTACTTTCAATAAACTCTGGTTTTACCTCCTGCCTGCTAGCATGTGATTTCTATCTTGCACACAGTAGGGTCCTATTGGCTGGTCCTGCAGGACACTCTCTGGGTTCCTGGACCTGGCTTGCTTGCATCAATTCTGCAATTCATTCACAATGAAATTACCATCATGCAGAACTATTCCATCGCTGTAATATTTAACTTTGAAATTTCTGCCATCACATTCTTCTATCCTTTAGCCTCTCCTACTCTTTCATCCTAAATAGCCTAGTTTTTTATTTCATCGAAACTTTTAAACCTCTGTTACCCCTTCTTCTCATAACTTCTTATATTATCTAAATACTCATGGATAGCTTATTAAAGTGTATTCTTACCAGCAACTCGAATTTATTTTTCTTCCTATAGTATCTGCCTAGTCAATTAATTCTAAAATCCTTGGTCTATATGTCTGGTTTCTTTTTGACTACTTCTGGGCTTCTAAACATTGCCAAAGAATGTCACAACACATGGTGATTGGCTCCAGTGAATATGTATCATTTCCAATATTTCAGCTAGAATCTCTATAGCATTAAACTATAATGTCATTCATTCTTGGTATCTCCTTTTCTAAAAAAGTTCTTTTGGTTTTAAGATAGCTCAAATTAAGTTGAAAAAAATGAGGGATACAGTTTTGAAAAAGTACAGAAACCTCATGAATATTAATATACCCAGACTCACAGTACTCACTGTCTCTTTTATTCTTTGTCTCTGGCTATCTCTAAGGCCACAAGACCTTTCTTTTTGTCATCTCTTTGTTCATTTACATTATTTTCCTCTCAGATTCCCATGACTACCTGTAATAATTTCCCAGTGTCCCAAATCTAAATTCCTAGAGAAAAGTCACCATATTTGATTAATTTGACTAAGTAGATGATCAGCAAATGATATTACAAATATGTCAATATAAGCCAACTGCTTCAACAGAAGATTTGGGTAGTTTGTTATGAGAAAAGAGCTACTTGTAGAAAAGCATCATAAAAACGTTTTCCCTGCGGTAGTTATTTCAACTTAATGGCTATCCTCAAGTCCTCCAGTCGCACTATTTTCAACTTTTTTAGCCTCTATTTTTAAAAAGTAGAAAACAAACATTTTCTGCAACTGATGTGAGCTTGATTTATGCTTTCCCTCTTTACCTCAACACTTACATCTCCATTCTTCCTTAACTTTTTTATGCCTGTTTCAGAAAATGAATACCCCAAATTGTTTCCTCTGCTAAGTTACAGAGAATTATTCATATGGAGTAATGGATCAAATTTGTAAAGAAGAAAATGGATGGAGTCAACAATAATTTCCTTTTTCCTTTTGTGTCTTCAATCTCTTTTTGGGGATTATTACTGTCATTTCCACTCACTGTGATTATCCTCCTCATTCTAAAAGAACAGAGCTGCCTTCAAAATACTGTTACATCTCTTTTTTCCTTGCATAAACATGGAGAAAGTATTCTAAAATGCATTCATTTACTTCTTTCCATTTCTCAACAAATTGCTCTTTCAAGACCACATTCTTGTCCACATGGCTTAGCTGTAAGCATTTTCTTTATTAAACAAATAATACCTAAACCCAGTTACAACTTGCCTTCGCATTGTAATAATATATTTTGGATCCAAAATTAAGAGGACATGCTTCTTCCTCATTCCTAATGTTTCCTTTTATGTGAAGAGACATCTATTAGCATAACACTCCTGGCCTCTTTCCATTTCTTTACTCATTTTGCCTTAGGGGATGAGGAATGATTTAATATGATTAGTAATTTTTGGAAAGAAAATTCTTAGGACTAGCATTTTTCTCCTTTTTGTCACTTGGGAATAAATTGTCTACAAGGAACTCATGTTCTTTTCTGCTCCTCTGGAGGCAGCCTATTACAACTGGCATATCAGTATTAGAACATCAGAAACTGATCCAGCTCTATAATCTTTTATGCTGAAATTCCCCTCCCAATCAGAATCATTTGCTCTTACATGCTAGTGAAATATAATATTTGGAACCCTACTCATAGATATAAGCCACATTCTCCAACATCAATTTTTATTTTAAAAGGTTGTATTTTAATCCATATCTTTATTTTCTGTCCTATTTCCCACTTAGTTCAGTCAGAAATATTGATAAAGAATCCTTTGGGGGACAAAATAACTTCTGCAGGCTAAGGCTTATTACATGGCCTTTATGGATTATATTAAATTTTTGTGGCATTATATTAAGTGGAGGATACATGGTTTTTGACCTTGAAGTTGACAGTGGCCTATATTGCACAAAATGGCTGGTTTTAACAGTTGTGAAGATAGCTTTTAACTGCTGTGCCCTTAGGCTATGTTGTGTTTTGAACTTGGCAGGTGAATATAGCATACACAGTCTTTATATAAACAAATGTTTCTTTAGAGGCACTGTGTATACAAGGCCTTGAGTAACATACAAACCTAGAATTTCAGATTTCATCAATGGTGTAAATGAAAATTTTTAGAACTTTGCACCTCAGCAAAGAAAAATATTATAGGGGCCATACCCATGGGCAGGCCTCAGAAAATAATGGCCACATGGGGTTTAGCAAACAAATGTTACATATACTGGCTTCAGCAAAGATATGGGTCTCAGAATCTCACACTTAGTGAACAGACTTAACCACATGGTGGGGAATTTAGGATATACACTACAACTTAAATTTAAACACCAAAGGCATTGTCCTTAGCACATGAGTATGGAGTTAAAGATGTCTCAGCAGACATACCTGGGGCACTGAAGCCTCTGTAAGGGGATACAATTGAGGCAAAAATTCAAACATGAGGAAAGGAGAATCTTTTCATAAATAGGCCTTTTAGCCACTGATAGAACATAATTTACTGCTTTTAAATGGAAAGACAGTTGAATTCCTCAGACATTACAAAGCTCTAGAGTTTTCATGTAAAAATTGTTACAACCTGGGGTGCCCAGTTAGCTCAGTCGGTTAAGCATCCCACTCTTGATTTCAGCTCAGGTCATGATCTCAGGATCGTGAGAAACCTTGATATGTTTACATCCAGGCTCTTGCCTGGCACAAAGCCTGCTTAAGATTCTTTCTCTCCCTCCTCTGCTCTTCCCCCACATACTCCCTATCTCTAAAAAAAAAAAAAAGTTACAATCTTATAAAGGCAGCACTATATACGCTTCATTCAGTGCCTAAAAAACAATGGTGAAAGAGACAATTTAGATTCATGTAGATTGTCCACAGGCTCAAAAGACCCTCAAACATGTGGTCTCAGCATGAATCTGAATTCATTAATTATAGGGGAGTAGTCTTTACAAGACGGGTTTCTGAGAACTAAGCTATTCCATAGCAAACAACAGTGAATGCTACCACTGGGACCTAGGATGGAAAATTCCTATTTATAAAATAATGCACACACTACTTTACAAAAAGGAGTTCAAATCAGTGAAAAAATAAAGGCTCAAAATGTAAATGTGAATGAAGATAAATTGAATAAGCAATAAAATGTCTCAAATAAGATCTGGTGAATAGGATTGCCAACTTTGCAGATTTATATACTTCTTAAAAAGATTATAATGTAAACATAAGTTTGAAGGAGCTACATTAATATCAGATAAATCTTCAAAACAAAGATATAAAAAGCAAGCCACTTCATAACAATAGAAGGATTAATTTGTCAGGAAGATATAAATATCATTAATGTGCATGCATCTGATAACACAGCTTCAAAATACATGAAGCAAAATTTGGCCAAAATACAGTAGAAAATAGTTAATTCCATAACAAAAGTTGGGGATTTAACACCTGTCTCTCAGCAAATAGTATAACTAGATAAAAATCAATAAAAAAACAGATAATCTGAATAACACTATTGATTGACATGACCTAATTTGATATTTATGGTACACTATAACCCAGTAGTGCAGAATATAATTATTTCCAAGTGGATATGGTACATTTACCAAGATGTGGTAGATCCTGTGCTCAGCCATAGAACTAATCTCAATAAATTTAAAGGGAGTGAAATACAGAGTGTATTCTTTTGAAGCAATTAAATTGAATTAAAAATAAATTACAATAAGATATCTAGAAAATATAAAATAATTTTAATTTTTTAAATTAAACACTCTTAGGTAATTCATGGTTCAAAGAAGAAATTATGAGAGAAATTAGAAAATATTTCTAAATGAATTATAATGAAACTGGAAAACATCAAAATTTATGAAATATAGCTAAAGCAGTGATTAGCAGAAAATCTATACCTTTATATGTTTACATGAGAAAAAAGTAGGTCTAAAATCTAAAGTTGATTCAAAATTCCACCTTCTAAAGTTAGGAAAAGAAGAGAAAGTGAAAGGAAAATGGTAATAATGGGCAATAAATAAATAAAATTTAAAATAGTCAAACAACATAAAAAGATTAACAAAGCCAAAACCTTGTCTTGGAAAACAGACACAAAACTGATAGATCCTTAGGTAAGATGACTAAGAAAATAAGAGTGAGAACTCAAATTACTAATTTCAGGACTGAAGCAATGTTTTTCTGTATAGACGCTAGAGACATTAAAATGGTTATAAAAGAATATTATATACCAGTTTATTGCAGAGAATTCAGCAACGTTGATATAAGATAAATTTCTAGAAAAATACAGTTTGCCAAGATTAATACACAATAAAACATACAGTCTACATAGCCCTACATCAATAAAATAAATAACTTACTATCAAAATTTCCTACAATGAAAAATGCAGGCACAGATGGATTCACTGACAAAGTTGTAGGGGCCAAGGATAGACTACACCAAGATGAGCCTCTTTGTCATGAAGAGTATTTTGAGTTAAAAAGCAATACAGGGATCCCTGGGTGGCGCAGCGGTTTGGCGTCTGCCTTTGGCCCAGGGCGCGATCCTGGAGACCCGGGATCGAATCCCACATCAGGCTCCCGGTGCATGGAGCCTGCTTCTCCCTCTGCCTGTGTCTCTGCCTCTCTCTCTCTCTGTGACTATCATAAATTAAAAAAAAATAAAAAATAAAAAATAAAAAATAAAAGCAATACAAATCCAGCAGATTCAGGAAAAGCTTCACCTCCTTCCTCAATTGCCTACAAAGAATTTATATGAGGATTTGCTCCAGGAAGAGAGCTATTATCGCAGATAACTACATTATGATATTAACTAGCCGTGGTAGAGAGAAAACCAGCAAGGCATGTTTGATCAAAGTCTTCTATGTCCCATTGTTTCTGAGTATCCCAACAAACATTTGTTTACTAATATTTACTCTTTTTCATCTTCCTATGAATTGCATTCCTTCTCTTTGAAGTTCAAGACCCTTACTTCCTTGGTTCAGGATGACAGATCTCATTTTGCCTGACTGTCTTAGGAATTTTTTTTTTTTTTTTTGTCTTAGGAATTTTATGTCTATGTAGAATCTTTACACATGCAAAATTAAATTTATTTTTTCCTGTTATTTGTCTCATGTCAATTTGACTCCTAGTCTCTCTAGTAGGACATTTAGCAGCAGAAGAAATTCCTCCTCCCTGACAAAGCCTATCACATATTTAAGGAAGAAATAATATCAAGAATACATAAATTCATTAGGTAAACAGAGTAGAAGAAAACACTTGTTACTCCATTTTACAATCTAGTATATTACTAACACCAAAATTTGACAGTAATACATTTAAAAATATAAATCCATATCTCTTAAAAACATATATAGAAAAATTCTTAAATTAAATATTAGGAAACAGAGTTAAACAATATATAAAAGGGAAAATATAACATGACCAAGTAGACCATTTTTATTCCAAAAATGAAAGATATGTTCAACATTCAAACATTAATTAATGCTTTTCACAGTATTAACAGAATAATAGAAAGAAACAGTATGATAACTTTAATAAAAGCAAAAAAAAGTTGACAATATTTAATATTCAATCATGATAAAAAGAAACTCTTACTATATTAGGGATAAGAAGGCAACATGTTTAATATAATAAAAAGGAGCTACAAAAAAAGTAACAACCATAGCAAATGGTGAAACACTAAATAGTTTTCCTATAAAGATGGAGAACAAAGTAAGGTTGCCTATTCTTATCATTTCCATTCAAAATTGTAGTGATTGTTCCAGCCATTGCAACAAGACAAGAAGAAATTAAAGGCATAAAAATCAGAAACACAAATCTATCTTTATTTGAAGATGACAAGATTTTTTTTAAGTAGAAAAATCTAAGGAGTCTATAAAGTACTAAAACTAATAAGTCAATTCAGCAGGGCCTCTACACTACAAGTAGAAGGTATTTCTTAAAGAAATGAAGGAAAACCAAATGAATAGAGAGATAAATTTTTGTGGATTAAAAGCATCCATTTCATTAAGAAGTCAGTTTACTCCCAAATATCAATAGATTCAATGCAGTCTCCAGAAAAATTCCAGCAGCCCCCTTTTTACCCAAATTTTACAAAGTTATGTTAAATTTATATGGAAAAATAAGGGCATAGATTATCCAATACAGTCTTGAAAAAGAACAAAGTTGGGGGAATAAAATTTTCTGATTTCAAAGATGAGTATAAATCTAGACAAATTAAGACAGTATTTTATTTTAATAATGTTTGAGAAATAGATGAATGAAACAGAGTAGAGACTGGACATATAGCAACACATGCTTGGTTATGTGACTTAGCAAAAGTGCCAAAGCAATCTAATGAAAAAGAAAAATGTTTTCTACAAAATGAGCTAAAGTAAATGTATACTGATGGAGAAAAACAAGCATAATAAAATCTACAACACAAAACACACATTAATTAATTCAAGATTAATGATAGACAAACAAAATAAAAAAATTATAAAGCTTTTAGGAAAGAGGGGAATATTGTCATGACTTCAGGATAGATAAAGATTTTCAAATGAGTTGGAGAAAAGCAATAACTATAAAGAAATGATAAATTATACTTAACCAAAATTTTAAAATTCTGCTTATCAAAAGACACAATTCAAATGAATAGGCAAACCACAGACAATGAAAGATATTATCAAAACATCTATATGTAAGAGAATTTTACCCAAGATATATGAGGAACTCTTGTATATCAAGACAAAACCTAATAAAAATGTGCAAGGGGCACCTGGGTGGCTTAGGTGGTTAAGTGTCCAATTCTTGATTTTGTCTCAGGTCATGATCTCAGGGTCATGAGACTGAGCCTCATGTCAGGATCCATGCTCAGTGGGGGTCTGCTCAAGATTCTCATTCTCCCTCTCCCTCTGCCCCACTTGATTTCTCTCTCTCAAATAAATAAACAAAATATTTTTTAAAAAAATGGGCAAAATATTTGAGCAGGTGCTTCTCAAAATAAGACCTATTACTGACCAATAAGCAAGTGAAAAGTCTTCAGTAACATTTGTCCTCAGGGAAATTCAATTTAAAATCACAATAAATTACCACGATACATATACAATCTAAAAATAAAATTGCTAAAAGCAACAAATGTAAAGCAACTTAAATGCTCATATATTGTGGATGGGAATAAAAAATGGTATAAGGATATTGACAGTTTCTTATAAAACTAACCTACCCTTACCTTATTACACAACAATTCCATCCTAGGTATTTTTCCAAGAGAAATAATTATAGATGAGGGGAGGCAAGATGGCAGAAGAGTAGGGGGTCCACGTTTCATCTAGTCCCCTAAACTTACCTAGATAACTTTCAAACCATCCTGAAACCTATGAATTCAACTTCAGAAGTAAATAGAGAACAGCTGGAAGGCTACAGGGAGAAAAGTGATTGCTTCTCCTTAGGTAGGAGGGTGGAGAAGAGGAACGGAGGGGATATATCAGAAGATAAACAGTGGGGTATGGAGCTTTGGAAACCCACTGCAGGAAAGCAGTGGAGTGGACAATCGGTAACTTTAGAGATCTGCTCCTGAGAGTGTTCCTTGACTGAAAAGTGCTCAGTGGGGAAATAGGGCAGAATCATGGGAGGGGCACTGAAGTTTCAATATTCCTGGAGACACAGTAAGAACACGGGCACCCAGGAGAAAGCGTGACTTCTGCCATAAACCACAAACTGAGGTCCGATTGGGGTAAAAGACTGGAACACAGCAACCCTCCATGGCATCTGGGAGAAGTGGGCTGGGTATGCAGTCCAGCAGCTGAGTTGTCTCTGGCCCAGAGTCCAGCAATGGACAGAAGTAGGCTATCTTCTCTTCTCTCCAGGAGAGTCAGACCCTGGCAGTGCAAGTCTAGTCGTGCAGAACTCTAGATCCCAGGGGCTGGTAACAGACAGAAGCAGGCTATCCTGTTTCCTCCAGGACAGGTGGAATTCGGGAGGGCACAAGATGGTGATAGCTCTCCTGCCACATGGCACCCTTCAATTTGTATGATCAATGCCCCCACGCGTGCCCCCAGGAGGATCTAAGCCAGTGTGGACTGAGAGATTGTACTTTTGTACAGACAGGGAGCTCTCCATGGCTGCAGATCTGGCCTTTGCCATTTTTATTCCCCTTTTATGGAGAGGTGCGACCTCTAGAGAACAAAAGTTTCACATGACAACCAACCAACCAGGAGCCTGGCCACCTGGAAAGTGGTGGGGGACAGACACCTGAGAATCAGCAAAGCAGGCCTCTCCCCCAGAACAGATGGAAGAACAAGGGAAGAGCAACTTTACTGACCAACCAGCCCTGGAAAGCTCCAGGACTGAGGGAAAATAGTATACAGATCTCGAGGTTTTTTCCTTATGAGTCATTTATTTGCCAGGTTAAAACTTTAAATACTTTTTCCTTTTATCAGCCTCAACTACAATATTTTATCAACTCTTCATTTTTAAGTTTTTTTCCTTCTTAACTTTCATATTTTTACAATTACTTGTCAAAGATATATTCTTCATTTTTGGATTCCTTTCAATGTATTCAATTTAATTTTTGTAGGTCTATGTTATGTGGGTTTCTTTGTTTCTTTGTTTGCTTGTTTGTTTCTTTTTCTTTTATTTTCTGGTCCCCGACCTCTTCAGAAATGTCTAAGGTGTATTTTACTCACCTCATGGTTGATATGTTTTACTCTACTCATTCATACAGCCATTCTGCACTGGAAAAAATGATTACAAAGAAGAATTCACCACAAAACAAAGAACCAGAATTAATACTCTCTGCCACAGATCTAATAGATATGGGTTTAAATATCATGTTAGAGTTACAACCAGAGATACAATTATAAAATTACTGGTGGTTCTGGAAAAAAAAGCATAAAGGACTCTAGAGATTCTCTTACACAGAGTTGAGATATAATCAGGCTAAAATTAAAAATACATTAACTGAAATGCAGGCTAAACTGGATGCTCTAACTGCTAGTGTTAACAACGTAGAAGAGAGAGTGAGTGACATAGAAGACAAGTTTATGAAAAGGAAGGAAGCTGAGGAAAAAAGAGATAAACAATTAAGAATCCACAAGGAGAGGCTTCGGGAAATAAATGATAGCTTGAGAAGGAATAATGTTCATCTTATTGGGATTCCAGAAGAGAGAGAGAGAGAGAACCACAAAGTATATTTGAACAAATCATAGCTGAGAACTTCCCTAATCTGGGGAAGGAAACAGGCATTCATATCCAAGAGATAAAGAGGGACCCCACCACAATATTAACAAAAAACAGTCAACACCCCAATATAAGAGTGAAGTTTGCAAATTTCAGAGATAAAGAGAAAATCATAAAGCAGCTCGAGACAAGAGATTTCTAGCATATATGGGGAAAAATATCAGATTAAGAGCAGACCTCCCCTCAGAGAACTGGCAGGCTAGAAAGGGCTGGCATGATATATTCGGGGTACTAAATGAGAAAAACATGCAGCCAAGAACATTTTATCCAGCAAAGCTGTCATTCAGAAGAGAAAGAGAAATAAAGAGCTTCCAGGATAGACAGAAACTGAAAGAATATGTGACCCACCAAACCGGCTCTGCAGGAAACATTAAGGGGGACCCTGTAAATGAAAGAGGGAGTCCAAAGAAATAATTCACAAAAACAGGGACTGTATAAGTAATACTATGACAATAAATTCATATTTTTCATGAATGGATAAAGAAGATGTGGTCTATGTATACAATGGAATATTATTCAGCCATTAGAAACGACAAATACCCACCATTTGCTTCGACGTGGATGGAACTGGAGGGTATTATGCTGAGTGAAATAAGTCAATCGGAGAAGGAGAAACATTATATGGTCTCATTCATTTGGGGACTATAAAAAATAGTGAAAGGGAATAAAGGGGAAAGGAGAAAAAATGAGTGGGAAATATCAGAAAGGGAGATAGAATATGAGAGACTCCTAACTCTGGGAAACGAACTAGGGGTGGTGGAAGGGGAGGAGGGCGGGGGGTGGGGGTGACTGGGTGATGGGCACTGAGGGGGGCACTTGATGGGATGAGCACTGGGTGTTATTCTATATGTTGGCAAATTGAACACCAACAAAAAATAAATTTATAAAAAAATTCATATCTCTCAATAGTTCCTCTGAACATAAATGGGCTAAATAATCAAATCAAAAGATACAGGGTATCAGACTGGAAAGAAAAGCAAGACCCATCTATATGCTGTCTACAAGAGACTCATTTTAGACCTAAGGATACTTCCAGACTAAAATGAGGGGATAGAAAACCATTTACCATGCAAATGGTCCTCAAAAGAAAGCTGGGGTTGCAATCCTCATTATCAGATAAATTAGAATTTAAATCAAAGACTATAGTAAGAGATGAAGAGGGACACTATATCATACTTAAAAGGTCTATCCAACAAGAAGACCTAACAATTATGAATATTTATGCCCCTAATGTGGGAGCAGCCCACATTAAGCTGGGATACATAGATGGTAATGCATTAATAGTAAGAGACTTCAACACAGTACTCTCAGGAGAGGACAGATTTTCTAAGCAGAACATCACCAAAGAAACAAAGGCCTTGAATGACACACTGGATCAAATTGATTTCACAGATATATACAGAACATTCCATCCTAATGCAGTTGAATACACATTCTTCTCAAGTGCACATGGAACCTTCTCCAGAATAGACCACATACTGGGTCACAAATCAGGTCTCAACTGATACCAAAATATTGGGATTGTCCCCTGCATATTTTCAGACCACAATGCTTTGAAATTAGAATTCAATCACAAGAAGAAATTTGGAATGAACTCAAACACATGGAGGTTAAACGGCATCCTACTAAAAGATGAATGGGACAACCAGGAAATTGGAGAAGAATTAAAAAGACTCCTGGAAACTAATGAAAATGAAAATACAACTGTTCAAAATCTTTGGGATACAGCAATAGCTGTCCTAAGAGGGAAATACATTTCAATACAAGCCTCCTTCAAAAAATTGGAAGAAACTTAAATACATGGCTAACCTTGGACCTAAAGGAATTGGAGAAATAATAGCAAATAAAGCCTAAACCTAAGTGGGAGAAGGTAAAGATTTGAGCAGAACTTAGTGAAATAGAGACCAGAAGAATGGTAGAACAGATCAATGAAACCAGGAGCTGATTCTTTGAAAGATTAATAAGATAGATAAACCCCTAGCCAGATGTATTATAAAGAAAAAAGACTCAAATTAATAAAATCATGAATGAAAGAGCAGAGATCTCAACCAATACCAAGGAAATACAAATGATTTTAAATACATATTATGAGCAACTATATGCCAACAAACTAGGCAATCGGGAAGAAATGGATGAATTCCTAGAAACCTAAAATTACCAAAAGTGAAACAAGAAGAAATAGAAAACCTGAACAGGCCAATAACCAGCAAGGAAATTGAAGTAGTCATCAAAAATCTCCCAAGACACAAAAGTCCAGGCCAGATGGTTTCCCAGTGGAATTCTACCAAACGTTTAAAGAAGAAATAATACCAATTCTACTAAAGTTGTTCCAAAGAATAGAAAGGGAAGGAATACTTCCAAATGTGTTCTATGAGACCAGCATTACCTTGATCCCAAAACCAGAAAAAGACCCCAACAAAAAGAAGATTTACAGACTTATATATCCCTGATGAACATGGATGTAAAAATTCTCACCAAGATACTAGCCAATAGGATCCAACAGTATATTAAAAGGATTATTCACCACGACTAAGTGTGATTTATCCCTGGGATGCAAGGGCAGTCCAACATTTGTAAAACAATCAATGTGATAGATCACATCAATAAAGAAAAAGACAAGAACCATATAATCTTCTTAATAGATGTAGAGAAAGCATTTGACAAAATACAGCATCCATTCGTGATTAAAGCTCTCCAACATGAAAAAAAAACTTCTCCAACATGCAAGGATAGAGGGAACATTTCTCAATATCATAAAAGCTATTTATGAAAAGCCCACAGTGCATATCATTTTCAATGGGGAAAATCTGAGAGCCTTTTCTCTAAGGTCAGAAACATGACAGGGATGTCCATTCTCACCACTGTTGTTCGACATAGTACTGGAAATCCTGGCCTCAGCCATCAGACAAGAAAAAGAAAAAAAGACATTCAAATTGACAAAGAGGTCAAATTCTCCCTCTCTGCAGATGTCATGATATTGTATATAGAAAATCCAAAAGACTCCACCCCAAGATTGCTTGAACTCATACAGCAATTCAGCAGTGTGGCAGGACACAAAATCAATGCCCAGAAATCAGTGGCATTTCTATACACTAACAATGAGACTGAAGAAAGAGAAATTAAGGAATCAATTCCATTTATCATGGCACCCCAAACCATAAGATATCTAGGAATATACCTAACCCAAAAGTTAAGAATCTATACTCTAAGAACTATAGAACATTTCTGAAAGGAATTGAGGAAGACACAAAGAGATGGAAACACATTCCATGCTCATGGATTGGAAGAATAAATATTGTGACAATGTCTATGCTACCCAGAGTAATTTACACATCCAATGCAATCCCTATCAGAATATCATGGACTTTCTTCACAGAGTTGGAACCAAAAATCTTAAGATTTGTGTAGAACCAGGGCAGTCCGGGTGGCTCAGCA
Source organism: Vulpes vulpes (assembly GCF_048418805.1). Classification (NCBI taxonomy): domain Eukaryota; kingdom Metazoa; phylum Chordata; class Mammalia; order Carnivora; family Canidae; genus Vulpes; species Vulpes vulpes. The sequence goes on along the minus strand of NC_132796.1, from coordinate 90,766,490 downwards.
GTTTAGCGCTGCATTTGGCCCAGGGCATGATCCTGGAGACCCGGGCATGAGTCCCACATTGGGCTCCCTGCATGGAGCCTGCTTCTCTCTCTGCCTGTGTCTCTGCCTCTCTCTCTCTCTCTCTCTCTCTCTCTCTCTCTGTCTCATGAATAAATAAAATTATTATAAAAAAAAAAAAAAGATTTGTGTAGAACCAGAAAAGACCCCGAATAGCCAAAGGATTGTTGAAAAATAAAACCAAAGCACGGGGCATCACAATGGCTGACTTCAAGCTGTATTACAAAGCTATGATCATCAAAACAGTATGGTATTAGAACAAATACAGACACATAGATCAATGGAACAGAATAGAGAACCCAGGAATGGACCCTCAGCTCTATGGTCAACTAATCTTCCACAAAGCAGGAAAGAATATCCACTGGAAAAAAAGTCTCTTCAATAAATGGTGCTGGGAAATTGGACAGCCACGTGCAGAAGAATAAAACTGGACCATTCTCTTACACCATACACAAAGATAAACTCAAAATGGATGAAAGATCTAAATGTGAGACAAGAAACCATCAAAATTCTAGAGGAGAACACAGGCAACATCCTTTTTGAACTTGGCCACAGCAAATTCTTGCTAGACACATCTATGAAGGCAAGAGAAACAAAAGCAAAAATGAACTATTGGGACTTCATCAAGATAAAAACCTTCTACACAGCAAAAGAAACAGTCAACAAAACTAAAAGACAACCTACAGAATGGGAAAAGGTATTTGCAAATTACCTATCAGATAAAGGGCTAGTATCCAATATCTATAAAGAATTTATCAAACTCAACACCCAAGAAACAACAATCCAGTCATGAAATGGTCAGAAAAAATGAACAGACATTTCTCCAAAGAACACTTACACATGGCCAACAGACACATGAAAAAATGCTCCACATCACTTGCCATCAGGGATGGCAAATACACAAATCAAAACCACAATGAGATACCACTTTACACTGGTGAGAATGGCTAAAATGAACAAGACAGTAAACAACAAATGTTGGAGAAAGGGGAACCCTCTTGCACTGTTGGTGGGAATGCAAACTGGTACAGCCACTCTGGAAAACAGTGTGGAGGTTCCTCAAGAAGTTAAAAATAGAGCTACCCTACAATCCAGCAATTGCACTACCTAGTATTTACCTCAAAGATACAGATGCAGTGAAATGACGGGACACCTGCACCCCAGTGTTCATAACAGCAAAGTGCATAATAGCCTTGTAAAAGGAGCCAAAATGTCCTTTGACAGATGGATGGATAAAGAAGATGTGGTCTATATACACAATGGAATATTAGCATCAGAAAAGACGAAAACTTATCATTTGCTTTGACTTGGCTGGAACTAGAGGGTTTTATGCTGAGTGAAATAAGTAATTAGCAAAAGACAGTCATCATATGATTTTATTCATATGTAGAATATAAAAATAGTGAAAGAAATATAAAGGAAAGGAAAGAAACTGAGTGAGGAAAAATTAGAGAGGAAGCCAAACCATGAGAGGCTCCTCACTCCGGAAACAGACAAAGGGTTGCAGAAGGGGAAGAGGATGGAGGGATGGGGTAACTGGGTGACAGGCACTAAGGAGGGCACTTAATGGGATAAGCACTGGGTGTTATATGTTGGGAAATTGAATTTAAGCAAAATGTTAAAAAATAATATCCAAAAAATCAGATTCTGTTAATAGTTACATTAGTGACTTGGTAAATGTTGATTTAAAAACAAAATGCAAGATGTAGAAGCTATTCCTATTCCAGTTAATAGTTTACATTAGTATATATTCATTTATCACTAAAATGTCTACAATTACTTGAAAGAGTAGTACATATCTGTGAGAATTTTATTCAATTCACAAATAAGTGTTAATGATTTTAGAAATGTATATGTGTTTAAAATAACTTCACACTCTCCACAGGTATTTTTGTTCATAGATTTGGGAAGTGTGGTGTGTGTGTGAAGCTGTGTAAAATGATGGCATAATAAGAATGACCGGTAATGAGTATATATGGATGATTTGATTTACTTCTTTACACTTGTTTGTATTCTGTAATTAAAAAAATGTCTTGCATTTATTGTTTTAAAAAATGAACACTCTACAAAAAAGAAATAATTATATATTTCACAAAAAGCTTGTCTGTGAATGTTCATAGCAGCTTTATTCATAATAGTCAAAACTGTAATCAGTTCATGTGTACATCAAAAGACGATAACAATTGTGTTATTCATATGAAGGAACTATACCCATACCACTGAGAGCCCAGGCTGAAGTTGCCAAAGGGTTAACAGGGCAGTAAAACGGAATGAATAATGGGTATACACATGCATTATCTTTAAAAACATTATGGTAAATAAAAAAGACAAGAAAGTACATATACTGTACAGTTTTATCTATACGATGTTCTAGAATAAGCAAAGCTATAGATGTTGGTTTCCTCTTAGGATGGTAGGGATGGAGATAAACTGGGAAAGGCATAAAAAAATCTTCTGGGCTGATACTAATATTCTGTACTTTCACAGAGATTTGGCTTATACCGGATGAATGCACTTGTCAAAACTTAGTGATTGTACTCAATATCTGTGTCTTTGAAAAAAAAAATCTGTGTCTTTGTATGCATATACATTTTACATCAAAAGAAAAATTACTATAAACAAATATTGATAATTCTTGTTAGTAATTGCATATGTATGTACTATAATAATGTCTGCAATTTACTTTGATATTCTATAAAAATAAAATTGATTGATGCATGGAGGAATAGAATAAATGGAAAGATATGCTATACCTCAAGTATACAAAGTATTAATGTTAGAATCTAGATGATGGCTATCTGGGTGTGCATTATAAAATTCTTTCAATTTTGCCGTATACAAATTTGTATAATAAAACCTAGGAATAAAGATGAGGATATCTCAAATGCTTCTAAGAGAGGTGTCAATTTGCATAAATAGATTCCTCTACCCCAAATAGAAGCTAAGTATTTTGGATAGTGCCAAAATTTGTTTCAAGGGAGATTTCTCCTGGTTAAGATCAAGTGTATAGGTTGTAGATTTGGGACAACTGGACTTCAGTTAATATGTTGGTGAAGCTAATATTAAGAATGCTTTTTTCCTATCCTTTTTTCTTCAGACACTACTACTGAGTCTTTGTTATGGTTTTACACAATTAAGTACGGCAGTCAAGGAAAATGATTTTGCTTGGCTTAACGGCTAATAGAATTACCTTTTAAAAAATTAAATTTGGCATGTTTGTGGCTGGCATTATGATAATTGTGTTTCCTGTGAACTCTTTGAAATATTTAAAAATCAAGGCTCATGAAAGATTTGGCAATGAAGGTACTGAGGATGTGAAGGAACTACACCCATTCCACTAAGAGCCCAGAGTGAAGTAGCCAAAATAATGATACCTCAAAATACCTCTTATCCAGTTATTTATGAGCTCTATGTCTGAGATTTAGGGGGTGAGAAACTGGAGAAAATTTTAATTTGGGCTTTTAAATAGCAAAAGTAAAATAATTTAATCTAGGGTCTTAAGTATTTTGAACTTTAATATCTTTGGACATTAACTTTCTAGGAGAACTAATTCCTGAACTTTTATTTCTCCCTGGGAATTTGATAATTGGGCAACATATTCAAATGTGGGTGATCTTATGGTTGGCATTTTATTGTTAGGATATTTTAATAATGCCCTTTATTCACACTGCGGAACCTCTGAGAGTATATGTTGAACATAATGGCCGGACATAACTTCAGCTGGAAAATAGAATAAGGAATAAATTTTGGCCTAGCTTATGATTTATTTCAGAGCTTTTTGCAGGTAAAATCTATACTGACCAACTGCAGTTCCAGAAAGATATCAAAGAATGAGTGGTTAGTATAGGAGAGTCAGCCTCAGAAAGGTGGGAACAGTACTATCTTGAAAGAATGCCAATCTCTTCCACGAGGTAAATAGCCAAACCACTGGGTAAACATGGATTTAATGGCTAAGGTTAATGGGCTGAAATTATAAAGGTCAAAAGACTAAAGAACATCTTTTTTCCAGCACTGATACTTTCTTCCATGTGGAGGGACAGGAATTCATATTACAGGTTTGTCTTTTCTCCACCTCCTTGTGGACTCGGAATAACTTATGTGTTTGGTAAATTTGGGGAGAATTAATTGGCCATATTTGGTGTGGTCCATTCAATTTCCCTTTCCCTTAAGGTTACACTGCATACAGCAAACACAAAATCTACTAGTGGAGAAAAGGGACAGTCATGTCTTAGACCAGGACTGTTAAGTCAGATAACTATTTAATTCTGCCTTACTCTTTTTACTTCTCAATTTACTCTTTTTATTTCTCAATATGTACAGAAATTATGGAGGATTGAAAACGGATATTTATTGGGTCTACTCTTAAATACTGAGAATGGGGTACTGTCAAACTTTACATGCATTTACCAATCTCAATATCATAATTTTGAATTGTAAGGGTGAACATCTCTTAATGTACTTATTGGCTATATTTATGTCTTTTGTTGTGCATTTTCATTCATATAGTTTGCTCATTTTTCTATTGCTAGTTTATATTTTTCATTTATTTATATGATCTTTCCATATTAGTGAAATGACTTGTTAATACATTGTAAATATTTTTATTCAATTTTTGTGTATCTTCTCACTTTATGGTATTTTCAGAGTTCTGATATATAAAAAAGTACTGAGCTTTTTTTCTAAATGGATTAACAGTTTCTGTGTTTTGTTTTAAAAAGTCCTATCCCGGGTAGCCTGGGTGGCTCAGCAGTCTAGCGCCGCCTTCAGCCCAGGGCGTGATCTTGGGGACCCAGAATCAAGTCCCACCTCAGGCTCCTTGCATGGAGCCTGCGTCTCCCTCTGCCTGTGTCTCTGCCTCTCTCTCTGGATCTCTCACGAATAAATAAATAAAATATATTTTTTAAAAAAGTCCTATCCCATCTGGGATTTAAAAACATATTTTTGGGGGAGATCCCTGGGTGGCTCAGCGGTTTAGTGCCTGCCTTTGGCCCAGGGCGCGATCCTGGAGTCCTGGGATTGAGTCCTACGTCGAGCTCCCAGCATGGAGCCTGCTTCTCCCTCCTCCTGTGTTTCTGCCTCTCTCTCTCTCTATGTCTATCATAAATAATAAATAAATAAATCTTTAAAAAAAACAAAACTTTTTTTTGGAATCATATAGAATCCTGATTTATATTATGGCTTCGTATTATTATTTATCAAAATGGAATTTATCTCTCCTAGAGTTTGAGATAAAAATGCAAGTTTCTAAATTTTTCTAAAAGACCTACTGAGCCAATTGTCCCAACAAAATTTATTTAATAATCCATTTTATTCCTACTTATTTAGAATATACTGAATCCCCACGAACTTGTTTCTGGATTCTCTATTCTTTTCTATTTTTTGATCTATTCTTGTAGTATTACCTAACCAAAATATAATAGACTTAGTCTTGTCTCATTATTCCACTTTTAATATCCTTTTTATTTTCACATATTTATTTTTAAGATAATTTTAGACTCATTTTGTCATGACAATAAAAATGGAAAAATCTTACTAATATAGCAATAGAATCAAATAATTTAATAAATTAAAGAGACTAAATATTTGGGGTAGAATATCTTTTCAGACAACAACAAAGTAGCTTTTCATGTAACAGAACAGAGGTTCTACATATTTTCTTATCAGTCATGGACATTCTGGATTAAATATACAGAGACATAGTTGATGCTGTGCTATTGTAAACAAAATGCTTCCTTCCATAATCTTTTGAAACTAGTTTTTATTTATTTATAAAAAGGTAATTGACTTTTGTGTATTAATTTTATAACAAGTTACTTTACTGACTTATTTTGTTTCTGAGAATTTTTAGTTGATTCACTTCCATTTTCAAAACATACAATCCTATCATTTATAAATTATAATTTTCTTCCACTGTTCATTTGCCAGTATGATTTACTTTAGTCTAATTACATTGGCTAATATTTCCCAAACCTATCAAATCGATATAATGCTAGAAAATAGACTTCATATTTCTGATTTTAATGGGAAAGCTTCTAGGACATCACTGCTGATGATAAATTTCTATTTGTTTTTAAAATCAGTGATGGATATTGAATTATATTGAATAATACTTTGTAATTCATTGGGATAACTATGTTTATCCTCCTTTGGCTTATTGATATGGTAAGTAATGATGATTTTCTAATACAGAACCATCCTTACATTTTTAAATTATTTCACTTGTTCATGGCTTAATATATACTTGGTTAACCACCTGATTCTATTTGTTAAAGTTATATTTAAGATATTTACATCAAAACTATACATAGAGAGTAGTTTGCAGGTTTTTTGAGGCCCCTTTTATAAGGGTTTGTTGTCAGCATTATGATGATTTTGTAAATTATATTTTAAATTTTTCTAGTGTTTGGTCTTAGAAAAGTTCATACAGTATTCACATTTTTCTCTTATTAAAGTTTCACAAGAATTCATCTATTTAATCATTTTGGCTATACACATTAAGGGGAAGGGCATGGCCTGGAATAGGTATGGAAAAATGCTAACATTATTAATCATCCAGGAAATGCAAATCAAAAGCACAGTATCACCTCACTCCTGTTAGAATAACTATCATCAAGAAGACAAGAAATAATAAGTGTTGATGAAGATGTGGAGAAAGGGGAAACTTTACTCACTGTTAGTGGGAATGTAAATTGGCACAGCCATTGTGGAAAACAAAAGGAGGTTACTAAAAAAGTAAAAATAGAACTATGATATGATATAGTAATTCTACTTCTGGGTATATATCCAAAAGAAATGGAAATAGGATATTGTAGAGATACTTGCATCCCCACATTTATTGCAGCATCGTTCACAATAGCCAAGATATGAAAACAAACTAAGTGCCCTTCAATGAATGAATGAATAAATGAAATGTGAATGTGATATATATACATTTACATACACATATATATGATATAGCTATATCTACACACACACACACACACACACACACTATGGAAATATTATTCAGACATGAGAAAAAAGGAAATTCTACCTTTGAGACAACATGGATGGTCCTGGAGGGCATTATGCTAAGTAAAGTAAGCTAGATGGAGAAAGACAAATATAGTATGATTTCTCTTATGTGTGAAATGTAGGAAAGCTGAACTTGTAGAAACAAAGAGGAGGATGGTGGTTACCAGAGGCTAGGGGTGGTAAATTGAATAGATGCTGGTCAGTTAGAAGATGAGTAAGTTCTGGAAATCTAACGCACAATATTGTGGTTTATAGATAAACCTGAAAGTTGCTAAGAGAGTAGATCTTAAATGTTCTTACCCCAAAAAAAGAAATGGTCATTATATGATGTGATGAAGATATTGGGGAACATTGTGATGGTAAATATATTGCAATCTATAAATGTGTCAAATCATGTCGTAAACCCTAAAGTTACACAATGTTATATGTCAATTATATCTTACTGAAGCAGAGGAAATTTAAAACAGGGATGGCCTGGAATGGAGAACAGTGAGCAGAAGGGGTAGTTTTATTTTGGATTGTTTCTTTATGTATTTTAATGCTAGGTTATTTTGTTGTATAAATATGCATGCTAGAACTCTATTGTGGAATATACCCTGCATCATAGAAAATGCTGTTAAAACTAGACTTTGCTAGTAATGTGATTTCTATACTTTCTTATACATAAGGTTTGTGTGTATTTGATTTTTTGCACTTCTGATAATTTGAAAGAATTATATCCTTGAAAATTTAAATACTTCTCAATCTCTATTGATTTGTCTACTTTAGATAATATTTATCGATACTCTGTTATTCATTCAATAAATAGTTATTGAGTACCTACTATACACCAGGCACTATTTTTTTTCCAGGCACTATTTTAAGTGCTGTTTAGGTGCTAGTGGAAAGAACAAAATACTTAACCTCTAGCTATAAAAAATGAGGTAAATTGCAATTTCAAAATTCTTCTATCTCTTCTTCAACCTCTTAATTTTTGTTAGATGCATTTCATATTTACATTGCCAATCACTGTAACTTTATGTCCTGTCCTTTTGTAATACCACAAATATTTGCCCTTAATTATATAATTGTTATCTTCAGTGATTCCTGCAGGTTCTTTCATACCCCAATCTCAACATTTTCAAGATCTGACTTTTTTTAATTTGATCCATTGACTAGTTCAAGAAAATATTTCAAAACATGCTTGTGATACTATGAATGCTCAGGTCTTTTTATGTTTATTATATCTTTTGTCAAACTTTTCATACTTGAATATTAACTTGGAGAGGTGTAAGTTTCTTGAGTCACATCTTGACACTCCATCTTCTTATTCCACTGTAGTTTTCCTTTGGTACCAGATGAAGTTCTGAAACCAGTCTGATTTTCTGTCCTTCTAGGTGACTTTTTTATTATGCCTAGATATAAATGAAGATAGTTGCCTTATACTTAAAATTTAGCAAATTAGGAAAAATATGTCTAAGTTTTAATCTTTGCATTATCAAATAGACTATTTTTTATGTCTTTTTTTTTTCATTAGAGAGAGTGTGTGTGTGTGAACGGGAGGGGTGGGAACAGAGGAAGATGGAGAGGGAGACAGAGAATCTTAACTAGACTTCATGTCCAACACAGGTCACCATGAGGGGGTTTGATCTCACAATCCTGAGATCATGACTGAGCCAAAATCAAGAGGCAGACACTTAACTGATTGAGCTACCCTGGCACCCCAAATAAACTTTATATTCAAAATAGTATTAGATTACAGAAAAATTGGGAAGACTATACAAAGAGTTTCTATGTACTCCACATAGTTTCCCCTATTACTAACAATTTGCCTTATTATGGTGTGTGTGTAAAATTAATGAGTTATATTACTTGTATTTACTTAATTACTTTTATATATAAATACATTATTATTAACTAAAGTTAATAATACTTTATTCGGATTTCCCTTTCATTTACCTAATGTTCTTTCTCTGTTTCAAAAACGTATTCAGGATGCCACATGATGTTTAGTATTCATGTATCCTTTGGCTCCTCCTGGCTGTGACAAGTTTTTGGAATTTGCTTGTTCTCGATGACCTTGAGTTTTGAGGAATATTGGTCAGGTATTTTGTGGAATGTCTCTCATTTGGAATTTGTCTGATGTTTTTCTCATGATCAGACTATGGTTGTATCCTTTTGCAAGGAGACCCACAGAGGTGCAGTGCTGATCCTCCAAAACCCTTCAGTGAGATTGTTTCAAACACTAACAATACATAGTCTGCAATCTCTCTTGGGGTCTCCCAACTTTCTAAATATATTTTTTCAATTTTCATACATTTGGGTTCATTATTCATGCTATATAGTTCTATAGGTTTTGACATATGTATAATGTCATGTATACATAATTTTAGTATCATACAGAACAGTTTTAGCATCATAAAAATCTCCTGTACTTTGCCTCTTTACTAACCCCTTCCTCCCATTCCCTCCTGGAAACCACTGATCTTTTGTACAGTCTGTTGTTTTGCTTTTTCCAGAATATCAGGTAATTGAAATCATACAATATATAGGCTGTTCAAAATGGCTTCTTTTACTTAGCAATATGCATTTGAAGTTCATTCATGCGTTTTCGTGGCTTGATACATTCTTTCTTTTTGTAGTTGAAATTTTTATTTGTTGTTGCCATAGTTGTTAATTAAATATCACTAAATATATTAGCCTTAAAAGACTTCTAAACATGGAAATGGGTTGATCTGTTTAAGTGAATGATGCACCATTAACTTTTTATCTTTAAAGTAGTAAGGTCAGGGGCGCCTGGGTGGCTCAGTCAGTTGAGTATCTGACTCTTGATTTTGGTTCAGGTCATGATCTCATGGTTTGTGGGGTAGAGCCCTTCACCTAGGGCCTTCCTCAGCAGGGAGTCTGCCTTAAGAATCTCTCCCTCTGCCTCTCCCCCCACTCATGCTCCTTTTGTCTCTCTTTCAAATAAATAAATTAATAAATACATCTTAAAAAATACCAATAAAGTAATAAGGTCAGTAAGCAGAAGTAGTCATCTAGAGTCAACAGAGGTGCTGATTGTTAATTACCAGTACAGTTGACCCTTGAACAATACAGTTTTGAACTGCACACGTTCACTTGCACATGGATTGTTTTTGATAAGCACAGTACCGTAAATATATTTTCTATTTCTTTAATCTTTATTTTTATTTATTTATTTATTTTTATTGGAGTTCAATTTGCCAATATATAGCATAACACCCAGTGCTCATCCCATCAAGTGCCCCCTCAGTGCCCGTTACCCTGTCACCCCCTCCTTCTTTACTAATCTTTAAACTGGGTTGTTTGACTTTGTTGTTTAAAGGGTTCATTCAACTTTCTGGAACTTGAATCTTAACAGATATTTGATTTGCAAGTATTTTCTCCCATTCTGTAAATTGACTTTTTACTTTTTAAATAATATCCTTTGATGCACAAAAACTTTTAATTTCAATGAAGTCTATTTCTTCTTTTGTTGCATGAGATTTTGGTGTCTCATTTAAGAATCCATTGCCAAGTAAAAGTTCATGAAAATTTGCTTACATAATATTTTTCTAAGAATTGAACTCTGCCTGTAAGGTTTCATATCTGACATTAACTTTGAAAAATTCTTAGCCATTATTACTTCAAAAATTTCTTCTGATCCATTACTTCAAAAATTTATTCTGATCCATTCTTTCTTCCTTCTTTCTCCTTCTTTTATTCAAATTATTCATGTGTAAAGCATTTTGAAATTGTGCCACTGTGATTCAATATTCTGTGATCTTTTTTTCATTATGTCTTCACTTTACATTTCATTTTGGGAAGTTTCTATTAACAAATCTTTAAGCTTACTAATTGGTTTCTCAGTTTTCTACTCATGAGCCTAACAAAAACATTTTTTATTTTTGTTACTGTGTTTTTAATTTCTAATATTCTTTTTCCATACTTTCTTACTTTTTCCCTATCTCTTCTTATCTTAACTCATCTGATCTTGCATATTGTTACCATTAGAGTCCCTAACATGTTGATTTTAACTATTTAAAATTACCTGTCTAATAATCTAAAAAAATCATTTCATGTGTGAGTCTGGTACTTAGACTTGTTCTTGTCTCTTCAAACTGTGTTTTTTTTCTTTGCATTTCACTTTTGTTGTATGGTTGTTGAAAGCAAGATGTGATGCATTAGGTAATTAGAACTGAGATAAAAGACCTTTAGTGTGAGGTTCTATATTAATCTATCTATGAGTTGGGCTGTGTTTAATGTTTTCTATAGCTATAAGTGCCAGAGGGCTCAAATTCCTCTAGAGTCCTTGTTTTTCTCTATCCTTAGTCTTCAGGTCTCCATAAGAACCTCTTCTTAAATAAAGTCTGTGTCTTTTACTCTTTTCATTATAATCCAATGTTATTATTATGAAACCCTGTAAATATGGTGGTAAGGTGTGAGTGTGGGGAATCATTCTATAATCTTATTATCAAATCTCAGTCATAGTGGGCCCAAGTCCTTGGAAGGTGACCTTTTGAAGTATTTCTTAGCTATTTCTCTCTGGCTTTATGTGAAACAGGAAGCCTCCAGAGGACTAGAGTTGGCTAACTGCCCTTTCCATGGGTTAGATAAAAATGTGGTAAAGATTTATTTCCCTCGGAGAATTGGCCTTTGTTATGGAGAACACAATTAATGTATTTCAAAATGGTTACTTTCCTCCTTCCCATGAGAGGGTATTTTTCTTGGACTTCCAGCATGAGAACTCAGTAGAACTCCTGAAGATAAAACTCATAAACTGTAGGGATATTCTTAAGACTGGGCCTCAAGAAATTTCTTAGTCTCAAACTAGATCATGGTCTTTATTTAGCTATTTCTCAAAATTACCACTTTAGTTTACCTACCAGATTATGACACCAGGTAGGCTGATCTCTGTATTTATTTGCTTATTTCTCCAGATTAGAGAATGGCAGTTTACCTTGTGACATCAATTCTGTGATGGGTCCAAGAAAAAGTTTATTGTAGGTTTGTTCAGCTTTTTTCTTGGTGTAAGGATTGCAGTAATGACTTCCAAGATCTTTACATGTCTAAGCTAAGATTGACCATTACTTTTTAACTGCGAAATATTACCTTTTGATCTAGAAATTGAAGTGTAAATTTTTTCTTCTATCACATACATAAATATGTTTTTATATTGTCTTCTTAGGAATATAACATGCATTTTGGACATTTCAAATTGCTTTGACCTTATTTTTCTCTCAAATCTGCTTGATTTTCTCAGGTCTTTTAATTCTATCAATGGTTCTGTTTGTAATAGAATATATTCTGCTTATTGATGTGTCTAATATAGATTTCATTTTTGATGGTTAATTTTTTCTTCATGTTTCCCATGAGAATTGGATAATCACTTTGTTTACATGTATTTCTGCTTCTTTACATGTCTACTGACCTTTATATATACATATATATAGTCTCACTATATATGCATAGTCTCGATGTTCTGTTTAATGACTTAAATGGATTTTTTGTCAAATATATTTTTCACATAGTCTTATTTACTGTGCTCCTTAATATCTCTCATTTCCTGCTCTTCTTTTTGCTTGAGATAAAATGAGGAAGACTAATTTTTTTAATGGGGATGAGCAAGAGGAGCAAACCACGTCAGCCACGACTTCAGTTCAAGTATGTTGTCTCAAAATGATAGATTTTCATAGTACCTATAGGTAATCATATTCTATTTGATTTTATCATTTAAGGAAAGACAATTCACATTAAAGCCACAGATATCAGAGATTCTCCATGACTACTCATCATAGACAAGAGCTTGAAGGAAATAAATATGGTACATCTATACAAATACTTGACTCCTTCAGTCATTTTAATCCCACCACCATTTGTGTAGACCTGAATTTTTATGGAGATAGACTCCATTTTCCTTGAAGAACATCCATTGCCATAGTTCTTGCCTAAAAAACTAAATAATCTTTAATTACTTGTTTTAGGATCTATAAATTAGAGAAAACATTACTTTTGTGACACCTACAAAAATATATATGTATCAAATATTAGGTTCTCAATTTGGTCTAAATTTTACTCTCTTACATTTTTTTCTTATCTCTGGTTTCAGGTTTTAGCTGTAACATAATTTTACTAAAGAGTTTTCTTCTCTACTTTGCATTATTTACTGGTTTGGGTGTGTTTTAGTGAGAATAATAGAACATGTATGTATGATATAATTTGCACAAACCATACAAATTCAATGAGTATACAGTTCATTTTTAATAAATTCATACATACATGCAAACACTACCACAATCAAGAGAGAAAATTTCCATCATCTCTAAAAGTTTTCATTGTGTCCTTCCCGGTGAATTCTATTCTCAGCCACCATCTTAAAATGATCTTCCTGTCACTATAGATTAGATATAGTCTACTTACAATTTTATATAAGTAGAACCATACAGTATGTATTCCTTTGTATCTGGCTTCTTTCATTTGTATTCTGTGCTTGAGATTTAGTTGTATCGTTACATTTATCAGCAGTATGTTCCTTTTTCCTGACCAGTATTCCATTTTAAAGATTTATCACAATTTGTTTATCAAATCTGTTGATCATTTATTTTGTTCCCAGTGTTTGACTATTATGAATAAATCTGCTATGAACATCTGTAGATAAGTCAGTGTGAATACACACTTTCATTTCTCTTAAGTAAATTACTAAGAATAGAATTCTGGGTCATATAGCAAGTATATGCCTAATTCTAACGGAAATGCCCAACTGTTTTCAAACATTGTTGTACCTTTCTACATATCTACCACTAGTGCATGAGAGCTCTAGTTGTTCCACATTCTTGCCAACACTTGGTATTTACAGTCTTTCAAATGTTTGCAGTTAGACTGGAAGTGCATTGGTATCGTATTGTGGAATTAATTTGGATTTCTTTCATTATGAATGATGGTGAGCTTCTTTTAATGGAATTATTTATCATTTATGTGACTACTTTGTGAAGTGTCTGTTCAAATTGCTTGCCAGTTTTTAATTGGGCTCTTTATCTCCTTATTGACTTATAAAAGTTCATATATTCTTGATCTGAGACTTCTGCCAAATATCTGATTTTCTGGAGTAACTCTTTTTCTGAAGTACATTTTTATATACTATTGTTCACTATGCTCTTTTTCTTACCTCATTCAATTTATATCCTGCCCTCATCTTTCCTCATGATAAAAATGGGAAGGATCAAGAACAGTAAACAAGGCTAGCAGTATTGCAGCTTAAGTATACTGTCATAGATTTTCATATGTTGTTGTATAGTTAGTTGTGTATCCATCTCCCTCACTAAATTGAGTTTCTTGAGAGTAAGTGTGATAAATAAAATATGTATCTGCAGGCAGATCCCCTGGCATCTATTTCTTGCCAGTTGGTGGAGTAAAGTAATTCAGTCAATAGGAGACATTAAACAATTAGGACTTGGACTTCACATCCCACCGTGTAAGATGATTCCTGCCATAAAAGTTCTACAGATGAGTTTATCATGGATGACAATTATGTCTGAAGAAATGTTGGGTAACAGAAATTGCCTTAAAAAGCTCTATTTTTCTGAAGATATTTGGACCACCTCTTAGGGGAAAGTTTTTAACGTAATTTGATTAGAAAATAATTATTCTAATATTCTGCATATCATTAAAGAAGATATTTAAACATTATATTGTATCCCAAGAATCTAGCAGACATTTCAATAAAAATAACAGTGATGATGGTGATAACCAGTAGTAACTGAATTGTTTATATTTATACTATCTGATTAGAAGCAAGTAATTCTAGAATTCAGTTGGATATGTTAAAGTCAATGGCAATGCTAACTATATTTACAGCATTTTTTTTACAACTCGCATGTAGTCAAGTTGCTTTTCTGAAATGTCAAAGACATTTTTTTCAATTAGCTATTAAATTTACATATACAGAAGAAAGAAATTTGCTTTTGAACTCACATCTTTGTAAAAAGTGTTGTGAAAATTGCTCTTCATTCCAATAATAACAATAATCCACTGCAAATTATGGACTCATATCACGCAAAACTGCAAAGTTAGAGAACATAATGCAACAGAAAGAGTGCTGAGATTTCTGTTTGCAACAAAAATAAATGCTTGAGCACTACAAAAGCAATTGGAACATTTCTTAAAGGCCAGTAAATATGACCAGGTTATTAATTTCTTACAATATGTCGACTAACAAAATAACATGATTTCCAGGAGAAATAGGCTGGTAGAATTGAATAGGCTCCTTGTAGGCCATTGTAACTCTGTTGCATTACAATGACTGATGCCATCTTGCCTTTCAATTATTGCTCATCTAAACAGTTACAAAGAACACAATAATCTCTCCACACCAATTTAAAGATGTACCAAGAGGGAAAATATTTAAGTTATTGCAGTTAGACTTTTTATACCCCTGTGATACTTTACCCATATCCTTCTTCCTTTCACAAAATGTTAAACATGATCAAAAACTAAATAAAATATTATTTTAGGGGCATCTGGCTGGCTCAGTTAGTGGAGCATGCCACTCTTGAGCTCAGGGTTGTGAGTTCAAGCCCTATGATTACTTAAAAAAATATTTTTAAAATAAAGAACATTATTTTAGTGTAATGGAGGCTGAATACAAGAAAGTTGATCAATTTGTTCCCCAAATCACATAATTACAAATAGTTATGTGAAACTTTGTAGACCAAACCAAGGAGAATGATTAGATTTTTAGCCCCTTCATTGAGCATATTGGCAATGTAATGACAAAGGATCAATGTAAGGATTCTCTTTGTTTTATCACACCAGAGTCTGGGATATAGTATGTAGTCAACAGATTATAGCTCTATTATTAATAAAGTAAAGTTTAAAAAGTTTATGGTTGGCATGCCTGGGTGGTACAGCCAGTAAGCCTCTGACTCTTGGTTTCATCTCAGATGGTAATCTCAGGGTTGTGGGATCTAGCCCTGCATCTGGTCCCACATCTGGCTCCATGCTCAGTGTGGAGTCTTGGGATTCTCTTTCCCTTCTCCCTCTGCCCCTTCCTACTCCCTGTCTCTCCAAAATAAGTAAATAAATCTTTTTTTCTTAAAGCTTATGGTCACTATGGGGGGGGTAGTTTATGGTCACTGTATTTATAAATCCCAAATTTTCATTTTTCCTGGGTCTCTAGCCCAGATATTAGAAAATTCTTTTAATCATTCAACAGAAATTGTCTTAATGCTTAGTATGTGCTAGAAAATGAACTGGGCACTGGGGATGAAATAGTGACATAATTTGTATACTCAAAAAAATCACAGGCTATTATCCCCCATTCACTTTTTAGTAGAATATTAGGGTTAAACATATTATGTTATGGGGATAGTAGATGAATAGTGAGAAAAAAAGGGGGATGTTTTCTAGAGGTGGCAATATAATGAGGAGTTTTAAGTAGAAGAAAATGACCATATTTATGTTTTAGAAAGGTCATTCCAGGGGACACATGGGTGGCTCAGTTGTTGAGCGTCTGTCTTCAGCTCAGGGCATGATCCCAGGATCCGGGATCGAGTCCCACATTGGGCTCCCTGCGAGGAGACTGCTTTTCCCTCTGCCTGTGTCTCTGCCTCTCTCTCTCTCTGTGTCTCTCATGAATAAATAAATAAATTGTTAAAAAAAAAAAAGGTCATTGCATTGACAATACGGGATACTAATTGGTGAGGGTTAGACTACAGGTAGAAATGGGTATTGCAAAGCTTCAATAAAGAAGGTATTGGCCTGGTGTAAAGAAGTAACTCAGGAAATGTATAAAAAAGGATAGAGATGAAAAAAGCATTAAGGAGGCAGAATTAAAAGATTTAATAGTTGACAGGATGCACAAAATTTGAGAGTGACTTCTTTGTTTCTGACAGGTGGACTTCAGAAATTTTACCCAGCTAGTCCTATACTGCAGCTAATCCAAGATTATTTCTTTAAGAGAGCACACTTGGGGGGCATGGTAAATATCAATGCTAATATGGGGAAAGCAACCAACTTCCTTTAATGACCATTTAAAGGACACTCATTCATAAATAGGTTCAAAATAAATTGAGATTATTTCCCTTCTGGATATCCTACAATATAAACTCTTCTATTTTGGTGTATTATATTGATCTCTGCTTCTTTGGACTGGTTTTTATTGGATAGAACTTACTATATTCTAACTGCTAGGAGGGTTCATTTTTCCAGTATTTTGAGATCTGATGAGCAAGTCTCTCCTCCCACCAACCACACACCTCCATATATAATTAAGAAACTTGAGGTCAGAAGGATGTGTTGATCATTTGTTAGAAAGGGGCTTTTTCACCTATTAATACCCACCTCATTTCATTTGTTTTATTTTTAGAATAATTCCAGCTCTAGTGAGGCATAATGGAGGGTAGTATGAAGAAGTACATATTGCAGAGGAGATAAATTATATTTAATAATATTAGTTACTTCCCTAGTAAAGATACGATTAATGGTACTGATGCAACTTTAGGAAAATTTTGCAAAAAATAGGATATTTTATAGTATTAAGTGTACACCAGATTCCAATCTTAATATGTGGCAAAATACATATGCACTCCTCACAACTCAATGAAAAATTATGAGGCCTATTTGTATCAGTAAAGGACAAGTCATGATTATAAGACTAAATTAGTGCTTGTTAATTAGTGGCATTTCTAAAATAAATAGTGAATGTGTTGTATGTAGGGAAAATTTGTACATAACAGCCTTGGGATGAGACTTAGTTCATGGGAGGATGGTTATATCAACCTGCTTCAATCTGGGAGAAGAATGGAATTTCCAGATGTGATAGAATGGTTATCCGGGTTCCCATTGGAATACCACAAAATATTTCTACCCCTCCAAAGGTTCATTTCATTCAGGACTTTGTGTCTCAAGTTCTAGAGAAGAGCAAGTTCTAGAAATAAAGGCATTTCAGGCCCTGTAACTATCCTATGAAATGGAAACTATCTCTATCCAAGGTCTTATACCTAATAACTATTATAATAAGGATTTAAACCTTGGTTGTTTGACTTCCAAGTCTGTGTTCTCAAATACTACATTATACTGAATAAAATGTCAGAGAGAAATTTGATATTTAGGTCAGCATTGAGGAGTGATTCTCTCATTTTTTAAACATGATATGAGGAAAAGGGGAAAGATGTGATTTCACTTTAAATTAGTTTTCAGTGGTCTAAACTGGGGCATTTGTGTATTCACTAAAACAATTGTTGGGATACCTACACTGTGCTAGTTGCATATGAAAATTGGAAAAGACAAATTTTCACAAAGCATCCCATTTATCAGGTAAGATAAGATAGGATTTTCTATCTTTTGCTACAGTTTTATGCTACCTTTCTGATGTACATAAATTAAGCACTGAGGAGGATCCGAACATGTGGAAAAGAGGTATGGTGTTCCAGCAAACACAGCCACACAAAGGTTTTTAAATGCCTGAAACAGTAAAAGTGTATAGGGTGCAATAATAAACATTTTGGTTTATAAAACCTATGGGATTTATAAATGGGATCATTAGGAGAGGGCTCAACATCAGAAAGGGCATTGAACTCTAGATTAAGGAAAATGCACTGTAATCTGGAACCAATGCAGAATGAAAATGAGTTCTGAGAAAAAGTAAAAGATTGAGAGCTTGGTGTTTAGTTGTTGTTGTTTTGTTTTATATATCATTTTGACTGTGTGTATAAGGCTGGAAGTAGGTGAGAAAAATAGGAAAACTATGAGACTATTGCAGGGGTGAAGTGATGTGAACCTGAAGCATATGGTAGCAAAAACAGAAAGATGAGATTAGATGTGAATGAATGGTAAAGATATTATAGGTCTTTTAAGATACTGCCTATTCTGATGTAGCCCATGTATTGGGAAACATGATGGATACTGCAATGTGGCAGATCCAGTTTCGTTCTCCTACCTACCAATTACCAATTACATAACCTTGTACAAGTTATCTAACTCTCATACGCCTAAAATTGAGAGGTAGGAAATTCTCAATTCATGTTAATTTCCTACTCTCTTCCCTTTGTCTTTTTCATTCCAAAGATAACAACATGAGACTGTTGAGTATTAGTATTATAGTCTATGTTTATAATGTTAGTGTGATAGGAATGTAGAGATAAGAGAGTTCCAGGGGATAGGGTAATCATTAAATGAAGCAATAGTCTATGCTGAGACATAAACAGTATTGAACCAGGGGAGGGACAAGGGAATGGGACACTAGAGCTAGAGTTTTCAAACATTTTAGTTAATATTCTGGTAAGTACAATGAAATCAGTGGGTTCTAACAAAATATCTTATACAGCTACAAGAGAAGGAAGAGTCAACATTGACAAGAAGTTTTCCAGGGATGCCTGGGTGGCTCGGTGGTTGAGCATCCATCTGTCTTTAGCTCAGGGCGTGATCCCAGATTTGGGCGATCCCAGAGTTGTGGAATCCTGCATCAGGATCCCTATGAGGAGCCTGCTTCTCCCTCTGCCTATGTCTCTGCCTCTCTCTCTGTCTCTCATGAATAAACAAATGCAATCTTTTCTTTTTTAAAAAATAAGTTTTCCAACTAGAATAATTGGATTTTCATTTGTTCTCCTGGTGAAACCAAGAAGGCTAAAAAAAGTCACCAGTTGAAAGGAAAATTGTTGAACTTGTTTTCATATACATTAAAAATGAGGTACTTGAGCATCCAAAGCAACTTGGTAACAAGTTCAACATTTTTAAAAAATATTTTATTTATTTATTCATGAGAAACACAGAAAGGCAGAGACATAGGCAGAGGGAGAAGCGGGCTCCCTACAGGGAGCCCGATGGGGGACTTGACCCCAGGACCCTGGGATCACGACCTGAGCCACCCAGGTACCCACATAAATTTATGGTAGACTTTTTACTAAGTTTTCATCAAGATAGTCAAAAAATACAAAAAGATATAAAAACTGATAACCAATAACTTTTACAAGCTAAATGTGGACCATATGGAGCAAAATAGTGGACTAGGAAGCTCTAAGGTCCCTTCTCCAACACTAACATTAAAACAAACAAGCAAATGCACAGACAAAAACAGAATCTTTCTGGAAAACAGAGATTCACTGTGTAGATCTGCTCTAAGCTATATGAGGGAATACCTGAAAGATTGATGCAAGGTGCTTGACTCTGTTTGGCCTACCTCAGAACTCAGGCAGGGAAAAGTAGTGGGCACTGACAATAAAAGCCACAAGGTGAACTATAGACCCTCCTCCCAATGCTTGGGTCAAGAGATTATTGATGAATACATAATATAGATCATTTAGGTCAGGGGGAAGATGCTGGCGTGAAACTCTGGGACATTAGATCAAAAGCAGCAATATATGGGAGAAAATTTAAAAAGTCACATACATGGTCTGATGATATACATGCCCAGAAAAGACCTCAGAAGGCCTTAAGCTTTCACCTTGGGCAGATCCGGGGCCCAGAGCAACTCTAGTTAAGTATTAAAAGAGTGTACCAGCACAGGGCTAATCTGCAAAGACTAGGAGAGGTTGTTTTTCTTCAGTTTGCTTGTCTGCTTCTTCCTTTTTTAAAAAAAAAATTTGGTGTGTTGTTTTATCTTCTGCTATTCAAAGATTCTCTGTCAAAAGGTTAGCTGAATATGAGGTAAAGGAAGAGAGACTTCAAGGATCAAATACAACAAGGAATAGTTTTGCAAAATAATTTGGAAAAATCACAAAACAAATGGGCTATTACTGATTTTAACAATCAAAAGAAAGAAAGGAAGGAAGAAAAAGAAAATAGCAAGCCCTGGGGAAGGGAGAGAATCTGATTTCCAGAGTTACCCATTAAAATAGTCAAATGTCCAATTTTTTCTCTTTTTTTTTTTTAAGATTTCTTTATTCATTTGAGAGAGAGAGAGAGAGTGGGGAAGAGGGGCAGGAGGAGAGGGAAAGAGAGTCTTAAGCAGACTCTGGGCAGAGCATGCAGCCTGAAGAGGGGCTTGATCTCACTACCTTGAGGTCAAGACCTGAGCCGAAACCAAGAGTCCATCACTTTACCAACTGTGCCACCAGGCACCCGACACAATTAAAAAAAAAAAATCTTAAGATATACTGAAAAAATAGAGACTGGTTCAATGAAAGGAACAGAATAAATTGACAGAAACCATTTCACTTCAATCAACCGTAAATGTATATTTTTTGAGTGAATAAATGACTAAAGAATGAATAAAGCAAGAAATTAAAATCCATGATAAATAATTAGCTATGATGAACATTATGCCATAAATAAGACAAATCGAAATTTTAAAACCAGAATAAAACAGATAGCTTTTATTGGAAAGTGTATCTTATCAAAACTTAACTGAAGAAGGTTTCTAAAACTTCTCAGTTGTATCTATACTAACATAATCTAAGATTTTCTGAAAGCTAACATGTCCACCACCCCATATTTTTAACTGCCAATTAATTTCATAAGTGAGTTCTATCAAACTTTCAAGGAGCAGAAAATCCCAATATAATTAAATTTTAAGAGAACAGAAAAAATAAAGTATCCAAATGATATTTTTACTTTTATCCATATCTGTAAAAAAAATAGAATACTTATGCAAAAATCATGAATAAAATTAAAATATAATTTAAAAATTGTAGTAAAATAATAATTCACCAAAACCAAGTCACTTTGTTTGCATTATAGAAACATAAAAATGGCTCAGTATTGTAAAACATATTAATATAAATCCCCATATTAAGCATAAAGCAGGAAAAAGCACTTATTTCAGTAAATTCTAAACAGCTATTCAATAACAGCTGAATGTCATGAATAGAATGAAAAAAATAAAGAAAAAAAGGAAGGAAGGAAGGAAGGAAGCATATAAGCAAGCAGATGAAAGGAAGGATATCTTTAGTAAACAATAAAATAGTAACAGATATGTTTTCATTTTATTTTTTTTAATTAATTTTTATTGGTGTTCAATTTACCGACATACAGAAAAACACCCAGTGCTCATCCCGTCAAGTGTCCACCTCCGTGCCCGTCACCCATTCCCCTCCAACACCCGCCCTCCTCCCCTTCCACCACCCCTAGTTCGTTTCCCCGAGTTAGGAGTCTTTATGTTCTGTCTCCCTTCCTGATATTTCCCAACATTTCTTTTCCCTTCCTTTATATTCCCTTTCACTATTATTTATATTCCCCAAATGAATGAGAACATACACTGTTTGTCCTTCTCCGATTGACTTATTTCACTCAGCATAATACCCTCCAGTTCCAACCACGTTGAAGCAAATGGTGGGTATTTGTCGTTTCTAATTGCTGAGTAATATTCCATTGTATACATAAACCACATCTTCTTTATCCATTCATCATACACGCACATACATATTGTGTATGTACACATAACACATGCTTACATACATATGTATATCATATCATGCTTAATGGCGAAGGACTAGAATTGCTTTGTATTAGGCAGGAGGACTATCATTATTATTATTTAAATGTTTCATGGAGCTTTAGCTAATATAATTATTCAAGAGAAGAAAAAAATGACACAAATATAATAAAAGAGGAGATCAGATATGACAGCATATACGTTTCTAATTGTGTTCTTGGACTACCCAAGTGTTAGGATCCTTGTCACCTCAAAATTCATATGTTTAAGCTGTAACTCCCAATGGGACTGTATTTGGAGATATGGCCTTTAAAGAGGTAATTACGATTAAATGAGGTCACAAGGGTGGAGCTATAACCCAATCTGACTGGTGTCTTTATAATAAAAGAAAAAGAAACCAAAGTTAGGATGTGTAAATTTATGTATTTTACCAAATTTATAGATTTACATATTTTATCAAATTTATCAAACTTTTAAAAGATTTGGCCCATTATTTCATCAAAAAATTCTTTCTGAAAAAAAAAATTCTTTCTGTCACTTGTTCTCTTTCCTGTCCTCATTGGACTCACATAATTTGAATACTGGTAGGTTTGATAATGTCCCACAGGTCTCACAGAATGGTATACTTTTTACGATTCATGAACCTACATTGAAACATGATAATCACCCAAAGTCCATAGTTTAACTTAGGGTTCTCTCTTGGTATTGTACTTTCTATAGGTTCAGACAAATACATAATTATATGTATCCACCCTTATAGCATCATCCAGAGTAGTTTCACTGCCCTAGGAATTTTGTGTGCTCCATTTATTCATCCCACACAACCCCTGAGCCTATGGTGACATTGGATCTTTTAATTGCTTCTATAGTTCCCTCTATCCCTACACTCTGAAGAGTTTTGATCAGGGATGGATGCTGTATTTTGTCAAATACTTTCTCTGCATCTATTGAGAGGATCATATGGTTCTTGTTCATGTGCTTTTTTAGATTCTGTAAGCCTCATTTGTCTTCAGGGCCTTTGGCCATTCATTCTAGCCTAAGCTACCACTGAATAGCCAACTCCAAATGTGAGCTATCTGAATATACCCTACCAAAGTTTGCGCTAGGATCCTCATTTTCTTTGCTAAGGCTTGTTGACACTGAAGCTTATATCAGCACATGCTCCATCATAGTGTTGGAATTAAAATCTCAAGGGTAAAACTTTCACCAATGAAAGATAAGAGCTGAAATATAAATTCTCATTTTCTCCCCAAGGTGGACTTCTCCAAGATACAATTATTTGGACACCTACAATAAGGTTCTATAGGATTGAGAAACTAGCTGAATTTAGGGGTGGCAGGGTAGGCATCTCACCCTAATCATGACTTCTTTTTCTCTGCCTCAGTTGTCCTCTTCTTTTTTCTTCTTCTGCTCCTGAGATATGACTCCATAATTAAAAAAAAAAAAAAAAAAAAGATAGCACTCTGCCTCACAATCTGTTTTCTTGAAAATCCAGGATAAGACATAGTCATTAAGCATGTAATTTGGCTATTCTAGGTCATGCTTTTCTGTGACTTTTTCTGCTTCTACCCACTAGTTCAATTATTAACCTTTATAAAATCTGTTCCTTAGGACAACTGTAACAGAATTTTTTCAGGTTCTTTTCATGGAGGGGTGAACACTACCTCAGGTCTTTCATTTTACTCATTGATCATTTCTCCATTTCTCTAGTCCTAGTAGCAATCCTTCCCCCCAACTCCACCACCCTGAGACAGAGGGAGAGAGAGAGAGAGCGCGCACGCGCAAGTGGTCAGAAGAGGCAGAGGGAAGGGGAGAGAAAGAATCTTCAGCAGGTTCCACTCTCAGTGTGGTGTTGATACAGGCCTTGATCTCACGACCCTGAGATCATGACCTAAGCTGAAATCAAGGGCCGGATGCTTAACTGACTGAGCCACTTGGGCTCCAGGCACCCCACTAGTAGCAATACTTTTGTCTTCCACAGTAATTGATCTCTGCAACAGTTCTACATGCTTCCAGTCTAAGTTCAGTGGGGGAATAACATTAGCCTTAGTTCATAGCTGTGTATTTCTTTTCAGTTTCTGATCCACAGGAATGGTTAGCTTGTTTATAAGCATCATTTTTGTTTAAGAAAGCACCTTTCACTGCTGAAATTACAGATCAGGAAGGGAGTCAAAGATCAACCTAAAAATGTCTATTGACTGAAAATTCCTAAACAGACATTTGTGTGAATAAAATATTGACAAAGCTTATAATTTGTTCATAATAGACAAGGTAAAGATCCTAACACATTCATCATTTTAAATGATTTTTAAGTTGCAAGTTATCTGAACAAATATTCTACAATATTTTTCTGGGTATCTACAGATAGCTGCCTATCTCTTCCTGAATTCTATACTATTTTTTCATTATGGACTTATCTTTAAGTCGAAAAGTCTTTGCTGAAGTAAATATCCCCCACTAATCACTTTATCTCCCTGAATAGTTGGCCTGAGTGATGACACAGTGTGGCTGGCTAAATGATGGCTCACAGAGGTGACTATATCCTAATCCCTAGAACCTGTGAATAAGTTATCTTATGTGGCAAAAGGAACATTACAGATGCAATTAAGTTAGATACCTTGATATTGGAAGGTTATCCTGGATTTTCTTGATGAGCTGAATATAATCATATGGATCTTTTGATAAAAGGGAGGTAGGAGAATCAAAGTCAGAGTAGAAGGTGTGACAAAACAAACGAGATTGGAGTAATGTGAGGACTATACCATGAGCCAAGGATCACCATGTAGAAGATGCAAAAGCCAAAGAGATGGATTCTTCCTTCTGAGTCTTAAAGACTCTAATCCTGGTTTGGAGAAAGAATTGGCCCTATCCACACCTCGTTAATTTCCTGGATGACCCTTTCATCTTTTACCAGGATGGTCCTTAACCTCCACGTGTTTGAAATCCTTCCAAACTTCTTGTGATTTAGTTCTAATTTCAAGGCATTATGGTCTGAGAATACGCAGGGGACGATCCCAATCTTTTGGTATCAGTTCAGACCTGATTTGTGACCCAGTATGTGGTCTATTCTGGAGAAAGTTCCATGTGCACTTGAGAAGAATGTGTATTCAGTTGCGTTTGGATGTAAAGTTCTATAGATACCTGTGAAATCCATCTGGCCCAGTGTATCATTTAAAGCTCTTGTTTCTTTGGAGATGTTGTGCTTAGAAGACCTATCGAGTGTAGAAAGTGCTAGATTGAAGTCACCAAGTATAAGTGTATTATTATCTAAGTATGTCTTAACTTTGGTTATTAATTGATATATTTGACAGCTCCCATATTCGGGGCATATATATTGATGATTGTTAAGTCCTCTTCTTGGATAGATCCTTTAAGTATGATATAGTGTCCCTCTTCATCTCTCACTACAGTCTTTGGGATAAATTTTAGTTTATCTGATATAAGGATGGCTACCCCTGCTTTCTTTTGAGGACCATTTGAAATGGTAAGTGGTTTTATTTTCAGGCTGTAGGTGTCCTTATCTCTAAAACCTATCCACACCTCGGTTTTTAATTCTAAGATTCATTTAAGATATCTGACATTTAGAGCTATAAGAGAATAAACGTGTATTGTTTTAAGATCATTAAGTTTGTACTAATGTATTTGTTACAGCAGCAAAAGGAAACTAATATATATGGCTATACCAATGCCCTATATTTTCTCTATCCAAAAATCCACAAATCTAGATATTTGTTTTTTTAAACCTAGACACACAATACCAAGGGTTGACACTCAAAAGTCATATTTAGTATGATAAATGGCAATTAACACTAAGCTTTATATTTGGAGAGACAACAGAATGTGATGAACATAGTGGAAGAATGTAAAGTACATGCCTTTCTAAAGCCCATTACTCAGTCCCATGTTGTAATATAGTAATGCAGGCTCAATGTACCAGATCCTATATATTCTTATTCAAAAGAAACAATTTATGTGGATTATTATAAGAAATTTCCTGATTTTAAATGTCTGTAACTAAATAAAAATTAAAACATTGCATAGGCCAACACAGCAGTGTGAAAACCAAGCAAAACACATTTGTAATCAGCGGTTTTGATTGCTTATGCTACAGCTACTGTGCAATCTATATATTAGACCTTGGGAACTCTGCATCATCAGAAAAATATGATACTTAACAAGGCCTGCTTTGGGGGAAGTAAACTACTCTTTATATAACTTCTTTTAAGCCAAATTTTTTTTCACTAGATTAAGGTGAATTTCAATTCTAATTATAAAAAATAATCTAATAATCAGATCAGTGACATACTTTTACTATTTTAACAAGTGACTTGTAAAATCCTCAGACTTCTTTAAAAACTACAACCATTTGGTTGCATAGATGGTATCACAGAAGACCACATAGTCTCTGTAACTAAGGAGCAACAGACATTTTAGAAAGACCATCTAATATTCTGATTCACATAATTCCCCACAGAAAACAATCATGTGAAGCTTGAGAACAGAAGTAACTGAAGAGCATGCCTCCTGTAGAGGGAGAGAGGGAGAAAGAGAAGAGCTAATTGGTGATGGCACCACAGCAGGTGTTCTCCCTCAAGGACAATGATGACACTGCTCATACATTCAGAGAGAGACTCATGTGCTCCTTGGCAAGCTTACACAGATTCCTTTGTAAACAAGTCAAGTGTCTACATCTGCGACAAACAAATCCATGCTTTAAAGAGTGCTCCACAGCCTACAGGCCCTAGTAACAAAGCCAGACTAAAAGTTTGTCAAGTTATTAACACTCATTTTGTGCCAAGTAGGCTTAAAAGCTCAGGTGTGGTCAGTTATCAAGAAAGATGGAAATAAGCCAGAGGCATTAAAATAGGAATCTTAACAGCCACTGAGTGTCATAAAAAGAAATAGAAATACCTTTGATGTTTGAATATTAATCATTGCATGGTTACTCTCTGGAAGGGTCAGAAAGTGTAAACTGCCAGTCTAGGGAATCACAGCATGTGCTCTAGCCATCTGCTGACAGTGTCTGAGAGTATGTATATACTTGGTATTTCCCTTCATCCTCAAAGAAAATTATTTCAGTTATCGATAGCTGAGGCATAGAAAAGACTAGTATTTAAAAGAGGAAGTACAAGTTTTATCTGTGTTTTGGTAAGGCCACATTCCTGCACAATTTCTTTTTTTCCTCACAAATGACTTGAGCACACAAAAGTAAATCATTTGAGTTCTCCTGGAACTACTTGCTGTGATACTGTTGGCAAGAGGCAAATCCTAGAAGTTAATGTTAAAGTCATGGAGTCCTTCATTTGCAACTTATTTCTGAACAAATGCTATGGTTGTATTTAAAATATCCTCAAAATATTATAGAAGCGCTCAACCAAAATTTACAGGGGAAGGACATTGATTAGGGGATTAATCCAGTCATTTGGCAAACTATAAGGAAACCCCATACTAGGCAATATGGGGTGAAAAAACCCAGATATGGTACTTAAGACTTTGGAGAAGACTTAGAGTCTTCCTAGACTCTTAGAGTCTAGGAAAAACAATAACAGGTATAACCATTATTATTTATAATGTAGTATTTATTAGGATTATTACAGACATAATCACATTTAGTCACTGAAGTGATCCTGTTAAGATATATATCATCATGTTTTTTATACAAATATTGAATTTGACACTCACAATGAATTAGTGATTTACCCCAGGTCATACAATATGCGAATGGCAAAACTAGATTCAAACCTACATTTATTTGCCCACAGATACCAATGGGTAGCTGTCCAGTTGTTTTATGTGGGGTAATGAGTGTGGGGAACCCCCACTCCACCTTCTTTCTGACATCACTGTGGAATTATTTTTTTAAAGCTATTCTTTCATAAGCTAAAATGGAACTATGTACTCAAGGAAAGAAACCTCTCCCATCCTTTGCGAAACCATTTACTAAAACATTACCAAGGCACATAGCTCTAAATCCAGAACATAGAGACCTTTTGATTTCTATCTTAGCCGGAAATCTTCTGCCTGATACAAAGAAGTAAACTGAAGATAATGTAGCTGGATGGGTGGTTCTGCCCTTTAGTATTCTGGCTGCAGACCCAATTCTTTGAGGAGTTAAAAGACAAGTGTCCTTTTCTTGCAGTCTTTAGAATAGAAATACAGCTCTAGAAACAATTCAAAGTCTACCTATCTTTCTTATGAATCCCCAACCCCCCCCACATGAATCGCAAAATGCTTGCAGATATTATAAAAGATCATATTAGAAACATAACCATTCTGCAAGTAAGAAAAAAATGGATAAACTTAATCACCCCAGATCTGTGATAATAGGCAAATAGGACCCCAGATTCCTTCTGGTAGAAAAGTTACCTCCTTTCTTGGCACAGTTCAGATGTGAATTTCCTTTCCTGTCTTCTCTGGGACCCAAGAGCCAACCTTTTGTAATATGAACTTCAGGGAGATGACTCACCAGAATGAGGGAAAAGAAGAGATAACTGGAAACAAACTGGGCAAATAAAAAATCTTAAAAGTCTTCTCCAAAAACATTAGTAACAAGTTTTAGCTACCTGAATGGATAAATTTAACTTATTCCATCTGTCAGAAACATAATTTGGATTCCAGCTATTCTTTTATAAACACTGAGGTTTGTTTTACTATACCTGTCATATAGCTAAAATTCTTAAATTTAAGCCATAAGACCTCTGTTTGTGTTTGTCTGTAGGGTTCATGTATGTATATGGAATATTTTTTCTACCTCCTGGTAGTATTGCCAAAATTAATTTGTAAAAGAGCTCTACTTAATTGGCATAAAGAAAAATAAACAAATTATTCTCTTAGAAAAGTGGGAACTAATCCAAATGCTTTTCAAGTTCACATGGCTTTGGTAATCTTTGGCGAATAAGAACACTAATAGTTTAATAAAACACAACATAACTCACACAAAAATGAGTATACCTTCATATTTGTCGGCATTAATCATATGCACACATATTTTAAAAAGAATTTCTGTCCCCTAAAAGGTCCATCTAGCTGGACATAGAATCAAATTGACATGAGACAGATTAACAGGAGAAAATCAGGGCCACCTGGATGGCTCAGTCAGTTAAGTGTCCAATTCTTGATTTTGGCTCAGGTAATGATCTCAGGGTCATGAGATAGAACCCTACATTGGGGATGGAGCCTCCTTAAGATTCTCTCTCTCTCCCTCTGCCCCTCTACCTCCTCAAAAAAACAAATAACAACAACAACAACAAACACAGGAGAAAATCAAATTTAATAAGCACATGTCTTGGGAATCCATGTAGATGTGAAATTACAAAAACAGTGAGACAACATGAAGTTCATGTGAGCTAAGGAGAGGGGAATGCACCTGGGGATTCAAAGGAGAGAAAGCAGTTTAGCAAGAAGCTCAAAGGTGTTTGGGAAAAACAAGGTTGCCCTATTAGGCAGAGGAGTTTCTTAGGTAAAGAGGAGTCTCTATTAATAGCACTATTCCTGCAATAGGCTCTCTTTTCCAGTGTAAATTTAGGAAGTTGAAGACCAAGAAGTGAGGCTTTTCTCCATCTGCTGGGTTTTGATTGCTTTCAACTGAAAATAATATTCATGCCCAAGAGGCCTATCTTGGGGCAGCCTGCCTTCAGCCCCTGCACATATAACATTTAATCTACCTAGGTTTACTAGAGAGATGTTATCTCTACATTTTACAAAATTTGTCAGCAAGGAAAACACCCTAAGATGATAGCTAGCTGTTTAATATTTCATGAAACTGTCATGACTAATACAAGCAAAATTGTTAAAAATGACTGAATTAAATAGACTTAAGTGTGATAAAAGTTATAAATGAACTCTTCAACAATCATGCTTTATAAGATGTTTACACCTACTTAAAATTAATTCCCAAATCTCTTTGATAACACACACCCTTAGAGTTCTGCCAAGTTTATTTAAATGATGATATATTCATTGATTATCTACATCATTTTCAAATAAGATAAAATAGTGAAGCATTAACTACTGAATATAAGTTTATGTTTATCTACTTTTTCAAATTTTTACAGAAAGACTAAAGATACTTAGGTCTATTTATTAGGTCTATTTATTAGTAGACATTTGGGTCTGTTAATAAACATGTCTGGTGCCACATTTAAAAATAGTGCTTTGAGGAAGCATACACTACAGAAATTAGTGCATCCATATATTTGCCAGCCTACAGAATGCTGGTGTAAAGAGCTCATGATCTCTTACTTCCTAATTTTCTCTAGAAATTAAGGATATTAAGGGTTAAGAATTCTATTTAATGTATGTAATTTAAATTACTAGAAATAATATTAATGAAGGACAGTTGGAATAAAGGCAGGCAGGGACAAGGGGACTCCACCCTAAGAGAAAACCACCCTTAGGAGGATTTTAGAACACCCTGGAAGGAGCTCTCCCCCCTTTCCCACTTGATAGGAAGATGACAAAAACTTGATTGGGTGACAGGTGAATGGAGGGTTAATCAGTTAAGCAGCCCACCAACAAGCCCATAGAAAAACCCAGACTTAGAAACTCTCTGGTGTCCCCTCCATCTTCAGGAGCTTTGTACTATTGTTCAATAAGCTTTACTTTGTTGCCCACCACTCTTCCTCTGGTCTACCTCTTCATTCTCCAAAGTGGCATAATGGAAACCACGGGCACCCAAGAAAAAGAAATCCAAAAACAATAAGGAACAAAACTCTATATGCAAAGTATGCAAGGAAAGGAAGAGGTGTTTGTGGTAAGGAAAACTATTAAGTAGGGAAGATTTTTTTTAAAGCCGTAAGGTATGAAAGATGTACTTTCATTGAGGGAAAAGAGTTAATTTTTGTTAGAATAGAATAACTGATTGTTTCAGAATGAAAGAAGAATAAAGAAGCACTAAATGTAAGTAGAAAGGGGGAGGGAGAGAGAGAGTGAAGGATAGAAGAGGGAAGAAGAGAGAAGTTTTCTTGTGTTATTATACAAGATTTTTTCTAGATTTATTTATTTATTTATGATAGACATAGAGAGAGATTGAAAGAGAGAGAGAGAGAGGCAGAGACACAGGAGGAGGGAGAAGCAGGCTCCATGCCGGGAGCCTGAGGTGGGACTCGATCCCGGGACTCCAGGATCGCACCCTGAGCCAAAGGCAGGCGCCAAATCGCTGAGCCACCCAGGGATCCCCTATACAAGATTTTTTTTTAACCGTTAAGTAATTCACTTAGAAAATAAAGATTTTGTGTCTTATTAAAATAATTTCCTGTGTTTCCTGTTGTCTTTACCAGGTCTTTGATTGCTTAAGAAAACTGAATCTTCCTATTAAAACAAGCTAAGGTTTCTTGGACTATGTAACTGTCCATTTGCCTTTGAAATCTTTTGTCACATTGGTTAAATGATAACTGTTTGTTCACAGTAACCTGTGATCCTATTTAATCAAATATTTTAAACTTTTTTGGCATGGCTTTAAAGATTTTTTGTATTTATTTGACAGGGAGAGAGCACAATCAAGGGGAGAGGGAGTGGGAAAGGGAGAGCAGGGAGCCTGATAAGGAGCTTGATCCCAGGACCTTGGGATCATGACCTGAGCTGAAGGCAGATACTTAAACGAATGAGCCACCCAAGTGCCCCAAACTTTTTGATATTTTAAAGAACTTCTCAAAATCAAATTCTAAATGATGTTTTTTAAGAATTTGGACTAACTAGAATTTTGAAGAGCTTCCGTGGGAAATCTCAAAGGAATCTATTCTCTCTCCTTTTAAAAAGAAGAGATGTTAATCAGGCTTATTTGTTATTCCAAATTGCATAGAAAGTATTTTCAAATAAGGAGTGATAGTTACCTTCTTTAGGTCATATTTGTATTAACATGTGTTCCAAAAATTATATAAAATTCCTAAAATATGTGTCAACATCCTTACTGTTGATATAGCTAGTCATAATTCCAAATATTATCTTAAAATGTTGTATGTCACAGAAAAAAAAAACAAGTTTCCTTGTTAGTTACAATATAAGTAACTTTCATCAGATCTTTTTTTTAATAATAAATTTATTTTTATTGGTGTTCAATTTGCCAACATACAGAATAACACCCAGTGCTCATCCCATCGAGTGCCCCCCTCAGTGCCCATCACCCATTCACTCCCACCCCCCACCCTTCTCCCCTTCCACCACCCCTAGTTCGTTTCCCGGAGTTAGGAGTCTATGTTCTGTCTCCCTTTCTGATATTTCCTACCCATTTCTTCTCCCTTCCCTTCTATTCCCTTTCACTATTATTTATATTCCCCAAATGAATGAGAACATATAATGTTTGTCCTTCTCCGATTGATTCATTTCACTCAGCATAATACCCTCCAGTGATGGAATATTACTCAGCCATTAGAAATGACAAATACCCACCATTTGCTTCAACGTGGATGGAACTTTCATCAGATCTTTACCCAAGACCATTTTAAAGTCTTTTGTCATTCACAGTTACTGTTTATTCTGATGCATTCCTGAAAGTTATTGCCAGTTGCAACTACAGACAAAAGTGCTCATCTTCAAAGAGAGATTGATGGAAAAGACTTTGACAGGTATAGGATTCCGATAACTTTAAGATGATATCATTGAACTGCGTCAGAATTTGCAATAATCTAATGGAAAAACTGACTCAAAACTGCTAGCCCAAGATCAAGAAAAACAAAATTTAGTTAAATTGGATTAAATTAATTGATAAGATGCTTACAATTTTATGAAATTTTGTTCGAAAAATTACTGGTTATTTAATAATTTGTTTTCCAAATTTGAAGAAATCCTTTTTCTCTTTCTTTAAAGTCTGCCTTGGCAAACAGAATTGAAACTTTTTCCTCACTACCTGTTCCCTCCACAATTCAGAAACTCTTATTGAGTATTCTTATTTTTATGGCAATGTTATGATTTGAACAATTTCAATAGAATCTGTTCACCTTGTAATAGGGACACAATTGGAGACATTCTTCTAGTTTCTTCAAATATCTGGCTACAAGTTGCCATACTGTAGAGGCCACTTTTTTACAATAAGTGTGAGCAATGGAAACCTGACTAAGGTAGAAGGGCTCATCTTGACCACCTGTCTGAATACAAATGGGCCCCTCAGGCAACCCACCTCAGAGTATCCATAGGTCCTAACTGACCTATGGGCTACTTACAACCAGGCACAGTTACCAAAAAAGGGGAAATTCCATACATCCCTAAACCTCCTCACTTTCCCCCTTTAAATACAGCTTCCACCCACTGTCACTTTGCAGAGTCTCTCTTTTGCTATCCTGCCCACCACTCCCTTGCAGTGTATTCAGTAAACTTCTATCATCTTGGTTCTGCCTCAGGTGAATTATTTTACCTCCTGCCCCACTGGCTTCCACCTGATCCGGTCATCCCACATTTGGGGGCCCCTATCCAGCAGAGACAGATACCACACAAACTAATGTCTAGATTTTCTTCCCCTCCTTTCAGTTGCAGTCACTAAAAACTAAAACTGCCTTTTCCCCAAAATTCTGCAAGCTGAAGCTGGATGACTTGACATAAACTTCAAGAAATCACAATAGCTCATGTGTGAACAACTTTCATGCCTGTTGCTGTATGAGCCATGCATAAAATTCACTGGAACACGATGTGGGAAATAAAGGCAGAAGAAAAATGATCAAATTTCCTTACTACTTACATCCCATAGACTAGTCCTTGAAAGAGACAGAGTGACATTCCTCTTAGGGACTCAACTGCCTGGATGTTGACTCTTTGCTAAGGGCAAAGAGCAATCTTAGCCCGACACCCAGAATCCTGTAAATCCACTCTAACATATAAAAATTCCTTTGGAAACTGCCTTTATCTCTATCCCCCAAGATACATGTTGGCAATCATCTTCCACATATATGACCTAACAATATACATCTGAGTGGTCTCATTGAGTAAGTGATGGATGGAGCTGGGTAGGGGGCTTCACACCTAGGCTCACATAGAGGGCTACATGATCAGGCTCACCAAAAATCCCAGAAATGCTGAGGCATAAGAAACCAGAGATAAAGGGATGCCTGGGTGCTCAGTGGTTGAGTGTCTGCCTTTGGCTAAGGGCATGATCCCAGAGTCCCAGGATCCAGTCCCGTATCAGGCTCTCTGCATGGAGCCTGCTTCTCCTCCCTCTTCCTATGTCTCTGCCTCTTTCTCTGTGTCTCTCATGAATAAATAAATAAAATCTTAAAAAAAAAAAAGAAAGAAAGAAATCAGAGATAAGGAAACAAACTACACCACCCAGCCCTGGGCATCAAAGGTGAGGTCTTTTTATGGCAGTTACATTGTGACCAAAAAGAATGACCAGACCCCAAAGAAAAAGTAAGTCTTAAATTAAAGATGTTATCACCAGTCCTTATTCAGACCAAGATGTCACGGAATATTAAGAACACAAGCTCCCTGGCTAGTTCTAAATAAAAGACTATTGGTAGAGGCCTATGTTGGACCCCTGTCACTCCTGAGAGCTTTTTCTGTACCCTTGCTTAATAAAATTCCATCACTTGACTCACTCTCCTTTGTCCTCGAGATTTATTCTTTGACTCCATGAGACAAGAACCTCTCTCTCTTGCTTCAACAAGATGACACCATCAAAGGCATTCAAAACACAAAAGATGTTTTGAGCTCAAATCTAGAAATCCCTACTGGCTGCTCTTCAGATTTGGAAACTAGCAGTCTACCAACTCACTTTCTGAACCATGAAACTTCTTAAGTAAGGTACAAAGCCAAGAAATAAAAAGTGGAAAAAATATGCCACTCCAGAACATGCAGCTTTAGCATAAAGATAATTTTGAGCTGAATGTTTTGGAAAACAGTGATACAGAAGAAGCTATGAAAACAGAGTAGAATTTACACTTTTTTAAAGGGGCATTTACAATTATAAAGGAAATTTCCATTTGTAAGAGTTCTAACTTTTCTGCCTGGAAGAGAACAAATAAATATCAAGATATTCTTGTCAATGGAGGAAGAATCAATTTAAATCTGTATAACAAACTTTATTTTGTTTAACATACTTTTTCTGCTTACTTTCATACCTCGAACCCTCCACATACCTTTTGTTCTTTGTTTTTTTAGCTTAAGTTGATATTCAAACCTGAATTCTAGGTATACAGATTATTACCGAATAAGAAAGTATTTGTGTACGCTTTCTATTACTTCCTTTGAAAGAACAGAAATCGCTGATTTTTTCACTTGTAGTTTCCCTTCTTAATTTGGGTATCTTAGATTAGGCTACATAGTAACATACCATATATTTTGTCCTTTATCTGCTTCTTGCCTTTTCCAAGGTCTTGCCGTAAGCAGAATCATTGCAGCAAAGGTAGCATCAAAAAGCCACTCATCTGAGAAAGTACGGACTGTACTTGTACTTGTATGTGCTGACCTAGTCAGCACAGATATAGCCAAAAATTCCCACCAAGATTCAAATAAACAGCACAAAGAGAAATGATACTAGTGTTCACATTTTTACCAACATCCTGAAGAATCTCTTTAGATCCTGATCTTTGAATGGCAAATTGCCCAGCTTTCCAGCTCCTATTTCTTATGGAAGTTATGTGGAAAACATTGTTTCTAAAAAACAAAATAGAATTTTCACCTTTATCAAGGACAGTTATCTTGATTTATTTAAATTACTTCATATACTTTAAAGAGAAGTAAACTCATTTGGGAATATAAGGCAGGAGTGGGATAGTCCCAGTAGGATCTGGGCAATCTTTTCAAGTAAACCTGCTATCTACATTCAAGAACTGACATTCATAAACTGAAAAAAAAAAAAAGGTCACATGCACCCATGGGTACAAGTATGTGTGTGCAAATACACACAACGTTAGAGAAATAAGATGTAGTACAGAGAGAAGGTGAAGGAGTTTGGTGGGTAAAATTGCAAATGTTTTCATGGAAGGGATGAATTCAATGCCAGGTTTAGGGAGACGTAAAAGATGTGAATTGTTAAGATGGCCCCTCCTGGATTCCCCTCCACTAGAGTGATACATGAAATACTTGAGACACTTCTGAAGAGATAATGAGACCCAAGTTATATCTCTGTTAGAGCATGAAGACAATGAATAGGAATGGAGATGGTCTCAATTGTAGGAGGCAGGATTAAAACTTGATATCACAAACCCAAGAAAGTATGGACCAAACTATTTAATTCAGGTAGCAATCAATATCTGAAAGGTCTGATATGAAAGAGATTGAGCTAGATTCATTAATTCAACAAATGTTTATTAAGTACTTACTATATACCAGGTAACCTTCTGGGTTCAGGGAATATGTCAGTGAAGCATACAGGCAAAAATCTCTACCCTTCCAAAGTTTATATTTCATAGTGTGGGGAGAGAGAAAATAAGCATAATGAGCATATTATAGTCTATGTTAGAAGTTAACAGAAGCTGTGGGGAAAAATAAACAGGAAGTCATCACAGAGAAAATAGCATTTTAGTAAAGCCTTGAAAGAACTGTGGGCTAGAAGCAACATTAAGTTTTTTGGCAGTGAGTGGTGCCTGGCTGGCTCAATCAGTAGAGCATGCAACTCCTGATCTCCAGGTGGTGAGTTCAAGCCCCATGTTGGGTGGAGAGATTTAAACAAAAAATTTTTTAAAATCTTTAAAAAGAAAGATTTCTGGCAGTGGATAGGCCTAGCATCTGGAGAAAAATAGGGTGCTATACAAGGGCATTTGATTTAAG
The DNA here is from genome assembly GCF_048418805.1 of Vulpes vulpes. Classification (NCBI taxonomy): domain Eukaryota; kingdom Metazoa; phylum Chordata; class Mammalia; order Carnivora; family Canidae; genus Vulpes; species Vulpes vulpes. The sequence continues at coordinate 90,729,379 of NC_132796.1, read as the reverse complement.
AAATTGACAATGGAGAAAAGTTTCTGCAATCTCTAGGAGAGGTTTAGAGAATTGGGGATTCACTGGACAAGTAGTACCTGTTCACTTGAGGCAAAAATAAAATCAGGTGACAATATCCAAAGGCAAAAGTGAAAATAACAAACTAGCAGTTGGCATCTTCATCAAGATATTAGATTAAATAAATGACATTGTGCTTCCCAGGGCTCTGTTCACCTCAATGCCCTTGTCCAACATTTGACAGCCATCTGAGGACTATATACAGAGCCACTTGCTAAATTGGAGGAAACAGCTTGAAATGTTCTTAAATAATAGACAAATAGAGAAAAAGTTAGCTGGGTTTCTATACTCATGTCCTGGATTCTCAAGAGTTCTTTTGTAGTGATTTCTCACTTATTTGTCAAATTCAGATGGGTATATGTGAAGGAAAGAGTCTGTTCTCTTTTATGTTTTTCTTTTAAGAAGAGAACTGGACTAAGCACATGTATGTCTGAATACCAATAATCTGACAACACTTCCTCCTGTATCAAGGAAAACATTTCAAGCCTCTTCTTAGTTTTCTGAACTGTATTAATGTCACTTGTTGCATTAAAAATGTTATTTGAGATGAATTGCAAATGACATGATAATTCTTCCATTATCTTTTATTTTTTAATAATAAATTTATTTTTATTGGTGCTCAATTTGCCAACATACAGAATAACACCCAGTGCTCATCCCGTCACCCATTGACCTCCACCCCCTGCCCTCCTCGCCTTCCACCACCCCTATTTGTTTCCCAGAGTTAGGAGTCTCTCATGTTCTGTCTCCCTTTCTGATATTTCCTACCCATTTCTTCTCCCTTCCCTTCTATTCCCTTTCACTATTTTTTATATTGCCCAAATGAAGGAGACCGTATAATGTTTGTTCTTCTCCAATTGACTCATTTCACTCAGCATAATGCCCTCCAGCTCCATCCACGTTGAAGCAAATGGTGGGTATTTGTCGCTTCTAATGGCTGAGGAATATTCCATTGTATACATAAACCACATCTTCTTTATCCATTCATCTTTCGATGGACACTGAGGCTCCTTCCACAGTTTGGCTATTGTGGACATTGCTGCTAGAAACATCAGGGTGCAGGTGTCCCGGCATTTCACTGCATCTGCATCTTTGGGGTAAATCCACAACAGTGCAATTGGTGGGTCGTAGGACAGGTCTATTTTTAACTCTTTGAGGAACCTCCACACAGTTTTCCAGAGTGGCTGCACCAGCTCACATTCCCACCAACAGTGTAAGGGGGTTCCGTTTTCTCTGCATCCTCCCCAACATTTGTTGTTTCCTGCCTTGTTAATTTTCCCCATTCTCACTGGTGTGAGGGGGTATCTCATTGTGGTTTTGATTTGTATTTCCCTGATGGCCAGTGATGCAGAGCATTTTCTCATGTGCATGTTGGCCATGTCTATGTCTTCCTCTGTGAGATTTCTGTTCATGTCTTTAGCCCATTTCATGATTGGATTGTTTGTTTCTTTGGTGTTGAGTTTAATAAGTTCTTTATAGATCTTGGATACTAGTCCTTTATCTGATACGTCATTTGCAAAAATCTTCTCCCATTCTGTAGGTTGTCTTTTAGTTTTGTTGACTGTATCCTTTGCTGTGCAAAAGCTTCTTCTCTTGATGAAGTCCCAATAGTTCATTTTTGCTTTTGTTTCTTTTGCCTTCATGGATGTATCTTGCAAGAAGTTACTGTGGCTGAGTTCAAAGAGGGCGTTGCCTGTGTTCTCCTCGAGGATTTTGATGGATTCTTGTCTCACATTTAGATCTCTCATCCATTTTGAGTTTATCTTTGTGTATGGTGCAAGACAGTGGTTTAGTTTCATTCTTCTGCATGTGGATGTCCAATGTTCCCAGCACCATTTGTTGAAGAGACTGTCTTTCTTCCAATGGATAGTCTTTCCTCCTTTATCGAATATTAGATGACCATACAGTTCAGGGTCCACTTCTGGGTTCTCTATTCTGTTTCACTGATCTATGTGTCTGTTCTTGTGCCAGTACCACACTGTCTTGATGACCACAGCTTTGTAGTACAACCTGAAATCTGGCATTGTGATGCCCCCAGATATGGTTTTATTTTTTAAAATTCCCCTGGCTATTCGGGGTCTTTTCTGATTCCACACAAATCTTAAAATAATTTGTTCTAACTCTCTGAAGAAAGTCCATGGTATTTTGATAGGGATGGCATTAAATGTGTAAATTGTCCTGGGTAACATTGACATTTTCACAATATTAATTCTTCCAATCCATGAGCATGGACTATTTTTCCATCTCTTTGTGACTTCCTCAATTTCTTTCAGAAGTGTTCTATAGTTTTTAGGGTATAGATCCTTTACCTCTTTGGTTAGGTTTATTCCTACGTATCTTATGCTTTGGGGTGCAATTGTAAATGGGATTGATTCTGAATTTCTCTTTCTTCAGTCTCATTGTTAGTGTATAGAAATGCCACTGACTTCTGGGCATTGATTTTGTATCCTGCCATGCTGCCAAATTGCTGTATGAGTTCGAGCAATCTTGGGGTGGAGGCTTTTGGGTTTTCTATGTAGAATATCATGTCATCGGCGAAGAGGGAAATTTTGACTTCTTTGCCAATTTGAATGCCTTTAATGTCTTTTTGTTGTCTGATTGCTGAGGCTAGGACTTCCAGTACTATGTTGAATAGCAGTGGTGAGAGTGGACATCCCTGTCTTGCTCCTGATCTTCGGGGAAAGGCTCCCAGTGCTTTCCCACTGAGAATTATATTTGCTGTGGGCTTTTCTTTGATGACCTTTAAGATGTTGAGGAATGTTTCCTCTATCCCTACACTCTGAAGAGTTTTGATCAGGAATGGATGCTGTATTTTGTCAAATGCTTTCAGAGTTACTATGGAAAGATATGAGTTTAGTATCATCATGATATCTATTAAGTCCTAGTTTTTGTGGATTATTCCACTGAACTTCTTCTTAAAGGGGAGTTTTAAGAGTCCCCCTTAAAATTTCTTGCAGAGCTGGTTTGGAGGTCACATATTCTTTCAGTTCCTGCCTGTCTTGGAAGCTCTTTATCTCTCCTTCCATTCTGAATGAGAGCCTTGCTGGATAGAGTATTCTTGGTTGCATGTTCTTCTCATTTAGGACCTTGAATATATCCTGCCAGCCCTTTCTGGCCTGCCAGGTCTCTGTGGAGAGGTCTGCTGTTACCCTAATACTCCTCCCCATAAAAGTCAGGGATTTATTGTCTCTTACTGCTTTAAGGATCTTCTCTTTATCTTTGGAATTTGCAAGCTTCACTATTAAATGTCGAGGTGTTGAACGGTTTTTATTGATTTTAGGGGGGGATCTCTCTATTTCCTGGATCTGAATGCCTGTTTCCCTTCCCAGATTAGGAAAGTTTTCAGCTAGGATTTGTTCAAATACATATTCTGACCCTCTGTCCCTTTCGGCGCCCTCGGGAACCCCAATTAAACGTAGGTTTTTCTTCCTCAGGCTGTCGTTTATTTCCCTTAATCTATCCTCATGGTCTTTTAATTGTTTGTCTCTTTTTTCCTCAGTTTCCCTCTTTGCCATCAACTTGTCTTCTATGTCACTCACTCGTTCTTCCACGTCGTTAACCCTTGTCGTTAGGACTTCTAGTTTGGATTGCATCTCAGTCAATTGATTTTTAATTTCTGCATGATTAGATCTAAATTCTGCAGTCATGAAGTCTCTTGAGTCTTTTATGCTTTTTTCTAGAGCCACCAGTAGCTGTATAATAGTGCTTTTGAATTGGCTTTCTGACATTGAATTGTAATCCAAATTTTGTAACTCTGTGGGAGAGAGGACTGTTTCTGATTCTTTCTTTTGAGGTGAAGTTTTCCTTCTAGTCATTTTGCTCAGTGCAGAGTGGCCAAAAACAAGTTGTATTGGGAAAAGGAGAAAAAGAGAGGAGAGAAAGAAGGAAAGAAAAGAGAAAAAGAAAAAAGAAAAAAGGAAGAGAAACAAGAGAAGAAAGAGAAAGATAAAAAGGGTGGGGGAAGCAAACAGAAATCAAAAAGCAAAAAAAAAAAAAAAAAAACACGGGGGAGTATCTTCTGATTCTGTGTACTTAAATCCCTTGACTTCCCCTGGAACTTGTCTGCCTGTTGTGCTGATTTTCAGGTGTTAGCACTTGGGGGAGCTGCTCTGCCCCCTGCCTGGTGCAGGGCTCAGTGGGGGTTGTTTACCCCATGAGGCCCCAGGAGGAACAACCCCAGTGGCTGCGCCCACTCTGGAGTCCTGTAGTCAGCTCCCGCAGTAACTCCGGGGCTCTCCGTCTGCAGGGTCTGGAGGCTCCGGGGCGGGCCGCTGATCTGCTCAGCTCCAGGCAGGAGTGTCCTTGTGGTCCTGCGCCCTCCCGGCCTCTGCCTGTCCCGGGGGAAGGCCGGATCCTGGGCTGTGTCCTGGCGCCCTGTGCTCCAGGGCCTGCGCTGTTGGTTCCGCGCTCCCGGCCGTGCAGCCCCCTCCGAGGAGCCGCCGCCCGAGCCCCTACGAGCTGCTCCTGGGTCAAGCCGTGTGCAGGCTGCAGCTCTTTAGGGAGCTCGGCCGCGGGGTGTGGCACACTCTCCCGGGGCGCAGGTGCCTGTTAGTGTCCCAGCGAGCCCGAGGGCATCCCCGCCCTCCTGGGTCCTGCTCTAACTCCCTGCAAGCCCCTTTCCACCTGGGAAGGTTGGTGCAGCTCCTGCTTCTCCGGGACGGGGCTCTCCTGTCCTGGGGACACTCGCCCCAGCCTCAGCCGGGCTCCTCGCGGGGCTCCTCCCCCTTGGAGGCCTTTTGTTTCTTTGTTTTTCCCCATCTTCCTACCTTGATAGAAGCGCGAACTCTTCTCACTGTAGCGTTCCAGCTGTTCTCTCTTTAAATCTCAGGCCGAATTCATAGATTTTCAGGATGATTTGAAGGTTATCTAGGTAATTTGGTGGGGATAGGTGACTTGGGGACCCTAATCTTCTGCCATCTTGCCCCTCCCTCCTTTCATTATCTTTTAAAATATCAACAGCACACAAACATATTTTAAAGCCTTAATGTATACATGTGCTGCATTTAGCTTAATCAATAAGATTATAATAACTAATAATTTTGCATACATTTATTTTAAAAATTGAAGATATTAAATTAATTGTAAAATTAGTAAAGCATTACTTTAAGACTTGAGATGTTTCAAACTAGAGGAAAACTAAATCTTTGCCGGATATTATATTGCAAGTATTCAAATTAAACTAATCCACAAGCTTTGTAAAAGGTGTCCTATAGAATAGAATTAGGCAAAGGAAAACTAACTTGTACTCATTTCTGTTATCATATACATATCAAAGAACCATAAACTATTAAAAAGAAAAGGAGGGGGGCCTGGGTGGCTCAGTCAGTTAGGCAGTCAGTTCTTGATTTTGGCTCAGGTCATAATCTTGGGGTCCTAGGATTAGCCCTGAGCGATGGGTTCAGCTCTGAGCAGGGAGTCTGTTTCAGATTCTCCCTCTCCCTTGGCCCCTCCCCTCAATTTACACACATTTGTATGCAGGAGTGTGCATGTGCTTTCTCTCTAAAATAAACAAATCAATATTAAAACAAATAAATTGAGCATTAAAAGACATTATCCCCATATATAAATTATGTAACCTAGATCTAGGGAGGAAATAATTGGTCTAAGGTGACATAAGTGAGTTGCAGAAATAGGGCTAGAACCAAGGTTGCTTGATATCAGATTCACTTAGGTCTATCACACTACTTCTCATCAGCAGAATGGCTATTTTAAGGAGTTTGAGTGGGGTAAACATTCATCTTACTATGATATATTAGTATAGACTGGGGGAATGACTATTATTTAACAATGCTTGCATATTCAAAAACTTTGGGTAGAGTCATAAACAATCCAAAATAACAGCTAATACACCATTACATTGTTTTGGAGATGCATTATTTGATTATGTGGGTAGGTATTAGATTTAACTGTTAAATATTTTTAGATTATGTACATTTTCTGTACTGGAATGGGCATACCTGACTTTCTGATTCTTGCACTCAGCTTTTTTTTTTTAAAGATGAAACTAGTATTATATAGGACTTAAAAAAATGTAGCCAATGTGGGGTCATCATGAAATGAGACCTATTGAAATAGAATATGGATAACCATGAAAAAAAAGGACTAGCAAGGAAACATCTCTCATATGCATAACTGTGGAAAAGAGATTTAGATAACAGGATTCCCATGTGGAGACTATTAGTCTTTGTCTAGAATCTGTGATCTAGCATAATTCTTCCTTAGGAGTCATACCCTTCCCATGTTCTTTGGCCATTCTCATTCCAGAGGCATGGGAATGTAACAGAGCAGGGAACATTGTGGGAAAAGGAGACGTGTGTGTGTGTGTGTGTGTGTGTGTGTGTGTGTGTGTGTCTATGTGGTGGGAGCAAGGAGAGTGATTAAAGAAAGTGACTAGGCACCAGGCAGATTTTTCTGGTCTAGATTGACAGCAAAAATAGAGATTTGATATGAATATATTCTATTGTCTCCATTAATCCTTTCATTATAATCTTTAAAGACAGGCTATTTGTCATCAACATCAGTAAAAATATGACTGACCAAAAAGGTAAATAGCTGCTACACATCATAACCAAACCTGATGGTTTTATTCAATTTAATTTACAAGCTATTTCAACATATAGCAAAGGGGTACATTTCATGAAGAGAATGAATAAATCAAGAAAAGAATGACTCTCAGAGGCAGGGCAAGATGCCAGAGGAGAAGAGGTCCTCAACTCACCTTGTCCCACCAACTTACCTAGGTAACCTTCAAACCATCCTGAACACCTATGAACCTGAACTGAGATTTAAAGAGAGAACAGCCAGAACGCTACAGAGAGAAAGGTTTCACTTTTAAGAAGAATTATCTAGGGTGAAACTTACTTAGGTCATGGTTGGTATTCTTGACTTAGCCCACTCATACAACCACTCTGCACTGAACAAAATGACTAGAAAGAAGAACTCACCACAAAAGAATCAGAAACAGTATTCTCTGCCACAGAGTTACAGATTTTGGATTACAATTCAATGTCAGAAAGCCAATTCAGAAGCACAACTATAAAGCTACTGGTGGCTCTGGAAAAAGCATAAAGGATTCAAGAGAATTTCATGACTGCAAAATTTAGATCTAACCAGAACAAAATTAAAAATCAATTAAATGAGATGCAATCCAAACTGGAGGTCCTAATGATGAGGGTTAATGAAGTGGAAGAAAGAGTGAGCAACATAGAAGACAAGTTGATGGCAAGGAAGGAAGCTGAGGAAAAAAGAGAAAAACAAGAGACCATGAGGAAAGGTTAAGGGAAATAAATGATAGCTTCAGAGTAAAAATCTACATAAAATTGGGGTTTCAGAGAGCACTGAGATGGACAGAGGGCCAGAAAGCATATTTGAACAAAGCATATTTCTCATAGCTGAGAACTTCCATAATTTGGGGAAGGAATCAGGGATTCAGATCCAGGAGATAGAGAGGTCCCTCCCCAAAATCAATAAAAAACATTCAACACCTCGACATTTAAATGTGAAATTTGGAAATTCCAATGATAAAAAGAAATTCCTTAAAGCAGCGAGAGATAAGAAATCCCTAACTTATATGGGGAGAACTATTAGATTAACAGCAGACCTCTCCACAGACACCTGGCAGGCCAGAAAGGGTGGCAAGATATATTCCGGGTCCTAAATAAGAACATGCAGTCAAGAATACTTTATCCACCAGGCTCTCATTCAGAATAGAAGGAGGGATAAAGAGCTTCCAATATAGGCAGAAACTGAAAGAATATGTGACCACCAAACCAGCTCTGCAAGAAATATTAAGGGGAACCTGTAAAACAAAGATGAAGCCCAAATAAATAATCCACAAAAACAGGGACCGAATAGGTATTATGATGACACAAAATTCATATCTTTCAATAGTAACTCTGAACGTGAATGGGCTAAATTATCCCATCAAAAGATGCACGGTTTCAGACTGGATAAAAAAGCAACACCCATCCATTTGCTGTCTACAAAAACTCATTTTAGACCTAAGACCACCTACAGCCTGAAAATGAAAGGTTGGAGAACCATTTACTATTCAAATGGTCCTCAAAAGAAAGCAGGAGTAGCAACCTCAAATCAGATAAATTAAGGTTTATCCCAAAGACTGTAGTAAGAAATGAAGAGGGACACTGTATCATACTTAAAGGATCTATCCAACAAGAGGACCTAACAATCATGAATATTTATGCTCCAAATATGGGAGCTGCCAAGTATATCAATCAATTAATAACCATGTAAGGACATACTTAGATAATAATACACTAATACTGGGAGATTTCAAAATGGCACTTTCTGCAAATAACAGATCTTCTAAGCACAATATCACCAAAGAAACAAGGGCCTTAAATGATACACTGGACCAGAGGGATTTCATGGGTATATACAGAACTTTGCATCCGAATGCAACTGAATACACATTCTTCTCAATTGCATATGGAACTTTCTCCAGAACAGACCACCGACGGGGTCACAAATCAGGCCTCAACGGATACCAAAAGATTGGGATTGTCCCCTGCATATTGTCAGACCACAATGCTTTGAAACTAGAATTCAATCACACGAAGAAATTTGGAAGACACTCAACATGTGGAGGTTAAAGAATATCCTGCTAAAAGATGAATGGTTAATCAGGAAATTAGGGAAGAATTAAAAAGATTCATGGAAACTAATGAAAATGAAGATACCATCATTCAAAATCTTTGGGATACAGCAAAAGCAGTCCTGAGAGGGAAATACATCTCAATACAAGCATCCCTCAAAAAAAAAAAAAAAAAAGGAAAAAAACTCAAATACACAAGCTAACCTCACACCTAAAGGAACTGGAGAAAGAACAGCAAATAAAACCTACACCAAGCAGAAGAAGAGAGTTAATAAAGATTTGAGCAGAACTCAATGAAATCGAGACCAAAAGAACTGTGGAGCAGATTTACAAAACCAGGAGTTGGTTCTCTGAAAGAATTAATAAGATAGATAAACCATTACCCAGCCTTATTAAAAAGAAAGAGAAAAGACTCAAATTAATGAAATCATGAATGAAGAAGGAGAGATCACAACCAATACCTAGGAAATACAAACTGTCTTAAAAACGTATTATGAGTGGCTATACGCTAATTAATTAGGCAATCTAGAAGAAATGGATGCTTTTTGGAAAACCACAGATTGCTGAAATTGGAACAGGAAGAAATAGAAATCCTGAACAGGCTAATAACCAGGGAGAAAACTTGAAGCAGTCATCAAAAACCTCCCAAGACACAAAAGTCCAGGGCCAGATGGCTTCCCAGGGGAATTCTATCAAATGTTTAAAGAAGAAAAAAAAAAAAAAACTATTCTCTTAAAGCTGTTCCGAGAGAAAGGGATGAAATACTTCCAGACTCATTTTATGAGACAACCATCCCCTTGATTCCAAAGCAGACAAAGATCCCACCAAAAAGGATAATTATAGACCAATAACCCTAATGAACACAGCTGCAAAAATTCTCAAGATACCAGCCAATAGGACACAACAGTACATTAAGAAGATTATTCACCATGACCAAGTAGGATTTATCCCCAGGATACAAGGCAGGTTCAACACTCATAAAGCAATCAATGCGATAGATCATATCAACAAGAGAAAAAAACAAGGATCACATGATCCTCTCAATAGATGCAGGGAAAGCATTTAAGAAAACACAGCATCCATTCTTGATCAAAACTCTTCAGAGTGTAGGGATAGAGGGAACATTCCTCAGCATCTTAAAAGCCATCTATGAAAAGCCCACAGCAAATATCATTCTCAATGGGGAAGCACTGGGAGCCTTTCCCCTAAGATCAGGAACAAGACAGAGATGTCCACTCTCACCACTGCTATTCAACATAGTACTAGAAGTCCTAGCCTCAGCAATCAGGCAACAAAAAGAAAAAAAGGCATTCAAATTGGCAAAGAAGAAGTCAAACTCTCCCTCTTCACAGATGACATGATACTCTACATAGAAAACCCAAAAGCTTCCACCCCAAGATTGCTAGAACTCATACAGCAATTCAGCACTGTGGCAGGATACAAAATCAGTGTGAAGAATTCAGTGGCATTTCCATACACTAACAATGAGAGTGAAGAAAGAGAAATTAAGAATCAATTACATTTACAATTGTCCCCAAAACCATAATATATCTAGGAATAAACCTAACCAAGAGGTATGTGATCTATACCCTAAAAACTACAGAACACTTCTGAAAGAAATTAAAGAAGACACAAAGAGATGGAAAAATATTCCATGATCATGGATTGGAAGAATTAATATTGTGAAAATGCTACCCAGGGCAATTTACATGTTCAATGCAATCCTTATCAAAATACCATGGACTTTCTTCAGAGAGTTGGAACAAATAATCTTAAGATTTGTGTGGAATCAGAAAATAGCCAGGGGAATATTGAAAAAGAAAACCAGAGCCAGGGGAATCACAATGCCAAATTTCAGGTTGTACTACAAAGCTGTGGTCATCAAGACAGTGTGGTACTAGCACAAAAACAGACACCTAGATCAATGGAACAGAAGAGAGAATCCAGAAGTGGCCCCTGAACTTTATGGTGAACTAATATTTGATAAAGGATGAAAGAATATCCACTGGGAGAAAGACAGCCTCTTCAATAAATGGTGCTGGGAAAATTGGACATCCACATGCAGAAGAATGAAACTAGACCACTCTCTTTCACCATACACAAAGATAAACTCAAAATGGATGAAAGATCTAAATGTGAGACAAGATTCCATCAAAATCCTAGAGGAGAACACAGGCAACGCCCTTTTTGAACTTGGCCACAGCAACCTCTTGCAAGATACATCTATGAAGGCAAGGGAAACAAAAACAAAAATGAATAATTGGGACTTCATCAAGATTAAAAGCTTCTGCACAGCAAAAGAAACAGTCAACAAAACTAAAAGACAACCTAGAGAATGGGAGAAGATATTTGCAAATGACATATCAGATAAAGGGCTAGTATCAAGATCTATAAAGAACTTATTCAACTCAATAGCGAAGAAACAAACAACCCAATCCTGAAATGGGCAAAAGACATGAACAGACATTTCACAGAGGAAGACATAGACATGGCCAACAAGCACATGAGAAAATGCTCCGCATCACTTGTTATCAGGGAAATACAAGTCAAAACCACAATTATATACCCCCTCATACCAGTGAGAATGGGGAAAATTAACAAGACAGGAGACAACAAATGTTGGAGAGGATGTGGAGAAAGGGGAACCTTCTTGCACTGTTGGTGGGAATGTGAACTGGTGCAGCCACTGGAAAACTGTGTGGAGGTTCCTCAAAGAGTTAAAAATAGAGCTACCCTACTACCCAGCAATTGCACTCCTGGGTATTATCTCCAAATGTACTGGTGTAGTGAAATGGCAGGACATCTGCACCCCAATGTTTCTAGCAGCAATTTCCACAATCGCCAAACTGTGGAAGGAGCCTCGGTGTCCATGGAAAGATGAATGGATAAAGAAGATGTGGTCTATGTATACAATGGAATATTACTCAGCCATTAGAAAATACAAATACCCACCACTTGCTTCACCATGGATGGAACTGGAGGGTATTATGCTGAGTGAAGTAAGTCAATTTGAGAAGCACAAACAGTATATGGTCTCATTCATTTGGGGAATATAAAAAAATAGTGAAAGGGATTATAGCAGAAAGGAGAGAAAATGAGTGGGAAATATCAGTGAGGGTGAGAAAACATGAGAGACACCTAACTCTGGGAAACGAACAAAGGGTGGTGGAAGGGGGGGTGGGTGGGGGATTGGGGTGACTGAGTGATGGGCACTGAGGGGGGCACTTGATGTGATGAGCCTGGGTGTTATACTGTATGTTGGCAAATCAAACTCCAATAAAAATATACAAAAAAAAAATAGAGAAAAGAATGAATGCTTGAAAACATGGCAGGCAGGATTAATTGCTTCCCAACACGGAAGAAGATGTTCCTATAGAATAGTGGATGTTAAACATTAGAGGAGTAGCAATACTATGGTATACTCACAGTCAAAAAACAAGTTTGAAAAAATAAGTAGTTCTCTTTATGTCAACTCATTTTCTAGCTCAATGGATCTTTATATGATGGGAACTACCTGACACAGTTATCTATTAAACAATTATGTGTTGATCACGTGCTCCATTGTAAAGCACTAATGTAGGTGTTGTACATACAACAATAAGCATTATAAACACAATTCTACTTTCTAACAAGGGTGATACAAAAGAAACCAATTTTATACACACACATATACACACACGCATGCATTTTAAAAACCAGAGATGAATGAAGGATACTGATAATCATAGTGACTAGCATGTCTTGAATCCTGTATGCCAGACATTGTATGCTAAATGCTTAACATTCATCATCCCATTTGCTTAGTTCTCATAAATAACTCTCTGAGGATAGGGGTCAGATAAAGTCTTCCCTTCTTAGGCAATTTGTGTCTTTAGATACTGGGTTCTTCTACATGCCAAAAGATATTGTTGAGCAGCTTAGTTTACCTGGGCTCTAAGAAAATAGTGGTGACTTGTAGGTCAATGTTCACACAATTTTAAAAGAGCAGATGGTAGTAGTTGTGTGTTGCCATCAAAGTAAGGCTTCCTAGTCTTTAGCAAAAGGAAAACATCAATGCATGTGTAAGGTCTAATGAAAAGCCCTGGACTGGAATTCAGAGGTCTTGAGTTATAAACCTAACTTTGTAACTATATTATGGACATTATGCTCGAGGGTTTCTAAACATGCTCCATATCTCTAAAGAATTCACATTGCTTGAGATTCAGTTTCTAAACATGCTCCATATCTCTGAATTATTACTCTGAAAAATACAAAGAATAGACATCTTTTCCCCCCTTATAATCTTTTGTTTGTTAATTTTATGAGAAGTTAGATTATACCTTTGTCCCCTGCTGCAGTTAGGTTTCCTTTTAAGAAACAGCTGGTTCTTTCCCTACCTTTTTCCTTTCAGCTGATTCTGGGTATGTCACGGAAGGAAGTGGCAGTGAGGTAAGGCAATATTCAGCCATTTCTGCATGTTGATGAGGTGACAGATGGAATATACCTGGGCACGTCTTTCTTCAATTCTCATCCCAGGGAAATCCTTCTCTAGTTATACTTCTGGAAATGAGGATTTGGTGAATCTCAGGGCAGACCAAATATTGAGCCAATGGCACTTTCGTGGTGCCCCAGAACAAGGTGGGGATTTGAGGCCTGACCCATTACGCACATTTATTAGCAGACATCTGTTAAGTTGTCATTTCCTGATTGTTTCATTTTAATTCATTGACATTGTTGCTAGCCTCAACACAGGGACTCATTACAAATTAGGTAAATTCTCTGATGTAATGAATGGGAAAGCATTTAGAGCACAAATTCCAGGAATAAGGAGTAATTCTCATTATCTGTCATGTGTCTTATAAAAGAAAAACAAGCTGACATATGTCAAACAAAATGAGAGGCTGGGGAACAGAGAGGCCTCCACAGCTGACAATTAAGGAATGAGGTTGCTTAATAAAGAGGAATAACTACCTCCTGAAACAAACAAAGGGAGAAGTTATAATTTTACACCCCCAGCTCAAAGGATGGAAATCAATTTCTGTTTAGACATCAAGAGAAACAAGAGAATACTGTTTTTCCAAGAAAAGATTCTCATTACAAAAAAAAGCTACTCTACGTGGGGATTTTCACAAAGAACTTCCATATGGAATAGACAAGAGATCCATGGATCACAGAATTACAGACAGCATAAGCTATAGATAGTGCATCTAGTCAAAGCCACTGACTGCACTTCACATATAAGGAAATTATCCCTAAAAGGTGAAGGGACTTCTGAATTGCATATTCACTAAGTGGTAAAGTCAGGCCTAAAATCCAGAAAGTGATTTCTAGTTTAGTGTTCTTTCCACTCTACCACAATGCTTTGTTTTCCCCACAGAAAGGTATGAAAAAGGAAAGGGGGGGATTATGTTTTCCCATGTGGATACTTGTATGTCTGGTTTTACTCCTCTTAGAACAAATGACCTAATTCAAGTTCACCATGTTGCAAAGATGGTAAAGGAAGATGACAAAAGATCAATTGCTGAATGTGATTCATTTCATATGAAAGTATATACCTTATTCAGAGGACAGTGTTTCTTGGGGTCAGTAACTGTCATGCTTTGTTGACTTCACCTCCTTTCTTACTATGGTAATATTGAGTAGAGTAATAAACAAGTAAATTAATCAGTATCTATGTATTGTTTTAGAAATACACATTTTATAAATGTTAAATGTAAGATATATATGATTTTCAGATAAATCTTATTACAGTCTTAGTAATTCTCACATTCTTAAGGGTTAGAAATGTGTTAGAATTATAAGTACATTAATTTTTTGGCTAATATTTATTTAACATATATACTAATATGTATTCAAATAATTTATTACTATTTACCTTTATTATATTTTCCTTTTCAATTCTTATTATTTCATTAAATCCCCAAATAATGAAAGTGGATCAGAGGTGCAAAATTTGTATGTCAAAACATGAAAGTAATTGTTTAAATAGTGATATGAATACTGTAGCTTAGAACAGTCATAAATGCATAAATACACACGTAAAGTCAGATTCTGTATGTGAAAGTACTTATGGCTTTGCATGTTTAATGTTTTTTTTTAAGATTTTATTTATTTATGAGAGAGAAAGAGAGTGGAGGGAAGAGCAGAGGGAGACGGATAAGCAGACTCCATGCTGAGCACAGAGCCTGACGCAAGACTCCTTCTCACGGACACTGAGATCATGACCTGAACCAAAACCAAGAGTCGGACGTTTAACTGAGTGAACCACCCAGACACCCATACATGTATTATGATTTTAAGGAAACAAACAAAAATGATGGGGTGGGATGGAGATGAATTTCTATGATTTTAAACAACTGGCGTTCAACTGGCGTACCTCAGCAGTGATCCATTATCATGAATTTCCTATATATAACCTATCATTTCAGAGATAAGATAGCTTGCTTATTTAGATATTGAAAATAAAATAGCAGAATTGTATAAAAAGACTCAACTGTGATACAAAGAGCTTGATTACCAAGAGTTTGATTCCTTTGAATTACTTTGTAACATTCTTTACTCATGAGAGAAAGAAATCAATGACACTTCTTTGAGTATATTTTATATTTAAAAACCATATCCAAATGTTGCAAAAGATTAAGACACATTTTATAGAATTGAAAGAAATCAGAGAGTAGATTAGCAACCCATTTATATCTGTCAGGCAGTGTGAACATGTAATCATCCAGCCTTTACATATGATATGTTCATGAATTTAGCTACTGACAAAGCGCTGAAAGCATTCTTAAATTGAGAGATATCTTTTTAATAGTTTTGGGGTAGAAGCTTGATACAAATATCTACAAATATTTGATGGAGTCATGACACATAATTATATTTCATAAGACTGAAGGAAAGTTAAAATTTTTCAAACTTCACAGAAATAAAATCTAGGATGCCTCAATATAAAATCTAACCTACTGGTCAGTCTATAATTGAACAGGCTATAGATGCACCTGTGAAAGTCTGCAAACAATAAGTTAAATTGTTATTTTTTAAATTATAATTACTTTTTATACTTTCCTATAAGTAGCAGAGCCACATGTAGCAAAACCCCTCTAACTGTTGAATATGCCTAAATTTCAGCAAACATGGGGCTAGATGAACCTCTTAATTCAATCAAACTCTCTAAATTGATTCTCTTCTCTTAGTCTTTCTATCTCAGTAAGCTTTCTTTTGCCTCTATTTCTTCTATGTCAAAATCCTGCTTCTACTGAATTATTTTCCTGAATCCTTCCTTTTTTTCACTCTAAACTAGGACACCTTGAATCATCTAATGGTTTCTATTCCAGCCTCAAGCTTTCTTCAATTCATACTCATATATGCTCTATGCATATGGACACGAGGTATCTAACAGAACAGTACAAACCAAAGTATTCCATAATATAGCTACAGCTTCCATGCTTTTTTAAAAGCTCTCTACTCCTTTACCTTAGCTAATTTTGAAATCAACTTAGTGTGTGTTCAGATAATGGCGTTAGCTATCTTTTAACAAATACTGAGGGATTGCTATCACATTTAGGCAACCCTGGATTTAAAAAAAAAAAAAAAGACAAATTCAAGCTTCATGTGGGTTAATGACACAGAGGAAATCTGTTCCTCTGCTTAATATGAAGCTCTAAAGCTAGATCAGCTGTCTCAAAGGGCTCCAAACTTTACTCTGCCCTTAATCTTACTAGAGATATGAGTTTATATACCTATAAGAATAGCATCATATTAGGTAAAATGGAGTTTCACTTAACTTTCTATTCTCATACATTTTTCCTCTTACTACTCTATTTTCTCACTGTCCACTTGACTTTCAGGTCTTTTCACTGTAATCTCTAGGACAACTGTTAAGCACTAAACCAATCCTGCTATAGCTTTAACCTCTTACTGAACACTCCCTACAACTTCCTAAAGTAATTAGAATCAAGCTTTCCCCCTAAACACCTAAGGTGTATTCCAAGGATGATTTTACATCCTCATCTCTCTTTGATATTACATAGTGTTCACCAGTCCTCCTTTTTTTTTTTTTTTTGAAGATTTTTATTTATTTATTCACGAGAGACACAGAGAGGCAGAGAAACAGGCAGAGGGAGCAGAGGGAGAAACACACTCCCTGAGGGGAGCCCCATGCAGGACTCGATTCTGAGACCCTGAAATCATGCCCTGAGTGGAAGGCAGACACTTAACGACTGAGCCACCCAGGCATCTCTTCACCAGTCCTTCTTAATATTGTTGCTCTCTTGGCTTTTATAACACTTTTCTTCTAAGATTTTTAATTTATTTATTTGAGGCAGTGGGGAGATAGCACACTCAAGCAGGGGGGAGGAGCAGAGAGAAAGGGAGAAGCTGACTCCTCGCTGAGCAGAGAGACTGATGCAGGGTGATCCCAGGACCCTGGGATCATGATCCCAGCTGAAGGCAGATGCTTAGCTGAATGAGCTGCCCAGGTGCCCCTATAATAACACTTTTCTTGTAGGACACAGAGTATTTAACATAAAAGCATATACCAAGACAGTTCATGATCATAGCTATATCTTGTATTACTTTATTATTCCTCCTCCACCCTTATAATGCCTACTATTGTGTTAACATGTTGTTCGTTCATGAAAATGCCCATTGACTATGATACTTGCACTATAACCATTGCCCATCCCCAGAATTCTCTCCTTGGCTTCCCCTCTCCTTCTCACTCCTCACTCTCTTCTCTCAGCCATCTTATTCATTGCTAAGAATTCTATCATCACCTGTGCACCAATAACTCTAAGAGCTTCATTTCTAGTCCAGCCCAATTCCCAAAACTAGATTTTCACACCCTCCTATTTAACGACATTTTCACTATGTCCTATACATAATCTCAGTATGTTTAAAACTAAATTTATAATAATTTACCTCCATCCCCAGTCAGACTAAATCTGCTTCTCCTGTATTTGTGATCATGATAAATGTACCACCACACACTCAGGAATCCATATAAAAATCTAATGCTTGTCCTACACTCCTTTCTTTTATCACTGATAGTTGATCATTAACTTTAGTCATTTCAACATCATAACCTGAGTTATTGGCCCCACACATTCCACCCTCACAGCTCCCTATTTACCTCTTCTGGATTATTACAACAGCCTTCCTCTCAATTATATGGCTACAAGAATTTGCATTTTAAATCTGTATCTGTCACTGCCTTCAGAGACTGATCTTTTAGTACATATATCTGCCCCAGTGACTGCTTCACTTATAATTGTTCAATGGCTTTCTATTATCTACAGGCAATGTTCAAAGTCTTTAGCATGGCAAAGAAAGATGATATGCCACTTGCCTACATGTTCAGCTTCATCTACCACCACTCACCATACACATCCTATGCTCTATGTCTGCTTTCTTATGGCCAGAACTGTACACTTTAGAGTTGTACACTAAAACAATTAGTTTGGAACAAGCACTGATGTTGTCCTTGGGGAGAACTAGAGTGGTAGAAACTCATCATATTCTCTGACTTCTCATATCCTGGAAAATTCTATTACCACTGAGGAGTCACTTGAGACAGCTTTTCACTCCACAGCAACAATACCAAGAAAGGTGTTAATAAGTAAAAGATTTACTGAATTCACCTCTGTCTGAAGCTTTGCAAGTGGCTTGAAAGTAGGTTTATGTAGGCTCCTTAGTTTCATGGGAGCACTAGCTTATAGCTGAGCAAGATGACATTTTAGGGTCTAACCATTGGTCTGGAATCAGAAAAGGCTAGGTTACAACCTTTCTTCTGTCACCTAACTTCTTTGAGTATCCAGGTCACTAAAATGAGGATAACAACAGATAATTTGTGTGTTGTTTAGAGTACATGAGAAATGTACTGCCTGCAAAGGTGCATTTACTTAGGGCCATTATATAATAGTGTGGACAAATTGGAGATGTTACGGTTTTAGAGGACAAGATAGGCATGTAACTCCTTTTTCACATAAAAGGAAAATATATTTTTTAATAATACATGCTCTATGAATTTGCATTTATATGTGTCTCGCTCTAGACTGGGAAAGGTGGTTACAAAAATATTAAAACACAGGCATGGTGTGTTTTAGAGACCTAGGTTATGGTTTAGGGAGCAGAGACCAACACCTGAAGCAAAGCTCTCATGCATATGCATATAGGAAGGACCAATTTCAGGTTCCCAACTCAGCAATTCCTCTCCTCAGTTCTTTGCTATGCACCCAGTTCCAGGGTAGAGCCAATTGAAAGTAAAACCTTTTTCTCACTTTCTGGCTACTTGTCCCAACCAATAAGGAGTAGAAAGGCTCTGGGCAGATGACTAGGATGATTCAATACAGGCTGATAATAGATGATAACAGTCTTTTTAATTAATATCCTTCTGCTGAGAAACATGGGGATATAAAGCTGACAGAAAAAAGAAAGCACAGGGAGTTCACAAAAAATAAAGTATTTAATAAATTAAAAACACACAGAGGAATTAATTGTGAGAGTATTTCTCTTCTCTGGGACATCTTTGAAATTTCTGTAGACTCTTTCCAAACAGTGGAAGTGGTCATTGATGCTAAATGATCATAACGTGTTACTAATCATCTTGGAAGGGAATTGTCCTCACTTTTAAGCATAAAGCTTCCACATTTAGTAGAAAGGGGCCAAGCACTTTGGGAAACTAAAAAAGTATCAAAGAACAAAGCTCATGAGGTTGCTATTGCCCTCAGCCTTATAGAACATCCTCAGGAGTTGCATTTGACCATTTGTTCCCCTAACTAACCCAGCTGCTCTCACCAGGATATAGTTCTGTCCTAGGAAACTGCCTGGTGTGTATTCTATTTTGGAAGTACACTTATCATTGCTCCTGAAATGCCATTTTGCCTTCGGAAACATTCACAGGACCTAGCATTCAGAAGGTAGAAAGATTTTTGAAAGCTTGAAAATTCCCCAGTAGGAGCTCCAATTCTCAGAAAGCCATAAAATAGTGCAGGCTTGACCACAGCTAATATAACAACAACAACAAAGCTGAAAATATCACTCAAACCATAATACTGTGATAATATTATTATAGGATGAAAAAGAATAAGTATTGTCATTGTTAGCTATCCTGTATTACTTCCTACTTCCTGCTAGTACTTTACATTGATTACCTCAATTAATATTCACAGAAGCCTATATAAGTGTAGACACTGAGGCTCAGAGACGATAAGGTAATTTGTCCATGGCGACCCAATTAACGAGATGGCCAACATGGGATTTGAACTCAAAGTGTCTGCTCTTTCCATCATCCCAATGCATTTGAGTCCCATTCAGGAATGGAGTTTAACTCCTGAAACAGGTAGAAATGTGATAGATCCTTAAAGTAAGCTGAGCTCTGTATTTATATGGTGTGGAAAGCCGTTTTTTTCTGACATTTTGTATATGCTATATTTTATCTACAGACATCTTTTGCTTTCAGAGTTTCCAGAGAAAATGGTGCAAAGTTATAGAATTCTGAGAAGATATTAATAATTGATTTGCACCTGCTATATGTCAAGTACTTTATACATATTGCTTCTTATTTTTAGGACAGCCCTTCAAGTTATATAGCACCATTGCCATTTAATAGATGGGAAAACGGAAGCTCAGGAAGGTGGTTTTACAGCTAGAACCCAAGTCTCTGTATTCCAAAGAGTTTTAACGCCTACTTTGGTGGTTTAGACACTGGAGACATTTTGGTGCTGATGTTATTTTCCCCATTTCCTTTTCTGAAGCAGCTTTTGTCATAAATAATATTTATTTTGTAAAACCCTTTCCAGAATTACTAGAAAAAAGGCAGAATAATGAAATCCTGCCTTTGGTTAGGTCAAATTTAATTTTTGCCAAATGAGCTGATCAATCAATTATTGTAATAAAATCTGGCTCTCTGCTCCTCCCCGTTCGACAGACAGCCACATCTTCTGGTGCAGTGCCAGCCGCATCCCCGAGACATGATGGTGAAGATCGGAGTGAACGGATTTAGGCATATTGGGCGCCTGGTCACAAGGGCTGCTTTTAGCTCTGGCAAAGTGGATATTGTTGCCATCAATGACCGCTTCATTGACCTCAACTACATGGTGTACATGTTACAGTATGATTCTACCCATGGCAAATTCCACAGCATGGTCAAGGCTGAGAATGGGAAACTTGTCATCAATGGGAAGTCCATTTACATCTTCCAGGAGCAAGATCCCACCAATATCAAATGGGATGATGCTAATGCTGAGTATGTTGTGGAGTCCACTGGGGTCTTCACCACCATGGAGAAGGCTGGGGCTCACTTGAAGGGCAGTGCCAAGAGGGTCTTCATCTCTGCTCCTTCTGCTGATGCCCCCATGTTTGTGATGGGTGTGAACCACGAGAAGTATGACAACTCCCTCAAGATTGTCAGCAATGCCTCCTGCACCTCCAACTGCTTGACTCCTCTGGCTAAAGTCATCCATGACCACTTCAGCATTGTAGAATGCCTCATGACCACTATCCATGCCATCACTGCCACCCAGAAGACCGTGGACGACCCCTCTGGGAAGCTGTGGTGTGACGGCCGAGGAGCTGCCCAGAACATCATCCCTGCTTCCACTGGCACCACCAAGGCTGTGGGCAAGGTCATCCCTGAGCTGAATGGCATGAAGCTCACTGAATGGCATGAAGCTCACTGGCATGGCCTTCCGCGTCCCCACCCCCAAGATGTCAGTTGTGAATATGACCTGCCACCTGGAGAAAGCTGCCAAATATAACAACGTCAAGAAGGTGGTGAAGCATAGGAGGGCCCCTCAAGGGCATCCTGAGCTACACTGAGGACCAGGTTGTCTCCTGCAACTTTAACAGTGACACCCACTCTTCCACCTTCGACTCTGGGGCTGGCATTGGCCTCAATGACCACTCCGTCAAGCTCATTTTCTGGTATGACAATGAATTTGGCTACAGCAACTGGGTGGTAGACCTCATGGTCCACATGGCCTCCAAGGAGTAAGAGCCTCCTGGACCACCAGCCCCAGTGAGAACAAGAGGAAGAGAGAGGCCCTCAGCTGCTGGGGAGTCCCTGTCCCAACTTAATCCCCCAACACACTGAGAATCTCATAACCACCAATTTATATCCCAAACCCCCTGAGGAAGGGGAGGGGCTTGGGGAGCCCTACCTTGTCATGTACCATCAATAAAGTATACTGTACCCAGCCAAAAAAACATTATTGTAATAAAATCCAAGCCACAGTTTGTGTTATTTGCCAAAAGCTGAATTATTGAAATATACTGATAAAAGATATAGAAGCTCAGAAAAAAGGAGGCTTCTTCATTATCTATGGGCATCAAATGCCAAAAAATACAGATTTTTTTTTTGTTCCATCTTTCTCTTGATTATACAGTAACTGGTTTGTAACATTGCTATGATAATGCAGTGTAACAAACCACCCCCAAACTCAGGGACTTTAAGATAATAAGCCTTTATTTAAGTCAGGAGTCTGTGGTTTAGCAGTTTAAGCTGAACTCAGATAGAGGACTCCTCTGTTTTTAAAGGGGTCTATTCATATGTCTAGTGGTTGGTGGTTGATAGTTGGGTGATAGAAGCACCAAGATAACATGCAGCAGAAATCTATACTATGCATGTTCTCATGTTTAAGGGAGAGTAGCAAGAGAAGAGGAAGATTCAGGCAAGCACTTTTTAAAGCCTTTGCTTGCCTTCAGTTTCCTACTCTCCAACTAGCCTAGCCAAAGCAAGTCACAAGGCAAACCTCAAACTACAAAGAACAATGATATAGAGAAGCTTGATACATTATGGCCACTATTGCAATCCATATATCATATTCTACTCTTGTCACAATTATTCACATCCTTCCTGCACACAAAAGATGCTTTCCTCAAAAGATCTCAAAAGTCTCATTTAATCATGCCATCAGGTCCAGAATCCATTATCTTGTGATTTATAATCAGGTGCTGATATGGCTCCTCAGATGAGGATTCAAAACCCAATGAACTCAAATGACAATTTATTGGCCACTCAAATACCCAACATTCAATAATTACAGAGGAACTGGAAATTACAAAAACACTCTTTCAGAAAGGGAATCCTGAGGGAAGTCCCTAGCCCGGGTATATGTGTATAACAATTTTCACTGGACAAATGTGGCCAGGTCCTACAATGTAAGGGTAGGGAGTGATTCTTAACTATATTCCGTTATGCTTCCTAAGAATGGAACACCAGTCCATTGTTCTCCATGGTCTTAACTTTATTCAAAATATTCTTTTTCCATTATGCTTGGTCACTTTTGAAGAGGGTATTTAAAATATGTTTTCTGAGCAACTTTTTAGACAGGTTTTTGCTCATAAAATATTAAAGGCCCACTGCTTTTCTGAGTTTTATACAATTGCATTCTCCTTTAATCCAGGATGGTAGTATTTTTGCCTATACAATTCCCTTAAAACTTTCTGAGCTTCATAAAAATACAGTTTAAGTCCACTCCATTGGCAAAAGCCACAACCATAACTCCCTTTGAAGTAAGTCTCTATTTCTCTAGATTTTATCAGTGTTTCTTTGGGATTCTCAGGGTGCTATAAGACAATGCTCTTAAACTTTCTAGAAATACTTTTGTCTAGTTGAGAGGGTCTACTTAGTAACACCTTCATTCATTCAAAAGTTTTAACAGAGTCTTACAAACCTCTTTTGGTCTTTAGTACTAAGACCACATGTTTTTGGAAGTTCATTGGATTTGATATTTTACTAGCCCAAGAGGGTAAAGAGAAGAAAAAAAATATTTTCTAGTCCATTGAGTTCTGGTATTCTCTAAATTTTACTTACAAACCATCCAGTTCTTTAATGCGTCTTTTTCTACTTGCACCTTATCATATGCAGCTAGTAAAAGCCAGGTGACATTTTCAACATTCTGCCTGGAAATATCTTTACTAAAGTATAAATGTTAATTTGGTATATTTTCTATATTCTAAGCTACCATATACCATATTTTACAAAAATGCTTCACCACTAGATAACATAGTTTGCCACTTATCTAGGCTGCCATCACAGATTCCTCACTATTCTTCCAGCCTCTTCTCTTTCCCAGCCTCTCCCTATTGCCTTTCACAAAGCCAATGACACATATTTCAGATTTTTATTATAATACTTTGTTTCTAAGAACAAATTTCTGTATTTGTTATCTACCATGATAATAATGCCACATAACAAAACAACTCCAACTCAGGGATTTAATTGACTAAGCATTTATTTGATAAACAAGTCTGTGAGTTAATGATTTAGAATGGACTTATCTGGGTCATTCTTCTGGTCTTAGTTGAGCTTACTCACAGGTTTGAATGTTGGCTGGCTGTCAACCAGGGTAATAGCCATGACTGGGCCATGTGCCTCACCTTACCTGGTAGGCTGGCTGGGGAGTTTTATTATGATGAAGGCCAAGAAAAAAAGAGAAGTGGAAATATCATGTACTTTTTCAAACCACTGATTGCATCAAATTTTCTAACGTTTCATTGGCCAAAATAAGTTTCATGGTCATACAAAGAGTCAGTATGAGAAGGCACTGCCAGATGATATTGACACAGGAAGACATGAAAAATTGGGGCCAATAATTCAATTTAAAACACTTGTTATATAATTGCCTCAAATGTGTTAACATACTTTATCCCAGTAGGATGATAGACATCTCCAGGAAAAGAAATCGCTATGCCTTTTTTGATTTTGCTAAGAATGGCTAAAAACAACCCACATAGTTTTTGAAATGGAACATATGGAAAAAAGAGTAATATTCAAAGAAATGAGGGCTTAGCTGGATTTCCAGTATCCAATGCTTTTGGAAGTCAGGAAGGTGGTATAATTAATAAAGCCAGTGGGGATAGAAAACAATTGGCTGTGCTAGGGACTGTGATGAGTTGTAAAGTACCATATAAAAAAAGCAGCCACTCTTGAAATTCCAGAAGATCATTATCATAAGTAAGGTCAAAGTGTTGCCAGATTTGTTTTAAAGAACATGAAAATCCAGATTCTTATGTGAAATCTCCAGCTTTTTAATTATTGGAAACTAATTCAATTAAAAATAAAACAAAATGCTGAGAAGACCATTGCTATCTGGATTCACACACACACACAGACACACACAGACACACACACACACACACACACACACACACACACACCAATATCCATAAGTGCAAGCTGGATCTGACCCATAGGTTGCCAGTTTGTAATCTTTGCTTTAGACCTTGGTCTACAAAGGAGCTTAAGTTTTTCTACCTTTATTGGAGTATAACTGACAAATAAAACTGAGAGGTTTTGGTTTTTTTTTTTTTAAGATTTATTTATTTGAGAGAGAGAGAAAGAATCTGAACAATGGGAAGGGCAGAGGAAGAAGGAGAGAATCTCAAGCAGACTCCCTGCTGAGCATGAAGCCCAATGCAGGGCTTGATTTCACAACCATGGGATCATGACCTGAGCTGTAATCAAGAGTCAGATGCTCAACTGAGTCACCCAAGGCACCCCTAAAACTGAGATTTTTAAAGTGTGCAATGCAATTATTTGATCTATGTATACATTGTAAAAGGATTCTTGCCCATTGAGTTCGTTAACACATCGGCATCCATCACCTCACATATTTACCCATTTTTTTAAGATTTAGGAACATTTGAATTACTGTCTTAGCAAATTTTAATTATTATATAATACAATATTATAACTATACTCACCATCTTATACATTAGGTCCTCAGATCTTATTCATATTGTAACTGAAAGTCTATACCCTTTTACCAACCTCCCTATTTTCTACTATTTTTTTAAATGAGTTTGATTACTTTTTCTTCTTAAAAGAGATACTACATATAAGTGGTACAACGTAGTATTACTCTTTCTTTGTCTGGCTTATGTTGCTTACCATAATGTTCTCCAGGCTCAGTTTCTTTATAAATTGATGTGTCAAAGGACACGTAAGTTGTTTCCATAACTTAACTACTTGTGAATAATACTGCTATGAACATGGGAATACAGATGATAAATGGTTTTTAATTTCTAATTCAATATATCACAAATAACTAATATGGCAGTAAGTTGAAAATTAGTATTCAGGGTTTTCCCTAAATATGCTACCTACAATGCTGAAAAGAAATCATTAAAGAAAAGGCTAAGCTTGATCCAGAAGACAGAAATTAGGAAGTTCAGTCAAAGTAAACCCTAGCTAGCAGCAAGAACTATCAATCTAAAAATAGCCAGTATTTTGGTAAACACCTTAGTTTGATCTTTCCCAGTACTGTAGGATTTTTTAAAAGCGTGTGAAGGTATAGCAATATAAACTGGTACCAGCAGAATCCAGGGAGCCCTCCCTGGTATCTCCTGTACTACTATTCAGACTCAACTAAGCACCAAGGCTCCAGGGTTTCCAGCTGCTTCTCTGGATCCAAAGATACCTTGACCAATGCAAGAAGCTTAGTAAAAATGGCTTGAGGATGTACACCACAGCTTAGGGAATATAGTCAATAATATTGTAACAACTTTGTATGGTGACAAATGGTAACTTCTCTTATTGTGGTGACCATTTCATAATGCATATAAATATCAAATCACTATGTTGTACACCTGAAACTAATTCAATAGTATATGTGAATTGTTCGTCAATAAAAAAAATGGCTGGAATAAATATAAATTCTGTTGCCTAGATAGATTTTATTTTATTTCATTTTATTTGTTTTTTAGAGAGGGAGTGTGTCAGCAGGAGGAGCGGCATAGAGAGATGGAGAGAGAGAATCTTAAGCAAGACCTATGCCCAGCACAGAGCCCAATGAAGGGCTCAATCTCACAATATTGAGATCATGACCTGAGCCAAAAGCAAGAGTCAGACACTTTACTGACTGAGTCACTCAGGCATCCCACTTAGATAGATTTTAGTAGCTATCTTATACTGTGGTATACTTAAGAAAGATAATTTACAAATCAGCAAGTACTATTGGACTTGGACTAAAAAAAAAAAAATAAGGTTCTTTTGGGAATCCATTGTACAAATGTCGCAGATAATACTGAATTTTTTTCCATGGTGAGTTGTATTGTGTCTGCTTCTGGGTATTGCATTTGAAAAAAGTAGCACTACACTAAGAGTGTGTTCACAGCAGTGACCAAGACAGAAAACTAAAGTGACCTATGGCCCATTTGCTGGAGATTAAGGGAGTTCCCAGAATGCAGGATGTTTAGTACTAAAACCAAAATCAAACCAAAACAAGTTGGTCACCATGGGGAGAACTTGAAACCATGTTTTAGGAAGAAATGCTAAAGGGTTTTAGCACATTTATCCTAGAGAAGGTTTTGGAGAAGGCATGATAAATTCTTCTGAGTATACTTAAAGACTGCCATCATTTTCTTTTATGTAGCCCAAAGAAGTTACAAAGATCAATAAGTAACACTACAAATTTTGGTTTAAAATAGGAAAAAAACTATTTACAGTCATACCAGCTTAAAGATGAAATGGGATAGATCAAGAAGTAGACTTTGATGAAAACCCTCAAATAATGCAAAGAATTCAGTATAAAGATGTATCAGAATTGCTGCATAGAGGATTCAAATTTTTGAAGTAAAAGAAAGTGTTTGGATGTAGCCTTTAGGGTCCCTTCCAATTCTGTTTTTAAAGTCCGTGATTCTTTAGGATCATAAAATATTTTGATATAAGGAAAACAACCAATAGAAGTTTGAAAATGTTACATTCATTATCAAAAAAGTAATAGAAGAATTTTAAAATAGCAAAATAAGGGGAACCATATGGAAGAGGAGAAACCAATATTAATTTGAGGTTAGTGTAACAAGTGATGTAAGCTGTCAAGTCATTTTTGAAGCAGCCTTGGATAAGAGATCAGCCATGGATGAAGAAAGACCATTTTAGAAAAGAATGAGAAACAGTCACTGAGGATGGTAAAGTAATTCAAGCATTAAATTAATTCTTACATGTTTACCAAAAGGATGACGAAAAATATGCCTATTCTTCTGTGCCTCAAGAAAAGTGTTTAAGTCACCAGAGTGACTGAAATGCCAAGTATCCAGACAAGAACAGTGACAAGCATTAACCCTAAGTTTGCCTGCACCAAATTTCTGTATCATCCAAGAGAGAAACTTCAAGCTTGTCCTTGACTGATTGTATTTGGGTTAAGTAGCACCAGGAATGGGCAAAATGGGAATCAGAGTCATGCCCAAAATACTTCCATCTGTCTGGGATCAATCCATTTTAGTACCCACAGGGCAGAACAGCCCTTCACAAGATTGAATGAAAAAGAACTGGGTGAACTCCAGACCCTGAGGCACTAATACAAACCTAAATGTCATTCCCAAAACCTTGCTTTCTTAACAGTCTACTTATGTTTGCTAATTTATAAAATGTGCCCACTCCTATTTCCTTATCTATATTAACAATAAGTGTTATCTTTAAAATAATCAAGGCATAAGAGTACATTATAGTCTACTATGAATAAAGTTACAAAGACAGTACAGGTTACAGTTATTAATTATTAATTATTGTTAATTATTCTGGAGCTACAAGGAAAAAAATAGATGCCACTTCTGACTTCAATGAACTTGCAGTTCCTGGACCAAGGTGGTATAAAGCATTCCAATTTGTTGAGTACTCACTAAGGGATTTGGTACTTTGGCAAAGTGGAATTTCATTAATTAATTAAATCAAGCAATCAATCAATTAAGGTGGATGCTATCTACATTTTACAGGTGAAGCAATATGAATTGTCCATATGATAACAATATATATCTTTCTGCCATGGCCAGTCTGAACTTCCATTTTCTGTTTTGATATAATTTTAAACAGCATCCTTTTTCACTCCCCAAAGTTCTCCAATTTTGATTATAAATTATATGGTCACCTCAATTACCACAGTAGTTGATGACAGACCTAAGAGGAAAATTATGGTCTGTTCATTTCTTGTGCTTTTTTGAACATGATCTTAAATGAGATATTCTATAGTAAGAATATGATAGAAATTAATTGCTATCTTCTGAAAGTCCACTGCTAACATTGCCACTTCCAGACAATTACCCATTCACCTTCCTGTAAGCGCTCTTGTCCCTGTGTGGCCTAGTCTACCTGCTAGGATATCCTCCTCTGTTCTTTACTACCTGTGTAATAGCTACTGCCACACAATTCAGCTTAGGACTGTAGAACCTCAATATTTGCATTGTTCATGCATCCAAATCCATGGCTTCAGACTTTCTTGAGTCTTTAAAATCACAACCTATCCATATAAGACCTCATTCCTGTCATCATTTGTTGGATAGAAAAATGATTATCAGGATCTGTTCCACATCTTAAAAAACAAAGCTCCAATACCATCTACATACCAAAATTTCCTTCTATTGCTAATATCCTGTCATCCTTCCTACCTAATCAACTTCAATCTCATTCCTTACTTTCTGTTTCTTGACCTAAATGATTTCTGCCAGATAATCAAACTAATTTTGGCCTCACTTTCTTTTCTACTCCACCTAAACTCCATGAATCTGTTTCTATGGCTGATTATATATATATATATATATATATATATATATATATATATATATATATATATAAATTGTATATATATTTATATATACAAATACAATTTTCATGGCATTTAAATATATAAATACTTAAATATATGGTATTTAATACCGTGAATACTGAGTCATATGTTTGTAGCCAAAGCACCTCCATAAAAACCTGGGTTATAAGGGGTACTCGATACATATATGTTGAATAAAGGAATTATGACACAGGGATTACCTACTATATGTTAAATTTTCTCCTTCCAACTCCCATAATGGAATTATAAAGAGCATATATGAAAAGGGGTAGCTGGTACAGCACTGGTCTAATGAGGCTATAATAATCAGTCAAATCCTCAGGGAAACCATCTTGCTTAGAACTACTGCATGAAAATAAAATAATATCTTAATCTTTGATTAGTTATGACATATACTACTTTTATGATACATTTTATAATATTAGTAGTTGTAATCCTTGTAATATTAGTAGTTGTAATATTAGTAGTTGTAAATTCTTCCTAGGTAATTAGCAACTTATTTTAATTGTTGGCCTGTAGGTATACAGTGCCTCCAGGCTTTGGGCTAATGCTCTAAACAGCAGGATGTCCTATAGGAATAGTCAATTTATAGGACAGTTAGCATTACATGTTCCATATAAGAGGTGCTTTATAATTCACTGATGGGTAAGCATATTTTCTCACCTACACATGCACTGAAAAAAATGTGATTATGTAAAAAAGAGACAAATGGAAATATTTTTAAAAATTTGTTTTTAAAAAGTGTATAGCATTCATCAACCAGAAGTTTCAAAATATAAACACTTTCATATAATGAAATACTTATGACTAAAATGATGGTAATAAAGTAGGACTTGTGAAATTTATTTTTTACTCACCTTGAAATTTTCTTAAGGTCCAGGTTTGTTTGTAGTTCTAGAAACTCTATTCAGCTTTATGTCATTAGCCTTTGTAGACATGTTTCTGAAAATGGCAGATAAGTAACTTTCAGATCAATCCGTTCACTGAGGACACCAAGAAAATCTGGATAAAGCATAAAAATAACACTTTGATATAAGATAATATAATGAAGAATGCTTGGGTGGCTCAGTCAGTTAAGCATCTGACTCTTGATCTCAGTGACTTGAGATCTCAGTGACTTGAGATAGAGCCTTGCATTGGGTTTTGCACTGAGTGTGGAGCCTACTTAAGATTCTCTCTCTCAAAAAAAAAAAAAAAAGATTCTCTCTCTCTTCTTCCTCTGCATCTCCCCTGCTCATGCTCTTTCTCTAAAATAAATAAATAAATAAATAAATAAATAAATAAATAAATAAAGTAATAAAGTAATAAAGTAATATAATGTAATATAAGTTAAATACAGAATGCGTATTTAATCTTTGAATAAAAACTACAAATTTTATGGGCACCTGGGTGGCTCAGTTGGTTGAGCCTCTGACTCTTGATTTTGGCTCAGGTCATGATTTCAGGGTTGTGGGATCAAGCTCCACATAAGGCTCTGTGCTGAGTGAGGAGCCTTCTTGAGATTCTTTCTCTCCCTCTCCCTCTGCACCCTACCTCCACTCATGAACGTGCTCTCTCTATTTCTTGAAAAAAAATTAAAAACTGCAAATTTTAGTTCAAGATTAAGAAAAGAGATGATTCCTGATAAACATCTAAGGGTTTCAGTAGGGAATTTGATAGGCTACACTCTAGAGTAAGAATGAATGAGACTAGATAAGTCTTTACAAGGGGACTCAACCTTTCACAGATTAAGGAAATTTGGGATTGTTAGTGCCTTCCCTGAACTATTTTCCAGAATAAAAATTGAGTCATAATTGGAGGAAGATAACATCATGTAGTAGCTCAAAGTTATCTACAATTTTGTACACAATTCTCTAGCTCTAAGTAAAATATAATCAACTATGCACAAGTAGTTGGGAAATTAAAGAAAAAAATACACCCTGCTAATAGACAAACAGATTTATATATCGGAGTTATCAGAAAAGAAATATAGAATAATTATGACTACTATAGTTAATGAATTTAAAGAAATTTTTAAAAATTGGCAGAAAGCTACTTTTTTCATTTGTTTTTATTGAAGTTCAATTTGCCAACACATAGTATAACACCCAGTGCTCATCCCATCAAGTCCCCTTCTCAGTGCCCATCACCCAGGTACTTCATCCCCCCCGCCCACCTCCACTTCTGCAACCCTTTGTTCATTTCCCAGAGTTAAGAGTCTCTCATGGTTTGTCTTCCTCTCTAATTTTTCTCATTCAGTTCCTCCTCTTTCCCTTATAATCCCTTTCACTATTTCTTATATTCCCCGTATGAATGAAACCATATGATGATTGTCCTTCTCCGATTGACTTACTTCACTCAGCATAATACCCTCCAGTTCCATCCATGTCAAGGCAAATGGTGGCTATTCATCCTTTCTGATGGGTGAGTAATATTCCATTGTATATATAGACCACATCTTCTTTATCCATTCATATGTGGAAGGACATTGTGGATCCTTCCAGTTTGGCTATTGCAGACATTGCTGCTATTGAACATCGGGGTGCAGGTGTCCCAACATTGCACTACATCTGTATCTTTGGGGTAAATATCCAGTAGTGCAATTGCTGGGCCATAGAGTAGCTCTATTTTTTTTTTTTTTACTTTTTGAGGAACTTCCACACTCTTCCAGAGTGGTTGCACCAGTTCACATTCCCACCAACAGTACAAGAGGGTTCCCCCTTCTCAATATCCTCTCCAACATTTGTTGTTTCCTGTCTTAGAGAGCTACAAATTGAAAACTGAGAAACATGGAAATTCTGGAATTTAGAGATGTACTAATTCAAAGTAAGAACTCAAAAAATAGTTTTAATGATACTATACATACAAAGTCCTAAAGACGCCATCAAAAAGCTAATAGAAGTAATAAATAAATTCAGTAAAGTTCTAGCATGTAAAATTAATAGCCAGAAATCAGTAGCATTTCACTTTTTTAAAGATTTTGTTTATTTACTTGAGAAAGAGAGAGGAGAGAGAGAGAGAGAGAGAGAGAGAGAAAACGTGAATGGGGAGTAGGGCAGAGGAAGAGGGAGAAGCAGGCTCCCCTATAAGCAATGTGGGGCTCAATCCCAAGACCCTAGGATTATGACCTGAACCAAAAGCAGATGTTTAATCAACTGAGCCACCCAGGCACCCATTGGTGGCATTTCTATATACTAATAACAAAAGAGCAGAAAGAGAAATTAAGGAAACAACACCATTTACAAATGCACCAAAAAGAACGAAATACCTAGGAATAAACTTAACCAATGAGGTCAAAGACCTGTATTTTATAAAGTATAAAACACTAATGAAATAAAATTAAAGATGACACAAACAAATGGAAAGATATTACGTGTTGATGGACTGGAAGAAATAATAATTTTAAAATGCTGAGGTTACCCAAAGCAATCTATAAATTCAGTGCAATTCCTATTAAAATATCAACAGCATTTTTCACAAAACTAGAATAATACTATAATAATACTATAATGCTATAATAGTTTGTGTGGAAACCCAAAAGACCTCTTATAGATAAAGCAATCTTGAGAAAAAGAAAACAAAGCTGGAGATATCACAATTCCAGATTTCAAGATATACTACAAAGGTTCAGTAATTAAAACAATATTGTAGCGGCACAAAAGTAGACACATAGATCAATATAACAAATAGAGAGGCCAAAACAAAACCCACTATTATTTGGACATTTAAATCTGTGACAAAAAGGGCAAGAATATGCAATGGGGGAAAAGACAGTCTCTTGAATAAATGGTGCTTGGAAAACTGGACAGCTACATGTGAAATAATGAAACTTGACAACTCTTTAAAATCATACACAAAAACAAACTTAAAATGGAATAAAGACATAAATGTGAGACTTGAAAACATAAAAAAATCATACAAGAGCACAGGCAGTAATTTCTCTGACATTCGTTGTAGTGACATTTTCCTAGATGTGTCTCCTAAAGCAAGGGAAACAAAAGCAAAAATAAATTATTGGGACTACATCAAAATTAAAAGCTTTTAAAAATTAAATATATATAGGGACGCTTGGGTGGCTCAGCAGTTAAGCTCTGGCTTCAGCTCAGGGAGTGATCCTGGAGTCCTGGGATTGAGTCTCACATTGGGCTCCCTGCTTCTCCCTTTGCCTGTGTCTCTGCCAATCTCTCTGTGTGTGTCTCTCATGAATAAATAAAATATTTTTAAAAATCAAATATATAATATATATGTATATATTATATACGTATATATAATATACATGTATATATATATGTATGTATATATATATAATGAAAAGCTCTTACACAGCAAAGGAATCCATCAAGAAAAGAAAAAGACAACTTATTGAATGATCCAAGATATATGGAAACAATATATCTAATAAAAGGTTAATTCCAAAATATATAATGCACATAATTATATAACTCAACACCAAAAAAACAATACAACTAAAAAATGGGCAGAGGACTAGAATAGACATTTTTCCAAAGAAGACATACAGGTGACCAACATATGAAAAGATGTTCAACATCACTTGGCATCAGGGAAATGCAAATCAAATCAATGATGAGATATCACCTTATGTGTATTAGAATGGCTAAGATGAAAAAAGAAAAGAAATAAGTGTTTACAAGGATGTGGAAAAAAGATACCCTCATACACTGTTGGTGGGAATTCTAAATTGGTATAGCCACTGTGCAAAACAGTATGAAGGTTCCTCAAAAATTAATAATATAGGTTTAGAGGAGGCAAGATGGTGGAAGAGTAGGGGTCTTCAATTCATCTGGTCCCACAAAGTTACCTAGATAACTTTCAAAACATCCTGAACACCTACGAATTCAAACTGAAACGTAGAGGGAACAGCCAGAATGCTGCAGAGAGAAAAATGATGGCTTCTGACAAGGTAGGAAGGCAGAAAAGAAAAAGGTGGGGGAGGGGAGCTGCAGCAAGCTGGGCAAATGGGGCCTGAAAGCCAAGCCCTGGACAAGTGGAAACTTTAAAAATCAACACCTGAAAGAGTCTTCCCTGACTGAAAAGTGCTCAGGGGGAAATAGAGCAGAATTGCAGGAGGCACAGTGAAACCTCAATATTCCCAGAGACAAAATAAGAACAGGGGCACCGGGAGAAAGCTCACCACAAACCGTGGTTGGATCTCGGTAAAGGGCTGAAGAGGCATTTGGGAGAAGCCAGCCGGTTCCATGGACCAGCACCCAAGCTCCCTTTACCATAGAGCCCAGCAACGGATGGAGGAGGCTGTCCTCCATTCCCTTTGAGAGAGGCAGTCCTCAGGAGGGCACAGGCCAGTGAGAACTCTCTTACCTCTAGATGCCCTTCAATTTGTGCAGATCAATGCCCTGATGCCTTCCCCCAGAAGCATCTAGGCCAGTGTGGACTGGGAGACTGAGGATCAGTACTTTCAGGGAGATTGTGGCTCTGGAGCTGGAGATCTGGCTACTGCCATATTAAAATTTTTCTTCTTTTCGCCTCTCGCCTGGGAGAGGCATGGCATCTAGGGAACAAAGGCTTCACGGGATAAACAGCTCACACTGAGCCCCACCACCCAGCTAGAAGCAGGGCATCTCCACCCAGGCACAGACACCTGCATTCTCTGCACTGGACAAAATGACTAGAAGGAAGAATTCACCACAAAAGAAAGAAGCAGAAGTAATTTTTCTCTGCCACAGACTTGCTGGACATGGATTTAAATACCATGTCAGAGATACAGTTCAGAAGTACAATTATAAAATTACTGGTGGCTCTGGAAAAAAGCATAAAGGACTCTAGAGATTCTCTTATTGCAGAATTGGGATCTAATCAGGCTGAAATTAAAAATACTTTAACTGAGATGTAGTCTAAACTGGATGCTTTAACTGCTAAGGTTAATGAGGGGGAAGAGAGTGACAGGGAAGACAAGTTGATGGAAAGGAACGAAGCTGAGGAAAAAAAGAGATAAACAATTAAGAACCCACCAGGAAAGGCTTAGAGAAATAAAGGATAAATTTAGAATGAATAATATTTGCTTTATTGGGATTCCAGAATATGGAGAGAGAGAGAGAGAGAGAACCGGCAAGTATATTTGAACAAATCATAGATGAGAACTTCCTTAATCTGGGGAGGGAAACAGGTGTTCATATCAAAGAGATAGAGAGGACACACACACCCCCAAAAACAAAAACTATTCAACATGACATTTAATAGAGAAACTTGCAATTTTCAAAGATAAAGAGAAAATTTTTAAAGAACCTCAAGACAAGAGATTCTTAACATATATGGGGAAAACATCAGATTAACAGCAGACCTATCCTCAGAGACCTGGTAGGCCACAAAGAGCTGGCATGATATATACTGGGTACTAAATGAGAAAAACA
This sequence comes from Vulpes vulpes, assembly GCF_048418805.1. NCBI lineage: Eukaryota > Metazoa > Chordata > Mammalia > Carnivora > Canidae > Vulpes > Vulpes vulpes. Next base: position 90,693,806 of record NC_132796.1, on the reverse strand, counting down.
TAGAGCCAAGAATATTTTATGCAGCAAAGCTGTCATTTAGAAAAGAAGGAGAGATAAAGAGCTTTTAGGATAGACAGAAACTCAAAGAATATGTGACCTCCCAAACCGGCTCTGCAAGAAATATTAAGGGGGGCCCTGTAAAAGAAGGAGGGAGCCCAAAGAAATAATCCACAAAAACGGACTGAATAGGTAAAATGATGACACTAAATTCCTATCTTTCAATAGTTACTCTGAACATGAATGAGCTAAATGATCAAATCAAGACACAGGGTATCAGACTAGAAAGAAAAGCAAGACCCAACTATTTGCTGTCTACAAGAGACTCATTTTAGACCTAAGGACACCTCCAGCCTGAAAATGAAGGAGTGGAGAACCATTTGCCATTCAAATGGTCCTCAAAACAAAGCTGGGGTAGCAATCCTCATATAAGGTAAATTAGAATTTAAACCAAAGACTGTAGTAAGAGATGAAGAGGGACACTATATCATACTTAAAGGGTCTATCCAACAAGAAGACCTAACGATTATGAATATTGATGCCCCTAATGTGGGAGCTGCCAAGTATATCAATCAATTAGTAACCAAAGTAAAGAGATACATAGATAGTAATACATTAAAAATAGGAGACTTCAACACAGCACTCTCAGCAAAAGACAGATTTATAAGCAGAACACCACCAAAGAAACAAGGGCCTTGAATTACACATTGGACAAGATGGATTTCACAGACATATACAGAACATTCCATCCTACTGCAGTTGAATACACATTCTTCTCAAGTGCACATGGAACCTTCTCCAGAATAGACCACATACTGGGTCAAAAATCAGGTCTCAACTGATACCAAAATATTGGGATTGTCCCCTGCATATTTTCAAACCACAATGCTTTGAAATTAGAACTCAATCACAAGAAGAAATTTGGAATGAACTCAAACACATGGAGGTTAAATGGCATCCTACTAAAAGATGAATGGGAAAAACCAAGAAATTAGAGAAGAATTAAAAAGACTCATGGAAACTAATGAAAATGAAAAAAAAAAAAACAACTGTTCAAAATATTTGAGATACAGCAAAAGTGGTCCTAAGAGGGAAATACTTCACAATACAAGCCTCCCTAAAAAATTTGGAAAAAACTGAAATACACAAGCTAACCTCCCACCTAAAGGAATTTGAGAAAGAAGAGCAAATAAAGCCCAAATCAAGCAGAAGAGAGATAATAAAGATTAGAGCACAACTCAGTGAAATAGAGACAAGAAGAACTGCAGAACAGATCAACAAAACCAGGAGCTGGTTCTCTGAAAGAATTAATACGATAGATAAACCCCTAACCAGCCTTATTAAAAAGAAAAGAGAAAAAACTTAAATTAACTAAATTATGAATGGGGGTGCCTGGGTGGCTCAGTGGTTGAGGGTCTGCCTTTCACTCACATCATGATCCTGGAGTTCCAAGATCAAGTCGCACTTCAAGTTCCCCACAGGGAGCCTGCTTCTCCCTCTGCCTATGTCTCTGCCTCTCTCTCTGTGTCTCTCATGAATAAATAAACAAAATCTTCAACAACGACAACAACAAAATCATGAATGAAAGAGGAGAGATCACAACCAATACCAAGGAAATAGAAATGATTTTAAAAGTGTATTATGAGCAACTATATGACAACAAATTAGGCAATCTGAAGATATGGATGTATTTCTGGAAAGCTACAAAATACTGAAACTGGAACAGGAAGAAATAGAAAACCTGTACAGGCCAATAACCAGTGAGGAAATTGAAGGAGTCATCAAAAACCTCCCAAGACACAAAAGTCCAGGCCAGATGGCTTCCCAGTGGAATTATATCAAATGTTTAAAGAAGAAATAATACCTATTCTATGAAAGCTGTTTCAAAGGATTGAAAGGGAGGGAACACTTCCACACTTGTTATATGAGGCCAGCATTACCTTGATCTCAAAACCAGATGAAGACCCCACCAAAAAGGAGAATTATAGACCAATATTCCTGATGAACATGGATGCAAAAATTCTCATTAAGTTACTAGCCAATTCAATACAACAGTATATTAAGAGGATTATTCACCACGACCAAGTGGGATTTATCCCTGGGATGGAAGGGTGGTTCAACATTCACAGAACAATCAACATAATAGATCACATCAATAAGAGAAAGAATAAGAACCATATGATCCTCTTAATAGATGTAGAGAAAGCATTTGACAAAATACAGTATCCATTCCCGATCAAAACTCTTAACGTGCAGGAATAGAGGGAACATTTCTCAGTATCATAAAAGCATTTAGGAAAAACCCACAGTGAATATCATTCTCAATGGGGAAAATCTGAGAGCCTTTTACCAAAGGTCAGGAACGGGATAGGAATGTCCACTCTCACTGCTATTATTCAACATAATACTAGAAGTCCTAGCCTCAGCCACCAGACAACAAAAATAAATAAAAGGCATTTAAATTGGCAAAGAAGTAGTCAAACTCTCCCTCTTCACAGATGACATCATATTGTATATAGAAAATCCAAAAGACTCCACCCCAAGATTGTTAGAACTAATACAGCAATTCAGCCATGTGGCAGGATACAAAATCAATACACAGACGTCAGTGGCATTTCTGTACACTAACAATGACAACTAAGAAAGAGAAATTAAGTAATCAATTCCATTTATAATTTCACTCAAAAGCATAAGATACCTAGGAATAAACCTAACGAAAGAGGTAAAGGATCTATACTCTAAGAACTACAGAACACTTAAGAAAGAAATTGAGGAAGACACAAAGAGATGGAAAAACATTCCATGCTTATGGATTGGAAGAATAAATATTGTGAAAATGTCTACGTTACCCAGAGTAATTTACACATCAATGCAATCCCTATCAGAATACTGTGGACTTTCTTCACAGAGTTGGAACAAATAATCTTAAGATTTGTATGGAACCAGAAAAGACCCCAAATAGCCAAAGGAATGTTGAAAAAGAAAACCAAAGATGGGGGCATCACAATGGCTAACTTCAAGCTGTATTACAAAGCTATGATCATCAAAACAGTATGATATTAGAACAAAAACAGACACATTGATCAATGGAACAGAATGGAGAACCCAGGAATGGACCCTCAACTCTATGGTCAACTAATCTTCCACAAAGCAGGAAAGACTATCCACTGGAAAAAAATACAGTCTCTTCAGTAAATGGTGTTGGCAAAATTGGACAGCCACGTGCAGAAGAATGAAACTGGACCATTCTCTTACACCATACACAAAGATAAACTCAAAATGGATGAAAGATCTAAATGTGAGATAAGAATCCATCAAAGCCTAGGGGAGAACACAGGCAACACCCTTTTTGAACTTGGCCACAACAACTTCTTGCAAGATACATCCATGAAGGCAAGGGAGACAAAAGCAAAAATGAATTATTGGGACTTCATCAAGATAAAAAGCTTCTGTACAGCAAAAAAAAAAAAAAAAAAACAGTCAACAAAATTAAAAGACAACCTACAGAATGGGAGAAGATATTTGCAAATGACCTATCAGATAAAGGGCTAGTATCCAAGATCTATAAAGAACTTATCAAACTCAACACCCAAAAAACAAACAATCCAGTCATGAAATGGTCAGAAGACATGAACAGACATTATTCCAAAGAAAATTTACACATGGCCAACAAGCACATGAAAAAATGCTTCCACACCACTTGCCATCAGGGAAATACAAATTAAAACCACAATGAGATACCACTTTACATTGGTGAGAATGGCTAAAATGAACAAGACAGGAAACATCAAATGTTGGCAAGGATTTGGAGAAAGGGGAACCCTCTTGCACTGTTGGTGGGAATGCAAAATGGTACAGTCACTCTGGAAAACAGTGTGGAGGTTCCTCAAGAAGTTAAAAATAAAGCTACTCCATGACCCAGCAATTACACTACTGGGTATTTACCCCAAAGAAACAGATGCAGTGAAATGCTGGTACTCCTGCACCCCAATGTTCATTGCAGCAATATCCACAACAGTCAAACTGGAAAGATCCATGATGTACTTTGAGAGATGAATGGATAAAGAAGATGTGGTATACATATTCAAGTGAATACTACTCAGTCTTCAAAAGGATAAATACCCATCATTTGTTTTGACATGGATGGACCTGGAAGGTATTATGCTGAGTGAAATAAGTCAATTGGAGGAGGATAATCATCATATGGTTTCACACATATGGGGAATATAAGAAATAGTGAAAGGAATAAAAGGGAAAGGAGGGAAAGTGAGTAGGGAAAAGTTAGAGAGGGAGAAAAACCTAACTATGGGAAACAAACAGAGGGTTGCAGAATGCAGATGGGTGGGGGGGTGGGGTAACTGGTGACAGGGATTAAGGATGGCATTTGATGGGATGAGTACCAGATATTACACTATATGTTGGCAAATTAAATTTAAATTAAAAAAAAATTAATATTATAAATACCATGTGATCCAATAATTCCACTAGTGTGTACTTACCCAGAGAAAATGGAAACAGTAATTTTAAAAGATATTAATTACTAGCAAATATTCACTAAAAGGAAATTTTATGGGAGAGAAATGACCTATGGTAGAAAGAAGTATAGAGATGCAGGAAAGAAGGAAAATTCCAAAAAGGTAATTTTTAAAAAAGATTTTATTTATTTATTCATGAGACACAGAGAGAGAGGCAGACACATAAGCAGTCTTCTTGTAGGGAGCCTGATGCAGGACCCAATCCCTGGACCGGGGTCATGCCCTGAGCCAAAGGAGAGATGCTCAACCGCTGAGCCACCCAGGTGTCCCCTAAAAAGGTAAATTTAAATGTTTATTGACACTTTAAAGTATTAGTAATGCTGTATTATGTAGCTTTAAATATGCATAAAGTCAAAATTCTTGGCAACAGTGTCACAAAATATAAGAGGAAAATGAATAGAGGTAAAGTGAGGTAAAGTATTAAAAGGTACTTATATGTTTGGGAAGTAATAAAATAAAAACATTAATTCATATTACAGTCTAATAAAACAAGGATGCATGTTGTAATCTCTAGGGTGACCAGTAAATAATATGAAATGATTAATTACTAACAGAGTAATAAAGGAAATAATAATTTAAAAAAAAAACACTTAATTCAAAAGAATCCAAGGCAGGGGAAAGAGAGGAACATAGCCAGTATAGGCCCAAAAGAAAGTACATGGTAAACTGGTAGATATAAACCCCATACATCAGTAATGACATTAAATAAAAATGACTAGAGACTCCAAATAAAAGACAAATATTACCAGAGTAACAATGAAAATAAAACCCAAGCACATGTGCTTACCAAAGATACATCTTAAATATAAGGAAATATAAAACTTGAAAGTAAAGACTACAAAAGATACGTCATGGATACAGCTAACCCAAAGGAAGCTAATGTAGCTATATTAATATCAGAGACTTTAAGGGAAGAAGATGGAGAGGAGAGGAGGCAAACAGGCAAATTCTATAATGACAAAATGTGACTTCAACTGGAAAGAATCATTCTAAATCTGTATATAACCAATAATATAGTTTAATAATGTATAAAACATACATTGACAAAAGGGAAAAAATGTATAAACCCATAATCAGATCACTAAAGGACACACCAACCAGACAAAAATATTAGTGAGGATACAGAAGATAAAAACAAATTGTCTTAGTTTAGGGCTTTCCTGGAAGCAGATCTAGAGATAAGGATTGAAATGCTAGTAACAGATTTGGGAGGTCCAGGAAACACTGCTGGTAGACTGGGGAATTGTTGAAGGAAGGAAAAGCTGGCTACTGCCACATACTCTGGCGGACAATGGGGCTAGTTCTTATGAGTCATTTCTGAGACACAATTTAAAGAAAATTCCAGGGCACCTGGGTGGTTCAACTGGTTAAGTGTCCCACTCTTGATTTTGGTGCAGGCCATGATCTCAGGGTTGTGAGACTGAGCACTGCACCTGGCTTCACGTGCAGTGAGGACAGAGTCTGCTTGTCCCTCTCCCCCCATTTGTACTCTCTCAATTTCTAACACACACATATACAGTCCTTTAAAAAATTCCTCAGTATTATCGCAACCAAGGGGTAACAGAGCTGGAATATTTATACACCTACCACCAAGAATAATCAGTTAAGAGGTACTTTTGAGAGGTATAAATCTTTAGCACACTTGGCCTACAATGTGCACACGGGTAGCATGACCTTCCACCATTTTGGAAAAAGCCCTCAGTCACAGAGTTGCAAGTTGCTGGTCAGAACACATGATAGTGTCCCAAGAATATGTGTGAGGTACTGACAGCGTCTGCTACAATAATTAACAAAAAGTGACCGAATTGACATTTGTAGAACACTGAACTAAAAAAACTGAGTATACACATTATTTCCAAGTGCACATGAACATTTATCAAAACAGACCATATGCTGAGTCATAAAGCAAGTCTCAACAAATTTTAAATGATTAAAATCATACTGAATATATTTACTGACCACAATGAAATTAAACTAGAATTTAACAATAAAATGATAGCCAGAGAATCCACAAATGTCTGTAGGAATGGAAAACAAAAATAAAAACTGATGTTGTCCAGCATGGCAAAGAAGGCCTCCTAACGTAGAAAAATGCATGCCAAGACATGGGAATCAATCAGACAAGAAGGGTAGTAAAAAAAACCATGTTCCATACGGAGGTAATATGTGTGAAGGCTATAGACATCAGGGACGGCTTCCTGAAGGAGGTGTCTTGAAATGGGTTTTCAAAGATTGCTAAGATTTGGCTACACAGGGAAAATGAAATGAAAAGACACTGTAGGCAGAAAGAATAATGAGTAAAAATAGTAATAACCACTACATGTTGGTGCCAGTGAACCTTAAAGAAATCTAGATTCTTTGTTGGGTAGCCATGGTGAGTTAAATTGGAGAGGTGGAATGGAATGGATCAGATAATGTGTGGAGGGATCAGATTTTAGATATGATCCAACACACAACAGATGCCTGTGTATATACTCATGTAGCAAGCTTCCTTTATAAGGGAAGCTTCAGTAGAACATTATTTAAAAACCTTAATTTACCCACAGAGATATTAAAAGCCACTGAGTAAATATATCCTTTTAATAGCACATGTAAAAGAGGTCCACCTTCTGTTCCAGGGAAGGCATTCTTCTATTTAGTATATAGTGGAACAGCAGGTTGCTATCAAGTCCAATGTTATTTAGTAACAGATTGTTACAGTACAACAATCTAATTCAGCCTATTCTTGTCTTCCAGCAGTCCAGCAGTACTGGACTGTTTTGGTTAATTGAATATTCTGTATATTTGCCATGCAAACACGGAGGGTTTAGCAACATTTACAAAATACGAGCACAACTCAAGTCACTTAATACAAATGAAGAGCTCAAGACTCATGCCCTTAAATTCTTTCAGTACAATTCAGTTTATCTTTCTTTGTTGAAACGAAGAAAGCTTTTTAATGAAAGCTCTTTAGGATCTTACAGGTAAGGTCTGAGGAGCATCTAGAGAAACATTGATTCTTACTAGATTTTGTGTCCAGAAATGCAGAGCCTAGAAGTACCCAGGCAGGTGTTACCAAGGAAAATAATTCCTTATCAGGTGATACTCCAAACTAGTAAAAGAAAAAGTGTGATAGAGTATTGGGAAAATCTTGAAGAATATCATGCCACAGAATATCTCCTGTGCTGAGTCTTAGGGATATATGATACATTCCCCATTAGAACCTCTAAGGAAGATACAGCTTCAGTCTTGAGTCATAGTGGACATATTTTATAGCTCTGTTCATTTACAATGATTACCTTCTATGTCCATAGTCTACTATTTCATTCCAAGATGAGAATGTGTCAACAACCTTGGATTCTAACCCTTTAGATTCCAGGATCTCCAGAGTTTTAAAACCCAGAATACTGTAGGAGGAATTAAGGTAGGACACCATAGTAGGAATCCACAGTGACAAGAGGGCATTACAATATACTCAGGATAGTATGGAAAACTCAGAAGATGGAGACAAAATATATTTTACTGTTTAAACTATTTTGAGATAGGTGGTGGGGAAAGAACTAACATTTAATAAGGTTAAATCTTCATAGGGTGTCTAGGTGGCTCAGTCGATTGAGCATCTGCCTTCAGCTCAGGTCATGATCTCAGGGTCTTGGGATGGAGCCCCACATTGGGCTTCCTGCTTAGTGGGGAGTAGTTTTCACACTCTTACTCTGCCCTTCCCCCCCACTCATGCTCTCTCTCTCAAATAAGTAAAAAAAACTTTCACAACTATTATTATTAATATTAATATTGTATTTATGAAATTATCCCCATTTTAGAGAAGAAAACTTATGTTCAGTAAGATTAACTAAGCTAATGTGTGTAACCTATTTGGACTCCCACAGCTTCTAAGTTTTTGAATTGGTATTTAAACTGAGATTTTTCTGATTCCAAAATTGCTCCCTTTTCACTCTTCTGCACACTCTCAGTTTCATTTTGGAAACAGTTCAGAAAAGGAAAGAGGAAATAATAATCATTAAAATGTTGAGTGCTGTGTGTTAGGTAGTGAACAAAAACTTTTCAAAAATTATCTCATCTTAAAGTTATAGAAAATGAGGCCCAGGGAGCTTAGGTAACATGTCTAAGTCACACAGTAAATGGAGAGATCAGGCTCTGAATCTAGGCTCTGTGATTTCAGAGTCTACTTTCTTAAGGACTAGGCTATATTTGACTAGAGGCATACCACATATATTCCAACCTGATATTGGGCACTCAAAGTCAGAATGTCCAGCATTCTTCATCCAACTAGAATATAGATACCCATGTATTCATATTTTGAATATTTTGTATTGGTTTTGCTCTTAACACTCCATGAGAAGTTACTGCAGTACTTAGCAAAGAGAAGTAGACAGCATTTTGTTCCTGATAATGCCACTTGGCAAAGGGCTATCTCCTGCAGCTATCTCCTGCAGCACCAAGGGCCTGATTTGCAGGGGCATATGTGGCTCATAGCCCAAGGGAACACTGTGGACTCTACACCAACTTATGCCACATGGTCCCAGATAAACTCACCAGCTTCTTCTGAACTGGTGCATCTTCTGTAACCTTCCCTAGTGTGCTCTTTCATTCCTCATGGAGCTCCCTACTAAACTAACAATTCCTTATCTTTTCTTCTCCTCCTGGATTCTTCAGGAAAGAAATGCAGTAGTAAATTGCATATGTTTGTTCTCAAGCTTCTGATATGCCTGAAGGGTTTCAGCTACTGTTTGGTTCTCTAGAAATCCAATTCACAAAGGAAAAAAAAGAGAGAGAGAGAAAAGATCAAACCTCTTGCTGTATTAATGGAGTACCATGTTACCCATAATTACACTAGCTGTGGAAAGGTCAGGGTTTGAAATAGTGCAAATAGATTATCCACTCCTACTCACACACTGCTCATTTATAATACTGGTATCAAAAGGGAATAAAGGCCTGACAGCTGTGTTCTAACTGTTATATATTCCATCAGACCTTTTCTAACTGAGGAATTCTCCTCAGAGGATACCCTCTAATTTGAGGAGTATCCACATCAGGTACAAGGTGATGAGGAAAGGCACACTGCCTCTAGCTAATAGCTCCCTATACACAAGAGTGGGTAATCTATGGCCTGAGGACCAAATCCAGACTGCTATCTATTTTTGTAAATAAAGTTTTATTGTAACACAGCCACACCTATTTATTTAGATATTCTCTATGACTGCTTTGCCATTACAATAGCAGAATCTAGTAGCTGTACCAAAGAACACATAGCCCACAAGGCCAAAACTGTTTACTATGTGGTTCTTTACATCAAGTTTGTCAACACTTGGTCTATGGTATTAGTTGACTTGCAAAATGTCAATGAACACAAAATTTACCCATACAAACAAATGTCCCTCAGATGCATTCCATTCCCTTCTACTCTTTTGTTCTCCCTCCATCATCACTGGAGATCCCAGAAGGCAGATGCCCTATACAAACTAAAGTGAAGCTTTTAAGAAATGTATTTCAGTAAATGGAAAAAAGAATAAAATGGAAATTTTAAAATGCCCTCTAGAATATAAAACACATAAATGGTAAGGTTGAATTAAAAGCTAGAAAGATTTACATTAGCATGAAACCCTTAGGACCTTTGAAAAAAGGATTTTTTTGGAGCATGGCAGGTTCCCTAGTGCTTATTTATTTTGAAAGCCTTACTAGAAACTTCCTGACTCATACACAGCAAATAGGAAGTAAATAACTCTTCTCTATTACATTCATTCATTCATTCATCCATTTTGAGCCAGGTACTAGAGTGGATGTTGAGAATGCAATAGTGAATAATCAGAATTTGGTTTCTCTTCTCACAGGAACTACAGTTTAGTGGGGGAAAACAGAAATTAAAGATACACTCACAAAAAGTTATAATTCTGATAAGCACCATGAAAAAAAACTACAGGACACTATGTAAGTATATAACAAGAATTCCTAATCTAGATTGGAGGGATGGGGAGTAGTGGAATCAATACTGGCAACATAGGTAAAGGCATTTAAACTAAGACCTAAAGGGTGGATAGCAGTTTGTATGAATAGCTCTATCTCCAATTCCTATCCTTGCCTGGGGATAGGAGCTTGGCACCTTCAAAATACTGAAAGAAAAGAGATTCCTTAGCAAAAGAAATATAGAATCACTAGGCTGAATATATAGGTAGAGTCCAAATCATGCTAGACCTTGAATGCTCTAGAATTTTATTACAATAATAATTTATTTATAAGAAATTTATAAGCAATGGGGCATCATGATTTCACTTAAAGTGTTGTTCTATTGCTCCAGAAAGAAGGTAGAGAATAGATGAAAAGGGTGGGAGGCCATACTTTACATGGGCAAAGTCGTAGGGGGCTCTTGGAATAGCTTCTGTCTTCCCACTCTTTTATTCATCTTTTTTTCCTCTTCCATACTTTCTACTTTTCTGCTTGCTTTCTCTTTTTCCTTGCCTTTCTCTACTGTAAATGGTCTACTGCCCTTGAATTTCAGCCCTCAAGCTCATGCTATTAGTTTTACTACTTAGCAATCAAATTAAATTGGCTCTCGTGGACTGGCCTGGGAAGCCAGATACCACTTCAAGTGTCAGAACATAGGTTGGGTGTTAGGTTGAGGTTTATCTGTAAGGGCAGATACCTTTTGTTTGGAAGTTAGAAAACAGTTGCCTCAAGGTCAACAGATGAAGTGTGTGGTGGTGTGTTTGTACGTCTACATACTCTAGGACTCCCTTTTATTTTCAACTAAATTGTAATACTCGATCCCTTGTCCCTCAGTGAAAACCCACAGCCTGGGCCCTCTGACTTTCTCGTTTCATACTTCTTTTCTTCCTTCCTTGTTATTTCATTTCATAGAATTTCTCTCATTAAGGAACAAGATGTTCTATCACCAGCTAAAGATTATGTTATCAGCAAGCAGATGGAAAAAACATCTTTAGTTATAAGGGTCCTTCCGAGCACAGCTGCAAGCTCTTCATATTCTCAATTGACTACTTAGGCTACATGGAAGGCTGGCCTGTTGCGAACATGTACAACTACAGCCCAATGTGCTTCAATGGTAGTTGCCCATATACTCCATACATCACCATAAAGCATAGCCATTAGAGCTCTTATGTCACAGTAATCATAGCTTGAATAATATTGTGATGGAAATTTTTGTTTAACAAATATTTCTAAGCCTTAGTGATAATGGCCCACTTATTTCAAGCAATATATATTTATATGCATATAAATATATATAAATTCATTTCCTACTACCTAGAAAATAAGAGCCAGGTTAATCCTAATCTATTAGGATTGAACTCTCCATATTTCTGGGTTTCTTACTTTACCAGGCCTCCCTCCTCTTCTCTCCTCTGATGCTCCTCTGATGCTGACCATGGTGATATGTTCCATGGTCACAGTAAGAAGGAAATGAATATATAAACATAAAACAACCTCTGCCTTGTCCTAATGTTTCTGAGGGATATCCAGTTGAGGTAAGTCAGTTTCCAGCAGAGATATCTGGGTGACCCTCAAGATAACAGAGTATATATCTCAATCCTTAACCCACCTGTGTTCTGTACAGCAAGGACCTAGAGCTGCTATTGATTCTACATCCATGTTCATGGCAGAGTCATTGCCACGTTCAGAAATGAAGCCTAAACTACTTTCTTCTCCAGTGCTGCCTCAATTTCACTGTCATTTCAGCTTCTTTCTCCAACTACTAGAAGAAAGCTTCCTTCAGGTGTTGCATATTTTCACTAGCTTCTGGCACTTTTACTCTTCCACAGATTCATTTAATTCTACTGAAGACTGGTGTCTCCATTAAGGGTGAAGCAGTGTATGATAATTATTAAGAGGAGTGTTTCTCACACTTCAATATGCATAAGTATCACCGGGGGATCTTTTTTTTTCTGGGAGATCTTAAAATGAAGATTCTAATATAGAGAGCCAAGGTGGGGCCTGAGAGTCTTAATTTCTAATGTGTTCCTAGATAATGTTGATGATCCTGGTCCACGGGAAGATTAATATCTAATATACAGGTTTGTATATTAGATAAATCAATCAAGTGAAAATGCCTAGTTATAAAATGAAGAGAAACAATATATTTTTGTATCCTTACTTAGGAAACTGCTATGAGATTTTCATGTATGATCTAATATAAAGCTCACAAGGACATTATTAGGAAGCTAGTATTAGCCCCATTGTCATGATAAAGTTGCAGGGTTAATATAGTATAGGTACTTTGTCCAAGGTCCCAAAGCTATGAATGTGTCTGATACAATGTTTAATTAAGTTCTTTCTTATTTATTTATTTTTATTACCTTTTTAAAAAGTTTTCTTTTTTTAAAGATTTTATTTATTTATTCATGAGAGACACAGAGAGAGAGAGGCAGAGAGAGAAGCAAGCTCCCTGCAAGGAGCCCAGTGTGGGACTTGATCCCAGACCCTGGGTTCAGACCCTGAGCCAGACGCAGACGCTCAACCACTGAGCCACCCAAGCCTCCCTTAAAAGTTTTCATTTTAATTCCAGTATTGTTAATATACGGTGTTATGTTAGGTTTAAGTGTACAGTATACTGATTCAACAATTACATGTATTAGTGCTCATCATGATAAGTGTAGTCTTAATCCCCTTCACATATGTCAGGCATCCCCCCATTCACCTCCCCTCCTGTAACCGTCAGTTTGTTCTCTATAGGTAACAGTCTGGTTTTGGTTTGTCTCTTTTGTTCTTAACCCTTACATTACAGTATTTCTACACCTATTAAGAAAATAGGTCAAAGAAAGAAGTATTTGGCAATGTAAAACTAGTCATTTTGACCCATAGGTATATTATTGCAGGTATTCAAAAAAGGTTACTTCCTGGAGTTTGGTGCACAGGAACTTGATTATCAAAAAACTGGCTGGATGAGATTACTTTAAATGACTAAAAGTCTATAATGCTGTATTTGGTAATGGTAAAATTCCAAATAGATATTTATCACTCTTCTGAAATAAAAAATGTGCATAAGAAGTCAAATGGCATTCAAGTAATCAGCTTTATCGATAGTCTATCTAGATTTGAAAACTGGATTTGGTTCTAAAACTAAAATTAGGCTTCCTACACAGTCAATACTCCCAATCTTATGAAAATGGTCTCCACTAAAGGGCAGGCATGATTTATCAATACAGATGAATGAGTTAAAAAAAAAGAGAGCAGAAGAGTAGTGGGGAGCCATTAGAACTGATCTCTGTATCCCTTAAAGACTAGAAGCACTTAAAAAAAGGGCTAGAAGCACTAAATAAATTCACCTTGTTTGAGCATGGAGAGTCCAAGAGAGAAAACAGAAAAGAGAAAAAAGGGGAGGAAAAGAGAGTGACAGAGACAGAGGCAGAGAGAGATTGAGATAAACCTGCCTTGACTTTTCAATACATTTATTCTGTCTTCTGGTTAAAAGTCTTGGGGACTCCTTGAGGACAATGTTAAGTTTAAATGAAAAAGCAGAAATATTCTCTCCAAGATAACTCACTATATACTCCTTACCTCTCCAAAAAGAAGTAGAAGTCTCCTTATATAAAGTACTATGCAGGAATCATGGGATAAGTGAAAAAGTCTACTCTCCCCAGGTAATTAATGTACTTCCTTAACTTGGCAGCAAAATAGCACAGTATGGGCTCTACTTAAATTGCAAGGGCTTGAAATTTAGCTTTGCTAATTACTCTGTAACATTGAGAAAGTCACTTAATCTCTCTGTATGTCAACTTTCCCATATATAAAATGGTAATAACAAGAGAAGATTTTGGGGAGTGGTAGCAACAAAAACAAAGCTCTTCAATCTCCCTGAATCCTCCAATAAAAGCACACAGAAAACTAAATATCACTGTTAAAACTGGAGCAACAGGGGACCTGGCTGGCTTAGTCAGTAGAGCATACAACGCTTGATTTGGGGTCATGAATTTGAGCCCACCCTGGGGATAGAGATTACATTAAAAAAATTAAAATCTTTTAAAAACTCATGAGCAACATTTATAACAAAATAAAGTGACAAGATATCCTCACAGCCTCCAAATACCAGCAGATAAGCAGTACAAATATTAATACAGCAAGACCAGTATGATATCAGGAGGTGTGTAGAATAAAACAGAGGGAAGCAACAGATCAGATGGATCTTAGAACTTAACAATCTCAATCTAGCCTGAAAATATTTACTGGAAAATAGAGCAGACTAAATTGAGAATAGCACCTGAAACTATTCTCATGAAAGGACATAAAGGTCTTTCTCAAGAAAGGACATAAAGATGTATTATACAAAAGGTTAAGTAAAAACCCTGTAGCCCTGAATTAGAATTGGAAGTATACATATGAACTCAAGAAGTTCCTTCCTTCTTTCTTTTCTTTTTTTTTTTAATTTTATTTATTCATAGATATGCAGAGAGAGAGAGAGAGGCAGAGACACAGGCAGAGGGAGAAGCAGAGGGAGAAGCAGGCTCCATGCAGAGAGCCTGATGTGGGACTCGATCCAGGGTCCCCAGGATCACGCCCTGGGCTGCAGGCGGCGCTAAACCGCTGCGCCACCGGGGCTGCCCCCCTTCTTTCTTTTCTTCTTTCCTTCCTTCCTCACTCTCTCCTTTCTTTCCTTCCTCACCAGCTTTAAACATGGAAAAGGACTAGAAACATTAGATAAACAAGTAGTAATAAGTTGCCTAACACCCAGATTGTGGACCTAAAAATATTGTGTTCTATCAAAAGATATTTAGGCATCTAAGATTCTAGGTCAGCCTCATCTGATCATACAACAGAGTTAAAATGCTATCAAAAATTATTTGTATCATGTTAAAAGAGCTCATGTGTTAACTTGAAAAAGATCTTACTGACCAAACATGGGAAAGATTGAGATTCAAAAAGGATTTACAATATGGAAGTAATGTCAGCAAAATAGCACAGTGGGTAGCTACAAGCTGCCTCCATTAAAGAAACATCACAAAACAACCAGAAGTTGTCATAACCAACTTTGTTAGAACTGTGGAAAGCAAAGATTTAGAGCAACCAAGTAACACTGGATCAAAAAAAGGGGGGCAACTTTCACAAAATAGGAAAGCATTACGGAATTTTTTCTACCCCTTGATTCACTCCCTCCCTATAATTTTGGCAGTCTTCAAAATTCAAATCTGAATTCTTAGTGTAGGATTCTTAGTATAGTATTCTGCTCCCTTTGGGAGCAAATTATTGTGTATGTCTATTCTAACCTGTCTGGGAAAAACCTGAAAAACAAATGCAAGGCAATTATCTCAATTTCATCTAACTCAGAAGTCAGGCTAGGAAAGTGGTAGGCTTTACTCAAAAATGCTGCAAGCTAAAATAACAACCCACAGATGCCTGGAGACAAAATATACAACAGTCCACCTAAGGGCCAGTAGACAAAACTGGGGAGTTTCTTAGGAAAATTAGTAAATTTATTTTATTTTTTAAAGATTTAATTTATTTATTCATGAGAGACACAGAGGGGGGAGAGAGAGAGAGAGAGAGAGAGAGAGAGGCAGAGACACAGGCAGAGGGAGAAGCAGGCTCCATGCAGGGAGCCCAATGTGGGACTCGATCCCAGGACTCCAGGATCATGCCCTGGGCTGAAGGCAGGCTCTAAACTGCTGAGCCACCCAGGGATCCCCTGGAAAAATTAATAAATTTAAAAGTACCCATACATACATGGAAATTTAGAAAGCCACATGCATATTCAGTAGAGATCTAAGAAGACCAAACTCTCAACTAAGGCTGATCTCTTATTTCAATTCAACCCTGCTTAAGTGTAAAAGTAATGTCACTACACAGAATAAATATGCAAAGACTGGGAAAGTGTTTTGTGTTTGTGTGAGGAAGTATGTGATATGTTTTTTTGTTTATATATTTTTAGGTCCTGGAATTCAAAGAAATTTATATGAAAATATAAACTGATAAAATGGAAAAGTATTCAGCCATGAAAAAAGAATGAGACCTTGCTCTTTGAGAAAACATGGATGAACTTAGAGGATATTATGCTAAGTAAAATAAATCAGAAAGAGAAAGACAAATACCATGTGATTTCAAACACATTTAAAACAACAACAGTGAACAATTCAGAAACAGACTCATAAATAAAGAGGATAAATGTGATTGTCAGAAGACAGAGGGGTAGGGGGATGAGCAAAATGGTGAAGAGGAGTGAGGTATAGGCTTCCAGTTATGGAGTGAATAAGCTATGAAGATGAAAGATGTAGTATAGGGAATATGGTCAATGGTATTCTAATAGTGTTGTATGGTGACACTTGTGGTGAGGATAACATAGTATATAGAGAAGATAAATTACTATGCTGTACAACTGAAAATAACATAATATTGTATGTCAACTATACTTCAACAACAAAAAATTATCACCTGAACACATACTAAGGAAGAGAAACATAGTGACCACATACAGCAATGAATGTAGTTTCTACAAAAAAGAGTGTGGGAATGTCACTTAAAAAAAGAACTACTACAGCCCTCAACAACCACAACAAAAACAAAAATTTGGGAGACAGAAAAATCTTATTTCCAGAGTTACTACATTACAATACTTAAATTTCCCAATTTTAACAACAACAACAAAAATCAAAAGGCATAAAGACTCCTAACTCGGGGAAATGAACTAGGGGTGGTGGAAGGGGAGGAGGGCGGGTGTTGGAGGGGAATGGGTGATGGGCACTGAGGTGGACACTTGACGGGATGAGCACTGGGTGTTTTTCTGTATGTTGGTAAATTGAACACCAATAAAAATTAATTAAAAAAATAAATAAATAAATAAATAAATAAATCAAAAGGCATACAAACAGGGAAGTATGGCTGATTTAAACAAATAACAAAGTGACAGAAGCCATATCTGAGGAAGTCCAGATATTAGACTTATGAGAAAAAAGCCTTTAGAATTATTGCCTTAAATATGCTCAAAGAGCTAAATAAAGCATGAAAGAACTCAAGAAAAGGAGGAAGACAAAATATGAACAAAATGAGAACATCTATAAACGGATAGAAATTACAAAAATAAACCAAACAAAGATTCTGCAGTAGAAAAGTAACAACCAAAACAATAACTGAAATGAAAAATTTCATAGAAGGGCTCAACAGAATTGAGCAGACAGAAGAAAGAATCAAAGACGGGATGACAGGACAAATGAAATGATAGTATCTGAGAAGAGAATGACAAGAGAATAAAGAAAAGTGAACTAAACCTAAGGGACCTATAGAACACCATCAAACAGAACAACATATACATCAAGGGACTCCTAGGAAACTAGAGGAAAAAAAAAGGGAAAAAAGTATATGGCCAAAATGTTCCCAAATTTCATGAGAGATATAACATTACTAACTCAAGAATGTCAATGAACTTCAAGTAAAGATAAACTCAAGAGAACCATACCAATATCTTACAATCAAATTGTTGAAGGCCAAATTAAAAAAGAGAATCTTGAAAGCATCAAGAGGGAAGTGACTCATCACATATAAGGGATTCTCCATAAGAGAACAGCATATTTCTTGTGAAACCACAGAGGCTCGAAGACAGAGGCTGACATATTTAATATGTTGAGAGAAAAAAAATATCAACCAAGAATTATATATCTGGCAAAACTGTCCTTCAGAAATGAAGGAGAAATAGGGGCATATGGCTGGCTCAGTGAGTAGAGTATGTGACACTTGATCTCAGCACCATGAGTTTGAACCCCACATTGCAGGTAGAGAGATTAAATAAAAACAAAACTTAAAAAAACAAACAAACAAAAATGGAGAAAATAATAAGACATTCCAAGATAAACAAAAGCTGAAGGAATTTCCTACCAGTGTATGTGCTCTATAAGAAATGCTAAAGGGATTCTGTCAGCTTGAAAGGAAGGGACACTAGACAGTAAATCAGAAGAAATAGAACTATGGTAAATGTAAGTACAGGGGCAAATATAAAAGTCAGCATTATTGTATTTTGGGGTTGTAACTCTATTATATCTTAGGGGATTTAAAGACACAAGAATAAAAATAATATGAATCTATATATTGGGTACATAGCATATAAAGATGTCATTTGTGGGAGAAAATGGAGCTTTATAGGAGCAAAGTCTTTGCATTCTAGGTTATTTTCAATTCAAACTAGATTAAACTTGGGATGTTTGATACAATCCCATTGATAACTACAAATAAAGTATGTTAAAATATATATTCAAAAGAAAAATAGAATTACAAGGGTGAACAACAAAAATATCAACTGAATATGTGGAAAGGCAGTAAGGAAAGATATGAGTGACAAAAATGAATGAGACATACAGAAAACAAATAGTAAAATTGCAGAAGTATGTCTGTTCTTAACAGTAATAACTCAAAATGTAAATGATTTAAACTCAAAAGACAAAGAGTAGGAAATAAATAACATTATGTGCTGTCTACAAGAGATCTAAAGACATAAATATCTTGAAAGTGAAAAAATGAAAATAACTTTTCTTGCAAACAGTAGCCAAAAGAAAAAGTACAGGATGTGTATACTAACACCAGACAAATAGACATAAAGTCTAAAACTGTTACAAGAGACAAGAAGGACATCATATATTTATAAAAGGCTCAATTCATCAAGAATATATGACAATTATAAATATCTATGTACCAAGGAAGAGCACCAAAATATATGAAGCAAACATTGAGAGAATTGAGGTGAAAAATAGATATCTATACAATAATAGTGGGAGATTTTAATACATCATATACAATAATGGATAGAATTATTAGAAAGAGAAGAATAAGGAAATCAAGGACTTAAAGAACACTATAAAACAAGGACACAGGGGATCCCTGGACGACTCAGCAGTTTAGTACCTGCCTTCAGCCCAGGGCTGGTCCTGGAGTCCTGGGATTGAGTCCCACATCGCGGTCCCTGCATGGAGCCTGCTTCTCTCTCTGCCTGTGTCTCTGCCTCTCTCTCTGTGTGTCTCTCATGAATAAATAGATAAAATCTTTTAAAAAAATAAAACAAGGATACATATTAATCACATATAAAACTCACGCTATGACAGCAACAGTAGAATACACATTCTTCTTAAGTGCACATGGAACATTCTGTAAGATAGATCTTATGTTAAGCCACAAAAAAATATCTCAATAAATTTAAGATTGAAATCACAAAAAGTATCTTTTTTGACCACAATAGAATGAAGCTAAATTAGTAACAGGAGGAAAACTGGCAAATTCACAGATATGTGAAAAATAAACAATGCACTCTTAATGAGTCAAAGGAGAAATCACAAGTGGTATTAGATAATACTTAGGGACAAGTCAACATGTAAACACAATATATCAAAATTTATGGAATACAGCATAGGCAATGTTAAGAGGGAATTTTATAGCTGTAAATACAATAATTAAAATATAAGTATCTCAGATAGGTAAACTGAGGAACTAGATAAACTGAAGGAAGTAAAAAAATTAGAGCAATTTAAACTAACATTAGTAGAAGAAAAGAATAATAAATATTAAAGCAACAAAATACAGAATAGAAAAATATAGAGATTTTAAATACAAAAGTTAGTTCTTTGAAAGATCAACAAAAATGACAAACTTTTAGCTAGACTGACAAAAAAATCAAAAAAATTTAAAAAATTGACAAACTTTTAGCTAGATTGACAAACAAAAAAAGAGATGACACGCAAAATCAGAAAAGAATGTAGTCAAACTCTCCCTCTTTGCCGATGACATGATACTCTACATAGAAAACCCAAAAGCGAGACAGAACATAAAGAATCCTAACTCTGGGAAATGAACTAGGGGTGGTGGAAGGGGAGGAGGGCGGGGGGTGGGGGAAAATGGGTGATGGGCACTGAGGGGGGCACTTGACGGGATGAGCACTGGGTGTTATTCTGTATGTTGGCAAATTGAACACCAATAAAAAATAAATTTATAAAAAAAAAAGAAAACCCAAAAGCCTCCACCCCAAGATTTCTAGAACTCATACAGCAATTTGGCAGTGTGGCAGGATACAAAATCAGTGCCCAGAAATCAGTGGCATTTCTATACACTAACAATGAGACTGAAGAAAGAGAAATTAAAGAGTCAATCCCATTTACAATTGCACACAAAAGCATAAGATACCTAGGAATAAACCTAACCAAAGAGGTAAAGGATCTATACCCTAAAAACTACAGAACACTTCTGAAAGAAATTGAGGAGGACACAAAGAGATGGAAAAATATTCCATGCTCATGGATTGGCAGAATTAATATTGTGAAAATGTCACTGTTACCCAGGGCAATTTACACGTTTAATGCAATCCCTATCAAAATACCATGGACTTTCTTCAGAGAGTTAGAACAAATTATTTTAAGATTTGTGTGGAATCAGAAAAGACCCCGAAGAGCCAAGGGAATTTTAAAAAAGAAAACCATAGCTGGGGGCATCACAATGCCAGATTTCAGGTTGTACTACAAAGCTGTGGTCATCAAGACAGTGTGGTACTGGCACAAAAACAGACACATAGATCAATGGAACAGAATAGAGAATCCATAAGTGGACCCTCAACCTTATGGTCAACTAATATTCGACAAAGCAGGAAAGACTATCCACTGGAAGAAAGACAGTCTCTTCAACAAATGGTGCTGGGAAAATTGGACATCCACATGCAGAAGAATGAAACTAGACCACTCTCTTTCACCATACACAAAG
The DNA here is from genome assembly GCF_048418805.1 of Vulpes vulpes. Classification (NCBI taxonomy): domain Eukaryota; kingdom Metazoa; phylum Chordata; class Mammalia; order Carnivora; family Canidae; genus Vulpes; species Vulpes vulpes. Next base: position 90,672,609 of record NC_132796.1, on the reverse strand, counting down.
ATAAACTCAAAATGGATGAAAGATCTAAACGTGAGACAAGATTCCATCAAAATCCTAGAGGAGAACACAGGCAACACCCTTTTTGAACTCGGCCACAGTAACTTCTTGCAAGATACATCCACGAAGGCAAAAGAAACAAAAGCAAAAATGAACTATTGGGACTTCATCAAGATAAGAAGCTTTTGCACAGCAAAGGATACAGTCAACAAAACTAAAAGCCAACCTACAGAATGGGAGAAGATATTTGCAAATGACGTATCAGATAAAGGGCTAGTTTCCAAGATCTATAAAGAACTTATTAAACTCAACACCAAAGAAACAAACAATCCAATCATGAAATGGGCAAAAGACATGAAAAGAAATCTCACAGAGGAAGACATGGACATGGCCAACAAGCACATGCGAAAATGCTCTGCATCATTTGCCATCAGGGAAATACAAATCAAAACCACAATGAGATACCCCCTCACACCAGTGAGAATGGGGAAAATTAATAAGGCAGGAAACCACAAATGTTGGAGAGGATGCGGAGAAAAGGGAACCCTCTTCCACTGTTGGTGGGAATGTGAACTGGTGCAGCCACTCTGGAAAACTGTGTGGAGGTTCCTCAAAGAGTTAAAAATAGACCTGCCCTACGACCCAGCAATTGCACTGCTGGGGCTTTACCCCAAAGATGCAGATGCAATGAAACGCCGGGACACCTGCACCCCGATGTTTAAAGCAGCAATGTCCACAATAGCCAAACTGTGGAAGGAGCCTCGGTGTCCATCGAAAGATGAATGGATAAAGAAGATGTGGTCTATGTATACAATGGAATATTACTCAGCCATTAGAAATGACAAATACCCACCATTTGCTTCAACCTGGATGGAACTGGAGGGTATTATGCTGAGTGAAATAAGTCAATCGGAGAAGGAAAAACAGTGTATGTTCTCATTCATTTGGGGAATATGAATAATAGTGAAAGGGAATATAAAGGAAGGGAAAAGAAATGTTGGGAAATATCAGGAAGGGAGACAGAACATAAAGACTCCTAACTTTGGGAAACGAACTAGGGGTGGTGGAAGGAGAGGAGGGCAGGGGGTGGGAGTGAATGGGTCACGGGCACTGAGGGGGGCACTTGACAGGATGAGCCCTGGGTGTTATTCTGTATGTTGGCAAATTGAACACCAATAAAAAATAAATTTATTATAAAAAAAATTTAAAAACCACAAACACTTAGTGAGATAAAAAAAAGAATGTAGAAAAAATGTTATTTCCAACCCTACAAATTAAAGAGGATTATTAAGAGAATACTCTAAACAATTGTACACCAAAATTGGATACTCTGCATGAATGGCAGAGTGGCAGATGGCTTCATAAGTAATTTCCACCAAATATTTAAAGAAGAAATAACCTCATTCTCATCAAAATCTTCCAAAATATAAAAGAAATCACTTTGTAATTCATTTTATGATACTAAAGCCAGAAAAAAGGCATCACACACACACAGTATAGACCAACATTCCTGTGAATATACATGCTAAAATCCTCAACAAAATACCAGCAAACTGATTATAACAGACTACACATTACCAAATAGGATTTCTCACAGGAATTCAAGAGTGTTTCAACATAAGAAAAATCAATGTAATACACTACATTAAAGAACAAAGGGAAAAAAAACCCACGATTTTCTCAATGGATTAAAAAAAAAGCATTTGACACAATCCAACATTGTCATAATAAAACACACACACACACATAAAACTAGAAAGTAAACAATGATGATAGTTTCAGAAATTGGAATGCAATGCCACTGAACTGAATTATACACTTAAAAATGCTTAAAATTATCAATCTAATGTGATACATATAGCTGTTGGAAATCTCAAAAATTTCAAAAAGATTACACTGGTTTGAAATCTATTAAATATGTTAAATCCATGAGTACATAATGATATTAAATAATATGTAAATTGTTCACCTGTGGAAGTTCACCTTTATATTGAAATGGGTAAAGAAAAGGAAAGATATTTATCCTGCCCCTTCTATGTGAATTTTTCCCCTCACTAATCTATTGGAAGATGAGAGGTTGCATCCACTTATAAGTGAACTATGTATAAGTAAACTTAGAATCAAAACTTTTACCATGTCTAATCCCTAGTTAATTACTCAGTCTAGGCACTAAACAGGAACAGCTGCTAACATCACAAAAAAGATGTAGAAGCAAACACCTCGTGACTCACGACTAAAGAACACAGTATTATCTTGAGTTGTACTAAAGAGACCAAATGAACTTGATGCAGTCTTTAGGTCCAGCTGCCAACTCATACAAAATACTAAGGACAAAGGAACATACTTCATTAGACCAGGAGTATGCAACATGTTCTCTGATATTTTATCCAGTAAATTTTAATAAAAGGAAAGGGTAATAACGAAGGAAAATCCATAGGTTAAAAAAATTAAAAACATAGCAAGTTTCCTGAAACTAACGGAACATTGTATGTCAACTCTACTTCAATAAAAAAGTCATAAAAATGCACAAAACTGTGAATAAATACAAGGAAATGATTACTGTAAAACTAAGAAGGGAATGGAAGGAAACAAAAAGGGAATGGAAGAGGTTTTTGGGGGTGGCTGGTATCATTTTGTTTCTTGACCTGAGTTGGGTACATATCGCCTGATAGTAAGTAAATCATTATGCCATACATTTTTTCAGTGTGTTTTCATAATCTAGGCTTTATTTTATAATAAAAACATTAAAAAGTTGATTAGAGCATGAAATGCATTCATAATATTTGTTTTAAGGTTTTATTTATTTATGTGTGAGAGAGAGAGAGTGAAAGAGAGAGCATGAGAGGAGGGGAAGGCTCAGAGGGAGAGGGAGAGGGAGAAGGAAAAGCAAGCTCCTCACTGTGCAGAGAGCCCGATGCGGGGCTTGATCCCAGGATCCCGGGATCATGACCTCAGCCGAAGGCAGATACTCAACCAACTGAGCCACCCAGGCACCCCCACAATATTTTTTAAAGATTTTATTTTTATGTAATCTCTACCCCCAACATAGAACTTGAACCCACAACCCTGAGATCAAGAGTTAGCCAGGTGCCCTGCATGCACAATAGTTCTTAAACAGCAATAATAGTTATCTTACCTTAAGGGGGAGATTGTAAGGGTGAAAAGTATACATAAAGCACTTAGATATGCCTGGCATAACTAGAGTTCTATTGCTACTAGGGCACGTTTTATTTCTGATGCTAAGTCATTTCTAAGTCTACATAGTGATAATACCAACTTAAATACATTTGTTATCTCACCATTATCACAACCATAGAGGCAATATATTCATTCTTTATTTCAAGTATGTAACTAGCATTTGCCCTGAAATATAGGGGTTAAAGTATCTGTTTTGCAATAATAATGGTGAGTTGGAAAATTAATTCAATCATGAGGCAATTGATTTTTAGTAAGGTACTTTGCCATTTACAAGCTGTGCAAAATTTTGCGTGTAAAAATAAAATTCTGTTAAGTCCTGGGCTTTGGAGGAAACTTATTAATATTCTAGCTGCTGGAATTACCTTAACTAAGACATTTGGGCAAATTATTTGACATCGTTGTGCTCTTTTTTACTCCTCAGTGAAACGAGTAATAGTTATCTACCTCACAGGGTTATTGTGAAGATTAGAAGAGTTCATCTTCAGGTGCCTGACTGGCTTAGTAGGTAGAGCATGTGACTCCTGATCCCAGGGTCTTGAGTGCAAGCCCCATGTTGGGTATAGAGATATTAAAAAAAAAAAGAGTACACCTTTACAGGAGTTTTGAACAATTCCTGGCAATAAGGCTCTCACTACTATTTGTGATTTTCAGACAGCTTTTGTCAGAACTGCCTCAAAGACTGGGCACTGCTGATCCTGTTGTTGGTGGAAAATTCTCAGGACTGCAGCTGACAGGGCTTGGGGCAGGCAAAGACCAGTACACAAGGGATTTTGGTTATCTTTATTGCTTAATTTATCTGTGTGTTGACCACACATTCAAACTACCTCAAACCTTTTCCTTCCCTGCTCCACTCCTTAATCATGCGTGCTGCTTGGTAATTTATTGGCTTCTCTTTCCACCTAACCACAGGGGTCCTGTCATGTACAAAGTAGCTCCTCCTAAAGCAATTCAGAAGTTAATAATTCCAATAATATTAACCTGAGAGAATGCACTGTTTGAATGAGGCTGTGTGGCTATTCCCTTAAGTGTCACTTGCTCTTGCAATATGCTGGGAACGATGCCTTGTTATAATTTGGCCTGCTTTCTACTCTTTCTTTGTGGTCCCTCAGGTGAAATAGGTAATACTCTCAAAGTAATTAATTATGGCTAAAATGAAGAGCTGTATTTTCCTGGCCTGAACTCCTAGAGAACGGGAATATGAGGACATTGCCCTCTCTGGACAAATTTGCTTATGTTTATACATTTTTAAAACTGCTTATCCCTGAAGAAAAGAAATTAAGTCTCACAGCTATGCATTGGAGAGTCATGAGGCCTTTCCATTTTGAAAACAAACAAAGGTTACAATGGGTAGCCAGAAGTAGATGCCCAAAATTCTCTTACCATTGCAATTTTTAGAGGGTAGGACAAATATCATCATCTTAATAGCCATCTAGGGCTGAGCAGGCCCTTGCTCTATAGGGTAATGTTCCCTGGAGTTCAAAACATGACTTTTAGAATGGGTCCTGAAACTAAGTAGCTAGAAACCCCAAGTCACAGGCATAAAATGAGGGTGTTAATCCAGTCTTTTCCATTAGTAGCTGTGTATTCCTGGCCAAGTCACTCACAATTCTCCATAAATACCAGCTGTAGAAGGCATTATGCCAGGTGTTCAAGTGACAAACATAAGACATGATCCTTCTCTTTCTCTTATTACACAAGGAAATTGAAGCTTTTAGATTATGTGATCTCTAAGGCTCTTTTCAATCCGGAACGCTTTGATTCAACCAGGCCTTGTGTTCCACATATTTTAATTATTATATGTCCAAAAATTATTAATCCAGCAGTTTTGATGGGGTTCCCTATTATTCCCAATGATCTGTCACAACTGAAATATAATGAGAAAGGCAACAGCTAGCCCTTTCCCAAATTTGGGCTCTTAGACGCACCTCTCCTGACATGTACTGTTTCAGCGGAGATATAGTGAACACTGTATCTGAGTTCCAAATCTGAAAGGTCATCTTCTATCTTAAAAAGGGCACTGCCTTGATAGTACAGTTTACTACCTTCTTAAAACCTATGGGACTTCACTAGGCAAGGACTACTTGCTAAGATGACAGTTGGAGATGTGCCAGGGTAAAATAGCTTAACACGTGGTGAAATATCCCTTAACTTAGGGGCTTCGATGTGCAAAGATGTATACTATGCCAATCTGCACAGAAAAGAGAGCATTTTTCATATGCTTTGGACTATGAGAGGAGAAAAAGGAAATACAAAAATAGGCAGGTTCTACATCACTGGAGTAAGTGAACTTGACTTCTGCAAATACTTGACGGAAAGTCAAACAGTACTTGTGAAAGGAAAGAAGACACAAGGTTGGCTAATGGCTAGGTTCACTCCATCTCTCTTGACTGAGTAGGCCTCTCTCCCAGGCAAGGCCCCAAAGAGCATCCTAAACATCCGAGAGTTGATAATCACAATGAATGAACTATGAGAATGGCTGAATAACACCTCAGACATAAAAATGGAGGTAGACTGATGTCTATTAAAGAGATGACTTTAATGAATAACAATATTTACTTCATAGGATTTCTGTGAGAATGAAATGAGTTTATATATGAAAGTGTGTCTGGTAAACATGAGAGACACCTAACTCTGGGAAACGAACAAGGGGTAGTGGAAAGGGAGGTGGGCGGGGGGTGGGGGTGACTGGGTGATGGGCACTGAGGGGGGCACTTGGCGGGATGAACACTGGGTGTTATGCTATATGTTGGCAAATTTAACTCCAATAAAAAAATTAAAAAGAAAGAAAGTGTGTCTGGTATACAATAAGCACTATACTTTTGTGTGTGTCTTTGAAGCAACAACGACAAAAGAAAAAGAATCCCACTGGTTGAAGACTAAATTAGACCATTTTTTAATGGTTTTCTTCTCAGAAGTGATTTCAAACATATTTGGCACACACTTGCATAAGCATAGACACGTGTAGACTTTATGGTATGGTTGAGTTGATGAGAGTATACTATAAGTGTATGTGTGTATACATGGGCAGGGAGGGGCTAATGTCTACATACATTTATAGGAGGGCAGAGTATGTATACCTGATACAAAGTCATCTTGTACTTGGACACAATTAAGTATTACATGGTTTAGTTTAATATTCCTGCTTCAGTAAACGCCTTTTTTTTTTTTTGCAATGCCTTTACTGGTACATCCACCTGCCACCTATTCCACCTACTTGATTCCTCTTCCTAGTACCCTTCCCAGTATACTAACATCCTTATAGTACCATGTAACCCTAAAGCATTTGCTATAAGAGATACTGCCTGCTCTATTCACTACGTACTAAATTTTAAAATCTCTGAAAAGTGGCTGCTTCCTAGTTGATTTTTCTCCACTAGCACAATGTCCTGAAGATACCTCTTTCTACTGTGCTGGCTGACACATAGCAAATAGGGGCTTTTAATACCTTCTCGTGTTCTCCACAAGACTTAAAGATACTTCCTCTGTTTGTCAGGATGTCAAATGGGATCAAGATATAAATCTAATAAGCATTTCCATTGTTCTGAGATTTATACATGAAAACGTCAAAATGAAAAGTAAGGGAGCCATGATAATTATGTAAGAGTTACCTTCCTTACCCTTCCTTACCATAGCCCTCTCCATCTATACAAAGATATGGCAAAATTCCACCATTCAGGGAAGCATTCCCATAGTGCCTCAGATTATTTTTAGGAGACTAAAAATATGGTTCCAGTGTTTTTTGAGCTTGGACATTACTGAATGAATCTTCACACTTCCCTTTATAAATAATGTAGACACATTGTAACAGAGGGCATCGATGTGTTTGTTTGTTTTTTAACATCGAAGTAGTCTCTTCAAGATTTAGGACACACACAAAAAAAAGATTTAGGACACCATGATAAATTGTTGGGGTTTCTTACAACTCCCTCAGGTCATACCATTTAGGATTAGATGTGCTTAGGTGGAATGATGTTCTTACGATTCAGTGATAGAACCCCAAAGGTAAGTTTGAGGAATTTCAAGAGATTGTTTTAAAATGGAGATCTGAGTGAAATAAGTCAAATGGAGAAGGACAAACATTATATGTTCTCATTCATTTGGGGAATATAAATAATAGTGAAAGGGAATAGAGGGGAAGGGAGAAGGAATGGGTAGGAAATATCAGAAAGGGAGACAGAACATGGAAGACTCCTAACTCTGGGAAATGAACTAGGGGTGGTGGAAGGGGAGGAGGGCGGGGGTTAGAGGGTGACTGGGTGGTGGGCACTGAGGGGGGCACTTGACAGGATGAGCACTGGGTGTTATTCTGTATGTTGGCAAATTGAACACCAATAAAAAATAAATTTATTATTAAAAAAATAAAAATAAAAATAAAATGAAGATCTGTCATTCAAAGAAAAATATATCCTTGTGTACAAAAGATCGAGATAAGTTTATACTAGAAACCCTATATGAATATTTCCAGTGAGTTCATATTCACATTTATATAATTATATATGTATACTTTATAAATAAATTTGTATGAGTTTAAGTATTAAATGATTAAAATGAAATAAATTAAATATATAATATGGAAATACATATGATTATATATTAAATACATAGATTCAATTTAGATAAATATATTTTATTTAGAAATATATATTAAAAATATATTATATATTATATAAATAAATACAATGTATTTATATAAATATATTTACTTATATAATACATACATGCTGCATGTATTTATATATATTTATATAAATATAAGTAAATATATTTACTTGTCAACTATGTCAACCGTGTGTCAACACACTGCATTCAATGGTTCTGCTGTATTAAGGTCAGAATTGGCAGATATATGAATAATCTCCTTCTATATATTTCTTTCTTTTTTCTTCCTCCTTTCTTCCAGTAAATATTTCCTGAGCATTTGTTATTTGCCAGGCACTGTGCTAGCTGCTATCTATGGGGAAAACAATGAAGAGTAATTTATAATTTCTGCGCTCAAGGAGTTCATAGTCTACTGCCCACACACCTCTCACCATCTCTATTAACTGATTCTTAGGCAAGTTTATTATGGCAGTAAGGACTGGTTGGTTAAGAGGGGACAGAGAAGCAACTCATAACCCGAATTAAAAACACAACTGAAAAAGCAAAAAATATTGTAATATTTTTTCTCTATGTAAATGTCAATCCATCACTCATAGTTCAAGTAATGATTTCAGCTCAATATCGTCAAGAATTTTCTCCTGCTCAGTTTTCTGAAAATAGAATGGGCTAACTTGTATAGCTGTGATTCCATATCACTTTGAATAATCAAATATAGGTTTCTGTCTTCTTCCTTAGATCCTAAACAATGTGGAGATTCGGCTATATAATGTCTAATGCCCCATTCAGACCCTCATATAGTGACTGATGTTCAATAAAATAACACAGTCATTCTATCTCTTTCTCCCTCTTCCAGTTCAGGCAGCGCATATTGTTTTGGGTCAGAGCCCAGAGAACAAATAGCAGCATCAACCCCCCATATCAAGAAGTCTTTGATGCCGTCAGGCTATTTCTCCTCCAATGTGTTCAGTCCCAAAGCTTAAAGTATTATTAAAATCTGTCTACGATTTTTTTTTGGTGGGGGGATGGGTAATTGTTTATACACCCTGAATTTGTTATCTGCCAAGGAATCTGGAGATTTGAAATGGAATTAAACTATAATGAAAACAAGAGTTGCAGCGAAATCACTGTAAAATTTATTATTTTAGACCCGGATGTAAACCGTTTAGGGAAAATAATCTCCTTGATATGGTATTACTACTACTGCATTTGCTTCACTTGAAATGCAGGAAAAATTTCAGTAGAATCAAAACTACATTTTTCTGTTGATGCAAGCATATACTTCTGTACTCTTATCTGATGTGGTTTGTTGTTATTGTTTATTTGTTTTTGGCCGTCTCTTCTTAATGTAACCACCAGGGAAGGGAATGCTTTTACTGCAGATATTATGCCATTGCTTCCAGTAGGATAATAAAAAGGAAAAAAAGATTCTATATTCACTAAAACACACAAATATAAGCTTTCATGTCCAGACATCACAAGACTGTCACACACACACACACACACACAGAGGGAGAGAGAGAGAGGGAGAGTTAAAATCTGTCCTGAAACAGGCATTTAACATCTAGTTTTAAAATTTGGATACTGCTTCCAAGCTTTAGTCTTCATTATAACACTTTCTGCTTTATACACTTCTCTCTTTGTGATTCATCCACTTACCATTTCACCCATTACTCCCAGTAACTGACCCTGTCATTTTTAACTTCTATATCTGTCTTTTCTGCAAATCATCTCCACCTGACTTTAATACATCACCACCCATTGTTATGTCTCAGTAGCGTATGAAGCATAAATTCAAATGTATGGTTCCTCTTCTCCTCCCAGTCTCCCTTAGTTCTGTTACTCCAAAGCAAAATCATTTTCTTAACACTGAAGTTGTAAATATGTGATCTGACCCTTGCCCTTCATTGTGGCTGTACACATGTCGCCAATCATCATGTATGTTGACACTTCCTGCACAGTGGCTACCATCTTTCTTCTCTTGCCCATGACTTTTACTCTAGTTTGGAGATTTATCATCTTTAGTCTTAAGTGTGGCAATAATTTCCTAAATGGTCTCCGTCTAGTCTCTTCCTTTACAGTCTTCTTCACAGAACACTACCAGACAAAATACTCTGAAAATAACATTTGCACACATCATATTTTCTCAAAATTTTTAATGGCACTGCCAGTTATTTTAAGGACAATGTCTGAAATCTATAGCCCAGAATTCGAGTTCCCACATACTCAGGCTCAGCTATTAGCCTTTTGAATGATTCTTCCACATTAATCTGAGAGGCCTATTGGTTACTGCCCCTTACCACATTATGAGACTGAAATAGGTAGGAGAAATACATATAGGATAAATTAATAAACATAATAAAATCAAGAATACAGGATTTTCTGGCTGAGGCTATGCCTCTGTGCCTTTGCTTATATCATTATCTCCACCTGCAAAAACATCACTGATCCTTCCCTTGCCCAGCATAGGCCAACTCATCTCTTGTAGGTGCTCATGTCCAAGTGATCACTCTATTTGACCTTCTCTAGCTCTGTTGTCTGTGTGACTGACTTGCATGTAGCACCCTCTGCCTTGTGTTGAAATGATCTCTCTCTGGGTATCATTTCACTCAGATTGCCAACTAAGATCAGGACAAGGCCTGGTACTTCTTTTGTAGCCTTTGTGAACACTAGCCAAGTGCACAATACATGCTGGTGTTTGATTGTTGAATATTACTAAAATTTTGCCTTTGTCTGGTTTAGGGTAAAAATACTTGTTTGGATTCAATTCTTTATTTTATTGATGCCAATTTATGTGTCTGTTTGTAGACCTAGCCCAAATTTCCCTGCTATTCCTATAAATTATAACCTGCAGGGCCATATACCTAGATTCTCTCTGCAGACTGAGTTTCAAACTGTGACTGTTTCTTTTAGGCACATCAGTCAAAATCCTGGTTCAGAGTTATTTAAAGTGGTTTGTATTTTATGGTCCTATGAAGGCTTCGCATTGCAACTGCTGAGCTTTAAAAACACAGAAACTAGAAAGAGGGTACAAGGAACTGCCATCTGTCCCTATAAACAATTATCGGCCGGCCATCTGCCCATATACTGGGTAATGATTTTAATGCTGGTAATATCTGACTGAAATACTTTCTCTCCAAGGAACCAAAGAAAGGGAACCCATTAAAAAGTGCTGATCCTTCTAGTTGCTGTTTGTGAATGTTTTCTCCCATACAAGAGCCTATTATTTAATTTGTATCTCTATGCTTTTCACTGTGTATTGAAAAGTTATTATTCATGGTCTATCTGCAAACATCTTTATCTTTCTATCTACAAATTGCCAGAAGGAATTAAGTGCAACCATGGAATATCATTTAGACTCATTCAAAGTGGACCAAAGTGTCCAACTCATTATTAAAGAAAACTAATAGTCAACAGATTAACAATTAACCTTAGGCTCAAGCTAAGCAGAAATAGAAACTCACAGCCAAATGAAAACTAATCCTTATGGCTTTCAAAATCAACTCCGTAAGAAAGACAAACATCATATGGTTTCACTCATACAGGGAAAATATATTAAAAAAATAGTGAAAGGGATTATGGGAGAAAGGAGGGAAAATGAGTGGAAAATATCAGAGAGAGTGACAACATGAGAGACTCATAACTCTGGGAAAAGAACAAGGGGTGGTGAGAGGGGAGGTGGGCGGGGGTTTGGGGTGACTGGGTGACGGGCACCGAGGGGGTCACTTGATGGGATGAGCTCTGGGTGTTATACTCTATGTTGGCAAATCGAACTCCAATAAAAAAAAAAAAAAAGCAAAACAAAACAAAAACAAAATCAACTCCGTAAAGTTCACATCCAATATAATCCTTCTAATGGGTTCACTGCTTTATAAAAATCAAGTTTGTGATCAAACTTGAGACAAATTGGCATTAGAATAATAAATGAATTATCCTTTGGATTTAAGCAGAATCCATCCAGTCATTTAGAGCAGGGCACACCCACCTGACAATGTATAGACTTCTACAGATGTGACTTAATACATGAAATGAAGGTTTTGCTTGTGGTATTAAATTTGAGTCATGGTTTATTCAGCCCAGATTACTTTTTCACACACAGTTGTTCTAAAAGATATGATGTGGTAGTTCATAGCCTTTATCGATAAATCTCAAGGTTAGGAATATTACCAAAAATGGGCAAAGTGGATTTTCAATCAGTGCCATTTCTTGAGAGACATGCATTAACTGAGTTTCAACCCATACTGTCCTATACTTTCTTATTTGTTTTGAAATTACTTGTTATTCAAGGATAGACTCAATTTTTCATATAAGTTTCAATACCTTTGCTGTTTTATATACTTCATGTGAGATAGAGATCTTGCCAACATGTTTCACATCTAAACTAGTTTCAATAATTTATACTTAAAGAATTCAATTATGTTTATCAAATGTTCCCCATTTTTAGCTGTCTGTATTCTTTTTCTTCTTTTCTTTAAACAGCATGGCTTTTTAGAAATCTGGCGTAAGTAATGGCAATTAACTCCTGAGATATTGGCTAGCCCACTGAAACTATCTTGGAAATTTTCAGATAGCTGAGAGAAGGTACAAAAAAAGTAATCCTCAGACATTCTGCATAATAAGCTTTGGTTGTTCTAGGACGTGAGAACTTAAATTGCAAATTATGGATCTGGCTCTACAATAAGCACTGCCCACATAGAAACTTCAGGGGCCAGAGTTTTAATGGCTATTAAAACCCTAAGGAAAATGCATGCTTATCCATAAAATGGCCATCTTCCTTGGCTTGGCAAATGATGCAATACAATGTGTAAAATAAAACTGCAATTTGGAGATAAGAACTATTAACAAAGTGAAGTTTCATTAGTAATTTTAGTAAATGAAAAAAAAGGATCAACAGCAAAGCTTCTTACAGAAAAAAATTAAAATGAGAGACATTTTTGTTATTGTTGACTTAAAGTTTATATAAGAATTTATTTTTTCCCCTGCACCTGACAATTCAAAACACATGGGTAGTGCCACTTATATTGTAGTAATCATAACAATGTTGTTTAAGAATAAAAGGAGGGTAGCCCTGATGGCTCAGTGGTTTAGCACCACCTTCGGCCCAGGCCATGATCCTGGAGACCTGGGATAGAGTCCCACATGGGGCTCCCTGCATGAGCCTGCTTCTCCCTCTGCCTGTGTCTCTGCCTCTCTCTCGCTCTTGCTCTGTGTCTCTCATGAATGAATAAATTTTTTAAAATCTTTAAAAAAATAATAAAAGAAAAGTAAGGGTTCCTGGGTGACTCAGTTGGTTAGGTGTCTGACTCTTGATTTCGCTCAGGTTATGATCTCAGAGTCCTGGAATAGAGTCCCCAGCTGGGCTTTGCACTCAGTGGGGAGTCTGCTTGAGCATTTTCTCTCTCTTTCCCTCTGCCCCTCCCAGAGCTTGCACTTTTTCTTTCTCTAAAATAAATAAATAAATCGTTTTTTAAAAATCCTTAAAAAAAAAGAGTAAAAGAAAAGTATAAAATCTCCATGTCACTCAGACTTTCATTCAAGATTTTGCTTCCTATTTTTTCTAAATCTTTTCTGGGAATAACAGAAATTTATTTGTGATGAGCTTGACACTTCAGGTGTGAAAAAGACATTAATAAGGCAGATATTACTGTCACTACTGCTCTATGTATATGAAAAGATAATTAGTGAATCTGCTAAAAGAAAAAAAATGGGGAAAGAGAAAAGAAAATCTATCTGTGCAATTACTTTATTCACCAATGTCAATTGATGACTCATTCTGCAGCCTGCCAAGGAAGTTTGCTGGAGAAAGGACTCCTTCTGGGCTCAGTTACTGCAGTGCGTTTTTTGCTTGCTGGTGTTAGGTTCCTGCAGCTGCTGCTCTTTCATGCAGAGGGGCCACCTCTATAAAAGCTCTGATGCAGTAGCAATATGGATTGGATACTCAGGAAGTCCTTGATAAAACAGTGAAAAAAGTGATGGAAATGCCTGGTAATCAGGAAGACCTGAGTTTTTGTACCAGATCTTTTGCAAATGAGATGTGAGAGCCTTGTCAAGCCATTTGCCCCTTCTAAGTATCACCCTCATGCCATCTGTCAACTGAAAGACTTGGGTTCAACTACATCGTCCCTACTATTTCTCATACTTTATGATTTTAGGATCTTCTCTTTCCCTCTGGCTTGAATGCTTTCAATCTTCATCCTTTTTTAATTCACTTTTTCCTTATCTTCTGAGGGAACAAAATACAAGAGACCTCTGTATAAAGAATCCTCTACTTACAAAAAATTAAGACAAAAGGAGAACCCTAGTGTCATATAAGGCCTGTGTGGAAGAATATAAGGATTTTTAGAGGTCAAATATATATGAAGATGTTTACCATTTCTATGTAAGGCCATACTTGATAGAGCTTGTGTTGACATTTTCGAAAAAGGGAAATTTCACTTCTTCCTCCTGTAGCCTATATATTTAACATTAGAAAACAGTATTGAGTGGCTACAAAACTGTTACATAGGTAGTTTATTATTTTTTTAACGATCTGTTAGTGGTGAGAACAAGAAAAAAGAATACAGGAATAAACAGTGATACAGCACTTTTTGTCTTTTTCTGTATTTCTATTTCCAACTGCTCAAGCACAAATCATGCTCTTGACCTAATGCCAATTCTACTGCTCGCATTCAACAATTTTAACATCACACTGATTTTGTTTATACTAAAAACAAAATCAAGACAATTTTTAATCCTATTAATAAACTGCTCAATCAATCAAAAAAGGAACACAATTAAAAAAGTGCTCACTGGAACTTACTGACATTACTAAGGTTGAGTCTTATAAACCATTCCTTTTCATCATTCATCAATTTGAAATATCAGCATTTATATTCCTTAAAAAGGAGGATTCCTTTTAAGACATTTGCAGGGGTCTATTATTTTTTTCTTTGGCTTAGGTACTCTGCTTAATAACTGATGAACTAGGGCAGCCCCAGTGGCTCAACGGTTTAGTGCCGACTGCAGCCCAGGGCGTGATCCTGGAGACCCTGGATAGAGTCCCACGTTGGGCTCTCTGCATGGAGCCTGCTTCTCCCTCTGCCTGTGTCTCTGCCTCTGTGTGTGTGTGTGTGTGTGTGTGTGTGTGTGTATGAATAAATAAATAAAATCTTTAAAAAAAATAACTGACGAACTTGTGACTTAAAAGTTTTTCAGGAATGTACATGCAAATACAAATGCTATGCTGGCCCCCAGTCTTTCTTTAAAAACAGAACCAATAAGATATCCAAGTAGCTAACATAATGTGCAATTCCATGTACTACTAGTTATCCTCTGGTTCACTTATCCAACAAATATTTACTCCTTCTATCTTGTGACCCTTATCTCAATTTTGTTTGGCTATTATGGGGTCAGATATTTCAGGGATCTGCTGTCTCCAGTCTCAGGAGATAAATGGGGATGAGACTAAGCCAATCAAGGTAATCCCATTTCTCTTCCCAGAGAAATATGAGGTGGTGTCCAGGATAGATTTACTTGCTCCCCAAAAAAATTAAGAAGAAGAAAGAAGAAAGAGAAAAAGAAAGAAGAAAGAAGAAAGAAAGAAAGAAAGAAAGAAAGAAAGAAGAAGAAAGAAAGAAAGAAAGAAAGAAGAAGAAAGAAAAGAAAGAAAGAAAGAAAGAAAGAAGAAGAAAGAAAAGAAAGAAAGAAAGAAAGAAAGAAAGAAAGAAAGAAAGAAAGAAAGAAAGAAAGAAAAAGAAAGAAAGGATTTATGGAATAGAATACACGGGAATGTGATGGCTGAGTCACAAAATGCTGCAACCATTTTGCAAACATGAGTAGTCAGATTACTAAGGTTATCAGAAGAGAAGGAATGAACTTGGATCTTTAATGACATTATAGAGTCTCTTAACCAATACTTGGTATCTCACGGTTTTGCATGTTTTAAGTGAGAATAAAATGTCCATACTATTTTTGTACTTATTTTTATAATGCAGGAATAAGTATTCTGATAAACATATTTAAATAAAAGAAAAAAGACATCAGAGAAACAAATTGAATATATTGTAGAGTCTACATTCAAAATGATGTTTCTACTTGAAAGTTTGGGAATCTTGTTTCCTTTCCTATTATAACATGTAAAGGACACAAAAACTTTCTAATTTGCTTCTTTATAATGGTAGTTCCAAATAGAGACATCTGCATTATATTTGATGCTGAACCACCTGTTAATTTTTAACCAAAATTTAAGTAACAGCTTGAATGTTTTGTCTATACCATCCCACATATTCAGCATTACTGAATTTTATACACAGTTTACTCAAATGATCAGCTATTTTGGAGTTTTGTTTATTTTATCATAGAGACACAGCTCTAAAGTACTTTGTATTATCTTATATTGAATTCACAGAAACTAAAACAGTAAACATATTATGTCACCAGAGGAGAACATCATGAGTTATGAACAGAGAGTGCTAGGTTCCACAAATGACAGCTCAACCAATCTACCTAATTTCTGTCATGGGGGTTAGGTGTGGGTGTCACTCTCAATCAAGGGCTACAGATCATTATATATTCCCCACTAGGAGGCATCCTCAGAAATGATACCTAAAATGTCAACTGAATTAAAGTTATCCTGCCTCAGAACTCCAGAATCTCCCTTTGATCCTCTTTGCCATCTCTTCATTTGACAACTCTGAAATCTAATCAGTCCTCAAGTTGATATTTCTATAGATTATTTGCTAAATACCAAGTTGGATGCTGGGCTTTTGGTAGTGAACAAGATATACCAAATCTTGGTCTCCTGAAGTATCCTGTCCCTGGAATCATACTCTACCATCATTCTACTCTAGATGCTTCTTTGCCCTCCATGCAATCTCTCACTTATCCAATGTATTTGTGAGACACTATAGTTGTTCTCCCTCACTTACAGAAACAAAAACTGGAGAAGGTTTTCGACATACATCTACAGAGTAGAGTTAGGACTTTTTAAGAAGATGAATTTACCAGCAGATCTCTTACTCTCAGCTTTGAGACTTGCTAAAATTTCACCCAATTCTACGTGTCCAAATTTGTTTTTCCAACATTATCTTATGCAAGCCATGGCACCTGTCAGACTGGACTATTTGTTATTTTAAGGGTTGGCCACAGCATTTATGATATTCTAAATCGTAATTCACGTTGGCTTTAGCCATAGAAATAAATCACACTGGCAGTTAGGTATTATTGAAGTACTGCTATAAGTAGACATTTGAAGTATATTGTAGGATGAATCTTAAAAGCCTAAGCACCAAGCACTGAGAACATTAAAACTCAGAACTCATTTTGCCATAAAAATGAACCATTCTATTACAAATGAATTTTGGAGCACAAGTCATTTGTAATATAAGTATTAAATGCTTGCTTATGCAAAATGTCACCATTCTGATTTTTGGAAAGGAAGTTAAATGTCACTATTTCTAATTTGACTACATTTTTCCAAAAGCACATGTTACCGCTAAGCCTGGGCAAATGCTCAATAGTGTTCTGGTACAGTCTACTATGAGCTTGTTTTATTATGCTCTGCCTCCTTTCAAAGTTTAAAATCTCAAATTCACTTAACTAAAATTATCCTATTAATTGCAGTCTGGGTAATTAAAATTTTGCTATCTTTGCAAGACCAAGATTAAACTAATTTATTCAAAATGAAGACGGTGCTACTATCAATTAACATTACAGCCGTCTCCCACCCAGATATCTTGATGAAATGTTTCCATACTGGTTCCTTTCCTATGCTGTGTTTCTTTAGCACGGCTTAATTTCTGAACAGAGAATAATTTAGGGTATTTGAAAAAAAAGAGGAAGTATTCACCTTAGGAAACAAAATGGGGAAATGGTTTGTGTTGCAGGGAGGCCACCAGTGGCCTCTTTTTAAAAAATGAGCCTAAAAGCTCTTTCTGACCTTATTAAAGTTCAAAGACATGGAGAACTCCAAGGATATCAAACACAACTCTATTTGAACATTTAAATATAAAAGTTGTTAAATGGAAAGTGTGAATCTTCCTAGTCATCTCTATTCACTAATCCCTCAGAAAGACATAAAATCCCCAACCTGGTTTTTCTTGATAAAGGCAGCAGATTCATTCATACTGAGTAGTAGTCCCATCTGGAAACTACCTTTGCCTCCAGTCCCAATCCTTCTGCTAGCATCCTGCAGAAGTTTTTAGCTCTCATGCACTTGGAGTTTGTCCTGACATTCTTACCCCTCCCCCAAGAAAGACTCAAATAAGCACCAGGAAGCACTTATGTAAATAGCAACTCATCAGATTCCATCTTGAAACAGAATTCTTATGATTCCAAATCCATTCTCCTGCCCACCTTCTAACATATGTCTTTAAATTCACTTATCTGAGAGCACCATGAGTAAGCCTGCTGTTTCACAGATAAACTTGTGTAAGAGGATTAGGAAATCTCCACATTTTGTCTCAGACCAGTTAAAAGTCATAAGGAAGATTCACCTTAAATTTTCAAATAAATTCATTTTTTGCCCCTTTATCAACTCATTTCAACAATGGCTAAATAATATTTATTTTATTCATGCCATTTAATTTAACCCTTTTCATACGTGCAAGTTCCTTAACCGATAGCTCAGAATAAGGAAGTTTAGTAAATTCTGTCTCATTCATTAAGGGAGAGCCTGTTCATAAATTTCCAATATCTTCCTGAACCAAGAACTTTTACTGAACTCAGAGATGGATTGTTGGCTATTTTCATGTGACATTGCACTTCAGTTGGCCAAAAATAGAGAAAAAAAAAAACCAGTACATTCAATGATTACTTTATATATACAATGTCAACCAGTCAGTTGATAGAAAATAATGAGTGACATAAATCTCTGTGCTTTAGAAAACAGATACATGAAAAATGCAAGATGACTGGAAGCAGATGAGAGCTTAGAGGAATGGTTTGACACAAGCAAAAATAATACCTACATTTCCAACCAATCTGCTTAGTAACAGATTCTTTTTAAAACCTTCATTTTGGGGCACCTGGGTGGCTCAGTGTTTGAGCGTCTGCCTTTGGCTCAGGTTGTAATCCTGGGGTTCTGGGATGGAGTCGGGCACCAGGCTCCCCATAGGGAGCCTGCTTCTCCCTCTGCCTATTTCTCTGCCTCTCTCTGTGTGTCTCTCATGAAAAAATAAATTAAAACCTTAAAAAAAAAACCTTTATTTCATTGTGCTAAGAACACTTAAGATGAGGTCTAGTCTCTTAATAGATTTTTAATTGTACAATATAGGATTATTGTCTGAGATTCTTAATTGGAGAAACTTCCTACATTGAATGAGGGAAACTGTGAATATATTGTTCATCTATATTACAAGAATGGTGTGGGTATACGAATCTACGCAGAGAGTTTTATTTTTTTAAGGCTTTGTTTATTTATTCATAGAGACACAGAATGAGAGAGAGGCAGAGACATAGGCAGAGGAAGAAGCAGGCTCCACGCAGGGAGCCCCATGTGGGACTCGATCCTGCTTGGGACTCTGGGATCATGCCCTGGACTGAAGGCGGCGCTAAATCGCTGAGCCATCCAGGCTGCCCTATGCAGAGATTTTTAAATAGGTCTAGTGATTATGGTCAGGAGACATCTAAATGATGGAACTTTTTTTTTTATTTTTTATTGGGGTTCAATTTGCCAACATATAGAATAACACCCAGTGCTCATCCCGTCAAGTGCCCCCCTCAGTGCCTGTCACCCAGTCACCCCCACCCACTGCCCAACTTCCCCTCCACCACCCCTTGTTCGTTTCCCAGAGTTAGGAGTCTCTCATGTTCTGTCTCCCTTTCTGATATTTCCCATTCATTTTTTTTCTCCTTTCCCCTTTATTCCCTTTCACTATTTTTTATTTATTTTTATTTTTTTTATTTTTAATTAATTTTTATTGGTGTTCAATTTACCAACATACAGAAAAACACCCAGTGCTCATCCCGTCAAGTGTCCACCTCAGTGCCCGTCACCCATTCCCCTCCAACACCCGCCCTCTTCCCCCCTTCCACCACCCCTAGTTCGTTTCCCCGAGTTAGGAGTCTTTATGTTCTGTCTCCCTTCCTGATATTTCCCAACATTTCTTCTCCCTTCCTTTATATTCCCTTTCACTATTATTTATATTCCCCAAATGAATGAGAACATACACTGCTTGTCCTTCTCCGATTGACTTATTTCACTCAGCATAATACCCTCCAGGTCCATCCATGTCGAAGCAATTAATGGGTATTTGTCATTTCTAATGACTGAGTAATATTCCATTGTATACATAAACCACATCTTCTTTATCCATTCATCTTTCGATGGACATTGAGGCTCCTTCCACAGTTTGGCTATTGTGGACATTGCTGCTATAAACATCGAGGTGCAGGTGTCCCGGCGTTTCATTGCATCTGTATCTTTGGGGTAAGTCCCCAGCAGTGCAATTGCTGGGTCTTAGGGCAGATCTAAAATAATGAAACTTCTTAAGCTATATTCTAAGTTTCTAATTTGAATGAAAGTGATATTAGTTATGAATCTGCTACTTAAAGAAAAGGATGTTTTTCTTGTTAATGTATTAAGAAAATTATTTATTGGTAAATTGTATATTCATAATAAAAAGTGTTTGTGGAAGAACATTATATTAATCTAGCCAACAACACAGTTTCATTGTATGTTCACTGTAATTTTAATTCATCAATTCAATGTAAACCTATAATATAGTAAGTTCCTAGGGTGCCTGGGTAGCACAATTGGTTAAATGTCCAACTCTTGGTTTTGGCTCAGGTCATGATCTCAGGGTCATGAGACTGAGCCCTGCATTGGGCTCCATGCTCAGTGGAGTCTGTTTGAGATTCTCCCTCTCCCTGTACCCCTCCCACTGCACTCACATGCATGCATGCGTGCACTCTTTCTCTCTCAAATAAACAAATCTTTTAAAAAAATAATGTAGTAAGTTTCTATTATGTACAAACAAGTACCGAATACTGAAGGTAAGTGAAAGAAAACTCACATAGATTACAAGACATAGTTTTTGCCCTCTATGGACTCACAGTCTATTGAAGGAGATAGACATTTCACCATTACAGAAAAAAGTAGAATGAAAGAAGTGCTATAAAAAAAAAAGAAATGATATAAGGTAGTTATTTATGTATATCTTATTTACCCCATAAAGAAATACAGTCAGTTTACACCATTTGAGGACAGAAGATGGGTATTATACTTATTGGGATTTCCAATAGTGCCTTACATGTAGCTGGGTGTTCATACATATCCAGAGTTGTAAACTGAACTCTAATCATGGGATCTTAGGAGAAGCCCACAGAAAGATGTTTTCCTCTTTATAGTGATGCTAATATCTGTGGTGTAGTTTAATCTTCTGAATTGGTTTATTTGAGTATACAGAAAAATCAACAAGTAAACACATTGCCTTTTTAAATTTGCTTAAGAAATAAGTAGGAAGAAAAACAATAGTAAATAATAAAGTTGACTGCCACCATCCTACTTTGAGCTTGTCAAATTTTTCTAGCTACTTCCTCATTTCTCTGCTTCTCAGAAAATTTCCTCAAAACTGGATCAATACTCATTATTTTCTTAAAATAGTAGCTAATATTTCTCATCTCCCAGTCTTTTACCAATGCACGGAATCTACTCCTCCCAATATCAACAAGGACCTTCATTTAGTTAAATCCAATGGCTACCTCCCAGTCCTCATCTTCTTACCTCCCAGCAGCATTAAAGACTTTATTACTATCTCATTCTCGAAATTCAGTCTTCATTTGCTCTTCCTGACACCACAGTCTTCTGGCTTTCTTCCTAGTTGTCTGGCTTCTCCAAATACTTATTTCCTTGCCTTGCCTCTTCTAATTGAGTGCACCACAATGATTCCTGGGATGTCTACTCATTGTGTCTACAGTTTCATATTATGTGATTTCAACAAATCCAATGACTGTAAATACCACTATACACAAAAGACTCTTCCTCTCATATCTTCATTGCTGAACACCATACTTATACATAATAAAATAAAAATTCATGCTTGACATCTCTGGTCCAATGCTTACCTAGGTCACCTCAAGTAAAAACTAAAGATTAATTTAGAACAATTCTCTCAATCCTGCATTATATTTCTCCTCACTGTTCACCTCCAGAGTGTTGAAGGCCAAATTACTATTATGTTCTTCTACAAACACCAAAAGATTTGAGAATGGAATTTACCATAAAATAATTTCCTAAGCACATTGCCAAGAAACTCAAACTGTGGAATTTCCTTTTTTTTTTTCAGCTTATAATTCTCTGCTGACAACAACTATTCTCTCTCCATTCATTTTAAGAGTATTCACCTTTTTCTTATAAAGCATGGTTAAAGTGAAGGCTTTGTTTTATAATTCCATCATCTAGGTCACTTGAAGGTTAGAAACTGTTGATTTTCTTTTTCACTTGAGAACTGGCCACATTTTCCTGCCTTTTA
The DNA here is from genome assembly GCF_048418805.1 of Vulpes vulpes. Taxonomy (NCBI): domain Eukaryota; kingdom Metazoa; phylum Chordata; class Mammalia; order Carnivora; family Canidae; genus Vulpes; species Vulpes vulpes. The sequence continues at coordinate 90,650,368 of NC_132796.1, read as the reverse complement.
TATGACAAGAAATTTGGGACTGTATCTTGGATTTTGAATATTATGTTGTAAGAGTCTGAGTCCTGTTAAAATTCTCTTGAGAATGTTGATTTCGTTTTTTTTTTTGTTTTGTTTTGTTTTCATAGGTTATTAACCTGGTTATATGTAGATTGTAAGTTCTTCCTCATTTGATGCAGACAATAGTTCCAATGTCTGGTTTTCAAAGTCTTCACTATACTCTTCAGATTAATCCTACACACCAACAGAACATCCCAGCATTTCGTTTGAGACTTGGGTGGCATTATGTATTCCAGTTCCATTCTCAAAGCCTTTGTTTTCTTTGGGTCTGTTCCATGTATATATAGGCTGGGGATGAGACTGGGACTTAATTGATTCATACAAAGATTTTGGAGATCCCTTCTTTAAGTCTAACTTCTGACAAGATAACACCTCTCGCCTCTTCAGACCACAGGGGCTTCTTGTCCTGGTTCCTTTAGCTAATGAGAAGCAGGTTTTTTTCTCAGGACATTAGGTGCCCATATTGCCTCCTCTAATGTCACTGAAGCTGTGCAGCTTCTTCTCTGGAATTTGCCTCAGGGCAAGGCCAAGAGGAAAAGTAAGAGAGAGAGAGACAGGACAGAGAGAGAGAGAGAGGAAGGAAGGAAGGAAGGAAGGAAGGAAGGAAGGAAAAAGAAGAAATGTGGGATTTTTCACACACTCTTCTGACTTATGGGATCCCCTTTTCCTAGTCCTCTGGCTAAAAACAGATGGTTTCTCTCAAGGATTTTGCTTTGCGAACTCAAAGTGCAGTTCTGGAATTTGGTTTACCCTTGAGTTAAAACCAAGTGATAAAGAAGGGAAAAATGTAAAAGAACAAGAGCAGTGAAAAAACAACCTCTCTGCCATTATTTACTTTTTAGCATCTTTAGGCAGTTGCTTTTTGTATTCCATGCAGTAGTTTTAGTTGTAATTTACTGGGGAAATAGACTGGAGTGACTTATTCTATCTTAGCTAGCACCAGAAGTCTAACTTCTTTATTCATTCTGTTTTACTTATTATTTTGTCTCTTATTAAAATGGAACATCTAGGTGTTCTCATATTCACTGCTGAATTCACATTGCCAAGAACAGTGCTCAGCAAATAATGAGATCTCAATATGTATTTGTTGAATGCATTAATTAGCTAATTAATATATTTTTCCTTTTCTTTTTTAAATTTTTATTTATTTATGATAGTCACAGAGAGAGAGAGAGAGAGAGAGAGAGAGAGAGAGAGAGAGAGAGAGAGGCAGAGGGAGAAGCAGGCTCCATGCACCGGGAGCCCGACGTGGGATTTGATCCCGGGTCTCCAGGATCGCGCCCTGGGCCAAAGGCAGGCGCTAAACCGCTGTGCCACCCAGGGATGCCTTTTTTTCCTTTTCTTTCACTGATTTTCTTTTAGAAAGTTGCCAAGTATGGAAATATGAGTTTTAGAACCTAAAAGATCTTGGCTCATTTAATGATGCTGTTTCCCTTCTCATGACACTGAAAAGTGGTCCTTTTATGATATTCAGTTTAGGAGGATGGAGGTTAGAGTTACAGGTCTACTTGAGAATTTGTTATGGAAGGGTGCAAAGATAAAACTGAGCTGCTATCCTGTCTAGGCTTTAAATCAACCTCACCCTACTTCGATTACCGTTACCATATATTGCAAATATTTATGAAAGTAACTCAAGATTCCTAAAGAATTTCAGAGAACCTACAGAACATTAAAAAAAATTATTCTCAGAAGGCAGCATCTTAATAAAATACTCCTTAACAACTTACATATTATGTAAGTTGCTATTTACCAGTTCTGAACTTTCTTCCTTTTTGGAGATAAGGTATTAAAATGACGTGTAATTTAAAGGAAAGAACACTGTGCCTATCTTTGCCCTTGTTATGCACTGAGGCAATTGAATTGACTTTCCATAGGCACACACTGATCATTAGGCTAGCAGTAGAGCAAGAACAAAATGAACTAAATTTAATGAGTAGCTGGGCATTTGAGAAATGCAGCACTTCTAATAGCAAGTATCACAGAGACAGTATCAACAAATCTTTTCCAGTATCTGGTGGATGAACATGCCATCCAAGAAGTGCAAAAAATGCTTGAGAGTCCAGAGGCTTGTAGGATCCCAGAACACCTACCTGAAAACACAGTATAAGTTCCTTCTACCTCTACCTCTTCAGCTGTCTCTTTCAGGGTTTAATTCACATGAACTATTCTGGCATAAGAGAATTAATTATAAGATACAGAGCTAGAGCAGTGCTGCCCATAGTATAAAGTAACCATATAATTTAGAGTAAAAGTTTGGACATATTTAAGAAAGAAAAGAGGTGCTATTGATAATTATGATAGGAAAAGAGAATAAACTGGGATTTTCCTGGGCAAACCAGGATGTATAGTTTGTATGATGGAGAAGATTTGATTTGCCATCTATAATATCCAATTAGCTAAATTCACTTGAATTTACAGCAAGTATATACTAAAACTCATTAACAGTAAAAATTTTATTGGAGATATTAAAAACCATGATCTTAATGATACTCAAAAAAAAGCAAAAAGCAAAATCAGTTATTATCATAGATAGGGACCCAATGCTTTACTTTCAAGAAAGACAAAGTAAAAATAAGAATTATTCCTGACTTTTAACAGTACAAACTATCTTTCAGGTTAATCACATATAGTCCTCATTCATGACTAAAAGTTCTTCCTCTCAGTATATATCTTGCTCACATAGAAAAAATGCTAGACTTAGTAAATAATTATGTTGGAATCCTTAATGAATTAATTTATTTAAGCAGTAGTTGTCAATGAAGGAGACCATTAGATGAAAGATTCGGGGTGAATTCCATAATAGAGGTGTTATATCTGAATGCACTGAATACTTGATATTCATAAGTGTAGGAAAAAAGACATTACCTACCTCATGATGTGATGCAATATGAATTGTAAACTACAACCTATGATGTATTCTTAACAAAAAAAGTTGAATCTACAAGAAATCAAGTCTTAATAAATAACTTCTTATTACAGGAAATAAAAGTGTAGAGGAACAAGTTAAAAACATCACAGGCTAGCTAATTCAGCAGAGCATGCCACTCTTGGTCTCAGGGTCAGGAGTTTGAGCCTCATGTTGTAGGTAGAGTTTAATTACAAATTTTTTTTAAACTGTAAAAGACATTAAACTAAATACCATGTTTTGGATTCTTATTCAACAAAATAAATTCAAATAGATATTATGTTGGCCAATCGGGTACTTGAGTAATGACCAATATAAGGTAAATAAAATAGTGCTGGTATATTTTATTTATCTATCCTAATCCACTCTCTATTCATTTTTTGCACATGGAGGCAGACCTCTATGTGTGATAAAAGGGTACCATTGCTCTCAGTATCCGGTTTGTCTAGTGGGATGTGCTAGGAGACCAGAGGATTAACATGGTGGTTACATCCCTCTATCAAAGATAGTTCCTGTCTAGTGGACCTAAGGGGTCAAACCATCCCAATTTTCCTAGGACTGACTCAGTTTTAGTACCAAAAATTCCACATTTCAAGAAATTTCTCAATACTAGGAAAATAGGGATGGTTGGTCATCATGTGTAAACTCCCGCATTTAGCTAGATTCTCAAGATTCTGCCAATTGTTTCTCTCTTTGGTCTTTTGGGCCTAGTAGTAATGGGTCCCTCATGCTACCAGTACTAGAGTACCATTCTATCCCTTGTTGTTCTTCCTAACATTTCCCTTGACCTTGTAAAGCATCCCTCTATTAAAGTGTGTTTAATCCCTTTTGGAAAGTGTTATTTGTTTTCTGCCACTACCACTGGTGTAAAATAAGAAAAATTTTCAAATTTCAAACATGTGATAATGACATTTTGCTTATGTAAAGAAACATCTATGATTTTGAAGATGCACACTGAAGTACTTTGGAGTGGAATTACAAGATATCTGGGATTTTCTTTAAAATCTTTCACTAAAATAAGGGTATATGTAGATGAAGCAGGAGCATCAAAACTTGATAATTCTAGAATGTGGCTGTTTGGTATCTGAAGGCTCATTTTACTATAATCTGTATTCGTGGATGTTTGTTAGTTTATTTGTTTTTTAAGTAAATTCTACCCTTAATGGGGGTTCGAACTCACGACTCCAAGATCAAGAGTTGTATGCTCTACTGACTGTGCTAGTCAGGTGCCTCTGTGCATATTTGAATTAAAAAAAAATAAAAAGAAATAATTCATACAGTTTGGGATGCATGAAGAAAGTTATTAGATAATTTTATAGTCATACTTTAAGAAAAATATAAGCCTAAAATCATCATCAACATATGAAGTTATTTCTAGCCATCAAAAAAGATTATACTGGATTAATCCAAATTCCTCCAAGTCCTTCTTTTTTTGTTGTTGTTTAAGATTTTATTTATTTATTTATTTATTTATTTATTTATTTATTTATTTACTTGAGAGAGACAGAGCATGAGCAGGGAGCAGAGGGAGAGGGAGAAGCAGATTCCCCCCTGAGAGGGGAGCCCAACATGGGGCTCAATCCCAGGACCCTGGGGTCATGACCTGAACCAAAGGCAGACACTGAACTCACTGAGCCACCCAAGCACCCCAACTCCAAATCCTTCTTAAAAGCAGTGAAAAATATGTGCAGAAATGCTGGTGAGCAATAAAGATGTAGACCGGAGTAGAATGAAGGTCTATAGGCAATGTATCAATACCAGGTAGACAGTCTGATTGGACCTGCTTGAGTACTGTTCTCACTTCTTAAACCAATCCGTCTTCCTAAAGGAGATGAGTGTCTTTTATATTGTGGTCTCTGTTCTTAACTGCAGAAATAACTGATATTGAGTCATAGCTATTTTTTATATATATGATAAAAAGCACTTTAAAGGTAATAGATGTTCATTGTTGGAAATTTGGATATTCCAAAGTACTATAAAAAAATAAAATTCCCTTATAAGTATATTGCCATTAATATTAACTGTTAATTTGTCAGTGTAGTGCCATCTAATCTTTTTTAAAAGTCTTTTATGTGTGTACACACAACCTACTCATATGCTAAACTCACATAAGTTATCATAGTATAGTTATAGTTTTACTGTTTAAATCCAAATTTCCATGTAATATGAATAGACTTAAAATGATCAAATACAAATATGTTAAAACAGTATTTAATGGAGGCACGTGGGTGGCATAGTCAGTTGAGTATCCAACTCTTGGTTTCTGCTCAGGTCATGGGATAGAGCCCCATGTGGGACTCTGCACTCAGCAAGGAGTCTGCTTCGGATTCTTCCTCTCCCTTTTCCCCTCCCACATGTGCTTGTTCTTTCTCTCTAAAATAAATAAATAAATAAATAAATAAATAAATAAATAAATAAATAAAATCTTTAAAAAAGAATATCTGCATCTATGTTCATGAGGGAATAATGATATCTATAGTTATATTTTTAAATGTTTAATTATTATTTTTAAAGGAAGCTCTATGCAAATATAGATATAAATATTTATAAAAATGTTTTAGACCAGGAGTCATAGCTGGCTCAGTCAGAAGAGTGAGAGACTCTTCACCTCTAGGTTGTAAATCCAAGCCCTACATTGGGTGTATAGATTACTAAAAAACTAAATAAACTTAAAAAAATTTTTCCACCTATGCAACCCTACAGTATATAAAGTAAATAATCATAATCAATAGGGGGCCTTTCTGGGAATACAAGGATCATTCAACACTCAGAAATCAAACAATGTAATTTACCATATCAATAGACTAATAAAGAAAAAGCACCTGATCATCTTAATAAGTGGAGAAAAAACATTTGACAAAATGCAATATTCATTCATTGTAAAATCTCAGCAAATCAGAAATGGACATAAATTTCAACTTGATAAAGTTCATCCTCAATAAACACGTTATATCGCACTTAATAGTGACAGGCTGACAACCTGTCTTCTAAGATTGTAAAACAGGCACTATCTGCTCTCTCATATATATACTGGAGGCTCTAGTCACTGCCATAATGTAAGAAAAAGAAATAAAAGTCATATAGATTAGAAAGGAAGAAATAAAACAAAGTATTTTCACAGACTATTCTTTCTAATCCCAAAGAATCAACAAAAACAACAAAAAAACTACTAGAACTAGTATGGTCACAGAATACAAGTTAATACAGAAAATTATCTTATATCTATACAATCTTGTAATGAACAATTAGAAATCTATTTTTTAAGTACAGCTTTTAGCATCACAAAATACCCCAAAATACTCAGGTAATAATCTAACAAAATATGTGCAGGATCTGTATGCAAAAACATACAAAATAATAATTAATGAAATCCAGAAGACCTAAATAAAAAAAGAGATGTGGTCTATTTATGAATTTCAAGAATCAGTGTTCTTAAGATGCCCATTCTATCCAAATACACCTATATGTTCTATAAAATCTTAAAGAGAATTCTAAAACCTACTGCAGAAAATAGCAATATAATTGTAAAATGTTATGTGAAAATACAAAGGAAACAGAATTGCCAAAACAATTTTGAAAAAGAATAAAACGTTAGGATTTGCACTACCCAATTTCTAGACTCACCATAAAACATATTCTGCACACTGTTATAGCAAAAGGATAGGTATATATTTCAATGGGAAAAGTAGACAGTACTGAAATAGACCAACAGATACACAGTCAACTGATTTTCATTATTTTCAATTACACAATACATGAATTCATTCTTGTTGTAAAGATTCAAACAACACGGATAAATCAAAAGTTTTTCTCAAAATCTAGCCCCTAATAACCCTGACTATAGAAGATATTTCATCTGTGAGTCAGCAGTATACCAGGTTGAAAGAGCCAGACCCTACTTCTGGTTCTGGTATAAACTCAATGTTCTATTTTGAACCTTTCTGGGTCCAAAGAAAAGAGGCACACACAGATGACTATGATTCTAACTAAGAATACTGTAAGGAATACAAAAGGACAGGAAAGAATCTGAATATTACAATCAGTCTGACAAGGAACTGGAATTTTATCTGGAACACAGCTCAACAATAGTGACTCAGGCCTACATTGGGGTCCTTAACAGTAGAGATCCATTACACCCAACTCCCAGCTCTCCACTATAATGACCCAATGTTTTGTTCCTGCTTTCACTTTTTCCAAATACTTTCTTTATTCCTGACTCTTGTCTTATATATTCTGCCTACTTCCTTTTGCACCTCTTTACTCTCCTCTTCCTAATTTCCCCACAGTTCCTGCCCTTTCTATGAGAACTCTCATTTCCTTTAAAGAAAGTTTCTGATTGGCAAATATCTAGTATGAAGCCATTTTTATTTTTTATTTTTTTGGCAAAGCCCCCATGCCTGACAGTGTCATAGGCAGCTGGTCAGCCCAAAGGTAGCTATTGTGGTCAATTGAATTTTGACCAAGGCATAAAAGCAATTAAATAGATTGGATATTCTTTCCAACAAATTTTGCTAGAATAATTGGATGCTCAAACTCACAAAATAAAAGAAAAACAAATAGAAAAAAAATCCAGCAATCCCACTTCTAGTATATATCCGAAGGAAATGAAATCACTATCACAAACAGATTATCTATCTACAACCCTGTGTTTATTGCAGCATTATTCACAATACTCAAGATACGGGAACAACCTGTGTCCTTTGCTAGACGAATGGGTAAAGAAAATGTAGTATATGTACAATTCAATATTATTCAGCCACAGAAAATAAGGAAATCCTACTACTTGTTACAACATGGATGAATTTGGAGGGCATTATGCTAAGTGAAATAAGGCAGAGAGAGAAAGACAAATACTGTATGATAAAACTTAAACATGGAATCTAAAAAGATAAAATAAAAGTCAAATTCATAGAAGAAAAGCCCAGCCTCAATCCACTCATGACCCCATACATAAAAAATAACTCAAGATATATCATAGGCTTAAATGTAAAATCCAAAACAATAATAGTTGTAGAAGAAAACACAGTATAAAATTTTTGAACTTGAGTTAGGCAAATATTCCTTTAACATAGCATGAAATCATAAAATAAATTCTTATAAATCGCACTTCACCAAAATTAAGAATGGTTGCCTTTCAAAAGATGGAATGAAAAGAAAAGCAAAGATTGGGAGAATATATTTACAATTTACATATCATACAAAGGATTTATATTTTTAAAAAGGAATTAAGAACTCGGGGTGCCTGGGTGGCTCAGTTGGTTAAGTATCTGCCTTCAGCTCAGGTCATGATCCTGAAGTCTTAGGATCGAGCTCCATGTTGGGCTCTCTGCTCAGTGGAGAGCCTGATTCTCCCTCTGCCTCTGCCACTCCCTCTGCTTGTGCTCTCTCACTCTCAAATAAATTTTTAAAAAAATCTTAAAAAAAAATCAGAACTCAAAAATGAGAAAAAAAACAGCCTAATTTAAAAAAATGGCCACAAATATATCAGTGAAGAAAATATACAAATTTCAAATGGCACATGAAATGATGCTCAACATTATTAGTCATTAGGGAAATGAAAATAAACCTGTGAGATAGCACTAAACATCTATTAGATTTTTCTATTGGATTTCAATTCGCCAACATATAGCATAACACCCAGTGTTCAACCCGCCAAGTGCCCCTCTCAGTTTTTAAAATAAGCCTTTGTCAATCAATGCAATGGTTTGGTAGGGATGTAGAAGAACTAACTCTCTCACATTTCTGTCGGGAATGCAAAATGCTACAGTCACTTTGAAAAACTGTTTAATAGTTTCTTATAAAAGTGAACTTTCACTAACCATTTAACCCTGCCATATTATATATATAATATTATAATACATATAATGTATTATATATAGTATATATTATATGTACATATATTAATTAATATTTATTATATATTAATGTGTAATGTTAATTATATAATCTACTACATTGTATATATTAAATATTAATTATATTGATTAGTACTTCTAGGTATGTATATAAACAAAATAAAAACTTACATTCATACAAAATCAAGTAAGCAAATGTTTATGGCAACTTTTTCATCATCACCACAATTTGGAAACAATCGAAATAGCCTTCAATTGGTGAATGTATATCCATATAATGGGATAGTATTCAGTAATAAAAAGGAGTATACTACAAATACATATAAGAAGGATAAATCTCAAAGGCATTATGCTGAGTGAAAAGAGTAAGACTCAAAAGGATGCGCAGCTGTTTGATTTCTTTCATGTGACATTCTGGGAAAAGAACAAACTAAAGAGATCATAAGAAGATCTGTGATTGCCAAGACTAGAGCAGAGAACTGAGTAGAAAAAGAGGGGGGAAAAATAAGAAAAAGACGGGGGAACCCAAAGGGTGATGGAACTGTTCTATTGATTATGTTGTTGGTTTTTTTGACTATGTAGTTGCCAAAATCTCTAGAACTATATACTTTACAAACTGAAAATTTTACTGTTTTGAAGCACAAATTAACTAGAAATGGTAATAAACTGGTACTGCTTGCTTTGGCAATGTAGAGCAATGTAGTCTCTAAGTAAAATTTTATGAGGCTAAAAGTAAGCAAATTAAAATTATTTCCATAACCTTTCAAAATTTGAATTTAGTTTTGAGAGTATTATGATGCACTTTCTGTATTGTTACATGCATCCTTCCCTTTAGGAGATAACAAGCCACTGACTACGAGCATCTAAAATTTCCTCACATGTGGTGTCCTAGCAGTACAAGGGCATAATTCTCCTGGGCTCAGAATTTATTTAATTTTACATAATAATTGAACAATGAGCACTTTAAGACCTATCATGCATTGTAATTTGCTCAATTATTCAAAATTTGATATCTCAATTTCCATCCACCAGCAGCTTGTTCAGAAGTAGAATAAAGAGCACTGAACTATTTTCAATTCATACCTGAATCCCAATGTCAAATTTGCTCTCAACAGGGAAACTGGAGGACTCCTAAAAACCTGTTTTTTGGTTTCTTTTTCTGCTTCTATTCCTGCTAGGACCTGTACCCCCACTTTGCAATGCCTCAGAATGCAAATGATATATGTCCTCCTTGTAAGGGACAAGAAATTAAGAACTCCTTTAGAATAGATAACATCTAAGGAAGGATCAGATGAGAATAAGTGGATGAAGCTTTCATATATGTATTCCAAACCACTGGCACTAAACACCTCAACGCCAAACCCACCCACTCCACCCCTCTCCCCTCCAACCCCTGTTGCCCTGGCTCCAAGGAATAACACCTGGGTGCTTATCTTCTAACTGGTTCTTGGATGCCTGAGAGGACCTGAACACCAGGTCATGGTCCTCAATAAAAACCTTCAGATGCCAAACCAACACCAGACTCTCTCCTTTCATTTCTGAATCTCCTAGACACTCTATCTGTACCTGTACTCTCTCTATATCTTCAATAAGCTCTGCTTTCACCTCCTGTTGGCTTGTGCTTTATTTCTAGCCTGTGTACAGCCAGGGACTCTCTTGTTCCTGGGGGTCCCCCTCTGGGTCCTCAGACCTGCCTGTTGACATCAAACACAGTGGTAGGTCATAGACTAGTTTGTTTCTTAGTATTCCAATCTATAAGGATTTGTAAAATCACTATTCATGGAATTTTGAAAGCTCTGTAAAGCTTACAAATTAGGTTTATGTTAGGAAGGCAAACAGGCAGAAATCCAGACTCCTAACACTTGCTTTAAGTGTGGTAGCTGTACATTAATCTATATTCCATATTATTATTATTATTATATGAGAGAAACAGGCTACTGGTGAGATGTTTTTGAAAGCCAGCTGTGTAGATGTTCCTTTCCACCTTTATGATTCCTACTGCAAATGTTTTATAATTATATAAGTCTGCGGCTCCATTCACATACCTAATTTAGACATGAATGAAAACAAAGCAAAATGTTCCTGAAGTTGTCTTTCTCAAATAAAACAGTAAGAAATGGTTGTGTTGGAAAATCACAAACCATAATCTTGGATCTTCTCTTCTCAGGTAATATACTAAGATTATTGGGAGAGGAAAATCTGTATGGAATTACCAGGAACCTCTTCAACACAGAGAATACTATGCATTTCAGTACTGTCCTCACATAGGCTGAGCAGATAATCAGGAGAAACACTGTTGACAGAAACTTAAACTGAGTGAACCATGTTGCACAGATTTGCATTCCAGCAAAGGTGAATATACAAAGTGCATCTTGCTTCAGAATACTTAAAAGAGTTCCAATGTTTAATACTTTCTGGACTGGAACAAAGAAATTAGTGAAAGGTCAGCTGAGTCAGTATATATAAAAAATCTGGCAAAAATCTTATCTTCAGAATGGGGCAATTTGACCCATATCCTATGATCAATATTCAGATGGAACACATAGTTTGTAGAGATTTGTCACTTGCCATGTAACTATTTCAAAATAAAATCTAAAAAAAAAAAAAAAGAAAGAAAAAAAAAAAAACAAAATAAAATCTATTGGCCAATAAAGAAGGTGAGTAGAATGGTACAAAAAAACACTACTAAATCAGGTTCAATTCTTGGCTGTACTACCAAATAACTGTATGTCTCAGACAAATAATTTTCTGTGTCAGGCCACAGTTCCCTCATCTACAAAATGAAGGGGTATAAATAATTAATCTCCAAATACGTTCCCATATCTAATAACATTCTGCAATCTTAGAAAGGAGAAGGGCCCAAGTGTATGCTACTAATTCTCTCCATCTAGCTATCTCCAAACAAATACAGTGTTTGTCAAGAATCAAAGCCTGATTATAAATAATCTTTTTCATGTGTTACATTGTCTATTGCTCCCCACTGCTGCCTAAGGGAAACCACCTCACTGTGGGCACAACCACAAATCAAATTCTATGCTCTCATTACAACTCAGAGCCAATTATACAGAAGTGTTTGATGAGTAGCCAACCCTGATTCCTGCCATTTTCTCCCTGTCTTTGCTCAATATTTCCAAAACCTGCTCTACGAAAGAGAAAAGTATGCTAGTACTTCAAAAAGATCTGCACATAATACAAATCTTCGGGGATTTTGCTCAGATTTCTCTAAGCCCAGGCCCACCTCAGGATGATATTTAAGGTCAGAGAAACCTTCAGCCATCTTAAAGGTGCCAATCATCTTGGTCAATTTTTTTGCAAATGATGGTTTCATCTACATTCTATTTGCCTAAATTTTCCATTAAATTGAGAAATAGAAAAGATATAGCACTGTAACTTAGATTAACATATTATTTTGCTTTATGGAATAGCATTTTTTCCCTTACAAAACAAACCAAAAAAGTTACATTTAGGGGAAGGAGTGTTTCTGAATGCTAAATGTGTTGGAAATGATAAGGGTATTCAGAATATTGTTAGATTGACTTTCAGCTCAGTGCTAAGAAGAACAAAGGCCAGTAATTTGAATTTATTTACCAGGTCAAAAGGCACTTAAATGCATAAGAAAGGCTGGGAGACTATGCCTGCCTTAGTGAGACTACTTTCCACACTGAGGCAACATATCACCTATTCATGTGCTGCCAACAGCAGAGAAAATTAGTACAGAATCAAATTTGGGGAGATGGTGGTCACCTATATAGTTATTTCCAAGGGCGATGAAGCAAGCACACTAGTTTATAATTAATTCCTTTGATTTGAGAGCACTGGAGTATGATTTACTTATGATAACTATAAGATTGTGCACCATGGAAACTTGATAAAATCTGCTCACTGAATTTCTACAAGGGTACAGATACGGTTCATCACAGAATTATTAAGATATTTGAGGTTATAGAAAACTACTCATAAGACTCAAGGCACACTTCAAATTATAAGCTTTTGAGTTTCTGTTTGCTTTCAGTAAGGGGCTTTGAGTTGCTACTTGCTGGTCCTGTGCAGTGAGTATCAAATTACATTCCCAGGAATAATGATGGGGAGGATAGAGGGTGGAAATTGATAATCATTCTGAGAATGGGTCAAAAGGGAAGACATGTATGCCTAGCATCTATGATGATCAGGCCCCTATGTGTTTAGCTCTCAATTTTAACTGGATTCTTTTAGAGCACATGTGACTCTAAATCTCCTACAGCCCCAAGAACTTGCCAGATTGGAGCTATATATATTGGAGAGATACTAGTGTACTGGTTCAAAAAGTCCAAATTTATCCAAACTAACTTCAATCTTTCTTTTTCTCTCCCAGAAAGGAGTAGGAAGAGTGGCCCAGAGAAATTTGAACATAGATGACTTCAATTGGAATCAGCTGAGGAGAGGAAATAGGGCTTGGGAATAGATCTATCCATTGAGACATACAGGACAATGGAGAACAGGTCTGAAGATAGAATAGACACAGACACAGGGTATGAGAGCAAGCCTAATTTCACAAGCAGAACTCATTTAAATAGGAGTTAAAAATGCAGATGGTGTCCCAGGCAAGCAGTGAGCAGGAAGAGGGACAGGAATATAAGGTGACAGGAAATTCTGCCTAGGACAAGGCCAGCTACAGTTTAGGGGAAATCAAGGGAAGATGATATTTGTTCATTAAGGCAAGCAACTCAGCATACAGACAAACATATGGGAAATTTCTTTTTGGCCTGCAACATTCCAGCCACTGTGCTAGGTTTAGGATAAGACATAAGTACCAGAGAACATAAACTAGAAGAACAGAGTGTAAATACGGTTCTAGGGCAAGTGTCAGCAAATATTTTCCTCTAAAGGGCCAGACAGTAAACACTTTAGACTTTGAGGGCCATACAGTTTCCGTTGAAACTACTCAGCTCTGCTTTAGTGACACAAATGCAGCCATAGACAATACATAAATGAGTGGGGGCAGTCATGTGACAAGAATCTTTATTGACAAAAGTAGCCTAGGCCCTGTCCTAGAGGTCTTGGAAGTGCTTGATAGGTTAAACAAAAGGAACTTAAAATTAAGAAGATAAGGATCTGATAATCAAAACTGGAGAATGATGGGTATGGCCGAATGTTGGGAACAAGGCCCAGTTATCATAACTGTGGAACGAGACTAAGACTGGCACAGCAACAGGAGCAGCATGTTAGTCCCAGAATAGTAAGAGCCTGTAGCTATGAAAACCTCTTCTGTCCTGTTGTCAGATGGGTTCCAGAGATTGGGGCAATGCTGAACCTGCAGTTTTGCAAAGCCAGGAATCATAGCGGTTGGGAGGCAGGAAGCAAGCAATATGTACCAGAGACTGTTTGCTAGAAAGAGCTTCAGATAGCTCTCTGAATTCTTCAGTTTGCCTTTATCCAGAATTTGGATTTTGCCTAGTGCCAATATAGCCAAATATAGGTTTGTCCCTTACAAAAGCACAGTGTAAGGAATACTGGAACACTTAGGAATACTGATTGTAAATCCTGTGATTTACATTTTTATAATCATGCTGCACTGTAAAATGAGGATAATACTAATCCTTGAGACCAATCTTTCTCTAGTGCTCTTATGAGAATTCAACAAAATCATAGATGTGAACATTCTTTGTAAACCAAGAAGTGTTCTCCATAGCCTGGTTATGATGACCACATTTATGATAAGCAATGCTCTATTTTGGTCATGAATTGCTCTTATCTCTATATCCTTCTTAGATAACAGATGTCTAATATCTTACAAAGCTAAATTATGTAATGCAATTAGACAAGGACGTTTGATAAACTCATTTAAAGACTAAGCTGCCCTTCTTAACTAGTCCAATCTCTTGACAAATCCAAGGTAAGGGAGTAGAAGGGTCCTACTCAATATTATACCAACTACAGTTGGTTGGTCACATTCCTGGCATCTTTTTAAGTGTGTGGCAAAAGAGTATGTGTAGCAATAAATAATGTAACACAAGTAAAATTAATTGATAAAGGAAAATAAGACTGAGGAGAAAAAATTTAACCTAGACACAGGGCAGTAAAAAAATTTTGACGGAGATCTTTCTCTCTAGGAGCTATCCCATTCTGTGTATACAAATTAATCTTTGTCCTAAACATAAGCTTGGAGAAGAGTTGTTGATATTTCCTGTCTGATATCAATTCTCATGACATTTTATCCTAAGCTTGTAATGGTGGCAAAAGGGAGACTGTGGTCAGTTGTGTTGTGATGTCAAGACCTTCTCTCCTGCTCCACTAGCACCCAGCATTGCAGAAATCATGAGAAATATGTTTCTGTATCTCCTTCTTGGCATCAATTCCCATGCCCTCAGGCTTTTGAGGCAGGTGTGGAAACACAGAGGCAGTGATTTCTGCCTTGGGTGGCCAGCTCTCTCCAGGACCTGAGTAACAGTAAAGGCAGTATGGGATTAGTGAATTAAAGCCATCCATCAGGCTCCTTGCACCACGCTGATCAGCTGCTTCTGCTGACAACGGTGAGAAGTAAGCTCTCACAAGGGGAATGGAAATGCAAGAACTGGAAATTTAAAATTAGGAACCATTTCAGGAAACAGACTGTTAAGGAGGAGAACCATTATTCTATCAGATTTTGAAGCCACATTCAGGCCTTACCTGGAAACACTGCCTCATTTGTTGGGGAAGCTATTGCTTAGCCTATGAGGTTATAGGGGGACAAATACTGAGAGTTTTTCATATTTTAGGCAACCATGAAAGGACTAAACAGGCCATCTTTGTTACTTCCCAGTTCTAAGCAGGCCAGCTTTAATTACCAAAAACAGCTATCTTGTCTACATACTTGCTGTGCTGTTTAATCTACACTCCCAGGTGTCCCAGCCTCTCTATTTGTCAGCCAGCTCCACTTTTATGGAAAGGCAAAAGATGTCACTGGGAGCAAGCTTGTGATCTCTCTATTTCCCAATTCAGTCGGTCTCTGTACATTTATTATTTCATTACAAGGAGAATCAAAAATGATAATCTTGGGAAATTAATTAACACAGAGCAATGTGGATGCTTAGCCACAATGCATTGCCTTACAAGTCCTAGTTCTGCCTCAACTAGTAAATTGAATCTGATACATCTTCATACCCAGCAGGAAAAGAATGGATTATGCTTTTCCTCCTAGATGCTAAAGCAGTTGCACTTCTCCACTTCTCTACTTGTCTGTTAGACTTCCAGGAAAGCTTCATGTCTAGTATGCTTATGTCTGCAAACTCCTCCGTATGTAGGGACACTATACCTGCTCCACACTGCTGCTCCATTCCAACCCAATTCTGAAGATGCTTGTAGCAAACAAAACAGGTATAAGAAATTGTTGACAAAATATGCTGTTATTTGAGAAGCAGAAATAACAGGCTACCTTAATCAAAAATATCTCATGACATGCCCCTGCTAATGAATTCCTAGGATGCTTTGTTACCTTATTCACTCATTCACAAAAATTCACTGAGCAATTCCCCTGTAAGCTCCTTTGTGTCATCCATCCACTGTGTTAGGGATACAATATAGTAGAGTAGAAGGACAAGTAAATCAATGTTTCAACTGTGTCATAAGTGCCCCAATAGAGATAAGCACAGACTGCTGTGGGAATTCAGAAGACAGGGACATGTAGAATGAAAGCATGAGTGAGACAGCAAAGCACTAACTTGGCAGAAAATTGCAGGTTGGAGACACTAAATACCAGGTTTTCCTGCTTCAGAATTCAATGAAGGCCAGCACTGGCAGAAATTATGCTATACATAATCATTCATTTCAGGCTGCTGCATGTTTGCATAAGTTTTATAGCCTAGATGAGAGTTTTCCAATAGAACTATCTCCAAATATTGAAATAGTCTCTATCTGCACTGTCCAAGATAGTAGCCACTAGCCACATGTGACTATTTAAGCACTTGAAATATGGCTAGTACCAAGGAGGACCTGAATTTCTAATTTTTTTTGTAATTTTAATTAATTTAAAAGCAAACGTAAATTGTCACATGTGGCTATTGGTTACCATATTACATAACACAGGTCTAGATGGTGTGTCCTGTGTTAAGATGGAGTAAGTAAATGGTATATGGATCCTCACTAGGCAATTATACTGGACATTACAAAAGCTAAAGCTAAACAATTTTTTTCATGTCTTATTGCCACTACCAAATTTAGGGCCCTTGTCATGTTAAACCTCTGATTTTATGGAATAAATTGTTTTGTGATTACTGTCTCCTTCCTCCAGTCTATCATAATCACTATGAGATTACTTTCCATAATGGGAAATTATATGAAAAATGGAAGACCACTGAATGGTTATGAATGGGTAAACGGAATGATCAAAATCCAAAATCTTGATTATGTGATTCAAAATCTTAATTGGATTCCAATTTATTTTTCAACATTATCTCCCATTATACCACTCATGTATCCTGAGCTTCAAACTAATGCATCCTAGCCTTAAATCAAATGGGGGTCAAATATGTGTCAAATATGCCTAGCATTTTATTGTTCCTATACATTTGTTTAAGTTGTCTACTTTTGCTGGAATGTCCTTTATCATCTTTGACTTTTGAAATCCTCAAAACCAAACATAAATGACCCTTTCTCCAATTATGCCTTCCCAGGTTTTCCTTATTCAGCTTAAATTACTTTCTTACTAATATATATTAAATATCTGATAGAGTACAAGTACAATTAATCAATAGTTTAAGTTTCAGACCAAAAAAATATGGATACTAACATTGATCCCCTAAAGTCTATGTATGGACCCCAGGCTATAAACCTCCAAACGAGGCATTTTTAGTTCTGCTGTTAAATTTCATTGGGTTTTACAACATTTGGGGGGAAGTCTGTTCTTAAAATGCATCATGTAAATAAAATAGGATTCTGTAGTCAAATAAATTTCAGAAAACCCTTCATGGAAAACAAAACTCTCTCCTGGAAGTATCACAGTGCAGGACTACAGCATTTATCAAAACTTTAAACAAATTAATGAAATTTATTTAATCCAGACATTTTAAAACTTGAGTAGCCATGGAAATTTGTTTTTTACAGTCTACCTACTAACATTATATGGCACACTATGCCATTATGGAATACAGTTTAAGAAACACAGTCATTAAAAAATGGAGACTCCTTTGAAAATATTACTGAAGATAATATTTAGGCTTCAAGTTACTATTTTAAGCATTGCTGTTATTGTATTAAGTGATTGGAAACACTTGCAAGATGAATCAACTACTGTGTACTGTAGGAGCAGAAAAATCTTCCCTTCTTCCTTTCTAGGTGGTTTGGCTGGTCTAATAAATAAATTGGCATTAGACAGATTACAAGAAAAACAAATTTAATTTTGTACATACAAGAGCACCAAAGATATGAGACTCAAAGACAGTCAGGCAACTGATGCTTCTATACCATCCCTATGGAATAGGAGAGGGGCCTGGGGCTTCAAAGGGGAAGAATGTAATTCACTGGACAATAAGAGCAGATGTTTGATAATTAGATGTTTGCCCTGCCACATAAATAGGCCTTTCAGATAAAAAGTTTTCTCTGGTAATAGCTCTCTTTTCTGGAACAAGCCTCATATCTAAATTATTTTAGGTAGTTAAGGGAGAGGTAAAAGATTTTCTTGAGTCCTCTGGGTCTTGATTGCATTCAGCTCAAAATAATCCACATGCCTAAGTAGCACATTCTAGGGGAGCATATTTTGCTCCCCTTCAGTATTTAGCACATCCTCTGTGCTAAATGTTAGTTAGGGGAGGGATAAAACAGGATGAATTAGGAATACAGGAAAAAATGAGATATGAACAAAATATGCCAAAATTTGATCCCTCTAGATTCTGGATGTCTACAAATTTGCCATTATTTCCCCAAAACAATGAATTACTGGAAAATATCACACATACTGCAATTAAATGTTGAAAAAAAACCCCAGAAGGTTGGCTCAGTACAGTGTTGTATTGGTTTTTGTGGTGGTTGTTTTCTGACGCTGTTCTTAGTATAATTATATGGTTGAATGGACAGAATTGGGGGAAGGAAGTGAAGAATCTGTAACTTAGTACTGTGAAAAGAGAAGGGGATATTGATACAGCATGAAGAAGAGTATAGATGAGATAATCATACCCCTGAGGATTACAAAGCCTCTGTGTGTGTGTGTGTGTGTATGTGTGTGTGTGAAGCATCTAATGGCTCCAAAATGTGATTATCTTCTGGTACCCACACCACCTGGAATTGCCTAATTGCTATTCTCCACGTCTCGAAGAAAAAAAATGCGTATGCAAAGACAAACAAATTGGCAGGGCAGTTTGGAAAGCATGATGTCTCTGCTTGAACAGCAGTCAGAGCTGAGCCATGCAATTTGGAAAGGAAGCCTGTGTTGAATAAACACAATAAACACACAGTTTATTTATTGTTCCAATGTTTCATAAATATTATTTATTTTGGAAGGGGAGCATAATGGCAAAGTAATAGGGAGCAATTAGCACTGCTAGGGAAATAAAATGGAGCCTTCCAGAGAAGGGCTGGTAAGGAAGAGAGAAGCTGCATTCTTTTGTAGCATTTACATTGACATTTCAGTGCAAAAGGAGTGGGAAATCAGTCAGGTGAGAGCAACTCATCAGTAATGCCCAGCCATCTCTTGGACATTGACAGTTTAAAAAATAGGCTGAATTTATATTTCCAGAAAGTTTCCTTTGTTCCAAATTTCTCCTACTATAAAACATAAAGAAGTCTTCTTCTGTGTAGAAGTAGCAATCCAGGCAGAACTTCTATAGGCCTGAGTATGGATTAAAACTTTTCAGACAAAGCTAATGACTCAAAAATGTTTTATTGATGGCATCTTATTTTAGAAAAAAACAATCTTTGTAATTTTTTTCTCAGTAAATAAGTTAGCCAAGCAAATGAAGTAGCCTTGGGTACCATAAAACTAGAACTTCGCTTATGTCACTAAAAATGGAGCATGTAGTCTTTGAACAACTATGTATTATAATTTACCAGAGATAAATTGTCACTTAGTTATGAGTACAGCAACTTGTTTCATTTCAAAACATTTTGGGGCTTTCGATTTGGGCATTTGGGAGACTTGTGAGCAGACTGTGCTCCCTGGGACAGAGGGCAATCTGATGGGTGCTGAGACTTAAGAAATAACTTTCTAAGTGAAGATAAAAAGGATGGTGAGTGATGAACTAGATAAGGTACTCCATGGATTTGACATAAACTTAATAGATGACAATGCCTTCCTAAAATATGTACATTTTAAGGGAGAAGGAACTATTCTAATTACAATGCCCAGGTAGCTTTTTATATAATTTGTACTTATATCTCTCTAAGAATTAATAACTAATGGAACCCCAAAATATTATAAATTATAAATAAAGATTTGAGAGCCTTTAAGGTGAAATTAAGATATCATGCTTGTAGAATAACAAACTAAATGGAGTAAGTTTCAATAGTACCATTTAGATTACATCGTGAACTTCAAGAATGCTCTAAAGCCTGAGATTTTTGCAGACTTCCTTTCAGATCCCACCTTTGAAGAAAACTTTAGCAATGTCATAACTGTTCCCCAAAAGTACACTTAAAAACATGTAAGAATAAACCTGGGGGATCCCTGGGTGGCGCAGCTGTTTGGCGCCTGCCTTTGGCCCAAGGCGCGATCCTGGAGACCCGGGATCGAGTCCCACGTCGGGCTCCCGGTGCATGGAGCCTGCTTCTCTCTCTGCCTCTCTCTCTCTCTCTGTGTGTGACTATCATAAATAAATAAAAAAATTTAAAAAATTTAAAATCTGTATTACTTTTTTCCAGAAGGACTTTAGATTTCATCGTGCTATTTTATCACACTAACAAGGTATCATAATTGAATTGATCTTAAGTTTTGTACTGTTTGTTTTTTTTCTTAAGTAGGCTCCACACCCCATGTGGAGAACAACATGGGAATTGAACTCACCACCCTGAGATCAAGACCTGAGCTGATATCAAGAGTTGGATGCTTTGGGCCTCTTGAGTGGCTCAGTTGGTTAAGCCTACAACTCTTGGTTTTGGCTCAGGTCATGATCTCAAGGTCGTGAGGCTTGAGTCTGATTGAGGTTCTGTCTCTGCCTCTCCACCCTGCTTGCATTCTCTCTTTCTCTCTAATAAATAAATAATTAAACACATACATACATACATACATACATATATAAATACATAAATACATAAATAAAATCTTAAAAAAAAAAAGAGTAGAACACTTGACTGAGCTACCTAGGTGTCCCAGATTGATCTGAAGTTTTAAAACTGCTTTAAAATTGCTTATAATCACACAAGACTTCTGTAACTTCAGCCAGAAGAGACTACAGCAATAGAAGATGAGCTCCTAGTTTCCATGGAAATAACATCAAAGAAAACATATTTATCTATTTTTTTAATGGACTTCCTGATTTCAGCTCAAGTCATGATCTCAGGATCATGGAATGGAGTCCCATGATGGGCTCTACACTCATCAGGGAGTCTGCTTCAGATTCTCTTTTTCCCTTCCCCTCTGCCCCTCACCCCCATGCTTTCTCTCTCTCTCTCTCTCTCTCTCAAATCAATAAATTAATTTTAAAAAGAAAATTATAAAACTAAGATCATAAATTTAACAACTTAAAGAGAAAACAGGGCATTGTTTTCTCCAGAGCAACAGTTCTCAGGAGAGGTTATTTTACTCTCCTCCCACACAAGACTATCTGGGGACATTTTTGGTTGTCACAACTAGGAGTAGGTAAGGTTTGCCATTGGCATCTAATGGTTAGACCCAGGGAAACTGCTAAATATCTTACAGTGCACAGTATCGACCTCCCCTAATGATGCCTTTGCCACTAATTATCTAGCCCCAAATATAAAAAATGATCAGGTTGAGAAACTCTGGTTTAGAGGTTTCTGTGTTACTTTTACTTCATAACTAATGGTATATTTAAAATACTGGAATGTGGGTGGGATTGATTTTTATAATGAGGAGAATAATAGAAAAAAGTGGCAAAAATTCAGACTTAAACATCCAGATAATAGGTTCACATAATGGCTTTGCCTTTTACTAGATATGTGACCTTAATTAGGTTACAAAATCTCTCTATATCTTAGTTTCCTCTTTAAAACAGTATTTTGTGTGAATTAGGCAATGATGCATGTGAAAGGTTTTAGCATAGTACATGACAAATATAAAACATTCAGCTCATATTGCGAATGAATGAAATAAATATTAATTTATTTCTAAAACAAACACTATTTTATTTAAAGGTTATGTCAGACTAGCTGAAATAAAAAGCATGTTAGTCATTTTAATGCTAATTTCTTTGACACTGTAAAGGAGACCTTTGGAGATACATAATGGTGAAAATAGCAAAGGTCAACTGCTTTCTAAATAGTCATCAGTTGTATGAACTGTGGCATTTTTTTATTAACAATGAAGAAAATACCCCTTTTCAGAGTAAGAAGCTGCTTACACAGGCCACAATTCAAACAAAAGAGTTCAAATAGATTCTTGCCTCTATCTGTAATGCAATATGAAAGCTGAAGAACAAGACAACATTTGATAGATGGGCTCATTTGTGGCTTGAAAACTAGTTATTTAGGATCAAATCACAAGTGGAATATTCTCAGGCAGGGGTGCTTTTAGTTACATAGAGAGTGCTTGAGATTTGTCATCATATTCCACATAATTCATTGCCTTTAGAGTATAGTGGGAATTGATAACAGCTGTGGGCAAACTCATTATGATAGCACTCTCTAAACAGCATATCAAACTCTTTTTACCAGTTATATTGCTTACCCTTTTGTTCCTAGGCCTTTGTGTTATGAAATCTTCCATTTTCAGTGCAAATGTTTTGGGCTTCCTATCTATCATAAATTACAAATTCCATCAAAATTTCAATGCAAAGCATTTTAACACTAGCAAGCAGACAATACATTGGATAACTATGGACCATGTCATGTAGTTTGTTTTAAGAAATGTCCTAATATACCTGAACAAGTGGTGAAAAAAAATGATCAGCCAGGCAGTCTGTTCATTTTCATACAATACAATGATATTACTACTTAATTACTTGAGTCAAATGGTTATGTATGTTTTACTTTGAGCCTGGCTGAAAAGGAGATATGCTGTTCCAGCTTGGTTAGAGAATTATATAATGACACTAAAAAACTGTTCTAGAATGTATCTTCATGTAAAATTATTTTCTATCCCCATCTGCCCCTCGTTTCTTTGGAGATTTCTACATGATAACTCCAAAACTTAGCAGAATAAAAAGAAAAGCAATGGCAATGATTCCTTGGTCATTAAAATAGCACATGCTTTAATAAATTTTCATTCATACATGGTCAAATTCACTGTTTATACATTGGTCTCTTTGGTCTACACTCTCAAAACTATAATATAATTAGCCACTTAGTACCAAGAAATTGATGGTTTTGTTTAGTCTATGGTTAATTTTGTTTATCCTCTACAACTCCACAAGTGAAAAGAAGCATTACATTGACAACTTCACTCTTAAACAAATTTTGTTTAGGAGACTTCTGAATAGAAGCAGTTATGTGTGACTCAGGCATCTGAGCCAATGTTCAAGCTCCACTGACCCAAAATATTTTCTCTGTGTTTGTTTTTACAACCACCTGATAACATAAACTATTTATATTTTAAAAAAATTTTCAATGCATTTTGAGATGATCTTATAGACTTGGACATATTGGTCTATGGTAGCTTTGTGATCAGTCTTGTTTATTTCAAGCAATATGGAGAAGATTTTGGAAGGATTCCAGAATAAGTAATAGAAATAATACCTTCTAGCACTTTCTCTCCTTGGGCCATATGCTCTCTCATGTTTAAAAGCAAATTGCTTTACACTAAGCACGGCCTGCAATTACAGCTTGGAAAATGAAGGCATTGTATGCTCCTTTGACATGCTGCTAAAGTACCATGTATTATTATTTTCAAATCAGTGAATAAATGGAAAATTTCTATGCATCAATGATTTTTAGTTGAAAAAGAACAACATACCTAAAAATAAAGCTTGTGCCAATGGGTAAATTTGGCAAGTCTCTGAGCTAAAAGAATAGTGACAGCAATGATTGGAAAATGGAAGGGAATAATTAAAGTTATTTATAGGCATATACATATTATATAAATCTACTTATTTAGTATAAGTTTGAAATCATATGAGAATGTAAACTTGGTTCTATGATAAGTAGCTTTGCTCCTATGAAATCCTATTATTTTTTCTATTGTAATATCTAATTAACTGGGAAGCCAAAAGTAGTACATAATCAAGCTTTACATATTCAATGGATGATTGATTGCATCTGATTCAATCCCAGCTCAGGAATCATTTCTTCCTGTTATTTAACATACAGTACTAGAATGTGAGAAGTATAGGAAGGACAGATTTGCTTTTTTCCTGTAACTTGTAGAGGGAGTAATATAACAGATGGGAAGTACTTACTTTAAATCATCAAAGGACTTTATTTTTCAACCAACAATACATGTAATAAACCTATAAAAAATACCCCACTATGAGTAATTAGTATTTTGGCATGATCAGCCACCAATTTTTAAATATAGAGCAAACTTTATTAAACTTTCTTGTTGATCAAAAATTACAAAAAGTATATTTTCAGCCATTTCAGAATGGTTGATTTTAGAGGACAATATGAAAACAATGCTGTTGGATTCTAGTAAAAGTACAAAAAAATGGGAAAAAGGCCAGTCCTGTGCTCATAAGGATTGTGATTTGATTAGGGAATTAGTAATATCTAGCTAAGCTTTGCAAAAGCCATGGAATCATTTAAATTCTTATAAATGAGAGAAAAAGCCATGATTAGGAAGAGATGACAGAACCATTACACACATACACACACCACGAAGATGAGACCAGAGTCAGAATGCAATGATCAAGATAATATCGAGGATGATTTGTGACAATTTCAAAACAAAACCTAGTATCCCAGAGATTTCTCTGATTATATATATATATATACATATATACATATATATATATATGTATATATATATATATAGTGCCCTATGTTAGTAACTCTCATTAGAACAGAAATTCTCGGGGATCCCTGGGTGGCGCAACGGTTTGGTGCCTGCCTTTGGCCCAGGGCGCGATCCTGGAGACTCGGGATCGAGTCCCACGTCGGGCTCCTGGTGCATGGAGCCTGCTTCTCCCTCTGCCTCTCTCTTTCTCTCTGTGTGACTATCGTAAATAAATAAAAGAAAAAAAAAGAGTGTAGAACAGAAGTTCTCTTGAGGGGAGGGTCTTAACGGTGCTTAGCATAATGTAATTCAAAGTATAGATAATATGCCTTTAATGAGTTTAAACTCAGAGATGTGCTAGAGCTAGTTCAAATCAACTCATGATAATTGAATGGCAAATTTTCATGAAATTTGTGAACATGCTCCCATTATGAAAGATTAAAATATGTAGTAGTAATGTCAGCAAAATGGCAGGGTAGATTCCAAGCTCTCATCCCTCCAAGTAACACCAAAAAAACAAGTACTGTCCAAATCAATTTTATCATAACTCTGGAAAAGAGGGCAGCCCCTGTGGCGCAGCAGTTTACCGCCGCCTGCAGCCCAGGGCGTGATCCTGGAGACCCTGGATAGAGTCCCACGTTAGGCTCTCTGCATGGAGCCTGCTTCTCCCTCTGCCTATGTCTCTGCCTCTCATTCTCTCCCTGTGTCTCTATGAATAAATAAATAAAATCTTTAAAAAAAGACTCTGGAAAAGAAACAAAGGTTTATAGCAATGAAACAAACATTGAATCAAGAAAAAAAAAAAACTACTCATAAATGGTAGCAAATCTTTGTGGCATTTTACTTGTCCTTCCCCTATCCCCTCATCAGCCTGACAGCAGTCTTGAAGATGACAGCCTATATTCCCAGTGTGGGATCCTCTCTCAAGTTACAAAGGAAACAGAGAAGGCCTTGCAAATTATTGTGTTTGTTGGCTTTAACCAGTCCAGGGATTACCTGAAATATTGTCATAAAGCACTTGTCCCTGTTTCAACAAATTGAGAACTAACTCAGGCCAGAAAAGTGGCACTCATTTCTTAAAACTTTGCAAAGTGAACAAACAACCCTCAGAAACCTGGGTCTAAAGATTGAAGTTGAGATTTATAATAGACCACCTAATGTCTGGAAGGAAAGATAGGTGGAGTTTCTTTAAAAAAAAGTAATCAGTCATTCAAAAGCACCCACACTTATAGGAAATTTAGAAAGCTAAAAGGAAGAACAGAGTAAGATACATATATGCATTAGACCTGAAAAGATGACAGACTTATGCCTTGACCTGATCCCTAGGCTCTACAACCATGGATAATTGTTGGAAAACTCTAGTAGATTGATAATCTACAAAGAACGAGGGAGGTGTTTTCTTTAGCTCCTGACATTCAAGGAGATTGCTGTAAACACTAACTGAACATAATAAAAATGAACACAATTTGGTATTCATACACAAGGAATATAGGCTTCTCTAAAATAGTTTTGAAAAATCATTAGTCAAATAGACTACTACAATCTTCAACATTAAAGAACACAACAAACCGGAATGGAGAATTTGGTTTTCAGATTTACCATAATTTAATAAGCACATGTCCAGTTTTTAACAAAAAATAAGAAGGCAAACAAAGAATTTAGAATGCATAGATCATTGAAAGGAATAAAATTGGCAGAAACCATCCCTGAGGAGGGCCCACATGCTGGAATTACAAGGCAAAGATTGTTATAACAGATGTTTTAAGTATGCTCATACAGCCAAATCAAAATAAGGACAAAAAAAGTAAATGAAATCAAGAAAATGATGCAAAAACAAAATGAAAAAAATCAATGGAGATTCACATTATAAAAGTGACCAAATAGAAATTCTGGAGCTGAGAAGTAAAACGAATAAAATGAAAAAAAAATCAGAGACGTGTTTATAGATTTCATTAAGCAGAAAAAAAGAAACAGCAACCTCAAAGATTGGACAGTGTCTGAGGAGCAGAAAGAGAAAAAAAAATGAAGATAAGTGAAAAGGGCCTAAGGGAACTGTGGAACATCACCAAATGGAACATCATATACATTATACGTATCCCAGAACAAGAGAGAAAGAAACAGAAAGAATATTTGAATGTATAAGAGACAAAAACTTCCCAAGTTTGATGAAATACATAAATGTATATTTCTAAGAAGCTCAGAAAACTCTAAGATAAACTTAGGGATCCACAAAAGAAATATTCAATTGTCCAAAAACAGAAGCAAAATAAGCCATGTTGAAAAGACAATCTACAGAATGGGAGAAAATATTTTAAAAGCATAGCTCTTATAAAGGTTTAATATCAAGAATATATAAAGTACTATATAACTCAACAGAAAGACAAACAACAAAATTTAAAAATTGGCAAAGGATTTGAGGAGATATTTCTCCAAAGGAGATATAAAAATGGCCAGTAGAGGCGCCTGAGTTGCACAGTCAATTAAGCAGCTGACTCTTGGTTTCAGCTCAGGTCATGATCCCAGGGTCCTGGGATCCAGCACCATGTGGGGTTCCTTGCTCAGTCCAGAGTCTGCTTCAGGATTCCCTCTCTCCCTCTGCCCCTCCCTCCTCTTGCTATGCTCTCTCTCTCTCTAAAATAACTAAATCATTTAAAAAGTCAAAAATAGGGTTGCCTGGGTGGTTCAGTTGGATAAGTAAGTGTCTGCCTTTCACTCAGGTCATGATCCCAGGGTCCAAGGATTGAGCCCCACAGGAGTCTGCCTCTTTCTTTCCTTCTGTCTCCTCCCACTGCCCCCACTCTCTTTCTCCCCCCCTCAAATGAATAAGATCTTTAAAAAAATTAATTAATAATAAAAATTGTCAATAAGCATATGAAAAGATTCTTAACATCATCAGTGATTAGGTAAATACAAATCAAAATCACAAGAGGACACAACACTTAACACACACTAGGATGGCTATGTTAAAAAAACAAACACCATGAAATTGGTGTTGATAAGGATGCATAGCAATTGGAATCCTTATGTACTGAAGGTTGGAATGCAAAATGTTTCAACCACTTTGGAAAAAAATTAGGCAGTTCATCAGAAATATAAATATATATTGACCACATGACCTAACAATTCTACTTGTAGGTATATTGTACCCAAAATAATTAAAAATAAGGACTCAAATACCTGTACACCAATGCTAACTGCAGTATTATTTACAATAGCCAAAAGGTGGAAACAATCTAAGTGTTCATCAACAGATACCTGGATAAACACACACACACACACACATACACACACACACGAACATTATCCAGTCATAGAAAGGAATGAACTTTGGTATATACTATAGCATGGATGGATTTGAAAATATTAAGCTATATGAACTGAACCATATATAAAAGAAAAATATTTTATGATTCCATCTATTTGATATCTAGAACACGTAAATTCAAGAGACAGAAATTATAATAGAGATTATTAGGAGCTAGGGGAGGGGAAATGTGAAGTTACTGCTTGGTGGATACTAAAAGTTTCTCTTAGAGTTGATGGAAAAGTTTTAGAAACTCAGAT
This sequence comes from Vulpes vulpes, assembly GCF_048418805.1. Lineage (NCBI taxonomy): Eukaryota > Metazoa > Chordata > Mammalia > Carnivora > Canidae > Vulpes > Vulpes vulpes. The sequence continues at coordinate 90,621,996 of NC_132796.1, read as the reverse complement.
AAGGGACAAATTACAGCAACATTGTAAATGAAATTAATGCCACAGAATTGGACATTTAAAGTGGTAAAGTTTATGGGACACCTGGGTCGCTCAGCAATTGAGCATCTGCCTTTGGCTCAAGGCGTGATTCCGCGGCTCCGGGATCGAGTCCGACATTTGGCTCCTGCGTGGAGCCTGCTTCTCTCTCTGCCTATGTCTCTGCCTCTCTCTGTGTGTCTCTCATGAATAAATGAATACAATCTTTAAAAAATAACGTGGTAAAGTTTATGTCATATATAATACAATAAAATGATTATAATAAAACTCATAGCAATAAAAACTATTAAATAATATAAACTTCCAATTTAATTTATAATAAAATTAAGGGTAAAACTTGATTTCAGCTCCAATATGTAAAGAGTGTGGAAGTTGCTATCCCATCCTTATATGAATAAGCTAAATATCTTAAAACCTACTTTTCTTGGACCTATCATTGAACTGAGGTGACAGGAAAAACCTCTATCCTGAAATCTGAAAGTCAGGCAAACGCAGAAAGTCACAAACAAGATATGCTTACTTGATGCAGAAGCTGCTGGAACTGTAACTGGTAGGAACACTTACATGGTAATTTTGATGAATTATTGGAGGCTGAGTATTGACTACTGTCAGAGTGAGAAACTGCTGGAAGCCACAGTCTGAGAAGGAACCCCACATTTTCCTTGTTTTTACTTCTAGTAATCCTACCATGTTGTCCTGGTGAAATTCCCCAAAGATCCACTAATGATTCTGGCAGGAATTGAGGAAGATGAATTGTTGTGAAATATATCCAGAGCCTTATTTGCAAGAAATAGTATTTTCACAAAAAAAGATTTTAACATAACCTTATGCCAGGTGAAGAAAGGACATTCCTCCTACCTCAGGCTTCTGTAGCTTTACTGTTACATAAAGGGAGAGAGCAACACCAGCAGAGAAACACTTGTGAAAGTCCTAGTCTAGAGACATGGGACAGAGGTGTACAGAACTTATCACCACATCAACAGGGCTCTGCAGTAATAGTGGACTGCAGATGAAAGAGTTGAAAGACACAGATTCTATTAGTATTAGTACTTGGGGAATTCCAAAGTAAATAAGGGAGACCAAAACAAGAGCACTAGAGAAATTTGAAGCCTTGGGCACATACACCTACAGAAAACAGTAAACATGAAACATTAAATAATCTAATAAAAAAGTCTAATAATAATGAGCCAGATGAACATGAATCTTCATTTTAAAAGACTACGTACCTCCATTCCTATTATTTGATACAAAACATCCAGTTTTAAGCAAAAAATTAAGAATTCTAAAAAGCAAGGAGAAAAACAGAATGAAAAGACAAAGCAAGCTTCAAACTACACTGAGATATGACACATATGATTAAATTATCAGATAGGAAACTTAATGATAAATATATTAAAAGCGCCAATGGAAAAAGTAGATAGCATGCAAGAGCATATGGGTAATATAGGCAAAAGATGGAAACTCTAGGAGAAAAAGAAAAGAAAATGCTAGAAATCAAATACCACATAAGCAATTAAGAATGTCTATTATGAGCTAATCGGTAGACTGGAAATGGTTGAGCATGAAATCAGTGAACTTACATATAGGTCAAAAGAAACTTCCCAAACTGAAAAAAGAGTTGACAAATAAATCCCCAGAATATCCAAGATCAGTGGGATGAATTTCAAAGTGTGTAAGATACAGGTACTTGAAAAACACAAGGAAAAGAAAGAAACAATTCAGAAGAAATACTCAAAGAACTAATAACCAATAATTTTTCTGAAATTGATGAGAAAAATCAAACCACAGATCTAGAAGATCAGAAAAGACCAAGCAGGATAAACACCCAAAAATTGAACACCTAGATATATTCAAATCATACAAAACCAAAGACAAAGACAAAAACAAAGAAATTGGAGCAGGGGTAGGAACATTACCTAAAGAGGAACAGAAAAAATTATAAGAAACTGCTCTTTAGAAACCATGTAAGTAAGAAGAAAGTGGTGTGAGAGGGGTAAAAAGAACGAAAGGAATCAGCCAAGAGTCCTGTAACCAGTGAAATTATCCTTCAAACATTAAGGAAAAATATTGTCTCAGACCAGCAGAAACCAAAAGACCTATGAAAAATAAACTTCTCTACATACATTTCTATTGCAAACTATTGTTGAACAATGGTTCATCATTTGGCATAATGTGCTGCACATAATAAATACTAATTTAATAAACTCATAGCATGCAGTTAAATTTTAAGTTCTGTATGACACTGTAATGGTAAGTATATGATGCCAATTATCACCAAAATTATAGAACTTTACATCCTAATGAATGAAACAATTAAAAAAATCATGCAATAGATTGGGAGACCTCAGTCAAAATGCAGAATGTGACAAAAGAATATAAATGTATAAAACCTCACTTAAAGAGATGGAGAATAAGGAAGTGTCCCACATAGATTTCAAAATTAATGGAATCTGAAACCAATCTACAACCCATCTAGGAGTTGAACAATAAAATTAATGAATGGTGAATGGTGGGTGTCAGGCTTTTCATTATTGGAGTGTGAGGTTACAGATAAATAATGAGAGGAGGCTAGAATCATTTATATGGTAATGGAGTAGAGTAGGAGACATTGGTATGAACTCGTGTAGTTTAATATAGAAATATAGATTTGTATATGTACACAGGTAACTAAACATACATATATTTCCTAGCTCTATTATCTGAGAGGACTTAGAATTTATAGTTGTAACAATCACACTTAGCATCCAGATTTTAATTTCTTTTTTTTTTTAATTTCATTTATTTATTTATGAGAGACACAGAGCGAGAGAGAGGTAGAAACACAGGCAGAGGGAGAATCATGCTCCCTGCAGGGTGCCTGCCGTGGGACTCGATCTCAGGTCTCCAGGACCACAACCTAGGCCGAAGGCGGTGCTAAACCGCTGAGCCACCCGGGCTGCCCCAGATTTTAATTCCTAATACCATTTCCAACAAAAGAAACCTGGACTCCTCAGAGAAATGACTGATGCTAGTACTAGGGCAGGAAATACATATGACAAATTTGGAACGTCTTGTGTGCTAGAAAGTTAGAAAGTGCTAAACAAACAAATGAACCACAGTAATGTGAAAAGGCCAGGAATCAACTGAAAAAAAACCCCGTTGATAAAGCTGGAAAAATTCAAGCAATAACAACAAAAAGAATTAGTATTGAATTACAACCAAAATGTAAGACAAATATAAATGAGTCCATACTTATGTAAACCAATAAGTGAATGAATGAATGGATAGATAGATGATAGATAGATAGATAGATAGATAGATAGATAGATAGATAGATAGGAGAGAAGAGACGAATCTAGCATGGAAAAGAATTCCGAATATTTTTTTTGTAGATACTCCATCCTTAAGGAAAAGAAGTATAATTTCTCATTCTTTTTAAGTGTGGGCAGCACACAGTGACTTGATTTCCAGAATACAGTATGGAAGAAAGGAAGAAAGCGTCACTTATGCTGAAGAAATCTGACAAACACTATTTCAGCCAGGTGATCAAGATGAACAGCAACGGTGATAAAGCATATCAATAGCATATTCCCTTGATATTATTATGTGATAAAATGGTATCTTAACCCTATGGTCCTAGCAGAAACACACACAGTCTAACCATGAGAAAAAAATGAAACAAATCCAAAATAAGGTAAATTCTTGATTGCCCTCATTTAGTAAAGTATCTTGTCATTCCCTTTGGATGTCTGTGGGATTTTTTTTATGCATGTAGCCCAACAAATTCATCAGGTTTTGACATCTAGGCATCATTCTTTGTTCATTTTTTTCCCTGGCACACAGTGAGAGAACTCAGTCTACACATTCATGTATTCTTTTATTTCAGAGGAGTTTCATTCCATCAAAAAGTTAAATATGCATATATTTTTTCTGTTTCATTTGTTCTGCTTTATTCAGAAAAACGAATCATCCAGTTTTAAGGGCTTCTGTTTTTGGCTTCCATATGAAACTTCTAATTAGTTGTTCTTGTGTGTAGGTTTTAAAGCATTGCCTATAACATTCATAGGTCTCATTCTTCATGTCTCTGACTTAGTACTCAACAATGATATCCATTGAGCTACACTTCATTGAACATAAACCGACATAGAAAAAGGAATTTTTTTTCTTTTGGTTTCATGATCCATTCAATACCACTGAAACACAATAAGCACTTTGATACTTTATGGTTCACCTGCCATTACTGACATTGCTTAACATCTGTAAAGCTGAAATTCAAGTATCTTCTTGTACCTTTTTGAATATGTTTAGCCCTGCTTCCAAGTCATTTCTCTTAGATAACAGACTGAACAGTTGAAAAATAACATACATTTAGGCATACTGATTTTTGTGCACTTAATGCATCTGTTGCCCACAAAGTGATGCTCTCTTCTTCTTGCTTTGATTTCTACACTCCCAAGTATGAGCTGTATAATTTAAGGGGCATTAACAATTAAAGGTGCTCCTTTCCAAAATTCTGCATGTCTGTATTTTACAGAAATGTGAGATTATGAAATTGTCCTTCAGTCGGTTCCTAAATTTTCAGGATCTGTGGTTTTGGCTTGTGGTCTTTCCTAATTATACTAGATATGTTGTTTCTTCTTTGCTTTTAGCTCTTTCCATGAGAATCATAATGAAATCTTTTCATGGAATCATAATGAAACTCCACTGTTTTCATGCATATTTACATGTGTGTGAAATATAAGTATACAGATGATGTATATCTGTTATTTTATATATTCATATACATATATACTTCATTAAAGATTTCTTCTTAACTCATTACTTTTTAAAGATATATTTTCTTTATTAATGACCTCAACCAAATTTCTTTAGATATAGGAGTTTCAAACTCAAATATTTAGGAGAAAACAAGTTAAGATTGCATTATCCTGCAACTCATTAGCAGTAACATATTGCCAAGGGAAACAGCTTGGAAAGGAGGGTAGAAGGGAAGGGGAGTGAGGGAAAGAAGGTAAAGAAAAGGAATAAAATTGATCAAGTGGAATTCTTTTTTTAATTCTTGAGAACAATGAAGTTCTTGCAAGCACAGTTTGTTTCTGCAAATTATTTTCCAAATGGGTAAAAAATGGAACCAAAACAGAGAATCCCTTAAGAACCTAAAGAGGTGCAACATGAAAAGCTAAGATTATCCAGCAGCTAGTATTGCAGCCTTCAGTTGCCAGCTGCCTCCTCTTACTGCTCCCAGGAGTTAGTGGGATGAAAATGTCTTCCCTGTGATTGTTTTCATTTCTTTTTTCTCAGCATCTGAGCATGCATGGTTCAGTACCTTGAGGGGGTCGGATGTTTTTGCCTCATATGTGTGTGAATATAGGCCTTAGAGTATTCGATGCGGTAAAGAAGATAATCCTGAAACATGCGGAGCAAGTTGGTGGTGTTATCCCCAGCACTGGTGTGGCAAGGGAACAGCATGAAGGTCATATAGAAAATGTTGCCCTCAGCAGCACTGATGTCTTTCAGCTCCAGATGAGATTCCTTGTGGCTAGAGGACCTGTGGGGCTGTGTGGCTGGCTCTGTGTCCTTTGAACTGCAGCATGAACACTTTTCCAATGACCACACCATCATCATCCTTAAAAATTGTGAAGACTACTGTGACTCCTTCCTGTTTACACTCACCATATATGGTCTTATCATCCCTCTTAATGGATAGTTGCCCTGTTCTCTCCTTCCTTGCCCTCTTCTTGAAATTTGAAGAATTTCTCCAAGACAGAGGAAAAAAAATTTTTTTAAAGATTTTATTTATTTATTTATTTATTTATTTACTTACTTACTTACTTACTTATTTATGAGAGACAGAGAGAGACACAGGCAGAGGGAGAAGCAGGCTCCATCCAGGGAGTCTGACGTGGGACTCCATCCTGGGTCTCCAGGATCAGGCCCTGGGCTGAAGGTGGCGCTAAACCACTGAGTCACCTGGGCTGCCTAAAAACAATTTTATTTCAACATGCCAGCCTGATACACAATGGAATCCTTGGGTGCTGGTAGATTTTCAAGGTCATATAGCAAAGAGACATGGTCTCCTCATTCAGGATTTACCAAGAAACTCCCATACACTCCCTTTAATAACTCATCAGCACCATGTGCCTGAGGTTTCTTGTAGAATTTCAAAGAAATACAGACCAACAGGATTAGGATTTGAAATATGATAGAGGACTCCATCGAAATCTGAAAATGTTACTTCTACTGCTTCTGGTTTGTTACTGGCCTCTGTGATCATGAACTTGAGTGCCAGTGGCTCCTTGATGATGCAGTTCTTCACCTCCAACAGGATCAGCACCTCAGCTACCCAGACCCCCGGAAGCCTGAAGCCACCTGCCAAACCGCTACCACTGCCTCACCAATTAGCTCGATCCCTGCCAAGCTCCCCGCTCTAGCTGGCTACTTCTGCTCTTACACCCACTTTTGCTAGCTGCCCAGTTGCGCGGCCCCATGGCGTCATTTCTGCCTCAATCTCTCGTGAACACACACACATTACATTTCTTATCATACATATGTTATCAAATGAAAGAAGCAGGCTACAAAATAGCATAGTTATATTTTGAAGTAGACTACAATAAGTTCCACTACCATTTTAATAGTTGCTTTTTCTTGGTGGTAAAACTGTTTGTGGTTACAACTTTATAATATTATCTAAAATTTCATGAAAATTTATCTACATATATATTTGTGTGTTTATAAATGTATTTTCCTTTACAGTAACTAAACAAATTCTTCTTCTTGTGGAGCTAATATAACAATGTTTTTGTAGACCAAATTGATAAACAACCAACTTTATAACATGTCATAATGCAAGTATACAAGAAAATTACAAAGATCTATCAAGGTTCAAAACAGGATTATTGCTGAAAAATTCTTTAACGAAATTTTGCAAATCTATATATAAATCAAACGAATCCTGTGGTAAATTTCGTAAAGAAAAGAGAAAACAAAATCCTCTGCATGATGATAACCACCATCATATAGAATGTTAGTAAAATTCATGATTTTGCATATTAATTGCCTTCTAATATGAAGATAGGAGCAATAACCATGACTCAAAGGTCTACATATAGCCTTAATCCCCTGCCACAGTCACCCCACGATTGCCTAGCCTCTGTTCCAGTTTGATGGACCTTAACTTTGCGTGTATCTAAGGATTGGCAAACATGTTCATAGGCATTCTTGCCTGATCCCTGAGTGAACTGAAACCGCGCCAACTGCTTCCTTATGCCCAGTTTCAACCATAGTTCTAACATAACTCTATACCTTCTGCCTAGGTACCAGCTATGGATCCTGATAGCAATCACGAATTATTCTAATCTAATTTCTGCTTAGTTGTAACCTCAATATGCTCTGACTGTTGCCACCCACATTCCACCCCAATTCTCTCCTCCACCTCATCTCTTTTACACACACATACACAAAAACCCTGTACATGTAATCACATCTAAATCTGTGCACATAACCAGTTATACTTTTTGAAAGCCATCCCAAGAATATATACGCAGAGCCTGATTCCTGATTGTGTTTTCCAGACACCTTGTCTCCTTTACTCTACCATCAAAACTTGCAGTAAGTAAACATAATTATTCTCCTGTCTCTTGAAAGCTCTAATGCTCTACCTTGGCTGATAGAGACTGGTCTTGGGATGATTTTAATCGTTTATCTCTTACTAGGTATGTATTCTCATTTAAGGATCTTTTGAACCTCAAAGTCAAGAGCCTTGTCTCTAATCCATTATTTACAATTGAATAGCCTTTCTGCAGTTTTATTTGAAGCAAGGAAATCTTAGATGATCTATATATTTGTTTGGCTTTTACTGAAAGTGTACTTTGGAAGGCAGACCTAAATGTCACTTATTTATTCTGTATTTCTACAAGTTTCTCTGCCTTTGTCGTCTGTTTTGGAAATATCTGATTTTCTCTGATTGTGTTTTATTTTCAATAAATAAGGTAATTGGAAAACAACGCTCTTGGAGAGCTATTCTTGTCATTTTATCCTTTAAGGAGATGAAGTTGTGGGTTACTTTATACGTCAAGTATATAATTATGTTATGACTTCAACTTGTCTTATTTTCTCCTCTAGTCTCTTTACATGTCTATGCAGATAAGCCAGGTTTGCTATTAAAATTTCGGATCTAAAATTCAAAGTATAGCAACTGGAGATTCAAAAGGTCAGAGCAAATTAAGATGTAGTTTTGTTTTGTAAATAAATATCATAAAAAATAACTACGCTTTGCTTTTTTTTACTAGGAGTAATTGGGATTAAAAGGCTTGCTCACCTGTTAGCAGATATTAAAATCATATATATTTTTAATGTTCTTAAATATTGTTCATTACTGGAATACTATGCCCCAGATAAAAAATTATATTGTACTTCATATAAAGTTAAACTAATGTATATAAAGCTCAACACATATTTTGTGCTCTTTCAAATTCTGCCCAAATGTGCATTTAATATAACATTGGGTCATAAATCTAATTTTTCAATCTCTTCAACAAGTCTAAGAATTAATATGAGTCCACTTCCTTGTGACAATAAGTAGCAAGGTCTGCCTGAAAATAATATATTCCTAGATTTAGGAAAATTTTTTCCTGTGTGGTTAGGGGGAAGATAAAGAAAATACATAGATTATAAGGTGAGGCATAAAATAGATGAAATTAGGTAATTCAAGAAAAAATTAACAGTGACTGACTTTACCCTTTTAAACTGCATACAAACACAACCTAGTCTCCAAATTTTCACACTTGTGTTCTATCCAACTTAGACCTTTCCTTCTAGGATTAGAAGTACTGACTACTCTCTGAGAAAGATCTTTCTTCTATTGATTTCCCCTTCATCCTATGCTTCCCTATGAATTATCCTTCCTATATATAGGTGGTTCAATTTCTTCCTCATCTTTCCTGACTGCAGTAGGACTATAGATATCGTAGCAATAAAGGGCAGGTATTATTATCCCCATTCCATGGATGAGGAAATTAAGCTCAAAGAGTTTATTACTCTAAATTAAAGAGCCATTAAAAAGAATATTCAAAATCCAACTGTGAGGCCTATTCTCATTCTCCAATAAGATATCTTTTCTAAAAAGTGAAGAATATTCTTAAAAAAGGAATTTTCTAGAAAGATATTGCTATAACAACTAAATTTGAACATTATATTATCTGTCACTTTGGCTATATTATCAAAAGTGTTCCTGGCCACACATTCTACATAGTACATTCCCTGATGCCTATTCATTCACTAATTCAAAAATTTGGAAAAATATATGTAAAAACAGTAATGAACAAGACAAGTTTGGTCCTGGCCTTCATAAAGCTTGAAGTCTTTTAGGGAAAAAGCAAAAACTGTAGTTACATGAGTGCACACCAAATGCTAATAAGCATTAAAGTAAACATTTGTCATGAGTTGCCAACACCAAAAGGAATGAGAATTACTGATTGGTATCACAGGTATTTGAATTGAGACAATAGGACATTACACAGGGGAAGTTGAATAAAATGCAAATTATCTCTTCACACTCTTATTTTTTAAAGATTTTATTTATTTATCAGAGACACAGAGAGAGAGAAAGAGAGAGAGAGAGAGAGAGAGAGGAAGAAGCAGGCTCCATGCAGGGAGCCCAACTTGGGACTCAATCACGGGTCTCCAGGATCACACCCTGGGCAGAAGATGGCGCTAAACTGCTAAGCCACCAGGGCTACCCTATTTTTCAGTTTCGATAAGGAGCCAAGAGATGGAATACAAGAGCACATGGAGAAGAAAGCATGGGGAGATATCTTCCTATATGCCATTGTTTACATCTTACAAATTGGGCTTTTGCCTTGTTTTTTTGGTTTGGTTTTTGCTTGTTATGATGCTCTTGCCCTGTAACCTATATCAAATAATCAGCATAATCATATCCTCCTGTATCAAGAACCCATCTTGGTATTCTGCACAGCATGTCAAAACAGCACCCAGCTTCAAAAGGATTAATTTTATGTGTCCTTCTAGAGACTGGAGTGTTCTTTACCCAGGAGTACAAATGCTTCCATAGTCCATTTATGAAAATAGATTGCTAATATCTTTGCCCATTACAACTTCAAGTAGAATTTGAGTTTCTTTCTCATTAACCTGAGTGGGCTAATTCTTTCTTCTTTCTTTTGAAAATCTTATTTCAAGTTTTCATTTAAATTCTAGTTAGTTAACATATATGGTAAAAACAGTTTCAGATGTAGAATTTATTGATACATCACTTACATGTAACACCCAGTGTTCATCACGTGACCTCCTTAATATCCATCACCCATTTAGCCCATCCCCCACCCACCTATCTCCATCAACCCTCAGTTGTTAAGAGTTAACAACTCTATTGTTAAGAGTCTCTTATGGTTGCTTCCCTCTCTCTCTCTCCCTTCCTCTGTTACAGTGGAATATTAGCCATCAAAAGAATGAAATCTTAACCATTTGCAGTGATGTGGATGGAGCTAGAGTGTATTCTGCTAAGCAAAAGAAATCAGTCAGAGAAAGACAAATACTGTATGATTTCACTCATATGTGGAATTTAAGAAACACGATTGAGAACATTATATTATCTGTCACTTTGGCTGTGAAAATTATTCTCCAAATTTTCACACTTGTGAAAATGCATTATCATATGCATATGCAGATCAACATAATTCTTTCTTGGTATTTCAGACAGGCTACTTCTTAGCTTGCCATACCTGGGCAGATATTTCTAGTCTCTATCTTTTAGCTCTTATGGATATAGCTTTATTGCTTAGATTATAGATATAACTTAGATTACTAAGCCTTAGGTCTAAAAACAGAGGGCACACCAGTTCCAAGGATCACAGAGATGTCAAAGATCAGGCAAAAACACAACAAAAGTTAAAAAAAAGGGGGGGAGGGGATGAGAATAAGACTTCTGCTACCAGGAGTATGGCAGATTAGATAACATGAAAGACCATCCTACTATAAAATAATTCTACTTTAGAAAGAAGATACTCAGTGAAATATCATAGAAAACATAAAAGGTAGGTTGATCTCTCAAAGCCAATAATTACCCACACTTTGAAAAAGGTAAAAATCACAAAATAAATCTGAAGTAGAAGTGATCAGATAGCAAGAAGGGAGAACCCTATTATGATGGAAAAAGGCAATGGAAGCACTGTTATTATGACACTAAGCCTTGATGTATTAAAAGGCAGAGAAGCTGAAATTAACATACATAGATTAATTCAGGAATCTCAAGAAAGAATAAAACAATTCTCTCTACCCAAAATGTGAAGTAGACACAAATCCTATTCAGAGAAAAACGTATAAAATTTAGCAACAGAAAAATTCCCCACACGTTTAGACCAAGTAAATAAAACTTCAAAATCAAAGATCCACAAGATCATAAGGAAGTCAACAACTATAACAGACAATCAGGAGCAACAACAAACAACATACTTAAATGAAGAATATGTTAGAAATGTTTTTTTTAAATAAAGATTAGGGTCACAGGGATAAGAAAGGAACAATTTATTATCAAGAATGACCAGACATATTTCACAAAGAAATAAATGGGTCTTCCAGAAACCTGGTTGAATTTATATAAAGATACATAGATATATGATATATATATATATGTACATTTGGATATTTATGAAAACATTTCAACATTTAATATTTTAAAATATTGTATATATATCTATTATATGCATATAGAATTAATTGTATGTGTATAGAATTTATTATATAATCCAATCTGTTTTAAGAGTATATTGCTTTGGGGATCCCTGGGTGGCTCAGTGGTTTGGCGCCTGCCTTTGGCCTGGGGCCCAATCCTGGAGTCCCGGGATCGAGTCCCACATGGACCTCCCTGCATGGAGCTTGCTTCTCCCTCTGCCTGTGTCTCTGCCTCTCTCTCTGTGTCTCTCATGAATAAATAAATAAAATCCTTAAAAAAAAACAGTATATTGCTTTGGGCCACCCGAGTAGCAAGTTGGTTAAGTATCTACCTTTGGTTCAGGTCCTGATCTCGGGGTCCTGGGATAAAACCCTGCGTCAGGCTCCCTCTTTTCCTTCTCCCTCTGCCCTCCCTGCCAGCACTCATACTTCCTCTCTTGTGCATTGCTGTCTCTCTCAAGTAAAAGAAATCTTTAAAAAAATAAAAAAGAATATTGATTAATTTAGGGGCGCCCAGGTGGTACAGTCGGTTAAGTGTCCTACTCTTGGTTTCAGCTTAGGTCATGTTCTTGAGTTTGTGAAATAGAGCCCTGCATTGGGCTCTGTGTCCATGATGGAATCTGCTTGAGATTCTCTCTCCTTCTCCCTCTGCCACCTCCCACTTGTGCTCTCTCTCTCTCACTCTCTCAAAATAAATATTTTTAAAAAAATAATATATTGCTTAATTTAAAAATATTTGGGGAATTTCAAAGTTTGTTTCTGATTTATTGATTTCATTTCATTCTGCTAAAATCAGGGAACTTAAGTGTCTGATTTCAATTTTTTGCAGGTTCTTCCAACTGTTGTTTCACAGAAAACTTTAATTTTGCCTTCATTTTACAAACTACACTGGGGTGTCTGGGTGGCTCAGTTGGTTAAGCATCTGATTTTTGGATTCGGCTCAGGTCATGATCTCAATGTCCTAGGATTGATCCCTGCATCAGTGAGGAATCTGTTCAAGGATTCTTTCTGCCCCTCCCTCTACTTGCTCTCTCTATTTCTATAAAATAAATAAATCTCTAAAAAATAAATAAAAATTAATAAATAAGTTTACTATTCATGGCTAACATTTTTCTTTCCATATTTTAAAGATTTCAAAGCATTGTCTTATACTTTCCAGAGTGTCTCATGATTAGTCCAGTGAATTTTTAATTTTGTTATTCTTGATTTAGTTCCTTCTCCACATCTGCCTTCTCCAAAATTTATTTTTATCTTTGTTACGGAGCAGTTTGACAATTTATGTGTTTTTTGTTTTTGTTGTTGGTGGTGGTGTTTGTGTGTTTTTGCATTTATCCCGTCTGCTCTTCTATGAGGTTTTTGGATTTGTGGTTGGTTGTCTTTCATTGCTTTTGGAATATTGTCAGCCATTATCATTTCAAATATTTATTCTCTCCTATTCTCATTCTATTTCTGGGTTTCCAATTATATTTTAAATTGTCCAATATTGTTCTACGGTTCTTTGATATTTTATTTCTTTTTTCCCTCTTTCATTCTCTTTTATCTTTATATTTAATTTTGGATAATTTCAAATGACCTATTCTCAAAGTCTATTATTTTTATCTCAGTTTTGTCCAATATGCTGTGAAGCCGAAAAAGAAAATCCTCACTGATATCATGTTTTTTCTTATTTGTAGCATCTTCATTGTTTCAATCTTCCTTTTGAAATTCCACATCTCTTCATGCATGTTGTCCATATTTACTACTAGATCTTTTTACATATAATAGCAGTTGTTTACTTTTTTAAGCTTTCTTGAGGTACAATTTACATATGGAATTATATAAAAGTAAGGTTTACAATACGATGTTTGATATATATTTACAATGTGAAAAGATGACCACATTCAAACTAATTAACATATCCATCACCTCACATAGTAGTTATTTTAAGTTCCTTGTCTGATAGTTCCAAATTCTGGTTCATCTGAGTCTGTTTCTAATTATTGCTATATTTCATAACAACGGAATGTTTTTTCCTCAATTTTCTATGTGTCCTTTAAATGAATACCAGAATTACTATCTAGAACAGCATAGACTGAGTTAAGTAGCTTTTATTGCCAGAAATTGTTACACTTCTTTTCTCCAGCCACAATTTGGGTGATTTAAGTAAGTGTAGCCAGTAGCAGAGTGGGGTTTGTTATATTACTACCCTCTTTGTAACGAGTCTTACATTTTATTTCCCATAGCGATCAGCTGTTAATCTATATTAAGTACAAGTCTGGGATACTAAAGAGTAAAATTTAGGATTCCTGCTCAGCTTCAGCAGTTCCTTCACACTTTTACCACAGAGAGGTCTTCCTTTGCTGATGCCCAGAGGCAGTCTACTTCTGCTTGTTACTTGGTGGTAGGCTTATAGAGTTGACAAAAGAGATTATTCAGTTTTCTCAAATCTTATATTTTAGGCAGGACCTGCACACTTTGCCCATGTGGATATGTCTTATCATTCCTATCTATTTCACCATATGTCAGCAAATTCTGTCTTGCATCTGGGATGTTCTTTTGTAAGAGAGGTTTTTAAGCACCTTCCCCATTGGCAAATGACTTTTGCTTGTTGCTCCTCCACCAGAAGCAGAAGGGAGTTTCCTGTACCCTTCCTCCAAAATGAGGAGTTTTGCTGAACACTGTGCCAGAATGGTTGTGCTTTAGGCCCTCATTCTGAAAGAAATGGATCTTTCTTTAAGTATTAGGGATGAGACACTTTACTCTTCCTTCCCCAGTGGCCAAAGGCAATTTCTTCATATAAGGGAAGGATTCAAGAGTATGGGATTTTATACTGGTCTGACAGTGGAGCCAGTTCCCCTGCAACAATAATCATTCTCAATCTTGTCTTCTGCCTTGCTCCCAATCTTTCTTGTATGTAACCAATGGAGACCCTGTAAAAAGACTAAGAAAATTAACATTACCCTGTGTAGGGGACTCTAATTTTTTCTAAACTGCTATGTTAGCCCACACTTTGGAATTTGTCAAAATTTTAGTTGTTTCACAATTTAGTACTTCTATGGCTGCTTCCTCTTCCTCCCATGAAATAGTTGATGTTTTTTGTCTTTCCTCAGAGAGCCCTGTCATTTTCTGAAAATAACATTTCTCATTTGCCTTGTGAGATTAGCTCTCTGGTGGTTTCAAGAAGACTTATGATTTTGCAGATTATTTGGCATTTTTTTATTATGAAAATAGTCAAAATTCTCTTCCAACAATCTATATACCAAGCAGAAACAGAAACAGCAGTTCACAATTATATAATGTAAAAATTATAACATTGTATGTTGTAGTTTAAAACAAATGAAATGTACTTATAATATTACAAGTCTTCTATGTTTTACCATGAACAGAAATAATATTAATTTTAAGTACACTATAATAAGTTAAGAATGTACATTTTAATTTTTTAAGCAGCAATTTAAAAATCAAGGCAAAGATGTATGTCTCAATGCCCACTAGAGAAATTAAAATGAAATACTGAAAAATATTTTAAAATAAAAAAAAAGATTGCAAAGAAAGACAAGAAAAACAAATTACATATAGGAAAGTCCTTTTTTTTAAAGTAGCAAAACAGTAACCTTAATGCAACCATATAGATTATTAGATCAAATGTCCAAAGTTTAAACATTCCACTTCAAAGGTAGATATTGCATGGTTGGATAACAAAGGACTAATATATATTGCATATAAGAAATTTACTTTAAATATAAAAAATGAGGAAAAAAGAAAAATTGAAAGCATTCCATTGATGTGAAAATCAAAGCTAAAGAAGTTTAAGTATTTATAATAATATCAGATAAAGAAGACTTAAAGAGAGGAGCAATACCTCAGAGTTATTTGCATTGATAAAAAGTGACACATCATGACCAAGCAAAAAATTAATCATAACTTTCAATGTAGCTAAAAACACATAAAGAAAAACTGACAAAAGTAAACCAACAATAGATAAAATCCATTACCATAACTTAAAATCATAGCACTCCTCTCTCAGTCATTGACAGTAACACTACGTATTCACTTAGCTTACATTACTTCAATACTAACCCCAAAATCAAATGATACAAATTTCTTCTCAAGTGAACACAACATGTTCACTATCACAGACCATGTAATGGGCCTTTTCTTTGTATGGATTTCATTTATTTATTCATGGGAGACACACAGAGAGAGAGGCAGAGACACAGGCAGAGGGAGAAGCAGGCTCCATGCAGGGAGCCTAATGTAGGACCCGATCCCGGGACTCCAGGATCAGGCCCTGGGCCGAAGGCAGGCGTTAAACCGCTGAGCCACCCCAGGATCCCATGTAATGGGCCTTAAAACATGTATCAATCAATTTCAAATTTTATAATCTTGCAGACTATGTTCTCTAACACAAGGAAATTAAACTGGAAACCAGTACCAAAAAGGATACCTAGAATTTCCATAATTATTTGGAAATGAAACAGCATACTTCTAAATAACCCATGAGTAAAGATAAGAGTGTTTAGATGGAAAACTTTGCTTTAAATGCTTATATATGAAAAGAACAATTACCACAAATCAATGATTTAAGCTTCTACCTTGTAAAACTATAAGAAGAACAAATTGAACTCAAAGTAGAGAAAAGAACATAAAAAATAATAATAAGAGCAGAAGTCAGAAACATAGAAAATGGGCAAACCAAAGGGACAATCAATTAAGGCAAAGTTGGTTCTTTTAAAAGATCAATAAAATTGATACACTTTTAGAAAGGCAGAGAATAGCATAATGAAGACACAAATGTATAGTATCAAGGAAAAAGGGAATTATTTCTGCAAGCCATGTAGATTTAAAAACTATGAATGAATATTAATAATTTTATGCTAATAAATCCAAACATTTAGATAAATTTGACAAAATCTAAAGACACCAATTACCAAACTTACTAAAGTGGAAAGAAAACCTGAATAACCCTTTACATGTTAAAATAATTAAATCAAATAAATAACTTCCAAAAGAGGAAACAGACCCAAATGGTTTCATGTGAATTGTACTAAACACATAATAATTCCAAAACTACAAAATTATTTTGGAAAATAGGGGAGAGAACAGTTCTCGAATTACTTTCTGCAGATGACATATTCCTGATGACAAAATCAGGAAAATACATTACAAGAATAGAAAACTACAGACAAATGCTCTTAGGAACTAAGACAAAAAATACTTAACAAAGCATTGATAAAATAAATATAGCAATATATCAAAAGGAATACACGTCATTTCTAAGTAAAGTTTATTTCAGGAATTCAAGGTTGGCTTCATATTTGAAAGTCTAATCCATGCAATTTATTACATTAACGGAATTAAGGATAAAAATGTATGATCATCTAAATATGTGTAGGAAAATTATTTAACAAAATTCAATAGTATCCATGATAGAAGCTCTTAGCAAACTAGGAATAAAATAGAAATTATTTAATCTGAAAGAAGTATCAGTGGAAAACCTATAACAAACATATTGGTAATGAAATATTGAATGTAGTACCTCAAAGATACAGAAAATGACTATGAAAAACCCACTCTAACCATGTCTAATGAGCACTGTACTGGATATCTTAGTCACAGCAATAAGAAAATAGAAATAAAACATCTAAATATTGGAAATTATAAAATAAAACTGTTCTTTAACAGCAGAGGACATGACTTTCTATGTAACAACTTCCAAAACAACTAAAAGTCACTGCTATAAGTTAATGTAGCAAGATTACAAAATGTAAGGTCAAAGCAACATCATAAATTCTATTCCTGCATAGTATCAGCAAATTAAATGAAAATATTATTTTAAATACTATTCATTAGTTAAGAGTAAAAATCAAGGTATGTCCAAAACATGTATACTAAAACCTGACTTTATATGTAGAAGTACAAAAGTCTTAAAACAACCAAAACATTCTTGAAAATAAGTACACACTTTGAGGCCTTGATCTATTTCAATTCAAGGTTACTCTCTAACTACACTAATCAAGACAATGTGATAGTAACATAAAGATAGATAAATGGATCAGTGAATCAGAATAGAGCAGATTGTTTCAAAACAATTCTTATCATAATTCCATCAGGATTATACTTTTTTTATACAGGATAAAAACTTACTAAAGAGACATGTAAAAATATCTCTCTAAAAAGAAATGTACAAGAATATTCATAAAGGCTTCATTCAAAATAGCTTAAAATGACATACAACCCAAATGTCTTCAAAGAGGAAAATGCAAAAACAAATTGTAACATATTCATACCATGAAATAGTACTGAGTAATACACTGGAAAAAATGTTGGTGCATAATTGGGGATAAATCTTACTGTTAATATGCTGAGAAAAATATACACAAAGAGTACATACTCCATACTTTTTTTATATAAAATTATAGATTGCCAAAAATTAATTCATAATTAAAAAATAAGAACACTGATTTCCTCTTGAGGATATTTACTCCAGAAGAAACTTTCTGGAGCATATGTCAATATCATCAAAATGTACTTTAAGGATTTGTGTATTTCACTGAATGTTACTTTTATCTATTAAATGTGTATAAAATACTGAATTCTAACTAAATGGATTCTATGCAGTATTACAAATTCACAAATCTGAAATTATCTGTATTCTTGCTTAAGTAAATGAATAAATAATGAAAGCCAATTTTCCAATTGTTAGGGAAATGAATTCAATATATGATTAGGAATAGACTAGAATATATTCTGCAGTATTGGAATTTCAGGTATCAATGTAAACTCAAATTTTAATTGGCTACAGAGAAAGCTAAGTGATAATGGAACAATTTCTATAGAACATAATTCAAGAATCCCATACCCAAACATTCATAGAAAGGGTAGGAAGATTTCACCTGCATCCTTCTATGCCCCATGACAGTAACAACTCAGTGCCAAAATAAGTCACCACTGCCATGATTTCCCCTGAGGAGGAAAAAAATAGAAGAAAAGAAGAGTGAAGATTCATAAAATATCAAAAGTGAAAAATGATACATTCCAATGGTTGCCTCAGAATCAAAACTTATCATAAGGAACTATTATAAACAATTATATATCAACAAATTTGATGACCTAGATAGGTGAATAAGATCTTAGAAACATACAACTTACCATAACTGAATAAAGAAGAAATAGAAAGCCTGAACAGACCAATAACACATAAGGAGACTGAATACATTAAAAAAAAAAAAAAACTAACCACAAAGAAAAACATAGCACCAGAGGACATCACAGGTGAATTCTACTAAAGACTAACCATTCTTTTTTTAAAAAACATCCTTTTTAAAGAGATTACTATTTTAAAGTAATCTCTACACTCAATGTGGGGCTCAAACTTACAACCCAAGATCACCAATCACATACTCTACTGACTGAGCGAGCCAGATGCCTCTAAATATTATTAAACTCTTTCAACAAACAGAAGAGGAAAGGTATTCAAACTAATTTACAGAGGCCACAATCTCGATGGGGAAAACCTGAAAGCTTTTCCTTTAAGATTTGGAACAATATAAAGATGCCTACTCTAACCACTTTTATACAACATAGTACTAGAAGCTCTAGCTAAGCAATCAGACAAGAAAATGAAATAAAAAGCATCTGATTCAGAAAAAAAAGACAAAAACTGTTATAACTAATAGATGAAATCAGTAAATTTTCAGGGTACATAATCAACATAGCAGTCAGTGGTGTTTATATACACAATGAACTATCCAAAAAGCAAATTAAAAAAACATTCCATTTACAAGAGTAACAGCAATCTAATACTTAGTGATAAACTTAATCAATAGGTGAAAGAATTGTATATTGAAAATTATTTTAAAAATTGATGTAGAATATTAAAGAAGGCACAGACAAATGAAAAGATATACTATATCCATGGATTGGAAGAGCTACTATTGTTAAAGTGCCCACATTACCCAAGTGATCAACATATTCAATGCAATTCCTATCAAAATCCCAATAACATTCTTTACAGAAATAGAAAAAAAATAGAAAAAAATCTTATAATCATATAATCATATGGAACCACAAAAGACCCCAAAAAACCAAAGCAAAACAATGGTGAAAAGGAAGAACAGAGCTAGACTTATCATACTTCCTGCTGTCAAACTATTTTACAAAGCTATAATAATCAAAACAGTATGGTACAGAGAGCTAAGATGGCAGAGAGCAGGGGGACCCTAAACACATCTAGGGGGCCAAACACATCTAGACAAATATCAAATCATTCTAAACACCCAAGAAATTGAACTGAGGGCTTAGTAGAAGAAAATTGCATAGCTACTAGTACAAACATGACCACCTCGTGGAAGGTAGGAACTGTGGAGAGTGGACTGGGGGAGATGAGAACTGCAGGTGCTATGGAGGGCAAGGAGTTCTGCTTATGGAGACTACTGTAAGTTATTATAAGCATCGGAATGCAAAATCTGAAGTCCTAGAAGTCCATGTCTGGCAGGTTTAGCACTGCTCCCATGAGGGAGGAAGGCAGAGTCCCAGGAGTGGGCATCTTGGTCTGAGGATAGCCTTGGGTCACATGGTGAAAAACAGTTCCCCTGCTTGGAGTGCAGTTGAGAGAGGGGACACAACAGAAGAACTAGAAGTATCAATGTGCTGCACTGTTCCCAGCACAGGAACAGGGAAGCTGACTGAAGACAGCAAGCCTCGGTGCCAGCTTTCTCCTTTGCTTTACCATAAACTCCCAACCACTGCATGGTTGTGCAGCTGCTGTTTGGGGCACAAACCAGCAAACGGGAAAAATGTGGTGAGATGCTCACCAGAGGATGAACATGGGTCCACACCACGAGTCCGTAACATTTGGAATTTTGAAACCCAGCCACAGGCCTGAGATAAAACACAGGAGCACTGGGCCTGTTGGCAGGCAGACAGTTCAGACATAGTCAGGGTGAAGACAGGGATCTGACAGAAGCTGGCAACACAAGAGGGATGATTGTTTGCTCTACTTTGAGGACTTCCTGAAGAGTGGTGGGTGGGGACTCTTACCTCATCGGGGAGAGAGCAGGGGCAAAGCAATTTGCTCGGTCCATTAGCATTGACCGACCACTGTGAGCTAAACAGTGCTACCAACTGTATTCTGGAGCCACTTATACCAAGCCCCAAACCACTGTGACATGCAAGTGCATCTCCACTAAGGCACGTCATCCTGAAAATCAGTACAACAGGCCCTGCCCCCAGAAGAGCAACACAAACCCCTTGCACTCATGAAGCCTTCTGACCCTTGAGTGCTGCAGTCTTGGTCCTAGGGGAAATTCAATCTATCTTGTTTTTTATTTTCATTTCTATTTATTTTATTTTATTTTATTTTAATTATTTATTGGATCTAGCTTCCTTTAACAAGCAGACCAAAATACACCCAGGATCTAGCTAGCTTTTCAAATTTTATTTTACTTTTTTATTTATATATATTTTTTGTTTTGTCTTATTATTTATTATTTTTATTTTCATATATTTTTAATTAGTTGGATCTAGTTTCTTTTAACAACTAGGATTTATTTTTGGGCTGCTGGGGTGGTACAATATTTCCAAATCAATCAATGTGATACACCACATTAATAAAAGAAAGAGTAAGAACCATATGGTCCTCTCAAAAGAAGGAGAAAAAGCACTTGACAAAATATAGCATCCTTTCTTGATAAAGACCCTCAACAATGTAGGGATAGATGGAATATAACTCAACAACATAAAGGCCATATACACAAGACCCACAGTAATATCCTCAATGGGGAAAAACTGAGAGCTCTTACTCTGTAGTAGGAGCACGATAGGGATGTCCGTTCCCACCACTATTATTGAACATAGTACTGGAAATCTTAGCCTCAGCAGTCAGACAACAAAAAGAAATAAAAGGCATCCAAATCAGCATGGAAGAAGTCAAACTTTCACTTTTTGCAGATGACATGATACTCTGTGTAGAAAATCCAAAAGCTCTACCAAAATCAAATACATGTACAAATACGTGAATTCAGCAATGTTGCAGGATAGAAAATCAACAAACAAAAATCTGTTACACTTATATACACCAATAATGAAGCAGCAGGAAAAAAAAAATCAAGGAATTGATCCCATTTACAATTATACCGAAAGCCATAAGATACCTAGGAATAAACCTAATCAAAGAGGTAAAAGATCTGTACTCTGAAAACTACAGAACACTTATGAAAGAAATTGAACATGACACAAAAAAATAAAAAACATTCCATGCTCATGGATTGGAAGGACAGACATGGTTAAAATGTCTAAACTACCCAAAGCAATCTACACATTTAATGCAATCCCTAACAAAATAACAATAGCACTTTTCATAGAGCTAGAATAAAAAATTCTGAAATTTGTGTGGAACTACAAAGAGCCCAAATAGCCAAAGCAATCCTGAAAAAGAAAAGCAAAGCTGTAGGCATCATGATTCCAGACTTCAAGCTTTATTACAAAGTTTTAGTAAAAAACACAGTATGGTATTAGCACAAAAACAGTCATAGATCAATAGAATAGAATAGAAAAACCCAAAATGAACCCACAACTATATGGTCAACTAACTTTTGACAAATCAGGAAAGAAAATCCAGTGGATTAAAGACAGTCTCTTTAGCCAATGGTGTTGGGAAAACTGGACAGCTACATGCAGAAGAATGAAACTGGGCCACTTTCTTACACCATACACAAAAACAAATTCCAAATGGATGAAAGACCTAAATGTGGCAGGCAACCATCAAAATTCTAGAGGAGAACATAGGCAGCAACCTCTTTGACTTCATCCATAGCCACTTATCATACATGTCACCAGAGGCAAGGGAAACAAAAGCAAAAATGAACTATTCAGACTTTCTCAAGATAAAAAGCTTCTGCATAGCAAAGGAAACAATCAATGAAACTAAAAGGCAGCCTATGAAATGGAAGAAGATATTTGCAAATTAAATGTCTGATAAAGGGTTTCAGTATCCAAAATCTATAAAGAATTTATCAAACTCAAAATCTGAAAGCAAAAAATTCAGTTAAAAAATGGGCAGAAGACACAAATAGACATTTTCCCAAAGAAAACATCCAGATGACTAATAGACACATGAAAAGATGCCCAACACCACTCATAGTCAGGGAAATACAAATCAAAACCATGATGAGATACCACCTCACAGCTGTCAGAATGGCTGAAATTAACAACACAAGAAACAATAGGTGTTGGTGAGACTGTGGAGAAAAGAGAACCCTCTTGCACTGTGGTGGAAATGCATCCTGATGCTGCCACACTCGAAAACAGTATGGAAGTTCCTCAAAAAGTTAAAAATAGAACTACCCTATGATCCAGGAATTGCACTACTAGATATTTACCCAATGTATACATAAATATATACTCAAAGAGGTACATGCACCCCCATGTCTATGAAGCATTATCAACTATAGCCAAAACATGGAAAGAGCCAAATATCCATCAACTGATGAATGGATAAAGAAGATGTTGTATATATACCCAATGGAATATTACTCAGCCATCAAAAAGAATGACTCTTACCATTTGCAATGACGTGGATAGAGCTAGAGTGTATTACACTAAGCAAAATAAATCAGTCAGAGAAAGACAAGTACCGTATGATTTCACTTATATGCGGAATTTAAAACAAAACATATACATATATGAAGGGGGAAAGAGAGAGAGAAGGAAACAAATTATAAGGGGGAAAGGATAGAGAGAGAAGGAAACAAATCATAAGAGATTCTTAACAACAGAGAACAAACCGAGGGTTAATGGAACGGGATGGGTGTGACAATGGCTAGATGGGTGATAGGTATTAAGGAGGGCACTTCTTATGATGAGCACTTGGTGTTGTGATAAATCACTGAATGCTACTCCTGAAACCAATATTGCACTCTCTGTTAACTACTTGGAATTTAAATAAAAATTTGAAGAAAAAAATAAAACTTTTTCTATTAAAAAATAGTATGGTACTGACCTAGAAATAGATACATAGAATAATAGAACAGCAATTAGTGACCAGAAATAATACACCTTTATTTGCTTCCTTTTTTCCCCTGAATCATGTCCTCCCTACCAGTGCTTCTTGGGGGCCTCTCTCAAAGGAAAAAAAAACTATGTTCCTTTCTTTGGATCATGATCTGCTTCTGAGAGAACACAACTTAAAACAATTCACTTTTTCTGCAACCCATTGAAATAAATCTCACCCCCCCCCAATGTGGTTTTGATAAGAAGAGTGTACAGATTGGTATTTGTTTCATTCAAGAAGGTAGATATGAATTAGAGCAGTGTGCTAGAAGTCCCAAAGAGCACACCCAGGTTTGAGGATTTGCTGGGAGGCTCCTCAGAACTTGGTATATAATATTACTTATGGCTTTGTTTCATTACAGTAAAAGGATATAAAGCAAAATCAGCAAAGGGAAAAAAATCACAGGGGGCAAATTCCAGAGCAAATCAGGCACAAGTCACACAGAACTTGCTTAATTCTCCTAGTAGTGAGTTGTGAAAACACAAATGAAATCTTGTCTACCAATAAGCTCATTAGAAACTTAGTGCCCGGGAATTTACTGGGGACTGATTACATTAGGCACTCTGCCTAGCACATACCAAAATTGTATACTCCCAGAAGTAAAGCAGGTGTTCACCATAATCCACATTTTCATACAAACAGTGTAGGCACAAAAAGCCACTTTTATCAGTTAGAATGATGGGAACCTTCTCCAAATTCAAGTTCTAAAATGAAAGCCCGGGGCCAACCATTTAAACAGACCTTTTAAAGGAAAACAGTCAAGCCTGCTATATTCACTTCTATACAAGCACAGAGTTTAAGATTTAATTTATGCATTTAAAAAATTATTCCACTTGTTACAATGAGTTCACATGGTTATTAAATTTAAAATATTAACATAAATAGGAAATTCAGTTTAATAATAACATAAAACATATTCATTTTAATACCCTCTGAAAATCCACTAAAATAATAGACTGTGCAACTCCAACATCATTCTAAAAAGGAAAGCATGTGTAGCAAACAGAGAAATTTAAAAGTTACAAAAAAGATTGAACAGAGTAATAGAAAAATTTAGAAATGTTAAAGAATCTTCAATCTCATAAAGAGAGAAGGCCCCCCACAAAGAATAATTGCTGCTTGCAGAATCTATATGTAAGAAAATCACAATAGGAACTGAAAGGAACACAAATACTTTTCCCATGTAATTAATGATGAAAAAATTTCATTCCCTTTTTCTTACAGTAGCTGTTATCAATACTTTGACTCCAGGATAAAAATAGAAGTAGAGCACTATAAATGTGACTATTTACAAAGGAAGAAGAATAATACTTTAATATCCTGTAAGCCAACACAAAGAACATGGATTTCTTAAATTCAGAAGACCAGGAAGCTAAACTCTAAGAAATTCTGATAACTAAAATATGCACCTCAAAAACTATCCAAACTAAGGATATCCTCTTAATTCAAGCCTGCGTTCAAGACAAAAAAAAAGGGGAATCATTTATATTTCAGTAAAGTTGCCAGTCAGATCAATCTTTTTTTTGTGAACTGTAACCCGAAAATGGGGCTCAAACTCATGATACCTTGAGATCAAGTGTTGCATGTTCAACAGACTGAGCCAGCCAGGAGTGAAGAGTCTAATCAATCTTAACCATTGTATATAAATATGAATATAAAATCAGTAATCTGGGCAGCCCCGGTGACTCAGCAGTGTAGTGCCACCTTCAGTCCAGGGCCTGATCCTGGAGACCTGGGATCCAGTCCCATGTCGGGCTCCCTGCGTGGAGCCTGCTTCTCTCTCTGCCTATGTCTCTGCCTCTCTCTCTCCGTGTGTGTCTCTCAAGAATAAATAAAAAAAAAAAAGGAAAAAAGTAATCATCAACAGTTGAAGACACACAATACCTCAAAATGAACAATGTAGGCAACTTTGTCTTTTCCTATGAATTAATACTAATATTGAAATTTAAACCTAATTGTTGACTCTGCATTGCATAATGCTGCATTTTCTCAAATCTCTGCAACAGCCATTTTTAATTTCTACAAATTTTATTGACATAAAAACTCAATATATTGGCTGAATAGCAGAATGACCCAAGCTGAAGATGAAATTAATAGCTATAAGATTAAATGTAGTATAAAAATATAAAAAGATTAGAAGAAACAAGTAAGATAAATAAAACGGATATAATTCCAATATCCTTTCAATAGAGATAAGAATAGACTAGACATTGAAGAGGAGAGAAATACATAGTGCAAAATACTCTGAATAACAAGACGAATAAGTGTCAAAATGAGAAGTCTGAGAAGAAAAATTTTTTAAAGATTTTATTTATTTTTTCATTAGAGACACAGAGCGAGAGAGAGGCAGAGACACAGGCAGAGGGAGAAGCAAGCTCTATGCAGGGAGCCCGATGCGGGATCGATCCTGTGACTCCAGGATCACACCCTGGGCTGAAGGCGGCGCTAAACCGCCTAGCCACCAGGGCTGCCCAGGAAATATTTGTTTAAGTTTCAAAATCTGAAATTTTTTTGTATATTTTTTATTGGAGTTCGATTTGCCAACATATAGCATAACACCCAGTGCTCATCCCGTCAAGTGCCCCCCTCAGCACCCATCACCCAGTCACCCCGTCCACCCTCCCACCTACTCTTCCACTTCCCCTTGTTTATCTCCCAGAGTTGGGAGTCTCTTGTTCTGTCACCCTCTCTGATATTTCACATTCATTTTCTCTCCTTTCTCCTTTAATCCCTTTCACTATTTTTTATATTCCTTGTATGAATGAAACCATATACTATTTGTCCATCTCTGATTTACTTACTTCACTCACTCAGCATAATACCCTCCAGTTCCATCCACATTGAAGCAAATGGTGGTTATTCATCAAAGCAGGAAAGACTATCCACTGGAAAAAGGACAGTCTCTTCAGTAAATGGTGCTGGGAAAATTGGACAGCCATGTGCAGAAAAATGAAACTAGACCATTCTCTTACACCATACACAAAGATAAACTCAAAATAGATGAAAGATCTAAATGTGAGACAAGATTCCATCAAAATCCTAGAGGAGAACACAGGCAACACCCTTTTTGAACTTGGCCACAGTAACTTCTTGCAAGATACATCTAGGAAGGCAAGGGAAACAAAAGCAAAAATGAACTATTGGGACTTCATCAAGATAAAAAGCTTCTGCACAGCAAAAGAAGCAGTCAACAAAACTAAAAGACAATCTACAGAATGGGAGAAGATATTTGCAAATGACCTATCAGATAAAGGGCTAGTAAGCAAGATCTATAAAGAACTTACTAAACTCAACAGCAAAAAAATATGAAACATTTGGATGAAACTTTCAAATAATTCAAAGAAGTTGTTTTTAATTCCAAAATGAACACATAAAAGCAATCCCTAAAATAAAACAAGAATCAGATTAGAAGTAGGGCAATATGTTTATAATTTTATGGGAAATTTATTTTGATTATATAAATGTCATACCCAGACATAATGAGAATTTTTTCAGTAAATGATAGAACACTATGGTCAACTAACATTTGATAAAGCGAGAAAGAATATTCAATGGAAAAAGAACAGTTCCTTCAACAAATGTATTAAGAAAATTGGACAGCAACATGTAGAATAGTGAAACTGGACAATTTCCAATTTATACCATAAACAAAGATAAACTCAAAATGCATAAAACACCTAAATGTGAGACAGGAATCCATCAAAATCGTAGAGGAGAATGCGGACAGAAACTTCGTCAACCTCGGCCACAGCAAACTCTTGCTAGACAGTCTCCAAAGGCAAGGGAAACAAAAGCAAAAATGAACTACTGGGACTTCATCAAGATAAAAAGCTTCTGCACATGAAAGGAAATAGTCAACAGAACTAAAAGGCAACCTACAGAATGGGAGAAGATATTTGCAAATGACATATCAGATAAAGGGCTAGTATCCAAGAATTTATATGCAAAGATATATTGATAAAGAATTTATCAAACTCAACATCCAAAACCAAATAATCTAGTCAAGAAATGGGCAGAAGACATAAACAGAGGCTTCTCCAGAGAAGACATACAAATAGCCAACAGAGGGACACCTGGGTGGCTCAGTGTTGAGTGTCTGCCTTTGGCTCAGGGTGTGATGCTGGGCCTGGGATCGAGTCCTGCATTGGGCTCCCTTCAAGGAGCCTGCTTCTCCCTCTGTCTATGTTTCTGCCTCTCTATGTGTGTTTCATGAATAGATAAATAAAATCTTAAAAAAACAACAACAGCAGCAATAACAAAAAAGAAATCCAAATAGCCAACAGAAACATTAAAAGAAGCTCAACATCACTTGGCATCAGGAAAATACAAATCAAAACCACAATGAGATGCCACCTCACAGCAGCAGAAGGTCTAAAATTAATAAGTCAGGAAACAACAAATGTTGGCAAGGTTGCGGAGAAAGGGGAACCCTTACACTGTTGGTGGGAATGCAAGCTGGTACAGCCATTCTGGAAAACAGTATGGAAGTTTCTCAAGAAGTTAAAAATAGACTTACCCTATGACCCAGCAACTGCACTACTAGGTATTTATCTAAAGGATACATAGGTTGTGATACAAAGGGGCACTTGTACCCCAATGTTTATGTCAGCATTGTCCACAATAGGCAAACTATGGAAAGAACCCAGATGTCCATCAACAGATAAAATGGTATATTACTCAGCCATCAGAAAGGATGAATACTTACCATTACATTGATGTGGATGGAACCAGAGGGTGTTATGCTGAGTGGAATAAGTCAATCAGATAAAGACACTTATCATATGGTTTTACTCATATGTGGAATATAAGAAACAGAGAAGAGGATCATAGGGGAAGGAAGGGAAAATTGAATGGAAAGAAATCAGAGAGGAAAACAAACCATGAGAGACTCTTCACTACAGGAAACAAACTGAGAATTGCTGGAGGGGTGATGGATGGGGAGATGTGGTAATTGGGTGATGGGCATTAAGGAGGACATGTGATGTGATGAGCACTGGGTGTTATGTTGATGAATTATTGAACTCTACATCTGAAACCAATGATGTTCTATGTGTTGGCTAATTAAATTTAAATTTTAAAAAGAGAAAAAAATGGGGACCCCTGAGTGGCTCAGTGGTTTAGCACTTGCCTTCGGCCCAGGGTGTGATCCTGGGTGTGATCCTCCCTTCATGGAGCCTGCTTCTCCCTCTGCCTGTGTCTCTGCCTCTGTGTGTGTGTGTGTGTGTGTGTGTGTGTGTGTGTGTCATGAATAAATAAATAAAATCTTTAAAAAAAAAAGAAAAACAACTGATAGAACAAGGAGAAAATAAGGATATAAAAGATTAAGGATATAAAAGACTTGAAAAAATTTAAAATCTTGAACTTATGTGCACACATAGACTATTGCGTTTAAAAGCAGAATATGCATTCTTTATAAGATTTTCATGACACATTTATAAAAATTTAGTATATACTAGATTATAAGACAAATTTCATCAAAATTTCATATGACAGACATTGCAGAACACGTTTCCTGACTGCAATGTTTTTAAGTTAAAAATCAACTTTTTTAAAGTAGGCTGCACATCCAGCATGAAGCCCAATGTGGGGCTTGAACTCAAGACCCTGAGATTAAGACCTGAGCCAAGATCAAGAGTTGGATGCTTAACTAACCAAGCTACCCAGGAGTCCCATTAAGTTAAAAGTTATTTTTTAGATGACTAGATAAGCATCACATTTAAAAATTAAGAAGCTCAGTAAATAACAGACATTAGGAAATATATTAAAATGACCAATAATGAAAACATAATATACTAAGAATGGTTGGATATATATAAAACATAAAAAGGAGGTTTTGTAATGTTGAGTGTTCATAATAGATAAAGGGAAAACTTGAAAATTAATTATGCAAATAGATTAATGTATATCAAGAAGTTTCAAAAAGAAAATTAAAATGACTTGTAGAAAGTGAAAATAAAAGTAAGAAGTATTGGAGTAAAAGTTAGTAAAAACAGAAAACAGATGCAATGTTGATATATTCAGAAAAAGTGGGTTCTTTGAAAAGATCAATAAAAATTTATCCTCTGGTAAGGTTGAGTGGGAAAATAAAAAAAGATGGAGGGCACAAATAACGAATGTCAGGAATTAAAATTAACAAAATCAAAGATGGTTCTAGACATTAATACTTTAAAAGATAATATTAACTTTATGCTAATATATTGGGAAAGTTAAATGAAATACATTCATAAGAGAACAAAAAATTGACTCACAAAAATTTGAAAATCTGAATATATTAGTACTTTGAACATGAAAAAAATGAAATTATATTAATAATAGATCTTCCAACTAAGAAAATGTGCCAAATAGTAACAAAAAACAATTATAATATTAGGGGAATTCTTCTAGAATGTAGAAGAGGGTACAAGCATCAACCCT
The DNA here is from genome assembly GCF_048418805.1 of Vulpes vulpes. NCBI lineage: Eukaryota > Metazoa > Chordata > Mammalia > Carnivora > Canidae > Vulpes > Vulpes vulpes. The sequence goes on along the minus strand of NC_132796.1, from coordinate 90,591,851 downwards.
TTTTACTAAAATAAATAATTTTAATCAAAAACCTATCAATGGTATTGTAATAAAGGACAATTTAAAGGTCAATGACTCTCCCAAGCTTAAAAATCCTAAACAAAATGCAAACCAAGTACAGTAACTCATAAAAAATATACTACATAAACTGAGTTTATCTGAGCAATATAATGTTGATTTAATATTAGATAATTAGGTACTACAATATTTACATTAGGCAATTAAAGGAGAAAATCACATGATAATTTTAAAATATGTAGAAAAACAACTGATAAAATCTAACATGAGTTCATGTTAAAACTTCATAAACTAGGAATAAAAGAAGCCACTCTTAATCTGACCAAAAATATGTATAATCCCCACAACAATAAAAACTACAACCAATGTCATACATAATAGTGAAAGTTTGAAGATTGATCTGTTACTCAACATTATAGCATAAGTAATAACAAGAATATTAAGGCAGAAAAGAAAAATAAAATGAGAACATCACAGAAAATAAGACCATTCGATGAAAGAAAGAATAGACTTTTCAAGAAATGGTGATGGGAAAATTGGATATCTGCATGCAAAAGAATGAAGTTGGACCCATCCTTTACATGATATACAAAAATTGACAAAAAAAATAGACCAAGGGCTATATACCTAAAATTATAAAACTCTTAGAAGAAAACATGGATAGATTCTCTGTTTAGGATCTCATATGGCTAAAATCAAAATACTGGCCACAGCTTCATTTCTCATCTGGGGCTCAGGCTCCTCTGTAAAGTTTACTTATCATTGAAAGAATTCACTTCCTTGTGGTTGTAGAAGTGAGGTGTTGTATGTGCTATATTTTGATGGCATGGGAATCCCTTCTTATTCAAGACAAATATGGTGTGTTGAATCTTAGGCTTTCCTTTTCCACTTTCAAGGGCTCTTGTGATTACATTTGGATCACCTGGATTCTTCAAAATAATATCATTATCCTGGGGGTCTGGTTATTAGGGTGTGGACATTTTTCAGGAAGGGAGCATATTTCTGCCTACCGCAATTGTATAGGTAAAAGAATAAAAAAGAATCAATTGATAGATATTTTATTATTAATAAGACAATTAGTTAAAAGATAAGGCAGTTAGGTAGGAGTGTTGGCTACAAAATTTACTTTAACAGCAATGTCCACAATAACCAAACTGTGGAAGGAGCCTCGGTGTCCATCGGAAGATGAATGGATAAAGAAGATGTGGTCTATGTATACAATGGAATATTCCTCAGCCATTAGAAACGACAAATACCCACCATTTGCTTCAACGTGGATGGACCTGGAGGGTATTATGCTGAGTGAAGTAAGTCAATCAGAGAAAGACAAACATTATATGGTCTCATTCATTTGGGGAATATAAAAAATAGTGACAGGGAATAAAAGGGAAAGGAGAAAAAATGAGTGGGAAATATCAGAAAGGGAGACAGAAGGTGAGAGACTCCTAACTCTGGGAAACGAACTAGGGGTGGAGGAAGGGGAGGTGGGCGGGGGGGTGGGGGTGACTGGGTGATGGGCACTGAGGGGGGCACTTGATGGGATGAGCACTGGGTGTTATTCTATATGTTAGCAAATTGAACACCAATAAAAAATAAATTTATAAAACAAAAACAAAATTTACTTTAAGTAATCAATGCCACTTCTCAAAAAAATTGAAATATGCCACTTATAATAATTTCAAAATATGAACTAAGAACAAATATATCTAAGCATTACAAGAAATCTTTGAGTACAATTGTGAAATTAAAACAAGCATTAAAGATTCCCCGAATGTACAGATGCACCATTTTTATGAATTGAAAGATTCACTATTTTAAATATGCCAACCAACACCACATCTATTTTATATTTAATATAATTCCAGTGAAAACCCAACAAATTATATTGTGGGACTTCACAACGGATTTTTTATCTTATATGGAAATAGAAAGGATCAAGAAGAGCCAAGTTACTCCAGAAAGAAAATAAAAGGGTTAAGTAAGTTGCTTTAATAGTTTGAAAAACCTATTTCTCCTAAAGTAAAATGATTTTTAAAAATCGTGACACTTGGACAGGGATGGGCCAATAAGCAATCTAGGCAGAATAAAAATACAAGAAACGGAGTAACCATATACATAAATAACTGATGTATGGAAGAGGTGGCCTTGCAGAAGAGTGGAAAAGGATGGACTTTACAAGAAATTCATATGGAGACAATTTATGAATCCTATGAAACAGGACTATCATTGCATACAATATGAAAAAGTCATCTCCAGGTCAATTTTTTAAAAAATGTCACAATAAGTAATTCAAAATTCTACCATCCACAAAATCAAGAAAAAAAAAAAAAACAGGACAAAACTATGAAATTTTTTGGAATCTGGAAATTTATCAAGATTCGTATCAACCTGGAAAATGCTTCTACTCCCCACAAAAAAAGACTTATTCTCTGTAAGAACTACCAATTTTGTGGTATTCTAACTTCCCATTCCTATCCCTGGCCCCCTTGCTGAATAGTAGCCATGAAAATAACCTTCTACTTTCCCAGTACCAAAAGAAACAGGACAAACCTCATTCAAAAATCATTGTAATTGATTATTGGATCTGACCTGTGTGGTGTATTCCTGGAAAATCGGCTTAAATGTTTGTCTTTATGTTAGCAACTATAACTGGTCTAGTGTTAAAGCTGCTTGCAGAGTAGGGAACAGAATTTGCTGAAACCATTTACAGGCTAAGACAGTCTTATGTTCCTGCCACCTGAGATAAGTGATAGACAACAGGTGAGATAAACAATAAACTAACCAAAAAGTGTGGGAAGTGTTAGAGAAGTAATTGTGCCCAATCCCGATCCCCAGATTCATTTGTGGAAGCCCTAGCAGTCAGTACCTTAGAATGTGACTGTATTTGAAGATAGGGAAACAGGGATACTGTACAGAGACAAAAGACCATCTGAAGATACAAGAAAAAACTCATCCATCTTCAAGCCAAGGAGAGATACCTTAGGAGAAATCAAACATTCCAACACCTTGATCTAGAACTCATAGCATCCAGAACTGTGAGAAAATACATTTCTCTTGTTTAAGTCAGACAGTCTATAGTATTTTATTATGGCAGACCTAGAAATTAATATGGAATGGGCTAGGGAATGAGATTTCCCTAAAGTCTTGAAAAGCTCCAAAATATTCCTGGTATCTGGAAACAAGTCTATGATATCTGTAATTTTCCAAGGTTATGTATTTTATGATAATATTTATATGAAAATTCTAGAATAGGCAAATTCAGAGAAACTGAAGTCAAATAGTAATTTTCAGGAGATGGAAGGAATGGGTTATTGGTACTAACTTCTAGTGAGTATTGGGTTCTTTATGAGGTAATGGAATTGTTCTGGAATTAGGTACTGATGAGGGTTACACAGCCTAGTGAATATAATAAAAACTGCTGAAGTACACACTTTTGAATGTTGAATCATGTTACATGAATTATATACCAAGTTTTACAAATGCTATAGAAGTAAAGTCCAGATAGAAAAATGGCCAACACATGAAATGGAAAATTATCTAGAAGATAAGTAAGATGATATATTTATGTTTTCAGGTTGACTCTTAATTAACTATAGAGAACAAACATGATTACCAGACAGGAGGTGGGTGGGAAATGGGTGAAATAAGTGATGGGATTACAAAGAACACTTGTAAGAGTAAGCAACAAGTAACATATTGAATTATTGAATCACTATATTGTACAATTATAACTAATATAACACTGGATGTTAACTATACTGGAAATAAATTCTTAAAAAATTTAGAAAAGACAGACCTAGAAATGAGCATGGGAGGATGCAGGAAGGAGATGATGATCTTTAAGCTACGGAGAGAAGTCACAGGGAAAAACAAACCTGCTGACACTTTGACCATGGACTTCTAGTTTCCAGAAATGTGACAAAATAAATTTGTATTGTTTAAGCCAAAGAATAAAAAAGAAAGTGGGGAGAGGATGTTTGCAACATACATAGTAACTAAGAGTATGTCTATTATATAAACAAACAAAAACTACAATGAATCATTAAGATAAATACCAAATATAAATTTTAAATATGACACACAAATTTTACCAGACTTCACAAAAGAGGAAATAACTATGACCAGGAAAAATATCTTTAACTTCATTAGTAACCAGACAAATTTCAATTAAAACATCAATGACACATGATTACATACACACCAGATTAGCAATTACTAAAACCTCTGATGATACCAGTGGTTGGTAAAATTGTAAAGCAATGGAGAATCTCATTCATGACAGGGCAACTATAAGTTGCTCAACTACTTTAGAAAATATCTAATCAGCATTACATATTACATTTAAAAAATACTTGGCATGGGGATCTTTGGGTGGCTCAGCGGTTTAGCGCCTGCCTTTGACCCAGGGTGTGATCCTGGAGTCCCGGGATCGAGTCCCGCGCCAGGCTCCCTGCATGGAGCCTGCTTCTCCCTCTGCCTGTGTCTCTCCCTCTCTCTCTCTATGTCTATCATGAATAAATAAAAAATCTTTTAAAAAAAAGGCCGTGAAAAATACTTGGCTTGCAATATACCAATGTCCTATCTAAGTGTATAGAGTGGAATGACTTCCATACATGTTCACCAGGCAATATATTCTACTTGTTATAGTTCCCATTTGGAAGAAAAATTTCAAAGATCTATTAATAGTGGAATGAACAAATTAGGAAACACTTATACAATGGAATAGTACACAGTAATGCAAATGAAATAACCATAGCTACACATAATGATTACTTCTCACAAACTTAATGTTAATTCTCACAAACATAATGTAATAAATAAGTAATAGAGTAGTATGGCTTGATTTGCATCAAGCCCAAAATTGAGAAAAAAAAACATATTTATAGACTTTTGTAAGTGGTAAAATTATAAAGAAAAGCAAGGTAATAATTACCATAAATGTCAAAATGAGTATATGTCACTGGTGATATTTAAAAAACCGTTGTGAGAAATAACAACTTAATGAAGCTTAAATTTGCATTCCTGTTATGCATGAAGTTGAAACTCTATTCACTTGCTTTAGGATCAACTCATTTCTATTACTGTGAAAAATCTCTTCATCCCTTTTTCTCATTTATATACTGAATTGTTGGTCTATTTTTTCATTTAATGTGGAAACGACACTTCATATGAGATCTATTCTTTTAATAATTTTGTAGTGTATACAATTGTTGATTATAAATACAAGTTTGTATAGCAGAGCTCTTGAGTTTATTTATCTTGCTTGGCTGTGCCTGATGGTTACTAACTTCCCATCTTTTCCTCTCTACAGCCTCTGGCAACCACCATTCTATACTCATTGATGCTATGAATATGACTAATTTAGAGACCTCACATAAATAGCACTTGTCTCTCTGTGACTGGTTATTTTACTGAGTATAATATTTTCAAAGTTGATTCATGTGGCAAATCTCAGAATTTCCTTTTTTTTAAAGTCTGACTAGTATTCAGTTGTATGTGCAAACCATATTTTCTCTATCCATTCATCCATACATGGACATTTATGATGCTTCTACATTTTTGGCTATTGGAAATAAAGGCATATCTCAAAAATATTGCAGTTCTGTCCCAGACTACCATGATACAGCAAATGTCACAATAAAAAAAGTCAAATTAAGTTTTTCATTTCCTCCTGCATATAAAAGTTATGTTTACACTATACTATAGTCTATTAAGTGTGTAATAACATTATGTCTAAAAAATGTACATATTACCATAATGTCAGAGACAGGAAGTGAACAAATACTACAGGAAAAATGGCACCAATAGACTTACTGTACACAGGGATGCCAGAAGCATTCAATTTGCAAAAACACAATATTTGCTAAATACAATGAAGTGAGGCACAATAAAATGAGACATGCCCATAGTGCTGCCAACCCTTATCAGATATATGACTGGGAAATATTTCTTCTATCTACACTTTGCCTTTTCATTCGATTGTTTGTTTCCATTGCTGTGTAGAAGATTTTAATTTTTAACTCAATCCCATTTATTTTTATTTATGTTGCTTTTGATTTTGGTGTCACATCCATGAAATCATTGCTAAATGCAATATCAAGCAGATTTGCCCCTCTGTTTTCTTCTAGGAGTTTTACAGTTTTGCATATTGTATTTAAGTCTTGAATCCAATTTGAGTTGATATTTGTGTATGGTGAAATGTAAGTGTCCAGTTTCATTCTTTTGCATGTGGATATCAAGTTTACACAACACCATTCATTGAAGAGACAAACCTTTCCCCATTGTGTATTCTTGGCACTCTTAAAACAATCAGCTAACTATAAATAAATAAATAAATAAATAAATAAATAAATAAATATAAATAAATAAATTATGTATATATATATATATACAATTCATATATATATATGAGTTCTCCATTCTATTCCATTGGTCTATTTGTCTGTCTTTATGCCAGCATCACATGATTTTGAGTACTGTACCTTTGTAATACAATTGGAATCAGAAAATGTGATAACTTGAGGTTTATTTTTTTTTCTCAAAATTGAGTTGGTAATTTGTGGTCTTTTGTGGTTAGAAATGAATTTTTGAATTAGTATTTCTATTTCTGTAGAGCCAAATGCCATTGGAATTTGATGGGGCTGCATTGAATCTGTGTATCACTTTGGATAATATGAACATTTGAACAATATTGTGTCCTCCCATTCATGAACATGAAATGTCTTTCCATTTGTGTCTTGTTAAATTTCTTTCATCAATGTTTTGTAGTTCTCAATGTACAAGTATCTCACCTCCTCAAGTTTATTCCTTGGTATTTTATTCTTTTTGGTGATATTGTAGATAAGATTGTTTTCTTAATTTCTTTTTCACTTTGTTGCTATATACTTAAAAACCTGATTTTTGTATGTTGAGTTTATACCTTACAACTTTATTGAATTCCTTTATTAGTTATTTTAAAAAAATACTTTGGAGTTTTCTATATAAAAGGAAATGTCACCTGCAAACAGGAACACTTGTACTTCTTCCTTTATATTTTGATGTTTTTATTTCTCTCTCTTGCCTAATTTCTCTGGCTAAGAATTCTAATACTATTTTAAATGAAGAGCAAGAGTAGGCAACCTTGCTTTGTTCCTGATCTTAGAATAAAAGCTTCTAATTTTTAACCTGAGTATGATGTTAGCTATGGGCTTTTCAATATATATGGCCTTTATTGAGTAATTTCCTTCTAATCCTAGTTTGTTGAGGGTTTTTATAATGAAAGGGTGTTGAATTTTGTCAAATAGTTTCTCTGCATCTATTGAGATGATAATGTGATTTTTATCCTTTATTCTCTTAGTGTTGTGTATCACATTAATTGAATTTCATATGTTGAACCATTTTGTGTCCCAGAAATCTCAATTGGTCATGATGTATAATTCTTTTAACGTTCCGTTGGGCTTAGTTTGCTAGTTTTTTTTTTTTTTTGAGGAGTTTTTCATTTATATGCATCAAGGATACTGGCCCTTAGTTTTCTTTTATTGTAGTGCCTTTGTCTTTAACATCAGGGTGGTACTGGATTCATAAAATGAGTTTGGAAGTATTCCATCTTTTCTTCAATATTTTTAGAAGATCTTGCAAAAGATTTGTATTAATTATTATTTAGATATTTGGTAAGAATTCAACAGTGAAGCCATTTGACCCTGTGCTTTTATCTGTTGGTAGGTGTTTGGATTCAGATTCAATCTCAACACTGGTTATAGGTCTGTTCAGACTTTACTCATGTATTATTTCTTCATAGTTTAGTCTCGGTAAGGTTGTATGCTTCCAGGATTTTTTTGTTTGTTTGTTTGTTTCCAGGAATTAATCCATTTCTTCTAAGCTATTCAGTTTGTTGGTGTATAATTATTCATAGTAGTCTTCCACAATCCTTTGTATTAATCTGGCATCAGTTGTAATGTATATTCTATTCTTTCATTTTGATTTTACTTGAGTCTTCTCTAGTTTTTTCTTAGTGTACCCAAAGGTTTTTTAATTGTTTACATTTTTTCAGAAATAAAAACAACAAAACTTCTCTGAGTTGCCTTGATTTTCATCTATTGTTTCTTTCCATTTTCTATTACGATTATTTCTGTTCTAATCTTTGTTATTTCATCACTTCTGCTAACTTTGGGCTTAGTTTTTCTTTTTCAAGGTCCTTGGTGAATAGTTAGGTTGTTTTTTGAGATTTTTCTTCTATTTTAATGTAGGTTTGAATAACCACTTCCCTCTTAGAACTGCTTTTTCTGTATCTCACATGTTTTGGTATGTAGTATTTTACTTTGATTTGTTTAGAGGTATTTTGTAATTATTTCTTTGATTCCTTTTTTGAACTGTTGTATTAAAACACAACAGTTGTTCAAGAATGTGATGTTTAATTGCCACATATTTGTAAATTTTTCAGTTTTCACTCTACCACTTGGTAGTTTTATTTCATAGTGTTTAAAAATGGTAGTTCATATGATTTCAGTCTTCTAAAAATTTTTTTAATTAAAAAAATAATCTCTATGATCAACTTGGACTTGAACTCTCAACCCTGAGATCAAGAGTGACATGTTCTATTAAATGAGCCAGCCAGGTGCCCTTTAAATGTCTAAGAACTGTTTTATGACCTAACATGTGATCTATCCTGGAGAAAGATCCATACATACTTGAGAAGAATGTGTATTGTGGTGAAGAATGGAAAGATAATATATCTATTTTTCCATTTGGTCTATAGTGTCACTAAAGTCATCTATTTCTTTATTGAACGTCTGTCTGGATGTTCTGTCAATTAATGAGGTATTGATGTCACTATTATCCTATAACTATTTCTCCCTTCAGTTCTGTGAATGTTTGCTCTGATACTGGAGTCAAATATATTTATAATTCTTATATCTTCCTAGTGGATTGACCCTTTATCATTTTGTAATGTCCATTTTGTTTCATGTGATAGTTTTGACTCTTTAGCTGACAAAATTACAGTGACTTCTACTCTCTTTTGGTTACCATTTGTCTGGAATATTATCTTTTCTCATCCCTACATTTTCAGCCTATTGTGTCTTTAAATCTAAGTGATTATCTTGTAAATAGTATATAGCTGGGTGTTGTATTTTAATCTTTTGAAATACTCAGCCATTTAAAAGAATTTTTAAAAAAAGAATTTTTACCCATTCTCTGTCTTCAAATTAGACAATTAACTCAATTTACATTTAAATGAATTATTCTTATGGAATTATTTACTACTGCCATTTTATTAGTTGTTTTCTATAGTTTTAAATTTTTTTTCTGTCCTTTCCTCCCTTGTTTTCTTGTTTTCTGGATTTTTTGTATTGATCATTCCTTTCTCTTTTTGTTTTGTGTAAATTTTTTGTTGTTTGTTTTGTGTAATTTCTATAGGTATTTTTGTGGTTACCTTGGGGCTTCTACATATATTCTTTAATGGTTACAACAATTTATTTTAAGCTGTTAACGAGTTCAATTTCATACAAATACTCTATACTTTAATTGCTTCTCTTTGTGCAGTCTATGTTATTGTTGTCATAATTTACACCTTTACATCTATTGATATTGTGTATCTTTAAACATAGTTTTAGTTTTAAGTGTTCTAAAAATGGTTTTGTCTTTTAATGTTTGTAGTAGGATCAAAAGTGATTTACCCACCACTGAAGTAAGTATATTTATGAGAGGTATTTATAATTCTGTGTCAGAAAAATAACATAATTCCACTTCATTAAGGTCAGTTTTCTGGAGATTTATCTTTTTCCCTTGTTTGGATCATCTTTATCTGATTCTTCATTTTCCTGTCCTGAATTGGTTATCTGCATATTAGACAAAGCAGGCACATCTCTCAATCTTCATGGACATATATAATATAGGAAAAGACACATGCCAATTGGCCTGACCAGGGTTTCTTGGGGCTCTACCAACTCCTTCCATTCCCAGGGAAAAACAGCTGGCTGTGGTTCTTGTTCATACCCTCTGTGCTAAGTTAAGGATGCATGATAGCTATGATAGCTACCAGCCCAAGCCACTATCTCATTTTTTCCCAGGTGGCTACACTGTGCTGAATGCATCAGCGTTTCAGGAACAACAGAGACAGATGCTGGCATCCCTGGAAAAATTGGGACACTGGATGTGCAGATGAACCCTTTGCCCTCCCAAAGGGGAGCTAAAAACTCAAATTTGGATTTCACTAACTCTGTGCTGATGAGGTGGAGAATCAATATCAACTCACAAGCTGCCACTGCCATTCTCCTCCTGAGTGGATAGACTGTGCTCACCCAATCAGAGATTAAAAATTGATGAGACAGATGCTAGTTCTTAGGGCAATCCTGGAGAAATTGAGTTGCTGGTCTTATGGATCAACTCTTTTCCTCCAAAGGACAAAGACCATAATCTAGTTCTTAGGACTAGAGTCCTGGAGAAGTTGGGTTGTTAGACTTATGGGTCAAATCTATCACTCCTAAGGACAAAGCTGAGAACTGGAATTTTTGTTTGTTTGCTCCCTTTATGCAAAGCAGGAGACAAAATCAATGGAATCTATCAGACCAATGTGTCACTTCTATTCTCACACTGGTGATTAAACTGTGCTATCCTTTTTAGAACTCCAAGACTGGCAAGATAAAAGCAATCATCTGAGAAACCCCTCAGGAAAGATGGAGCATGGGATGCATGAATCAACCCCTTCCCTCACATTTATGAAGCTTGGACAAGCATAAGAATGATGGTTGATTATGCATAAACCATAGGAGTCAGAATAAAATGGGCTGGCATATTTAAAGTGCTGAAAGGCAAGAAAAAATCATTTAAAAAATGTTCACCCAAACTAAAATTCCATAAAAAAACAGTGCAAAATAAAGGGAAAACAAAGACTTTTTTTGGAAAAAAAGCAAAGCTCAAAGAATTTATCTCAAAAAGAATTACACTGAAAGAAATGCTAAAGGAGAATAGAGAGAACAAAATATAAGTAAATACATTGTTGAATATTAAACAATTTTATTATCTTTATTATATTTACATATTTCTATTTCTTCAAAACTTTGGATTGTTAGAAACAATGTAGTGTGGGGTTTATAGCAAGAACACAAAGGGTAGGAAAATTAAGGTGTTGTACACAAGAGAGAATAAAATAATTTGTAGGCAAATGATGAGATGTTAAAGGCTCATATTGCAATCTTTAGAATAAGAATTGAAAAATACCATGTAAAGTAATAACTAAAATCTTAAGAGGTAAAAACTATGCATGTTTTAAGTGCTTGATTAATTAAAAATGATAGAAAAGGATGAAAGTAACAGAGAACATATGCTGAAAACATAAATTAACAATCAATGGGGTTAATTTTAACATGACCATCAATAACTTTATTAAATATAAACTGAGTAATTATTCTAATCTAGAGTCAGAAAATGGAAGATTGGTCAAAAAGCAAGAAATATACTTTCAGTATAAAAAATCAGTTGAATAGATCCAGAAAATACTTATAACAAGCAAGCTGGCAGGACTACACTAAAATCTGGTAAAGTAGAAGTGCCTGAGCAGCTCAGTCGGTTAAACACCTACCTTTGGCTCAAGTCACGATCTCAGGGTCCTGAGATCCAGCCCAGTGTCAGGCTCCCTGCTCAACAGAAAGTCTGCTTTTCCCTCTAACCTCTGCCCCTTTCCCTCCACTCATGCTCTCTCTCTCTCTTTTTCTCTTCTCTCTCTCTCTCTCTCTCTCTCTTTTTCAAATGAAGAAAAAAAACTGTAATAAAATCAGGTAGACTTTAAGGTAAGGTATATAGCCAAATATAAAGAAAACTTCATAGTGACAAAAGGGATAATTAATAAGAGAAAACAATCCTGAATCTATATAAAGGTAAAATAAAAAACAACGTCAAAATGTATAAAGCAAAAACTGACAGATCTAAAGGGAGAAACAACTAAATCCACATCAAAATTAGAAATTTTAAACTTCCTAACTTGTTAATTAATAGAACAAGTGGTCAAAAAAACATATATGCAAGATTAGAAAAGTTTTGAAATTTGACATTAACTATTAATAGGTATGAAGCATTATAATACAAGTGTACAATATGCCTATTTTCAGGTGCACATAGAAAGTTAAACAAGACAGACAAAATGCTAGGCCATAAAACAAATTTCAAAGCTACCAGAAAATTTAAATCCTATCACACAAATCAACCATAATTAAATTAAATTTGAAATCAATAAAAAATAAAACTAGAAAAAACCAAATATTTGGAAAGTAAGTGAGAAATTTATGAATACTACTTGGTTTATAATAATAAAGCAAAGAAAATCAGGAAAAAAATCAGACTGAATGATAATGAAATCGCAACATAGTAAGACTTACTGGATGCAGGCACAGTTAGTTATAAACAGGCACAGATAGTTGTACTGGTGGATACCATCAAATATTAAAGTAAGATATAACACTAATCTTGCACAAACAGTTTTAGAAAACAGAAGAGAACATGTCACAATTGACTGTATGAGAAATTACAATCTTAATAGAAAAGCCTAAGGAGAACATTAACAAGAAAATAGAATTGAAAATTACTTAGAAATATAAAATCAAATTTCCTTGCTAAAGCATTACAGAATTAAATCCATCAATACTGACAAAGGGGAACAGATTATAACGAAGTGTAGTTTATACCAGGAACATGAGGTTGGTTTAAAATTCTAAAATCTATTTAAATTACTGTAAACTCATTTTTTAAATAAACAAAAATAACAAGTCTCAATAAAAATAGAAAAGAATTTTTTAAAAATCAACACTGAATCCTAAGAACTATTTTCAGCATGCTATGAATAAAAGGGAACTCCCTCAGCCTGCTAAAAAGCTTCTGGCAAATACCTAAAGTTAACATGATACTATTGTAATATCAAACAGCCCCCAAAATAGGAAAAATATAAGGATATCTGCTCTCATTATTGTGAATCAACATTATAGTCAAGGTCCTAACCAGTGCAGTAAGATAAGAAAAATAAATAAAAGGAAAAATATTAGATAAGTAAAACTATTGTCACTTGCAGATAACATAATGATCTATAAGCATATTTTAAAAACATGATGTAAGTTAAAATACAAAAAAATGTTTTAGTATATACTAGAAACAAAATATTGGAATTTTTAAAGTTCAAATATGAAAATGGCTTGAAAATATTGAATAGGAATAAATTTTTAAAACATTTTTTTAAAGATTTTATTTATTTATTCATGACACAGAGAGAGAGCGTGAGAGAGGCAGAGACACAGGCAGAGGGAGAGGCAGGCTCCACGCAGGGAGCCCAAGGTGGGACTCCATCCTGGGTCTCCACAATCACGCCCTGGGCTGAAGGCGGCGCTAAACCCCTGAGCCACCCGGGCTGCCCAAAATAGGAATAAATTTTATGAACGATGCCGAAGATTTCACTACTAAAAACTGCATGACACAGATAAGGAATATTAAAGAATTATTAAATAAATAAAAACATAATTTTATATTCATGAATTCAAAGACTCAATATTGTTAAGATTGTGAAGAAACTGACAAGCTGATTCTACAATGTATACAATAGAACAGCCATCACTACTTTTCAGAAGGAGAGTGATGTTGTAAGACATTTACTACCAAATATCAAATCTCACACAAATATTTCATTACATAGGAATGGTATTAATCTAAGGACATATGAATCAATGAATGGAATTAAATTGGGAATTTAATGGATCTAATCTTATATAATCATTTGCTTTCCCACAAACATATTTCCATAATTTAATGGGGAATAGAAAGTCTTATCAATAAATGATACTGGGAGAACTCGTAGTAATATGGGGAAAAATATAAACCTAAATCGTATATCATGCCATACACAAAATTTCATTTCAGTTGTATCAGAAACACAAATTTAAAATCTGAATTTATATACCACCTACAAGAACACATAGAAGATATCTTTTAAGTTATGAATATGAAATAAAAACAAGCTATGAATTTCTCTAGGTACAAGCTGAGAGAATTTGTCCCAAGCAGATATATAGTATATTAAATTATGAAAGAAGTTCATCAAGCTGAAGAAGAATTATACATGACAGAAAACTGGACCTTTAAGAAAGACAAAGTAAATAACTACACTGGTCCAGTTAACAAATAGACTAACACTAGAATAGAAAGGCACAGATTGTCAGACTAGATATAAAATAAAGAGTAAACTCTTGGGACACTTGAGTGGCTCCAATGGTGAAGAATGTAACTCTTGATTTCGGCTGGGGTCATGATCTCATGGTCCTGGGATCAAACCCCGCATAATGCTCTGCCCTGGGCTTTGAGCATGCTTAAGATTCTCTCTCTCCATCTCCCTCTGCCCCTCCCCCCATGCATTCTCACTGTCTTTCTCTAAAATAAATAATAAATCTTTTAAAAAATGAACAAAATATGGTTTTCAGTTGAAACAACTTAATAAAAAAAGTCACAAAGTGACAGCAAAAAGGTAAGAAAAAGTATTAAAACTGAATATTAAGCATATTAAAACTGCTGTGGCTAGAATGCAAAAATTGACAGACTAAATTGAGAAATAGGAAAATCAGCATTCATAAATACAGAATTAACATCCCTCTCAGTGCTTGACAGAACATGCAGAAAATAAAATCAATGCAGTTACAAAAGATTTGATAACCACTAGCACCTTGATCTAATCAACAGTGAAAAAATGCTATAACCAACACTGCACCATTTATGTGCAAAGGCTCAGGGAATATACATGAAGATAGAAGTTAGGCTGGGCCATAAGACAAAATCCTCAACAAACTTAACATATTTGAAATCATACAAACGAGTGTATTAGTTTCCTAGGCCGGCTGTAACAAAGTACCACAAAACAGGTAACTTAAAACAACAGAAATGTATTGTCTCAGTTCTGAGGCCCTTAGTCTGAAACCAATGTGTTACCAGAGCCAGTTTGCCTCTGAAACCTGTAGGGGAACCATTCCTTGCCTTTTCTTACCTTCCTTCAATGTCCTTATAATCAATGTAAAGAAATGGTATCATGCTTCATGCATGCTACATCTTCAATTGCATATATGCACATTCAGGCATAAGACAAATTATTAAATGTTGCAAAATGGTCCTCAGCTGCATTGTGCAATGGGTAACAAAAAACATGTAGATTTGTGTATCCTTCCATAAACAAGATTTGGAACAAAAATACAGGAAAAGAATAGGATGTTTGAAACTACTAGGAAATAATACTTCCTTAAGCAAAAATCTATTGGATTCATATTGTCTTAGACAAAAGATAAAACTAGTTAATTAATTTGTGTTTTTTTTTCTTACATAGGTCATTCAAATGTTTCTCATACTCTGAAGCAGTATTTGTATCCAACACATGAAACTCCTTGGTATTTGTACACATTTCAACACACAACAAGCTGGGTTGGAAAATGGGTCTTTTCCCTGGGTCTAAATAATGTTAAGTCATAATAGATCTTATGGTTATGCTTACGGATGCAGGTCTGAGTGCAGATACTAAGTGAAAGATGTTGCAATATTATATATTCTTTAATAAATTTACCTTTTTGTGCATTTGTAATATGGGATCATCTAAAGCATGGAGCCCAGAGTCGGTACCTCTCTTGCTGCATTTTAAATGTGGTTTTGGCTACATGAATATAGTAACTAGAGTAGAGTATGTGTTGATCTTCATGGGGAAAACCCAAGAGAGGCTCTATTCTTGAAGTCAGTATGTAGAGGGAGATATATAGGTATTGTTTTGAATGACTATCAAAAAATCATGCCGGTCTCCACCATTATCAGATCCTGTGTAATTGCTCCAGAGAAATGGTAAAAAGTGAGGTTATAAGGATATTAATTTTAATGACTGTCTATTAAAAACTGACCAGTCTCTGTACTCATCCTATTCTGCCTAAATGCAAACATCCGATTAGGCTTCACAATCATGTGAACAGTTTATCAAGAAAAACATCTACCTATACAATAGCAGAGAAAACCAATTTCAACCTACCAACAATAATCAAACACTTCATTCTAAAGTATATGTACAGGTGACTAAGATTTGACATATATGAGAAAAATCAAGAGAGTAAAATAGTAAGTTTAAAAACAATGGCAGAATAAATATGTTCAGGAATGAGAAGAAACATTTAAAAATAATTTAGTTAGTATTCTCAAAGAAATATGAGAGCACCATAGACTGCTGGTGGGGATGTAAAATGGTACAATCACTTGGGAAAACAGTTTTACAGTTTTTTAAATAACTAAACGTGCAACTACCACACAAGCCATCAATTGCACTCCTGGGGATTGATATCAGAGAAATAAAAATTTATATTCACACAAATATGAATACATGAATGCTTATACTAGCTTTATTAGTAACATCCCAAACCTGGAAACAATTCAAATATCCTTTAATGGATGACTGGCCAAATACTGATACATCCATACCATGGAATATGACTACGCAATAAAAAGCAAGGAAATAATGATGGATGCAACAAACTGCATGAATCTCCAGAGAATTATGCTATAAGAACAAAGCCAAATGCATACTGTATAAACATTATATATACATAAGTCTTATATGGAATTCTTGAAATTATAAAATTATAAAAATGTAGAACAGATTAATGGTCACCAAGGGTTATGGAAGGGGTAGACTGGGAGGGAAGTAAGTATGACTATAAAAAGCTAACATGAGACATTCTTGTGATAGAAATGTTCTCTATTTTGACTGTATTAATTCCAATATCTTAGGATACTATATTATAGTTTCACAAGATATTCTCATTGGAAAAAATTGGGTAAGGAGTATATGGGATTTTTTTTTAAATATATGGGATTTTTATTACTTCTTACAACTGCATGTGAATCTATCATTTTCTCAAAAGGAAAAGCTTAATTAAAAATTAAACTGAATGCTGAAAAAAAGTATTAGAAAAAAACATGATTGTTATATGAAGGTAAACCATAGGTAGCTGGAAAAAAAACACTAAAGAAATACATGCATTAAGGTAGAGAGAAAGGAAAAAAGTAAAATAAATGGAAAGCAGTGATAACTGACAAAGAGGTTCAATCCCAGGCAATATTATATTATAAAGAATTACAAAACAGTAAAAAGAGGAAAGGGAGAGTATTAAAAAATATTAAAGAATTAATATAAAAACTTTCCAAAAGTTGGTCGAGTGGAGAGGAGGCTGGGAAGATGGCACAGTAATAGTCCCTAAGCTTACCTCATCCCATAGATACAACTACATAACATTCCCATCCTTGTAAATAACCCAGGATATGACCTGAAGATTAGCAGAAAAAACTCTACAACTAAAAGTAGAGAAGAGGCCACATCAAAGACAGTAAAAAAAGAGGGGGGCGAGTGAATAGCAGGAATCTATCTAATAAATACGCTTGCACAGGTGTGGGGGAATAAAAGCAGAAATAGGTTGGGGAGTGAAATGGACCAAGACCAGCTGAGGCAGGGAAGTAGACTCAGGAGTAGGGAGCAGAGAGAAACAGACTGTCACGCTGGGGAGCCCACAAAGAGAAAATGAATCCTTATAGTATTTGTCTTTGAAAATGAGACGGTCTACATTTCCTAAGTTCTTACAAACAGTGGGACTTAAAGTCTGAAATTTTAAAAATCAGCAGACTTGTTTCTGGGAAAGCATGGAGGGTCCCAGGAAGCTAAGTTCCCACCATTAAAGAGCCTGCACAACAGCCAGCCAGCAGAGAGACAGCATAGGAAGCAACAGTTTGAAAAAGTCCTGGGCATATGGAAGGGAGAATGATTTACTCATCTCAGAGCTTGTCAAGGAGAAACAGGGATCACAGGGAGACCCCTCCAGAAACAAAGGAGTTGGCAGGCACCATTTCCCTCCCCTGCTCCACTGAATAAATGTGCTACCATCTGCAGGAACCAGCACAGCACCGATACTATCTACCTAACTTGCTTTTACCAAGTTCTACCCTCTGAGGATTTTTTCAATCAGATAAGAAAATGAAAAGCCATCCAAATTAGTAAGGAAGAATTAAAACTTTCCTATTCTCAAATGACATGATACTATATATAGAAAACCCAAAAGAATCCACCAAAAAAAATTACTAGAAGTAATAAATGAATTCAGTAAGTTCACAGGATACAAAATCAATGTACAGGAATCCATTGCATTTCTATATACTAATAGTGAAGCAGCAGAAAGAGAAAATAAGAAATCAATTCAATTTACAATTGCACCAACTGTGGGAGGAGCCTCGGTGTACATAGAAAGATGAATGGATAAAGATGTGGTCTATGTATACAATGGAATATTACTCAGCCATTAGAAACGACAAATACCCACTATTTGCTTCGACGTGGAGGGACCTGGAGGGTATTATGCTGAGTGAAATAAGTCAATCGGAAAAGGACAAACTAATATTATATGGTCTCATTCATTTGGGGAATATAAAAATTAGTGAAAGGGAATAAAGGAAAAGGAGAGAAAGTGAGTGAAAATATCAGTGAGGGTGACAAAACATGAGAGACACCTAACTCTGGGAAATGAACAAGGGGTAGTGGAAGGGGAAGTGGGCAGGGGGTGGGGTGACTGGGTGATGGGCACTGAGGGGGGCACTTGGAGGGATGAGCACTGGGTGTTATGCTATATGTTGGCAAATTGAACTCCAATAAAAATTTTTTTTAAAAAAATTACAATTGCACCAAAAAAAAAAAACACCTACCAATAAACTTAACCAAAGAGATGAAAGACCTGTACTATGAAAATTATAAAATGTTGATAAAACAAATTGAAGACAACATACAAAAAAAAGGGACCCACTCTCATGGATCACAAAAACAAATATTGTTGAAATTTATATACTACCCAAAGCAATCCCTATCAATATACCAATAGTATTTTTCACAGAACTAGAACAAACAATTCTAAAATTTGTGTGGAACCACAAAAGACCCCAAATAGCCAGAGCAATGTTGAAAAGGAAAAATGAAACTGGAGGCATCAAACTTCCAGACTTCAAGTTATATTATAGAGCTGTAGCAATCATAATAGCATGGTACTGGCATAAAAATAGACACAGAGATCAATACAACAGAATAAAGAGGCCAGTAATAAACCCACAATTGTACAGTCAATTGATTTTGACAAAGGAGAGAAGAATATGTTACGGGCAAGACAATCGCTTCAAAAAATGGTGCTGGAAAACTGGACAGATACATGCAAAATAATGAAATTAGACCACTTTCTTACACCAGACAAAATGGTTAAAATAAAACTCAAGAAACAAGTGTTAGTGAGGATGTAGAGATAAAGGAACCCTTATGTGTTACTGGTAGGAATGAAAACGGGTGCAGCCGCCACTGTGGAAAGCAGTATGGAGGTTACACAAAAAATTAAAAATAAAACTACTCCATGATCCAGTAATTGAAATACTAGGTATTTACACAAATAATATGAAAACACTAATTCAAAGGGGTAGATGCACTCCTATGTTTACTGCAGCAATATTGACAATAGCTGAACTATGGAAGCAGCCCAACTGTCCATTGATAGATGAATGGATAAAGAAGATGTGGGGTGTGTGTGTGTTTGTATACATGAATCTCCACAATCGAATATTCAGCCATAAAAGAAAATGAAAACTTGCATTTGCAACAATATGGATGGATCTAGAGAGTATAATGTTAATTGAGATATGCCATAGAGGGACGCCTAGGTGGCTCGGTGGTTGGGCTCTGCCTTTGGCTCAGGGTGTGATCCCGGAGTCCCGGGATAGGGTCGCGCTTTGGGCTCCCTGCATGGAGCCTGCTTCTTCCTCTGCCTGTGTCTCTGCCTCTCTCTGTCTCTCTCTCTCTCTCTCTCTGTCTCTCATGAATGAATAAATAAAATCTAAAAAAAAAAAAGAAATGTGCCATAGAAAGACAAATACCATATGATTTCACATTTATATGAGACTTAAAACAAATGAACAAAGGAAAAAAAGAGAGAAACTGAAAAACAGACGGTTACCAGAGGGGAGGTTGGTAGGAAATGGGTGAAATAGGTAAAAAGGTTTAAGAGTACACAAATCTTGATGAGAACTGATTAACATATGAAACTGCTGAATCACTATATTGCACATCTGAAACTAATATTAAACACTATGTTAACTACACTAGAATTAAACATTCCAACAGTTGAAAAAATTAAGAAATCTTTAGAACTAAAGGATAATGTTTGGTCTTTCTATTTAGAACTTTATGTCTGTCAATAAGTTCTACTTTTTTTCTTCGTATAGAGGTTTCATTTATCTGGTTAAGTTTATAGCAAAATAAAATTTCTATTCTTGAACCTATTTTCATACACATCTTTATTTTCCTGGTTACAATACATTACTTGGATATTGCAGATGTACTGGAAAATTCATTCTAGTCTATTAGCAATTTTTTGACAGATCAAATCATTGGAAAGTATTCTCAGTTTTGTATCAATTTCCAATATTTATATCTCTTTATTTTTGTCTTAATGCAATGGTTAGGTATTCCACCAAAATAATAAATTATAAAAACAATTATGTTATTCTTGATTTCTAATAAATTAGTAAGTATGATTAAGTATGATTTTTGTTCTAAGTTTACAGTTTTGATACATTTATAAAATCAATGATATTCTTTCTTAATTAGTTATAAATATTTTTTAAGTTTATTTATATTTTTAGTAGTTTCCATGCCCAGCGTGGGGCTTGAACTCATGACCCCAAGATAAGAGATGTATGGTCTTCAGACTAAGCCAGTCAGGCAACTCTGCTATAAATTTTTAATAGATACCAGGATGCATATTAATTATGAATATTAAATAGCATGAAAAATTTAGATTGAAAGTTATAAAACTATTATTTTAAATTCAAAAATAAATATATAGTTAAATAAATTATAAATAAGTAAACTAAACTAAAATTAAAATAATAAAAAGGGATACTAGTACAGAAATATAAATAGATGCAAAATAACTAGACTAAACAGGATGTTCATATTAAGTCAGCCAAAATTGTTTCAGATCAGGGATGTTCCACTCCATTCCAAACCATTTTATTTGCCATTTAATAAAGTATAGGCTGCAATTAACTGACAGATGTGCAGTATTCCATCAAGGAAATTAAGAGTTTAAGAGTTCAGCATTTATTTTAAGTAATTGTGCAGAAGAAACTATGCTGTAGCCACACTGTTTTAGCACTTGGAATTCATGCAACCCATTGTTTCTCTGTTCTACAAAGATTTTTTTTCAGTATTCTTCCCCAGTATGCATGTCCCTTTTTCTTTAACTTTTAAATTAAAGTATAATTAACATACAGTGCTATATTAGTTTTAGTTGTACAATAAGATTCAACATTTCTTTTTTTTTTTACGATTTTATTTATTTATTCATGAGAGACACAGAGAGGCAGAGACATAGGCAGAGGGAAAAGCAGGCTCCCTTCAGGGAGCCTGATGCAGAACTCGATCCCAGGACCCCAGGATCACGACCTGAGCCAAAGGCAGATTCTCAACCACTAAGCCACCCAGGTGCCACAAGATTCAATATTTCTATATATTATTCAGTGCTCATCTAGGTAAGTATTCCTTAATACCTTTTATCTATTTCATTCATTGTCTCACCAACCTCTCCTCTGGCAACCACCAGTTTTTCTCTATATTATTTAAGTCTGTGGTTTCTTTTCAAAAATTTTTAAAGATTTTATTTATTTGAGAGAGAAAGCAGGAATGGGGTGAGCAAAGGGAGAGGGAGAAGGAAGACTCCCCACTGAGCAGGGAGCCCAACAAGGGGTCAATCCCAGGACCCTGAGATCAAGACCTAAACCTAAGGCAGAGGCTTAAATGACTGAACTACCCAGGCACTCCTGAGGTTTCTTTTTGTCCTTTTTTGCTCTTGGTTTGTTAATCTGTTTTATTTCTTAAATTTCACATGAGTGAAACCATTTGGTATTTGTCTTTCTATGTCTGGCTTATGAAACCGATATAAATCTCTTGATGTAATTAAAGTTGTTAACTGTCTCTGACTTCAGTCAAGTGATTTTTAAATGATAAAAAAAAAAAATAAGCTCTTCTATCTTTCCCTGGGAAGGGGAATTCAGAAACTTAAAGCAGGTGGGAAATCAGGATCAGTTCAGCTACCAGGGATTCTCATAATAGTTAAAAGCTATTTGTACTTTTAAACATTTTCACACATATGTTTTCCTTTATTTTATTAAAAAGCAAATGGTTGTTGACTATTCAGATTATGTAGAACTTCAGATAAATGGTACTTAATCAGGAGGAATGTGGATCAAGGAAGCATTCAAAATTATCAGAAATAATGATGTACACAGGCAATTCATATGAAAGTGTAGAAATTATGAGAGAAAATAAAAATTTGAGAGCATTCTGGACGAAACATTAGAATAACAATTCACTACATCAGTTTTCTCTTTTCGTGCTTTGTTATAAAGCCTAAATTTATATTTTTCTTCTGTTCCTTTCAGGAAGATGAATAAGTTATGCAAAATAAAGTACACCAATATTCAAATTATAAAGAAAAGCGTAACAATGAGATAAGCAAAAGGGTCCAGTTAAACAAACCCTTGGGCAAATTACTATTTCTTTTACCAATTCATTCATTTTCATAATTTATGTAAAAAAATCCTTGACCACCTAGGTATTTCTTAGTCTATTTTAATTAAAAAAGCAGTATTTATTAATAACACTCCATAGCTGACAATTTTAATGCTCCTATCAAACTCAGGCAAGAAATTATTAAATTCATAAATGTGCTTTTATTGCATTTTAATGGAAATGAAATTAGATCTGTCTTATCAGACATAGGACTAGTCAACATTAAAAGGAGCAGAAGTATTGCCAAATAGTCAATTTACATAAATAAATTTGCCTCCTCTACAAATCAGGAAGTCTTTTCATAAGAGCTTGAAAAGCAACATCACTCCCCAAGCTGACTCTGAATTGATGGGACTAGTGGTGACCCTGATAAGATTTAACCAAAACCTTTCCTCTTTTTTTCTCCATGCTAGGTACATTTTAAGCTTTGCTTTTCCCATGATACCTATCTAAATGTTAATACTGCACATCTTTTCCATACTATTACTGCATTTCTAGGAAGAAATGCATATCCTATGCACAGCAACTCTGTTCAATCTAGAATAATAGATATTCTGAAATATCTAGTTCTGAATTATTCATTTGTACAATCTACAAAACTATGATTGGAGAGCTTGCTTTAAAGGATTTTACTAACTTTCATTGAAAGATACTATATAAAATAACTAGATGATGTAGCAAATCTTATTGTTAAGTAATATACACAAAGGAGACTCTTTGTTTTTTTGTAAAAACCCTAACCCTCACTGAATCATATGCAAAATTGTTCAAGTTAGAATAAATTCTTAAAGGTTATCTAGGCTAAATTCCCACCAGATTAAAAACTAATTTCTTCTATAGCATATCTAACAAGAGGCTATTTATTATCCACTGGAATACCTACAGTAATAGAGTACCCTGGGTCGTGTTGGCTCCTGTCAGGTATTCACAATTGCCCATTTTTAATACTCTGCTTTGTCTTGAACAAACTTTGATAAGGTTTCTCTCTTTCCTAAAGGTCCCTGAACTATGCTAGTCCTCAAACCTGAGCAAGCACTAAAAAGCCAAAATTATCTCTTTATCAACTTACCCTGAGAATCAGCTGAGTACAGTGAAACACATTTATTTCCTGACAGACCTCTCTAATCATTTCCTCTCATTTGCCTGACTTCCCCATACTTACTGCTTGCACCTCTTTAAAACACAAAAGCCTCTTGGTTGCTTTTGAGACACTTGCAGATTGCTGAGGTCAGAAGCTCTAAACTACCGCAATAGTTTTTCTTCATAATAAAGTATCTATTTAAGTCTGGATTTCTTTGGGTATGAAATTCATTTCAAAATATGTGAAAGCCCAATACTTGGGATTTTAAATAATTTTTATACCTAGGAACCGGTTTTCTTACCCTGTGCTAATTGCTACCTTCATTCTACTTTTCCTCTTTCCTTTCCATTACACGAAGTTATGGGCTTAAATTCTAATATTCTAACATATAAAATTCTAAACCATTGGTACCTGGTCCAACCTCATGGTTATTTGTAACATTTCCACATGTAATATTGCTTTTCATATTTTACCCAACATATGCACTTCTAATGGAATCAACGCCTAGAGTATGTTTCATCAAGCAGCATTACTCTGCTGAGTAGCAACTAATATTTATTAATAGTCTATTAAAAGCCCATATTCCTTAAGTGAAATAAGTTCTTTCACAGTGAAACAGGAGCAGTCACTAATGTAACTTAAATGTGTTGATTTGGGGAACAAATCAGAAATAGTTTAGATGTGCATATATGCAAAAAATTTCCAAGACAAGACAACACAGATTGAATTACTTTGAATCTACTGATAACGCAATTTAAGGTAGATCTCCACCATATAGGTAAACTAGAACTTGTGGTTTTAGCTTATATTTAGTTAAATATCACCTAATAATTATTCATTGCTTTCCTACCACATATACAGCTCCATGCTAGTGTAGGAGCCACAAGCAGGCTGCCCCAAGAAGGGCCACATTGCCATGAAGATTATTTTAAGTTAAAAAGCAATCAAAACCCAGTAGATTCAAGAAAAGCCATCTATTTCTCCTACAACTGCCAAAAATGAACTTAGAGGACCTGTTCCAAAAAGAGGGATATCACCATAGATATACTAAGTATACTATGAACTAGGTATGGAAAATGGAAAGAACCGAGCAAGACCTGTGTGATCAAAGTCCACTATGTCCCATTATTTCTGAGCAGCAGAACAAACATTTGGCCCAGCAAACATCTGGTTACCAACATAGGAGCCCAGGACAAGACGCCTCAGGGTAGACCATTTTGGTAGAAAGATTATTTTCAGTTACAAGTAATCAAAATACAGCAGATACAGGAAAAGCATTATCAACAGAGACTCCCCTTTACCTAAGGAACTCATCTGCATAATAAGGCAAACTTATTCCAAACATTTCCTTCACTTTTTTGCTGAGGAGTTTTCTCCTCTTTGTATCCTTAGGCAACTACCCCTATCCTTAGCTCATGTAAGCTTCTTGTTGCCTCACTGATTCTGTAATTTCACTTCTATGTAGATATCCTGTGTGTATGCCTATAAAATTTATTTTCTCCTATTAATCGGTCTCATGTCAAGTTGATTCTAAGTCTAGCTAGAAGGACCACAGGTCAGAGGAAGGTCTTTCTCCCTAATACCAAACATTTACTCTTTTTCCATCTTACTATGAACTGGATTCTTTCCCTACAGAAGTCCTCGGCCAATATCTCCTTCTCCTTAGTTAAGAATGCTAAAAATACCTCCTTGGGACAGACTGACTTTGGAATTATCATTTCTGTGTAGATCCTCCTTAACTACAAAATTAAATTTGATTTGCTCCTATTAATCTATCTCATGTCAATTTGATTCTTAGTCCAGCTGGAAGGACCTTGAAAGAACAGGATATTTTTGCTCCCTGACACTATGCAATATGGGAAAAGAGAATTCTAGAGCTCACATCTTCAACTTTCACATAATATATATGATTTCAGAGTCAGAAAGATTCCTAATATAAATAAATATAAAAAATAAACATTATAAAGCTAATTTCAGGATACCTGATTTTGCCCCTGCTGAACTAGCTCAATTAGAACAACCTTACTTCCAAGTACCAACAGAAAAGCAGGATGAAATATTGTTTTAATATTTTTCTAAATTTTGGAATATTCTATATTGATTGCAAGGGTGGTTACATGGATCTACACATGCAATACAATGGCAGAGCACTATATATACATATGGTACTAATGTCAATATCCTTATTTTGATATTATACTATGGCTATGTAAAGGGTATACTGTACCTCTCTGTACCATTTTATGTAACTTCTCGTGAAACTACTATTTTAAAACAAAACCTTTTTCTTAAAAATTAAGAAAAATGATGTCCAAAGGTATCAGAAAGCTACAAATCAAAGGTAAAAGTTGAGAGGTCAAGATCCTAAAGAAAAGTGAAACACAGAGAAGTGAGCCTAACATTTGCTACTGCAAATATCTTCCATAGGTACTTACAAATTCATAACTGGTACCCCAAAAGTAAAGAATTTGAATACAATCTTCAGTATTTTCATGATTCTAAGGAGACAGAAATTGGAGTTGAGGACTAGTCAACATGGCGGGCTCTTGTAAAATAATCTAGTTTACAGATGGATCATCTTTACAACTACCAACGTAGATCTTTACAGGTCTAAAAGAAAAAACCAAAAATAGACCAGCCTACCCAAAGAGTGAAATTCAGCACAAATTGAGTTTTATTTGATTGACTTTAATCAGGCTAAACACTGATTGAATTAAAAAAGTGATCTCCACCTAGCTTACAGGTCAGATGTAAAAGCTTTAAACTAACTCTATATTTTTTCATATACAATATCTCACATTAAATTTTAAAAATTCACACACACACAAAGTCTCAAGATTAAATGATTCAAAAATAAGAAGAAAAATTAGGGGTGCCTGGGTGGCTCAGTGTTTGATGGCTCTGGTTGTGATCCCGGGATCGTGGAATTGAGTCCTGCATTGGGCTCTCCACAGAGAGCCTGCTTCTCCCTCTGCCTAGGTCTCTGCCTCTCTCTCTGTGTCTCTCATGAATAAATAAATGAAATCTTTAAAAAGTGAAGAAAAATTAAAAATATACAGTTAACCACAAGGGATCCAGATAATGGATTTGTCAGACATAGCTTTTACAATAATAAAAATCTATATAATACTTAGGGAAAATGTAATATGACATACACAAAATATACATAAGGAAACTTGCAAACATCTCCTAGAAGACAAAAATGGGATATATGCAAAACTGGAAAATATCACTTGTTTTTTATTATGATATGCCAAAATGATAAAGACTTGATGTCTTCCTGATTCCTTAGTTAATGTGTAAATTTGATGCAATCACGATAGCACGATAGTAATACCAGAAAGCCTTTTTTCTATAACTAAATAAGGAGGTTCTGAAGTTCATGTAAAAAATATTATAAACACACACATAAGACAACTAAGAGAAATATAAGCAATGAAGGGAGGGAATAGCCATATCAGATTTCAAAACACACTATGGGACAGAATAGAAATTCTGATAGACAAGAACACAGTAACATTTCTTACACAATAAAGGTAGCATCTCAAATATCCAGAACAAAAATGGGAATTTTTATGAAAGCATGTGGGATAACTAAATAGTAATGTAGATAATGATAAAACTGTATCCATATTTCACTCCTTACACAGGAATAACATCCAAATGAATCAGAATTCTAAAATAAAAAAATGTAATACAATTAGAAGAAGAAAATGTGGAAACATATGTAACCTGAGTATGAAAAAGAATGTGTAAAACAATGACTCTAATGGCAACAACTATAAAAATAAATATTGATAAATTCAACTTCAAAAAAATTATTGAAAAAAATCTGTCCATGGCAAAAACACTGTAAGCAGTATCAATAGTCAATACCTTTGGAGAATATATTTGTAACAACATAATCAAGGAGAATCATATATAAAAAGAAAGATAAATAAAAGAGAAAAAAATAGGGATCCCCGGGTGGCCCAGTGGTTTAGCGCCGCCTTCAGCGCAGGGCATGATCCTAGAGACCCAGGGTCGAGTCCTACGTCGGGCTTCCTGCACGGAGCCTGCTTCTCCCTCTGCCTGTCTGTGCCTCCCTTCCCCGGTCTATCATGAATAAATAAATAAAATCCTAAAAAAATAAAAATAAAATTAAAAAAAGAAAAAAATCAAAATTTAATAGAGAATGTGCAAAATTCATTAACAAAATATGGCAAAGTATTATAATATGATTTAAATATAAAAATGTTAAACTTTACCTGAGATAGATATGAATTAAGGGATATTCTTTCACAACTCTAAGATTGTTAAACTCCAAGATATAGACAACACAAGTTGTTGCAGTGGCTATAGGGAAACATGAACTCTCATATATTGCTGATAGGGATACAAAACATTACAAACAGGGCAGCCCTGGTGGCTCAGGGGTTTAGCGCCGCCTTCAGCCCAGGGTGCGATCCTGGAGACCTGGGATCGAGTCCCACGTGGGCTCCCTGCATGGAGCCTGCTATCCCTCTGCCTGTGTCTCTGCCTCTATCTTTCTCTGTGTCTCTTGTGAATAAATAAATAAAATCTAAAAAAAAAAATGTTACAAACCTTATGGAAAGGAACTTAGCAATACTGACTAAAACTTCACATGCATTTACATTTAGACCAAAGAATATCACTTTTAGACATTTAGCTCCAGGATATGCTACCAACAGCAAGGAAATACATGTGTATGCTGTTATAGTTTGGGATGTTATTTGTTCTAACAAATCATTGTTTTAACAATGCAATAGTCCATACATAGGCAATTGGTTGAAATATATATATATATATATATATATATATATATATATCCAGCCTTATCCACAGGGATATGTTCTTTTTTATTCTTTAAGATTTTTTAAATTTATTTATTCATGAGAGTGGCAGAGATGTAGGCAGAGGGAGAAGCAGGCTCCATGCAGGGGGCCCGACGACATGGGACTGGATCCTGGGACCATGGGATCACGCCCTGAGCCAAAGGCAGACACTCAGCCGCCGAGCCATCCATGCGTCCCTGCAGGGATATGTTCTAGGAACCCCCAGTAGATGCCTAAAACTGCAGGTAGTACCAAATCCTATATATAATACGCTTTCCTATACATACATAGCTATGATAAAGTTTAATTTATAAATTAGGCACAATGAGAGATTAAGAACTATAATTAATAAAAAAGAATAATTATAACAATATAGTTTAACAAAAGTTAGGTGAATGTGTTTCTTTCTCAAAATGTTGTACTGTACCCTTCTTGCATTTTCATGTGATGATATGAGATAATAAAAGGCCTCTCTGATGAGATGAAGTGAGGTGAATGACATAGGCATTGTGATATACCATCAGGCTACTATGGACCTTCTGATGGTATGTGAGAAGGAGTATAATCTACTTTGGGTCCTTGGTTGACTACAAATAAGTAAAACCACAGAGAGCAAGACAATAGATAAGGGGGCACAACTATATACACAATGGATTACTATGTAGCTATGAAGGAATAAGGATGATCTCTAAGGACTGATATGAAATGATTTCCAGGATAAATTTTAAGGGGAAAACAGTATACTACTTTAATATATAATCTGCTTAGTTTTGGAAAATGTCCATAGAAAGGATAACCAGGATCCAATGAAACTAGTTATCCACAGGCAAAGACTAGTTATCCAGAGGCAGGATAGAATGGAGAGGAGACTGAATGACACATATCTCACACATTTTGTATAAATTTGAAATTTATAAGGATATTGACTGATTAATAATCAAAAATAAATAAAAGCAACAAATATATAAAATCAAGTAAAACATAAAAATAATGAACTTAATGGTTATCAAATGTATAAAGACTTAAGGGGGAAAAAACCCCACACAACTAAAACTCAGACATATACCCTCAGGCTAAAGATAGAAAAGATTTAATGAAATCAACATCATTTAATAGGTATTCTTTTTGTAGTGGTAAGGGTAAAATAATTCTCTACATATTAGTTTTTGGTGTTTCATAGAAGAAAATATATTCCTTTGAAAGGGAGCAAGGTTCTCATTGTAAAGGAAGAAAGATACAAATATGCAACAAGAACACTGTTATCTTGAATACTTGAATAGAATTACAAATTTTTGCATATACTGGCTAAATCTGGTACAATAAAAGCAAAAATGAAAAATGCCTGTAATAGACAATTACAGAATTGAAAAAGAATTCAAGAACCCACATGTTGAAAATCTAAATAAAAGCAGACAAAAAGAGGAGGGGAACTAGACAGAGAGAAAGAAAAAGAAAGAGAGATATAGGGATAGTGATAAAGAGATCAGAGAAGAGAAGGGAAAAGGAAGAAAAAAAGGAGAGAAAAAAGGGAAACTAATTTACCAAAGGAAACAACTAATAAGTGTACAAGAAATGATATTATAAAAATCACCATTGTGTAAGCATTATGGAAATAAATGATCAAGGCAATAATCATCAATGGATAATAATAACATCGTTGGGTGAAAACTTGTTTGTTAACAAGATATTTACACAGGTCTTAAGTATCCCTGAACAAATTACTTATCGATTAAAAGTAGAGTAACATTTGAATAGAGAAATATGGAGGGCCCCACCTTAATCAAGTGATCCAAGTTAATATCACCAATTATAGAACAGCCTAATACCATGTGCCTCTTAATTTGAGGTACTGAGAACAAACTAAGCATCATTCGTCTAGTATTTCTTCTAAAATATAACCTGAAACTAGAAATGAGAATACAATCAGATAAACTGAGAGAGATATTCTACAAAACAATTTGACTACATTCTTACAAAAAAAAAAAAAAGTTTTGAAAAAAAGAAGAAGTAATATTTCAGATTCACGTAGCCTACAGAGATATAAAGGCAATGTGTGATTCTGGTTTGGATCTTGAAGAAAATTAAATTCGATGAATTATATTAGTGAAGCAAATGGAGAAATTAGATAATGATTATATACTAGATAATAAAGTAATAATAACGCTAAATGCTCTGATTTGATTACCGTATTGCATCTGCACAAGAATATCCTTGTTCGAGATGCCTGGGTTGCTCAGTGGTTGAGCATCTGCTTTTGGTTCAGAGTGTGATCCTGGAGTTCTGGGACCGAGTCCCAAATCGGGTTCTCCACAGAGAGCCTGCTTCTCCTCTGCCTATGTCTCTACCTCTCTTTCTGTGTCTCTCATGAATAAATACAAATCTTTTTTTTTTTTTAAAAGAATATCCTTGTTCTTTGGGATATATTTGGTGAAGTATTTAGGAGTTATATTAGTTTGATAGGGTGGCCACAACAAATCGCTACAAATTTGGTGGCCTAAAACAACACAAATTTATTCCCTTATAATTCTAGAGGCCAGAAGCCTGAAATTAGATTGTCAAGGGATCCATGTTCCCTTCCAAAGGGTTTATGACAGAAAATTTCCTTGGTTCGTCCACCTTCTGAGAGTTCCTGGTATCCCTTAGGTATTGTCATCTAAATTCCAATCTCTGCCTACATTTCCACCAGGCCTTTTCTACTGTGTCTCTTTTGTTTTCTCCTTTTCTATCTCATAAATACATCATTCATTGGATTTAGGGAGCATCCTAATCAACCATAATCTCCTCTGAAGGGTTTTGTTTATTTGCTTTTTATTTTGAGAGGGTAGGGAGGGATAGAGGAAGAGAGGTAATATTAAGCAGGCTCAAAACCTAGAGCAGAGCCCTACTCAAGGTTTGATCCCACAACCCTGAGATCATTACCTGGGCCAAAATCAAGAGCTGGATGCTTAGCTGACTGAGCCACCCAGGCACCCCTCAACTAAAAAGCTTTATTGTTTATTTTTTTGAAGAATTTTTTTTTGAAGAATTTATTTATTTATTTATTTATGAGACACAGAGAGAGAGAGACATAGGCAGAGAAGAAGGCTCCCTCCTGGGAGCCCGATGCGGAACTCCATCCCAGGACCCCAGGATCATGATCTGAGCTAAAGGGAAACCCTCAACCACTCAGCTACCTAGGAATCCCTGAAAAGCTTTATCTTAATTCCATCTGCAAAGAGCTTAATTAAAATAACATAATAATTCTGAGGCTCTCGTTTGGCATGTATTGTGGGGAGCCACTATTCAACCTAACTACAGGATTGGAGGGTCACATTTACAACACACTCCTAAAATGTTCAGAAAAATAATAAATAATAATGTACTGGCACACACATACACACATATGAATACGAGCACAGAAAGCAGTATAAAATGTGAGAGGCATTTGTGACAGGCAAATGTGACAAAGTACAAATATCTGATGAATTTATGTGAAGGATATAATAAAAGGATTCACTGTAATATTCTAATTTTTCTATATCATGGGTTTATTATAATCCATATCAACTAAATAACTGATGTAACATATTCAATAAAACAACAAAATATGAAGACTTTAAAAATAAAGTATGAATTCATAAAGAACAAAATTATAGAATTAACAAAGAAAACAACTGAAAATAGTAACTCCAAAGATGTGTAAAATAGTGGATTAAACACAGATGAAGCAAGGATTATGAAATTGGCATATAGGTTTATAAAACATACTGAGTAAGGGACAAAGAAGGAAAAAGGGTGTAAAATTTAAAGAGAATTAGGAGAAAGGTGACATAGGAAAAAGTAGAAATAATATACGAATACATCATATACAAGAGTGTATCTCAAAAATGGGGGAGATGGGAAGGCCACAGTTTCAGCAAGAACTGTAAATGAAAAGAAGAATAAGTACAAGCAAATTCACATCAAGGAAGATCATAGAAAACTTTCTGAAAACAAGAGTATTCAAAGACAAAAGGGCAGAACAAGAAAAACAACAATAAAAAACTGGCAATTGTAATTACACAGAAATTGGAAAAATGTCAAACGGATACAATGAGGAAAGGATAGCTTTTTTCAACAACTGGGTGGAAAAAGGGCTGGCTGCCTTTAGGTTTTTAGGAATGAACCCACTGACTAAACGAATATGGAATTAAGATAGATCATATTCAGGGGATCCCTGGGTGGCTCAGCAGTTTAGCACCTGCCTTTGGCCCAGGGCACAATCCTGGAGTCTCAGGATCAAGTCCCGCCTCGGGCTCCCGGCATGGAGCCTGCTTCTCCTTCCTCCTGTGTCTCTGCCTCTCTCTCTCTATCATAAATAAATAAATAAATCTTTTAAAAAAAAGGATCATATTCATTAATGTAAAAATTAAAATTATGAAACTGCTAGAAGGAAACAAAGTAGAATGGGTTCATGACTTGGGTGGTAGAAAAATGTTTATTAAATAGGACATAAAGAATAAATATCATTCAAATAAACTTTAAATTCTGTCTTATCAAAATTATTTTTTTTGCTGTTGGAAATACTTTATTATGGAAATAAAAAGAAGATAGATGTGGAGATTATATTAATCACACATAAATATGGGGATCCCTGGGTGGCTCAGCGGTTTAGCGCCGCCTTCAGCCCAGGACATGATCCTGGAGACCAGGAATCGAGTCCCGCATCGGGCTCCCTGCATGGAGCCTGTGTCTCTGCCTCTCTCTATCTCTGTCTCTCATGAATAAATTTTAAATTTTTTTAAAATCACACATAAATGTGTAAAAGAAGCTGTATTCAGAATATATAAAAAACACCTATAATCCAATATTTAAAAGATACGCATCTTGAATTTAAAAGTAAATAATACATCTTATTAGAAACTTGACAGAAGCCGCAATGGGGGCGGGCGGGGCAAGCTGGCAGAAGAGTAGGGTCCCCAAGTCACCCGGCCCCACCAACTCACCTAGATAACTTCCAGATCATCCTGGACACCTATGGATTCGACCTGAGATTTAAAGAGAGAACAGCTGGAACGCTACAGAGACAAGGGTTTTCGCTTCTAACGAGGTAGGAAGACAAGAGGTGCAGTGGAGCCCCCAGGTTCCCAGGGTCACTAACAGAGGACGGTTGCCTGGGGGAGAGCGCCCTGCACCCCGCGGGCCGAGATCCCTAAAGAGCTGGAGCCCCGGGCGGGGACCGGGAGCAGCTCAGGCAGAGGCTCCCCGCGGATCGGGCTGCACAACCCGGGAGCGCGATTCCAGCGGTGCAGGCGGTGGAGCCCAGGGCACCCCAGGGACACAGCCCAGGATCCGGCCTCCCCCTGGGACAGGCCGAGCGCAGAGGTCCCAGGACAGCGAGGACGATCCTGCCACCGGGTGCCCCAAGCTCTACAGGTCAGCGCCCCCTGCCCCCGGAGCACCCAGGCCCCTGCAGACGGGGAGCTGTGGGAGTTACTGCGGGAGCTGACTCCAGGGCTGGAGAGCTGGCCGCCGCCAGTGGGGTTGTCCCTCCTGGTGTCACCCTGTGCCTGGGACAGAGCAGGCTGCCAGGGAGCAGGGGTCTCACAGGATAAACAGCTCCCACTGAGCCTTACACCTGGCAGGGGATGGGGCAGCTCCCCTAGGTGTACACACCTGAGAATCAGCACAGCAGTGCCTCCCCCAGAAGACCAGCTGGAAGGGCAGGGGAAGAGCAAGTTCTTGACTGAGCAGTGCTGGAAAGCTCCAGGGCAAGTCGAGGGATTTACACTATGTAGAACCAGAGGGTACCCCCCTATTTTTTTCCTTCCTTTTTCCAGTACAACTTGTTTTTATGTCAGACTGGAAATTTCCGAATTTTTTTCTCTTTACCCACCTTAACTACAATATTTTACCACCTCTTCATTTTTAAGATTTTTCCTTTTTGACATTCATATTTCTACAATTATAGATCCTAGATATGTTTTCCACTTCTAGATTCCCTATAATATACTCAACTTAATTTTGTAAGATATACAAAATATTTTTTTTGTTTTGTGTTTTTTGTTTTCTCTACCTCATTTTGTTCTACAATGGCAGATGTTAATACCTTCTAAAACTTGACCAGCATGCACTCAGAACCAAGTGGTATACCCTGCTGGTTCACTCTGTGAGATTAATGTCTCTCTTCATTCCCATTCTGCCCCCCTCTTTTATCTCATTTATATTTTGCTGGTCAATGATGGCCTCTCTACAAGTATTGCTGCTTTACATAAATTTGGGACTGAGCATCTTCTAACATACAGAACTTAATACACTCACAACCAAGACCATCACCCTCTAGGACCCCTCAGACAGACTACATTCTCCCTCCACTACAACTTCTGCCAGTCATTCCCCCCCCCCCTTTTTTCTCTTTTTCTTTTTGTTCTCCTTACTTTTGCATTTTTCTCTGTTTTTTTTTTTTTTTCATTTTCTTTTTTTTCTCTTCTTCTCTGGGATTCTTGGCCTTTTGTTTTTTACTACTTTGTTTTAAAATTTATTTTTCACTTTGGTGGTCCTTTTGTTTTATTTCATTCTGATCTTTGTTTTCAATTTCTGGACTGACCTCGTCAGGATCATCTAGGGTGAAAATTACTTAGGTCATGCTTGATATTCTTGATGTGGCCTGCTCATACAGCCACTCTGCACTGAGCAAAATGACATTGAACATTCTCCAGAATAGGAGAATGGGTCACAAATCAGGTCTCAACCAATACCAAAAGATTGGGATTGTCCCTACATATTTTCAGACCACAAGGCTTTGAAATCAATAACACGAAGAAATTTAGAAGAAACTCAAACATGTGGAGGTTAAAGTGCATCCTGCTAAAAGATGAAAGGGTCAACCAGAAAATTAGAGAAGAATTAAAAAGATTCATAAAAACTAATGAAAATGAAGATACAACCATTCAAAATCTTTTAGATAGCAAAAGTGGTCCTAAAAGCAAATACATAACAATACAAGCATCCCTCAAAAAATTGGAAAAAAAGTTAAAACACAAAGTAACCTCACACCTAAAGGGACTAGAGAAAGAACAGCCAATAAAACCTACACCCAGCAGAAGAAGAGAGTTAAAAAAATTCGAGCAGAACTCAATGAAATAGAGACGAGAAAAACTATAGAACAGATTAACAAAAACAGGAGTTGGTTTTTTGAAACAATTAATAAGATAGATAAACCATTAGCCAGCCTTATTAAAAACAAAAGAGAAAAGACTCAGAGTAATAAAGTCATGAATGAAAAAGGAGAAATCACAACCAATACCAAGGAAATACAAATGATTTTAAAAACACATTATGAGCAACTATATGCTAATAAATTAGGCAATCTAGAAGAAATGGACGCATTTCTGAAAAACCACAAATTACCAAAACTGAAACAGGAAGAAATAGAACACTTGACAAGGCTAATAACCAGGGAGGAAATTGAAGCAATCATCAAA